>NC_054380.1:98386567-99043854 GCF_017654675.1 Xenopus laevis | reverse complement strand
GGCTTTTAGCAAAGTGAATACAGGGTAATGGAAGATAGAACATATTACAAGTTGATCCAGGGACTGGTCCCAATGCCATCTTGAGTCCCCCTCTGAGGAAATATTGGAGAGGCTTCAAATGGCGTTTTTGCCTTCCTCTGATCAACTAGCAGTTAGGCAGTTTATTATATAGACTAAAACTTGATTGGACCTGTGGTCTTTTTTTCAACCCTAACTTTTACTTATTGAGTTATTATGTTACTTACTATGTTACTTCAAATTTCATAAAAAAGGGACCAAAGTTCATTGGCAGACTGTTAGTGGTCCTTCTTCCCCGACAGAAGCATATCCCAATTTTTACATGATCTGGTTGAGTAGTTGTTTCAAAATGGCTAGAGAGCTGCATGTTATATTATAAAAATACAGTATATAGGGCTCCACCACCACCACAAATTATTCCATTGAAAAATGTATGCAGTAGTTAATGGTATTATCTAATCTTCCCAAAACTGCTAATGCCACTAATTGTAACTATTTTTAAGCTTTTAAAGAAACTCTCAGAATACAGAACGCTCACTAGGAAGTTTCAGTCTTTAGGGGACATTTTTATGTCTGCACTGTACTTCTGCACTGAGTACTGAATAAAAAGTCCTGCTGTTTTGTACCCTTGAGCCTTCATAATGACATGCAAGGAAGGGCGGTTTAGGGGGCAGGAGGGAGGACATTGCATGCCTTCCCCTATTTGCCCAATTTATAATTGAGCATGGTCTTAACACGGACGGAATCTATTCTAAGAGCAGTCTGCCACCTCTATTAAGGGGAAGAAAAGTCTTAAAAATAGACATTAAGGCTACAAAAATGCTGTATTTTGTATCTAAACATAAACATGGACTTACTCGCCCACAGCCTAATCAATACAAATGATTTATGCTTTCGAAAGTTGCCACAGGGGTCACCATCTTTGTTAACTTTGTTAAGCATCTTTACAAGGACCAGGCTGGTGCACATGCTCAATGTGGTCTGTGCTGCTGCTTAAGGGATCATCATAAATTATCAAAACAGCACAAGTAATAATTTGCTAGAAGCTGATACAGCAAAGAACTAATTAATAATCGATTATACAGACTGCACTGGGTCCTGTGTTGTCATTAATCTCATGTGATTTTTATAGATTTGTACTGTTTAATACCAACTTCTCCAACCAGTGGCTGCCAAACAAATAATCCTCTAAAGAGGAATTCTGTTCATCTGTTTTAATCTGGCTCCATGATCCTTCTGGTCCTGCCAGCTGAAGTTGGATACAGTTAAAGGGATGTAAAGGCAAATAAAATAATTACAAATCTCACCACAGTCACTGAGCTACAGGGGACAACCATAGCTGTTATTGAGGTTCTGCATGGCTGGGGGAATGTAAGGCGGGGCTCCCCCTGCTGGTTCATAAGTAGATTATTTCCCTGCCAGAGCAGTTAGGGACGTCTGCAATTCCTGTCCAACGCAGTAAATGAAGAGAGAATTTTCACTGCATACAGGTCAAGGTTCTTTAAAAAAATTGTTCACATTTTAATTAAAGTATATTGGATATAGGTTTCTTTTTCATTAAAGAAAAGTTAAAAATTATTAACTATAACTAAGTTCACCTAATTAGCTATTTGGCTGAATTATTTCCGATTCATAATATTATTTTCAGCTTGTTTTTCTCCATCCAAAATAATATAAATATAATAATAAAATAAAATGTTCAGCAAACATTGGGCTTGTGGGCCTCCTAAAACTTGCCTGTAAATTTATGCATTTTTCGAGACTCTGTAGTTATCCAGATTGCCCTGCTTCTGCCTTTCATGTAAGTCATCTGATTACTCCTTCCTGCTCAGGGACAACAAGTGGCAGTTTTGGGCATGTACAGCTTCCAAGGAATTTTGTATTAAAGGAAAATGGAAAGCTTAAAAAAATGAATGTGGCTAAAAATGCCATTATTAGTGAACTTAGTGCAACAGGCCTAAATTTTCAGCTGTCAAAAGCAAGCATGATCCAGGACTTAGACTTGTCACAGGGGTCACCATCTTGAAAGTGTCTGTAACACTCACATGCTCAGTGGGCTCTGAGCAGCTGTAAGAAGCTCACAAATTATCCAGCAGAAAATGAGGATGGTCTGTAATATAAGATGATCCTACAGGGCTGATTATTAAATTCTGTGCTAGTTGGCACTGGTTCTGTACTGACATCTAGTAAATTATCTGTATTAATTATAATACAGCCTTATATTGTGAACATTTCTTATTTCTATGTGTATGTTATTGTGAGTTGGTCCCTAAGCTCAGGGGGCCCCAGGCCATAATTTTTTTACTTGCATGGAGGGCCCTGAACACCACTGCTTTTAATAACTTGTGGGTGGGGCGGGGCAGGCCATTCCAATTTATTTTTACTTGCATGGAGGGCCCCTGATCGCCACTGGCTTTTTATAACTTGTGGGTGGGGGGCCCAGGCCATCAATGTTTTTTTACTTGAAGGGGGCCCCTGATCACTAATAGTTTGTTGGGGGTGGCTGGCCACAATGTTTTTTTTTTTAACTTGGAATCCTGGTCACCAGTGCAGTGTTTATACAAATGGCCTGTAGATGTCACTGTGCTCAAGACTTATACTGTGCATACTTTCTGTACAGCTTGTGGTGTTAGAGTTGCTTCCTGTTGTGTAATGGCTGCATGAGTCTGCTAATAAAGCACTGTTATACTCTACTTATTCTCGGCTACCAAAACATACTTGTGGGGGGGTCTGGCCACCAATGGCGTTTTATAACATGTGGGGGGGTGGCCACCAATGACTTTTTATAACTAAAGGGGGTTAATGTTTTAGATCTGGTGTCTGTGGTTGCATTTTACTGTATGGTGTTAAGATATGGGGTGGGGTGGGCTGGGACCGAGGGGGGGCCCAGAAAATGTTGCTGTACAGGGCCCCGTAAGTTTCTGAAGGAGGCCCTGCACGGGCCGATAAAGCTTCTGATAGACAGAGTCAGCAGCTTATTGGCCTGTGTTTGGGGCCATCCAACGGGCTTCCCCGATTGATAGCTGGCGAAAAGTTTGGTCAGATCTCGATCAAGCAGGTTAAAAAAATCCCGCCGGATCGTGGCCGCATCTTTGCGTATATGCGGTCCCCGCGATCTGAACGCCTGTATCAGATCGATTACAATTTGATCATGGGCCCTAGCCCCACGATCGGATCAGCGCGATATCGCCAATTTCAATGTGAGCACATTGGCGAGAGATCCGCTCGTTTTGGCGACATCACTAAAAGAGCGGATCTCTATGTCTATGGCCACCTTTAGCTACTAACAAGCAATGCCAATTAC
The DNA here is from genome assembly GCF_017654675.1 of Xenopus laevis. NCBI lineage: Eukaryota > Metazoa > Chordata > Amphibia > Anura > Pipidae > Xenopus > Xenopus laevis. The sequence goes on along the minus strand of NC_054380.1, from coordinate 99,040,532 downwards.
AGTACCAAGGGCTAGTAAGACTTTGCCTTGTATTAAACGGTATAGATTCATGGGAGAAGAGGATAATTCTTCCCCTTTACAACCACTGGTAAGGTCCCATCTTGATCTTGCTATTTTATCTTAATTGCATCGGAAGGGACATTAGAAAAAAGGCTGGGAATGTTTACTGTATATTGGTGAAGGTAGATAGATTACTTTGTGTAAATATATTAGAAAACCATAAATAAACTCTCTAATGCTTTACTAACCAATACATCTTTCAGGAGTACATCCATTAATAAAAAATGAGGATTAATATTAAGGTTGAAAAGGGATTTTACACTGATTAATGCAAAGTTATAAAATTATTTCTTTGAAGCTGAAGCTGTTTTTCTGGCATATTCATTATATAGTTCCAGTAAGAGTGAAGGCACATGGGTGCACCTGATGAAAATGTTCTCCAGCATAGATGACAATATATCAGAAATACCTGTGTATAGAAGTCAGTCTGAATCTCTGGAGTATTTCAGGCATAGTTTTCCAGAAATTACACATTTCAAATTTTAGTGCCAACATTTTGCCATCCTTACTGGGGAAGATTACAGGTGTCAACACATACCATGTGCCATCACCCTAAGGAGGATTTTTCACCATGAGAGAGTCACTGATACTTATATTATTGTTAAACCACAGTGATTATGAAATTTTGAGTCAGGGAGAATTTTTCCTTTTAGGCAATTTAGAGATTGAATATTTTTCACCCTCCCCTAGACCAGCTATTATTTAGGTAAAATGTCTTGTGCATTTTGTAGCCTAAGCTCAGGGCAGCCATCAGGGGGGACAGGGGGAGAGTTGTAGGGGACCCCAAGGGTAAGGGGGGCCCGGCCACGCCACACTTACTAAGAGCTGCTGACTTCGGGAAGGCATGGACGTTTAAGGGGCCCTGGCCACCAATTTTCTTATAATGTGGGGTCCTAGCCACCAACATTTTTTAATAGGGGCCCTGGACACAAATGTTTTTTTATGGGGGGCCCTGACCACCAATATCTTTTTATTTTTATTAACATGTGGGAACCCTAGCCACCAATATTTTTTTTGTTTTTTTTTTACTGTGTGGTGGGGGGCTGACCTGTGGGGTGGGGAGGATGGACTTGTAGGTGGGGTTTGCAGTGGGCGCAGCCCAAGGGGCCCAGGAAATTTTGTCGTATGGGGCCCTGCGATTTCTGATGGCTGTCCTACCTAAGCTACTAATTATGTAAGTAGGTACAAGCACATTTCTCTTGCAAAAAAAAAAAACAGTTTGGCATGTTTTTGTGAATTTGACTCAACAAAGTTGTACAGATCAAGGTTTATAATTAAATTACCTTCATAAATGCACCTACACATTACTGTGAGGTTACTTACATAGGAATACTGTCTACATCTCTAACTACTTATTGATAAAAGTAGAGTGTGTCTTTAATAAATACTGGGCACAGATTATTTTCAGGCACAGCAAGCACTTGCCTGCAGAACTTCTAATATAATAATCGGCACCTACGATGAAATAATTTGTATCATTCACAGAGAGCTGTCATGAGAATGAGAAATAGCCTGCCTTTTTCTGTATATGTGCTAGAGTCAGTCAGCTAATGGGTTGTGTCTACAGAAAGCGTCTCAGTAATATCTGGCTGACAGCAGAATAAGCAGAAAACAGACACAGTTAAGGGAATTTGAGGAAAGTTTTGATAGAATATGAACCAAAAAAAAAAACTGCAATTTGATTTGACAAGAGAAAAAGCAGAATGGCTACTGTGTTTCAAAGGAATCTTTAATAAAATCTTTAATAAAACCTCATATTTGCCTGTTGAATAGAAAATATTCTATTGACAAAGGGTATAGCCCGAAACATGTTGTGAAACTCTGCTTCCCAATAAAGAATATTGTAGTCGAGTTTGCTGACCTGGATTTGTTCCACAACAATTTGCATTTCTGATACATTAATTTGGGATATTGAACACAGGATAACCCGTGGAATTAAACCAATAAGGACTTTTGGTGAGCCGCACTTATTCCCTTATTTGAATAGAAAATAAGATCATACAGAAGTGTAGATTATGGACTAACACTATTTACAGAAGCATTTGTCAAATTTTAATCATAAAGTATCTTGCTACATTATCCCTATATAACTGATTGGCAGAAGTTATTGCTGGCGTGTGGCTAGGCCAGTACTGGTACCTGCACCTCTGCACAATTTATATTCTTTAAAGAAGTTACTGTGAGACACAGTAAGGCCAAAATCCGCAGAATGTAAAAAAAGTTGATTGATATTGCACACCTCTTTCACCACTATGCTAGTTTACCTTGTGCTAACTCAGGCTATGCTTGGGACATTTTTTTTTTTTTTTTATATTTTCATTACAATATATGAATTGGAGTGCCATATTGCTTGTCCGGGCACAGGTCGTTTTCAGTTTAGCACCTTTGTTAGTACACCAGTTAAAATTATATCATAGAAGAAAAGAGCGTGTTTACTGTGAATCTCTGAAGATAAATGACAGTGAAGATAGTTTTGGCCTGAGATTCCCACATTATCATTTTAAAGGAGTAAATAGAGTAAATCAGGAGACTCAAGTGATCCTACTACTTATAGCAAACAAAGTGAAGATGAGAAACCATTGGATAGAGATCTCCTAAATGAACAGGTCCAGCAGATTGCAGTCTCTTAGCCAGATAAAGAGACTAACTATCAATGCCAGATGTCTCTATAATAAAACAAGAGAGCGACCAGTAAAATGTGTTCTAGTTACCATATGCTATAACAACACAAAGCAATAAGAATGTTTATGGTGGTCATCTAGATTTGGGGTGTATTGTGTGCTCTTACTAAATACTTTTCAGGCTTTGCTGGGCTTTGATCCTGACAGTTCTTGGTTACTGGCTGCATGCCCTAACCACCGGGCCAGAAAAGCAGCCAGCAAATTCTTATTTATGCTTTGGCTGGGTCTCAGGATTAGCCATCTCACTTAAGCATCCTAATTGGTGGGTTGAGGTCAGCCAATCAGGGCTGACCCTGTCCTATATAAGGCCAGCCCTCCTCACCACTAAGCACTGTGACACCTGCTCCAGACTTTTCCCTTAATCTTGTTCTTCCTTGCCTTCCCTGCCTAGTCTGTATCTTGCTTTGTCTTGCCCTTCAGTCCTGCTCCTGCTCCAGTCCTGTTCCTGCTCCAGTCCCGTTCCTGCTCTAGTCCTGTTCCTGCTCCAGTTCTGTTCCTGCTCTACACGGCTCTGTCTTGTCTTGTCACTCCTCTCCATGTTCAGCCTTACAGCCCCTGCCTTAAGGACTCAACCTACATCCTCTGCCTCCACAGTGCCCCCTACCCAATTGTTGACAAATTGTTGAAAAAGGGGGTATAAAGTCCCTGAAGACCACAAAAAGGCTACAATTATTGGAACAGCACAAATAAGTATTCTCAAGCTTCAGTCAACTTTAATGAATCTCCGATTACACTTAACAAGGTCACTACACAAATACCAAGAGGAGCTCTGTGCCACTAATGTGCTTGGCCTTAGAAGAAGCTCGTAAATATGTATGTGGTGTAACACAACCAAAAGGGCTTATGTCCTTAATACAATAAGGGTGATCTTGGTAATTCGTGTTATAACGATCTGCCACACAGTTTAGATTGGAGCAATATCATTTTAAATGCCTGTAACGATATTTGTTTATAATGCTGGATACCAAAAGAAGTATAAAAAGCCCCAACAATTACACGACCATACATATATTTGTTAGTTAGAGATTTTGTGATGGAATGTACATCACTGATGCGCTTATGTTTTTTTTAGTTTCAGTACAACTGCACTCACTTTAAGATGATTTACATTTCATTTATCTGTTGTCAAAAAGAAGGTTGAGTATGAGTAGAGATGCACCAAAATCAGAATTCTATTTGGGATTTGGCCTTTTTTTTTAGCAGGATTTGGATTCAGGAGGATCCAAGTACCTGGCTACTGGTCTTTTTAACCATTTCTTACTCTAATTTGTATATGCAAGTTGCCATGTTTTTTTTTTTTACCTACAATGCAGCATATACCCCATAACTCAAGAATTAACTGAATTGGCTAAAGGGGTGCACTTATGTATGCACTTGGACCCAGTGGTGTAGACAACCCCTCCATAAAACATCTTCAGAGGGACCTGGTGGGCACAGCAACTCATACCCAGTCCCCCACCTTTTCACACCCAGGGCTCATGTGCATGCAACTATTGAGGGAGGAAAGTAGCTGAGGAGGGGTTTTTTATATACAGCAAACCCTGTGGTCTGTGCCACTTTATTTCTCAGACCCTGGGTCTACTTCCTCTGGCGTTAATTAATGAAGAAATGAACTTGTTTCTACGCATAAGGCACCTGTGTCCTGGTGGGGCACAAATATTTAACATTAAAATGTAAAGTACATTTTAAAAAAGTATGTACAATTACATTACAATTACAATTTCCTCTCAGATAAAATGGCTTTGCAGCAGATCTAAGACTGTTATATTGTTATTGTTGTCAATGCATGTGTGGCGCTGAAGCCCCAAGCAGGACAGACAGTATTGGTTTATTTTCTTTAAACTTTTTGTGTAAACTCATGCCATAAACTCCTTGAAAAGCACCACTGTCTCAGCAGGTAGCAATCATGTATTCCTAAAGCAAATCATACAAATTAATGAAGCTGTCATGTAGGGGTAGAATTGAGGGAGAGCTGGGTGGGCAAGTGATGACATCATGTCTGCCAAGGAAGGAGATTAGCATATGAGTAGAATGGCCTACACACACTCACACAAAGGTGACAACTAAAATGAGAAACTGTTTTACCTTAAAAAATCAATATAATAGCTGACATTTTGTAAATATCCTGTTTATGTTTTTTCCTCTATAAAACAAGAACTTGTTTTAGGCATGGCAGGGCAATGGCATACCCAATAGAAATCAAGTGAGCTATATAGGGCAACGAACACTAGTGTGTGCCAGTAGGTGTACTGTAAATAACAATGCCCGTTACTATGGAAGCCATTATTAATTACACTGAAGATTATAGGTTGTAAAGGTAGATTTTATGGGGTAACATGGCAAAAGAAATGAAAAGAGTTTCTAGTAAATCATAGAAACTGCCCCCTAGGCTGTTTGTGACTGGTCCATGTATAGTAAGCTTATGTCCCTGTATTGGCTATACCACAACACAATCCCATTCAACCAGTTTATAAATAGAAATAATAAACACTCCCCTGTAAACAATTAATTTGCAGTAATTATCTTATCGTACTGCCTATTCTCAAGTGTTTTACCCATAGAATTGCCAAACCTCCATTAAAGCCCCTCAAAGCACAGTACATCACAAAAATACAAATTTTCCATGAAGTCACATGAAAAACAAACAGACCACATCCAATCTCCTACTCTTGGAAGCCACGCTACTCTCTCTTCTTTTCACTTCCCCTCCCCTATCCCAGAATCTCGAAAGAATCACATGCACATGTCATCATTTTGACACTAAGCACCGGAAAATGATGATGGAGCAATTGTATCCGATTCATATCAGAACACAAGTATAAGTGCACATCAGACAGTTCACCTAGCGCAGCCCCCTTATGCAGCCTAAATTACACTGGAATTGAAGTAGCATTTTTAGCATGGACTGAAGACAAGAGAATATTTTGAAGCACATTTAGAACCACACCTTTAATAGTAAAGGAATTCCTTGCATTAGGAATACAAGAATATATTCATCTTGTACATATTTACATTTAACAAAAAGTTAAAATAAAAAGTACAAGTGTTCGTTTCACCCTGGACAGACAACTAATACTTAGAACATCTAATAACCAAAGAAAGAATATAAGAGATAAATATATTTTGAAAACCAGACTGAAGCAAAGCTTTTTTATCCATATGTCTTCCAAATTAATGTGTGTTCTAATGCACGTCCATAACTGGAGGGCAGATATGTCACATTATACAATACATTATTTGAAAGAACAAAAACTTGCTAATGTTCATACAATAAGGACAACTTATACTCCCAGTGCAATTTCCTCAGGGTACTTTCTGTCTGGCAAAATGAAGGGGCATATGTGCTGGAATAAACATTGTATTTCCAGCACTCCCTTCTAAATGCGGCAATCACATACCTGCAATAAAAAGATTGTATCAGCCACTGGCCAGTGGGTTATTTCTTGTAAAATTAAGATAAGGATTTATTTCTATGGGAAGGTGATAATGATGAAAAGTGACAAAAAGTAGCACAGTCTTACCATACGTTTCATTTATTTGTGGATTCAAGGTCAGGCCTTGATTAATTCAGCAAGGGCAGCTTTGCCTGATATGTTATTTGGCATTACCAAAAGTATTGGCCTGTAAGTGTAGTATATTGGACAATGTCAGCGCTTGTAGCAGAAGCACTGGACCAGCTAGTAATATAATAGAAAGTACTGGAGATACCCACATAGGAGAGCACATGTTAGAAAAGCTCTGTAATAAAAATAAGTTCTGCATAGTCTTGTGTCGGTACAGCCACATTACACGAAGCACTGCAGGTAACTGTTTGTAGTTATTGACTTCTTATACTGTGCTGGGAGTCAAAAAGCATTGATGGCTGCTAAACCTGACTTCAAACTGCTCTTGGTGATTTTGCCTGAATTCAAATTAGCTGTGACTGGTAAATGCTATTTGAAGAAAAGGGAACATAGCATAGAAGGCAGTTTAGGCATCTGTCTAAGGATTCGGAAAGGTCCCACATGGGATTTGAACCCGGGACTACTTGGCCACAGACCAAGCATCATAGGCTTCTGTGCCACAGCATCTTAGCCCACCAGGCCTGCCTTCGAATGCCCATTACAACTGAACGTCCCTTTGTGCCATTAAATAGACAGGCGCTACCGGCAGGCAATCTTCCGCCTAACAGAGTCAGTGGTTAAGGCATCTGCCTACAGTGCCCAAGCTTGTGAGTTTGATTACTGCCTGTGGCCGGTGTAGCCTGCTGGGTTGAGGAAGTTGGTCAGATGGTGTGTTGACTAGTGGAAGTTGCTGCCTGGGACAGAGTTGTCCGTTGGATCAGCAGAAGTTGCTGACTAGCAACAGAGTCCCCAACGGATCATCAGTGGAAGATGCTGCCTGGGGGAAGAGAGCTGCGTGGAAATTGTTGAATAAGATAGGGGAGAGCTGCCACCATGGTCAAGTTGCAGCCGGAGGTGGCCTGCTGGTGACGAAAGGAAGGGTCCTGCTGAAAAACATGGTGCTTGGCTCTTGCAGAATTAAAGTATATTTGGTTGGCTTTCGTCTTGCAGGGGTTGCCCCCTGCACACTTGCCACTGCATCAACTTGGAAGTTCTCCGTATGTCAAACACCCCTGTCACCCCCCTAATCCCACAACCTCCTGCCTTTTTTGGGGGCTTGCCTAGCATCAGCCCACAGTTAACCTTGGGAACTGCTTACTCAGAACAGTGTTCTGTACAGAGCTTGAAAAATAATTCAGAGGTAGGCCCCGGGCCCCCCAGTCTGGCCGTGCTTGGGGCCCACCGGGGCTACTGCCCCAGGGCCCCCCTCCGGCCCTCCCTGCTGCTCCGGCGTGCCACAATTTTGAGTATGTGTGCGGCGCCGGGTCTGTTCGGCCCAGTCCGATGCTGGCCCCAGCCCCCCAGTCTGACCCTGCACACACTTAATTGAATGTCATGCTGACTAAATACAGATTTAAAGAAGAACTGTGAGGCTTTTCTTGCCAAGTACAACAGTGGTTTCCTCATGTTGGACAGGTGCTTAGATCAGACAGTATTGCTTAGTCAAAATAATGAGATTTGCAGCATAGTTTGGCCACTGTGGACAGAGTTTTATTTGACTTACTCAATTATATCTTACAATGAGCAAAATGGCAGATCTCGCTAATCTTAGTAAATCAAATTAAAATAGGAAATTAGACTTTATGTGCAGCATAATCCATGCTTAATGGTCTTATTAAATATTTATTTAAAATAAAAATACAAAGTGAAACATATTCTTACTTATAGATAAGGCACATTTTCCTATAAAATGGATACCTGCAGAAATGTTGCAATGTGAGCTGTTCCATTGTCAATGAGATTGTTATACCGCAGGTCAAGAAAAAAACACGAGATTTTTTACTTCTAGCTAGGGATGCACCGAATCCACTATTTTGGTATTCAGCCGAACCCCTTTGCGAAAATTTTGTCTGAAAACAGAATCCGAATCCTAATTTGCATATGCAAATTATGGGTGGGAAGAGGAAAACATTTTTTACTTCCTTGTTTTGTGATAAAAAGTCACGCGATTTCCCTGCCTGCTCCTAATTTGATTATGCAAATAAATGATATAGCCCATACCATCTCATAGTATGTTGTGCAGCCTGTTTTGTACTTTACAATAAAAATGTTTAAAAGGGGACACTGCAGTACCAGTACTGGAGAAGAATATATACTACTGCACTGTTTTATTTGTCAATAACCATTTTATTGACACATTTTATTTAAAGGACTTTCTGATTGTATATTTAGCATTTGTACGTGCCTATTTTCTCAAAGGAGGTCTTCACCATGGACTAATCCGAACTGCTTCCCCCTGTCTTCTGCCTGCTAGAAAAAAAAGTTGCCTGCGGCATGGCACTTGCGTCGCTTCATTTTCCGAAGTCGCCCGAAGTTGCTACACAAGGAAACTACGGACAACCTCGGAAAATGAAGCGCCGCGAGTGCCATGCCCCAGGCGATTTTTCATTCTAGCAGGTGGAAGACAGGGAGAAGCAGTTTGGGGAGATTAGAAAATCTTCCGGGTCCTCGGTAAGCTGACTGGGAGATCAGTATGTCAGCGCATGCGCAGTTGGAGCAATTTGCCGGTTTGCGACAACTGCGAATGCGCCAAAATTGACAGAGATTGCCAATCTCCCAGTCAGGTTTCCTGAAGACCCGGGAGATTGATGTTGTGAAGTCCGCTGCCAGAATCTGCGACGAGGGCTAAGTATAAAGTATGGGGCATTTCTCCGGGGGGTAGTTAGCCTGGGGGGAGGGGTGTCTACGTGGGGTGGTGCTTAGGGGTTTTTTTTCTACAGGGTTTCCTTCTCCTTTAAAGAGTCTACCTTGACATGGTGGCAGGCTTAATAATCCTTTGGCCAAAAGTTACTGTTCAGCGCTCATGTCCATGTGACCTTTGGTACTGAGTGGGGGAGTTGTGGGGACAGGGACATGGTTGACCCAACTTGCCCCTACCTTCCTTATTACCCCTCACAGTGTTGGCTGGCCTAGCAAACAACAGAGTGTGTCACTGTGGGGGCAAGAAGAAATGAAATACTCCTCCATCACTTTAGCAGGAACCCCCACCCCCACAAGGATGTCTCACAACCTGGACAGAGACATACCTAAAAACGAATCCAGCATAGTCATTCCCCCAATATCAATCACATTGATATACTAAATGTCTGGTATAGTATTAATAGGCTGGTGGGAAGTGGCTGGAATTCCCATATTAAGAAAGGGGACGCAGACTTAGAAATGCTATTGCATTGTGGCCTATGGAGTAAAGCAATATTGTAGTTCCTTCCAGTATGTGTCCCTAGGTCTTTAAGCCCCATCATGTACATATTAATCAATTAACCCTGCAGAAATATTAACCCATTCCCTTCTTCAACTAAACCCCTCTATCAGCACAACCACCCAGTTTTACCCCATGCCGCCTTTGCCCATTTTGAGCAGCCCCAGCAATATTAATTAGCCCGTCACACAACTGTCAGTCATCTTTAATAGAATGAGGCACAGGAGCCCCTTCCCTCAATATTCACCATAGGGATTAAAGAAAAACACAGAGACATATTTATGGGGAAACCAGGCATTGAGCACAGGATTTATTAAATTTAATAGCCAATTTATGTTTGGGCATCCCTAACGGCTGATGATCCAGAGGAAGGAGAAAAACCCTAAAGTGCTTGGGAATGATCTGCACTGAAGGTAAAAATTCCTTCCTGACTCCAAACGGCAGTCGGTTTTACTCCCTGGACCATGGCTTTATAAGTTCATTAACAAACAATAATTTAACTACACACACAAACATCAAACCACCATCCTTCCCCTACACAGGCTCCCACCTACTCTTTCTACATAGACTTGCTACCCACACCTTATACTCATGTACCAACCCATCCCTCATACATACACCCTCGATCGTATACACATGCACCCACCCTCCCTCCTGCACACACACACGCACTCACCCTCTCACTCACATACAAACCCACCCCTCATACATACATCTTCCCTCCTACACACATGCACCAGCCACCCTCCCTCCTACACACACACACACACACACACCCTCCATCTCTTCTACAGTCAAAAAACACAAACCCAACCTCCTACACACATGTGCCTACCCTCCCTCCCTGCTACACACAAACACCCACCCTCCTACACACATGTGCCTACCCTCCCTCCCTGCTACACAAAAGTACCCACCCTCCTACATACATGTACCTACCCTCCCTCCCTGCTACACACAAGCACCCACCCTCCTACACACACACCCACCATCCTATACAGACGCACTCACCTCCCTCCTACAGACAAAACACACCCACCCTCCTTCCAACCCTCCTTCCAACACACATGTACCTGTCCTCCAATATACACAGTCACCCACCTTCCTTCCTACAGACAAACCCACTCTCCTACACACATGTACCTACCCTCCCTCCCTGCTACATACATGAACCCACCCTCGTACACACAAAAAACACCCACCCTCCTACACGCATGCACCAACCCTCCCACATACAGTACATACACACCCACCCTCACACACGCACACATGCCCCACCATCCTACACACAGCCATCTACCCCTCCTACACACATTTAACCACCCTCCCTCCTACACATGCACCCAGGTCATACACACACACACACACCCTACATCCCTCCTACAGACAAAACACACAAACCCACTCTCCTACACACATGTACCTACCCTCCCTCCCTGCTACACACATGCACCCACCCTCGTACACACAAAACACACTCACCCACGCTCCTACAAACACACACCCACCCTCCTATACAGATGCACCCACCCTCCCTCCTACAGACAAAACACACACACTCCTCCACACACGCAACCTCCCACACATGTACCTACCCTCCCTCCCTGCTACACACATGCACCCACCCTCGTACACACAAAACACACCCACCTACACTCCTACAAACATGCACCCACCCTCCTTCCTACACACATGTACCCGCACTCAAATATACACATGTGCCCACCTTCCTACAGACAAACTACAGATACCCACTCTCCTACACACATGTACCTACACTCCCTCCCTGCTACACACATGCACCCACCCTCATACAAAATACAAAACACACTCACCCACCCTCCTACAGACATGCACCCACCCACCCTCCCACATACATACACACACACACGCACACACACATGCTCCTACACACATGCACCCACCCTCCTATACAGATGCACCCACCCTCCAGACAAAACACACACACTCCTACACACACGCACCCTCCCTCCTACAGAAAACACACCCACCCATGCTCCTACACACATGCACCCACCCTCCTTCCTACACACATGTACCCGCACTCCAATATACACACATACCCACCCTCCTGCCCACATGCACCCACCCTCCTAAACACATGTACCCACCCTGCCTCATATACACGCACCCACCCTCTTTCCTACATACATGTACCCATCCTCCTAGACACGCACCCCCTAACATGCACCCAAGAAGCTAATGATCCAAAGGAAGGCAAAAAAACCAACCAAGTGCTTAACAGCCAATCTGCACTGAAGGTAAAAATTCCTTCCTGACTCCTAGAAATGGCAGTCAGTTCTACACCCTGGATCATGGCTAGACACACATATACACACACAGTTGCAGGACAAGTAAAAAGGATTCAGGTGTTGTCGGTGGATCGATGACAGCAGGCGAGTTTTCTGGTGGAATGCTGAAAAGAAAATGTTTAGAAAGTGTTGAAATAAGAATAAATTACAGACAAATACTTGTTTATTTCTGATATAAAAGGCTTAGCCTGTCTTTAAGAGCATACTATTTGTCAGGCCTGTGGGGTCTGTTTGGGTCTCTCTACATATACAATGCCAGGGCCTGTTATGAATCTCAGTTTTATCAATCTCAGTGAGCATGCACCATTTATTCTTTTATACTCTTTGATCACTTGGTGCCAGTTCATTACCCAGTGGCAACCCATTTCTAAAGATGGATATCCAGGCTAGATGCACAGCAGCCCTATAAGAGTTAACTACCTTCCCTCTTATTGGCCTACTATAAAATCAACACTTTATCTGCAGACTTAGATCTCAGCCTCTGTCAGCAACCTTTTACAAGCTTAAGGAAGTCATAAATTGGTCTATCATGTAAGCCCTCAAAGTAATCAGCCTGCGGGCTGAACAGACAGGGTGTATAACTTCAGTGTCGGACTGGGACTCCAGGGGCCACCCAAAAACCTTAGACCAGGGGCCCACCATAAAACCTTAGACCAGGGGCCCACTCTCAGTACTTAATCAACCTATATTCTCCTAGTCTGCTCTCTTTATACTATAATCAATTATTCCATCTATTTAGCCTCTTTTTTCTCATAGAAATAGGGAATGACCATGAAATAGGCCAAATGTTTAGCAGCACAAGGGCCCACTGACATCTGGGCCCACCGGGAGTTTTCCTGGTATCCTGGTGGGCCAGCCCGACACTGTATAACTTCCTTTCTATTGTTCTGATTGAAAATGATCAGAATGGCCGGAAGTAAAGTGGAACTGCACTGGACAACATGGGGCATCTCTAGATGAAGGGTAATTGACAGTAAATAGATACATTACCCAAACTCTCTGTAGCCTCTTCATGATGGCCTTCCTGACCCGTTTTCGGAGGGTCAGCCTTTCCCCCACCGGAGGATGAGCAGCTTCCTGCAGTTTCTTCTCCTTCTCCGAGAATGTCATGCCAAGCTGGAGAAGGTGAGATTGGACAGTCTGCGAGCGAAGGGGAAACACAAAGATAGGAAAGAAAGGAGACAGTTATGATTATGCCCAGGGCCGCCATTAGAAATCATGGGGCCCCGTACAACAAAACTTTTGGGGCCCCTGGCACCCAAGCCCCACCCCTGATCCCACCCACTCCACATCACAGTTAAAAGACCACACAGACATCAGTGCTAAAAAAGTAACCCCCCAAACATACAAGTTATAAAAAGCTATTGATGGTCAGGACCCCCTTATAAGTTAAAAAAAACAAAACGTTGGCACCAGGGCCCCCCATAAAAGTTTTTTTTTAAAAAAGTATTGGTGCCAGGGCCCCCCTTACAAGTAAAAAAAAAATTGGGCCCCAAAGAATATTTTTTTAAAAAAACATTGGCACCAGGGCCCCCCTTACAAGTTAAAAAAGATTGGGGCCCCAAAAAATATTTTTTAAAAAGCATTGGTGGCAGGGGCCTATAGAATATTAAAATAATTCATTGGTGGCCAGGGGATTAACAAAAAAAAAAAAAACGAATTGAACTCATGGCTTCAGAAATTCAATTTCGCCTCCTTTCGTGACATAGGGGTCTTTTCGCCACTTCAGGACTTCAATTTCGGCTGTTTTCGTGACTTCGGTCTTTTCACCGCTTCGGGGCTTCGGCTTTGGCTATTTTCGTGGCTTCGGGTCTTTTCGCCGCTTCGGCTTTTCGGCACTTCCGCATTTCGGCTGTTCAGGACTTTGCATATGGCTGCACGGCTTAGCCGCTGTCAAGGGGGGCCCGCCCCTCTCAAAAGTGTAGCACTGCCAGGCCCCCCTTCAGGCCCGGGACACTTGTCCCCCCAGTCCCCCCTGAAGGTGACCCTGATTATGCCTGTATATGTGGTGCTAATAGTACTTTATATGCTGAGGCAGTGATGGTGTTGGATTCCCTGCCGGGTGATGTTGTGGTATTGTATTTATGACCATTAATATGCCTTTTCTCATCATAGGGAGAAAAAGACCAATCAAAGTTAATTATCTAGTGGTTGAATATCCAAGAAAAGCATCAGAGACAGTGATCACTTACATTCTGCAGCCGCAGATACTCCAGATGCTGCCTCCATATCTGCTGCTCTGTTGGTGTCTCCTGTGGAAGAAGAGAGTCAATGTTAAGCACTGCTTTGCACCAATGCCATTATTGTGCCCATGTGGCCCCTTGAAACAAAACTCTATGCAGTGTCTAATGACATTTTTGTTGCTGGTGAAGATGGCACTTAGGTGGATGACTTTAGATACCCCCCAGGGGAGCAGGAGATACAACGAATAATAATGTTCCTAATTATTATAAAGACACACAGTGAACAATAACCTCTGTTATAATAATAATAATAGTGACACTTACAGGAGACAGCGACACATCAATGCAGAGGGTGGCATGCTCCCTCTTGAGCTCTTCCTGTAACATAAAGAAATTAACAGTGTGAGACAAGAGCTGGCAAATTAATATCATTTATTCCATATTTATCTAAATGTCTATTCTGCATTACTTACCAGATAGTAAATCATTATCCAGTAATGGATAATGTTCCCATTGATTGTGCTCGGGTCCAAAAAGTAGAGCAGTATAAACTGATCTCTGAAAAAGAGAAATCCCAGTGTTAATAAAACATTGCTATTTTCCACCCTTACTTCCCTTGCACTTACCCCTGGCGCAATAGCAAATTATTCACAACATTTAATAAGACCATTTTTGTTATACTTACAAGATGACGTTGCTCCCATATTGGACCCGGTAGTGATGTTCTGCAAAGAAAAACACATTTCCATTAAACACTGAGCTAAAGGGGAAAGGAATTGTCATATAATAAAACTAAAGCTGCAACCTCAGCAACTGATAAATAATATAGGATTTTACCGTAATAAGAGGCGAGGGCCTCAAAATCTGTATCCTCCACCCTGAAATCCTCCAGGACGGAGTACAGTGACTGTAAATGAAAGGGAAAAGCATTAGGGACATAATACTAAATGCGTCTAAATGCTACTCACAGTCAGTCTGGCAGGACCGGGCCAAGGTATTTTGGCACCCTAGGCAAGGGCTTCAATCAGTGCCCCCACCCGGTCCTGCATTACCATTTGCCACCTTACTATTCATGTTGCCTCCTGTACCTGTGCCAGCAGCCATTATGTTGCCCCCATTTGTACCAATGCCAGTCAATCAATCAGATTGCACCCAAGCCCCCAATCTGTACCTGTGCCAGCATAGCCCAAAATATCCATCATATTGTTACCCCTAATCTGTGCATGTGCCAGCAGCAGCCAAAAATCCACAATATGTCCCCCAAATATGTATTTGTGCCAGCAGGAGTAAAAATATCCACAATATTGCCTTCAAATATTTACTTGTGCTGCGCAAGCATAAGCCAAAAATCCATCATATTGCCCCCAAATATGTGCCTGTGCCAGCAGCAACCAAAAATCGACAAAATTGCCCCAAACATCTGTGTACTGTGCCTATTGCCCCATGTACCTGTGCCAGCAGCAGCCAATCCCTCATAATGCCCCCAATCAGTACCTGCGCCAGCAGCAGCCTAAAAATCCAAAATAATGCCCCATAATATGTACCTTTGCCAGCAGGAGCCAAGAGGGAGGTGGGGAGTACTTCTGCCTGCAGTACGAATAATGGGCAAGAGGGAGTTGGAACAGGCGGTCTATAAAGTTTAAAAACTATTAAAGGCTAAGCATACCAGAGTTAAAAAACAAGAAATTCCCCTTAAAAGTACGCCCCCCCATGATTGCTCCCTAGGCATGCGCCTACTCTGCCTACCCCTAGTTCCGGGCCTGCAGTCTGGCTTTGAGGAGAATAGAGACAGAAAAGTGTTTCTATGGTACATACATTTTTTTTTGAAAAAGGAAATAAACGTAGTAATTCGATTCCCTCAATGTCGGCTCCCACCTATGTGGAAAAGGAAGCAGTGCAGACAGACAGCTGCTTAAGGGTTAGGGCACACGGCCAGATTCAGGGAGATTTAGTAGCGTTGCTTCGTTTTCCGAAGTCGCCCGAAGTTTCCTCATGAGGCAATTTCGGGCGACTTCGGAAAACGAATCGCCGCGAGTGGCATGCCACAGGCGGTTTTTAATTTTAGCAGGCAGGGGGAAGCAGTTCAGGGAGATTAGTCGCCCCAAAGAAGAGACGATTAGTCGCCAGGTGACTAAATCTCCCCGAATCTGCCCGTGTGCCCCAACCCTAAGGAGAAGTTATATAGAAGAGTGATAGGGAAACAAAAGTTCAGATAAGAGAGAGGTTTTTTTTCACTGAGGCATTACCAGGAGTGATGGAATTCTCTCTGTCTTGTTCATCTTCAAAACCTAAAGATACAAATGGACATAGTCAGACAAAATGAAGTCACAGTTAAAGAGGCTGTTCACCTTTAAATAAAAATTTTGTATGATGTAGAGAATGATATTCTGAGATTATTTGCAAAGGGTTTTCAATTTTTCTAATTTGTCGTTTTTGAGTTATTTAGCTTTTTCTTCAGCAGCTCTACAGTTTGCAATTGCAGTAATATAGTTGCTAGGGTCCAAATTACCCCGGCAACCATGCACTGATTTGACAAATAGTAGCAATAACAATAAATGTGTAGCCTTAAAGAGCATTCGTCTTTTAGATGGGGTCAGTGACCCCCATTTGAAAGCTGGGAATAGTCAGAAGAAGGCAAATAATTCAAAATATTAAAAATAAACAATGAAGACCAATTGAAAAGTTGCTTAGCCCACTTTAAGGATAAACTCAATTGATAATGGTTAATGAAAGACTAACCAGTATACGTATAGATAAAAATGAGAAATTTAAGGAAATATGGTAACCGTGTTATCGATATTCCTTCCCAACTACAGAAATCCCAACAATCTTTTTGTAATCACTATATGATAGTAATATATGTTACACTTTATACTTTCTCAGATGTGGAATAACTAATACTTAACAGTTGTATTTCAGGTAATTCCTTCAGCCCATAGAATTATCTTCTATTATGATACTTAAGGGACCTCGTGAAAACCACTGTAGAGCATGCAACGCTCGATACAAATGTTTCATAATACATAATATGCCGTCAAAGTTAATTTCAGTTTATTTCTTTCTCTTTCTTTAATCTGCAGGTCCATTGGATTAAGAAAGGACCGACTCCATCTCTACTCTTCTCTCTCTCTCTTAACTCCTTTTCTCCAAGTAAATACTTGATGTTATTACATAACTGTTATAATTTCTCATTTTTCTTAAAATGTTAAAACTCAATAAAAACTATTGAAAAGAAAAGTTGCTCAGAATTTGCCATACTATAACATAATAAAAGTTAACTGAAAGGTGAACCACCCATTTATTTCCTTATCTATATTATCCTATTTGTATGAAACATTGTTCCACTCAATGACAAAAGCCCATTATTAATGCTGTTGATGGCAATGGATTGGCTTCTTATAAATACCATATACAGTAAACATATGGGCTGATATGGACAAAGCCACGTAGAACTCCAACAAGAGAATTTAGGGCAGACTTGCCGAAGAAGAATTCATGAACTGAATCAATTGTATTTGCAAGATTACCTGTTAAAGGAGCTTTTCAGATCTTGAAAAATGTAGGGGCCGGCTCAAGGCCGGGGTACCCCAAGGGGGTCTCCCTAAGGAGACCCTGGCTATCTCTTACACTTGTTCAGACGAGATGGATTTATCTGAACAAAGGAGAAGCCAAAAAATAATAAACCCAGATGTTAAAAGGCAGGTGTAGCACCAAGTCGCAGTCCAAAAAGGCAGGAAAAGCACTGTAGCAATCTGTATAGAAAGAGAATAAAAAGGCAAGTTAATGAATTTGCACTTAACATTTCCTATATAATACAGAGGGAGGCAGGCAGAGATCTATGTTACCCTAAACTTGAGCTTTGCATCACTTCCAGAAGGTAATGGGCCTCAGTTTATAGAATTAAGCATCGGTGCAGTTGGAATGAGCACACAGTACATTGGTGCCATTCACTCCATGTTTTTTTAAGTAAGGCCCAGTTATGCCCCTTGGGTGACTTGGCTAGAGAAGTGCAGAATTCATAGAAAACTCAAAGCAAATACTTCTGATTGATCTACAGAAAGTGACTGGTTTGGTTGATATGGAGAATGACACACATGGCAGTAAATGATGCTTGTTGTCCCCAGTTCATGGAAAGACTCATTGATCTGTTAGATCTCCAACTATTTCATACACTATTCATAGCAGGAATGCACCCGATCTACCATTTCAACTGAACTTATTAACTCTGCAACACATGATTAATATCTAGTTGCTAGGCTCCATGGCGTTAGCAACCAGATGGAAAATATTGCCGTATTTACTAACATAGGTGCTTAAATGTAAAAGAGCACTTGCCAATAGCAACAGATCAGCGATTCGCTTTTATTTATCACCACCATTTTGGAACCACTGATTTAAATGTTCCTCTTTCCAATAGTCAGAAATAGCAAAGGAGGCAAAACTCTAAGAAACCTGTCGGTACTGGCAGGAAAAATTAAGTATGTTATGGTGAGGTGCAGGGGTCCCAAAATGTTTCCTTTTTATGGGGCACTAGTGGAAATTAAGAGTAGATATGCTGGCAGCCTGCATAACATCCAAATCTTGGGTCTGTGTTACCCAACCAGCACTAAGATGAAAGGCAGCTCCAAAGCCCATTTTAGGGGAAAAATCTCCAAATTCACTAAGATCAGTGAGAGAAGCAACACCTGCTAGTCTGGGGAGGTGTCACTCAACTATTTCCCCTCTTTTTTCCACTAATATAAGGGTTATTTGGCAAAGAATCCATCAGAGGGAATATACACTTATCACAGTGTTAACCAACGGACAAAACCAACTGTCAAAACCTAGGTATGCTCACCTCCCTTATATGGGATCCTGCTATTTGTCCCCTACTCATTTGCTATCACCCACCCCCCAACTGTCCCAATGGCACGTGCCTCTGCTGCCAACTGTTGCTGTTGATACTGGGAACAAAAAGTAAGCACCTTATGGTTGGTACAGGGGTCCCCAAATGCTACCTATAGTAGGAAGTGGTCATATTTGCTGGCAGCCCTGCATAACTGACAAATCCTGGGTCTGTATCTCCCAAGCAGCGCTTAGATTAAATGCATCTCCAAAACCAATTTTAGGGGAAAAATCTCCAGATTCACTAAAATCAGTGAGAAAAGCAAAACCTGGTAGTCTGGGGGGGGCATCACCCAACTTTCCCCTCTTTTTTTGCACTAAAATAAGGGTTATTTGCCAAAAAATCTCTCAGAGGGAATATACATTTAACACAGTGCCAACCAACGGACAAAACCAACAGTCTAAACCCATGGGTTACAGTCACCTCTCTTACAGTATATGGGATCCTGCTATTTGTCCCCCAATCATTTGCTATCACCCCTTAACTGTCCCCATGGCACGTGCCTCTGCTGCCCTCCCTAGTTCCACACTTTGATAAAGGGAGCATGTATTTAGCTACAATGTTGGTAGATAAGAGCAGGGCAGATACCCCAGGGCTGAGGGGCAAAACTCTAAGGAGCCTGTTAATACTGGGAACAAAAATTAAGCACCTCATGGTGTAGTACAGGGGTCCCCAAATGCTCCCTACAGTAGAAAATGTGTATATTTGCTGGCAGCCCTGCATAACATCCAAATCCTGGGTCTGTATCTCCCAAGCAGCGCTAAGATTAAAGGCATCTCCAAAGCCAATTTTAGGGGAAAAATCTCCAGATTCAGTGAGAAAAGCAACACCCACTAGTCTGGGGGGGGGCATCACCCAATTTCCCCCTCTTTTTTTACCTTAAAATAAGGGTTATTTGGCAAAAAATCTCTCAGAGGGAAAGTTTACTTACCTCTCACCACAATGCCAACCAACGGACTGAACCAACTGTCGCATCCCCAGGTATGAAGTCACCTCTGTTCGCTGCTCTTAAAGGGGAAGTGTCCCCTGTTGTTGAGTGAGGTTTATATTTTGCCTTAGATGAGCAGTACATACACAGCTTATTATGTACACAGAGCATTGCTTTGTATGTGTGGCCTATTGAGTCAGTGCAGTTACTATGCTGCCATATCTGTTGGATCCATTCATTCATCAGCCATGGTTCCAATCACTGCTGCTGCTGTTGCTAAGTCTGGTGGAACCGGGGGGTCCTTTGCTTGTAGGGGTTCCCCTCCTTAGCCTGAATAGTGGGTATAGATGTTACACTCTGACCAAAGGATGGGCTTTGTCCTTAGTTGGGGAATATACAAGGTATGTATGGGGGGGGCATATTCTTCTAGTAAGGGACAGATGGGTGGGGCAGCAGCACAAATCATTCATTACTCTGGCAGTGACCAGGCCATTGCATGTTGGGAAACCGGAAGAGATGCTGCATATAGACTGATGTCAGTAACACAATATGACACTGGGTTGCCAGGTTGGTGGTTTTCCTGCCAAATTGGGCTACTAATTTAAAGCTCAGAGAGGTTTTTAAAGCCCAAACTAGCCAAGGTACGGATTTGGGTTACTTTTTGCAGCTTTTGGCAGGTTTGTGCCATATTTTTCCATATAAAAATATATGACCAATGTTGGGTTCATATATTCTCGCTCCTCTTCCCATAGGATTCTCGATTTGGGATATAGGTTTCTGGACCACAATGAGTAAGCCCCTCTTGGATTTGAATAAATACTTCCTCAAATTGAGCCAATGGTATCCAGTCATCAGGGGCGTAACTACAGAGGAAGCAGACCCTGCAATTGCTGGGGGGCCCAGGGGTATAGGGTGCCCCACAAGGCCCAAATAATGAGTAATTTCATTATCTATTGGTAGAACAGCACAACCTGTGGATATGCTTGGGGCCCTAAAATTAATTTGCTGTGGGGCCCAGTAACATCTAGTTAAGCCACTGCCAGTCATCATCCTTGTTTTAGTATAATTGTGCCCCTCTGTCCATCTAACATCAGCACAATAGCCAAATAAGGTGCATCTGCTGTATCAGCACAGTGTCCAGAATGGGATCTGTGCTGTCGGGATGTATCCCAATGTATTCTTTGTATTCATTTTATCCCCCTGCCCTTGATTCATGATTACTGACAGTGTCGGACTGGGCCGGCGAGACACCGGGAAATAACCCGGTGGGCCCCGGTCCTCATGGGCCCCGTCGGCCCAGACCCGCTGCCCCAGCTGCCCCAGACTCGCTCCCCAGACCTCTGCGCGCACGCACGCGGCGTGTTCATGGATGTGGGCAGGGGACTGGAAGTTAGGGCCCTGGGTTGCTTCTTTTGATCGCACACATCGCGTTCATGAAAGCGGGCTGGAGGTCAGGAGGGGTCCTTGGGCACTGCCGGGAGGGGGGGGCCCTGTGACAGCAGCCCCGGTGGGCCCCAGGCCCCCCAGTCCGACCCTGCATAGGGCGCACAGGGCACTTTCCCACGTATTGGTCAGTGCTAGTCAGTGTTAGTGAGTGCAGAAGGTCGCGCCTTCCTCCGCTCACAGCAGGGCAGGCGACACTGGCACTTCACTTCTCTGTGGACAGAAGAGTGCGCTTGCAGGTGCTGCTTTTGAAGCGCTGAAGCGCCTGTCTTTCCATTTTTTGCGAATGCGCACAGCACAATAATATTGACAAATGGCTCACAAATGAGACGGGTGTTTGTGTGAGTACAGGCAATGTGTGAGGTTGTTGTGCATGAAAAAAGAGTTGACAGTAATTAAATTTTCAACTTGCAAAAACTGTTTTTTTTTTAATTTTTCACCAAAGTTGTGGCATAACTCAAACGCATAAATATTTGCAACATTCGCAGTGTGAATAAAAATTTGTAATTCAGTTTGCACATTAAATACACCACTCGTATCCAGCTTTATAAATATAACCATGCACATGGCAAATATAGTCACTGCGTGAATTATTCTGAACTGCCCAAACTTTATAAATGAGCCCCAGTATGTATTAAAAGATCTACTAGTCCATCAATAGTGATTCAGTGTATATGACTAAAATTAAATACCAATTAAAGGCAAAAACAAGTTTGCTTTATGTGTAAATGAGTAAAGTATTGGCAGGTGTTTTTCTGCTATGTGCAAAACACAAAAAAGTGAATAGCAGGCAGAAGAGGGGTTTTCCATGCTTCTTCACTAGCCAAAATATTTCAGTGGAAGAAAACTATATATATATATATATATATATATATATATATATATATATATATATATATATATATATGTATGTATATGTATATATATATATATATATATATAAAATGCCATATATGGTGCACTCCAACATATAGTCAGCACATGCCTGGTTGCTCTCATACACATGCCTGGGGTCTCATACATCATAGGTAAAGTTTCTCAACAATAGACACACTCCAGGACTTCATAATTCAGTGAAAATAAAGAAAAATATATTGGCAACGCTTCGGTACCATTTTGGACTTTTCTCAAGGCATTACAAACCACAACGTTGCCAATCAGTTTTCCTTTATTTTCACAGCAATATCAATTCCTAGGGGCAAATTTACTAAAGGACGAAGTGACTAATGCTGGCGAAAATTCGCCAGCGTGACATCATTTCGGAACTTCGCCAATTTAGTAATGGTCACTGGCATAACTTCGCTAGCGAAGGAGATAGACTCTTGCGGTACTTCGCTCCCTAACGCCTGGCGAATACGTGCTGTGGCGAATGGATGTAATTATGCAAATTCACTAAGATGCGGATTTTACTGAACGTTACGCCTTTCGCCAGACTTGGCTTCGCCACCTCAGACCAGGCGAAGTGCAATAGAGTAGATAGGAGTTCCTAAAAAAAATAGTTGAAAATTTTTCAAGTCCCAAAAAACGCTAGCGTCTTTTCCTTTTTTCAGGGTGATAGGCTGCAAAAGAGCGTACATTCTTTTTGGGATAACCGGCTTCCCCCCTACATTTCCTAACATATGGCACATAAACTATACACTGGGCTCATGTGTAGGGCAATATAACAACTCTATTTTCTTTTATTTAAGTTTCCCGGGCTTGTGTAATGTAATGTATTTGCTGCAACATATACGTCCATTGAAATTTAACCTCCTGCAGTTTGCAAATTAGCCAACACTGGCACAACTTAGTTTCACTTGGCGCAGTAACGCTAGCAACTTCGCCAGCGTTCAACGCCCTGGACGCGACTTTGGATTTTAGTGAATTAGCATTTTCCTGGCGAATCTCTGCTTGGTGAAGTGTTGTGATGTGAGCGAAGACGTCGCTGGCGATTTTTTCGGAGGTTAGTAAATTTGCCCCCTAGAGTGCGTCTATTGTTGGAAAACTTTATATAGTGAATAAATACCCCTATTGGTCTGCTGGCAGGTTTTTTTCAGCCCATGTATAGCCTTTAATTAATTACTAACTCTTTGTCCCTGAAAGGATTGTTTACATACTGTAGTTGTTAGTGTGTGTACAAAACTGTACATGGGTAGGTCTCATGGGTAGGTCTTGTAACCAAAAGCAACCAATCAGATGTTAAACAGATGACCAGTAAATTCCACCTGGTAATTTGTTGCTATTTTTTACGAGACCTAAAAATGATTCTCTCATATCAAATTCATATTGCAAGGGAATTTCTAATAACAATGACTTGCATTTCCCTTGGGCACATAGATGGCCCATGGACTAAATGAAACTAAGCTAGTCTTAGACATACAGTATGTAGACATAACATATTGCAAGAAATATTCCTTCAATACTATGGTAGCATGGTATGGTAGGTTGTCTGGCTGCTTTAGGCAGGAGGAGGATGATATGTGGCTTATAACATCCATTCTGTTTCAGATCCAGGCATGGTGGCGAGGCCTAATGGTATGTAAAGGGCTTGGGCCATTTCAGTGTCTCCTACAGTCTGGGAAACTAAACTAACCTTCAAGGTAACACCTAGAATTACTATTTGATTTAGATTACAGTTTATGCAGTTATTTAATACATACATTGTTTTTTTTAATCAGACAGATATCAATGCAATGTTTAATAGCATATTCAAGTTTCTCAAAATATTGATAGTGAAAGAGCACCCAAAGGCCATCTTGTGCTATTTCTTTTATGTTTATGATTATAGTGCAGTGAACTGTAGAGAAAATTGTCCTATCAGTCAAAAAGAATGCTGATGTTCTTCTCTGTCATAATGTAGCTGAGCTGCTGTTTCTCTGCTGCTGTCAGCAACCAGCGCTGCATTCCAAGCTCTCGGAGTCCTGGTAGTTTCACCAAGATGGACAATAAATGAATGAACCAGGGCCCACAGCTTCGGTTTGAAGAAGGCCGCAGGCTAACGTCTAATTCAGTAATGTTCTTAAGAGCATGTGCACTTTCAAAGAAAAGCATCCATCCTTCATCCACGACTGTGTCATTGTAAGCAATGTCCAGCTGCTGCAAACTGTCCAAGTGTCCTGCTTGTGCTGCCGATGCTGAAATGAGAAGGTATCTTCAGGAGAATACAAAGTTTGCTTTAAATGTATTTATATGTTACATCATGGAGAAGAAGAGCATCATGGAACTTTCATATAGGCCCCCATCACACCACAACAGAGCTAATAAATAGCGACTGTCTATGTCATCTTACAGCAGTCCATCTGCCACTTGCCTGAATCCACAGATTGTTAGAGTTAGTTAAAGGGGAACTCCGGCTTCCAAACCAAAATTTGATAACGAGGCCCACATAACACAGACACCCCTAATATATCCATCACAGTTACCTGTTTCTTTAAAAAGTATGAATACATGCAATTTTCTATGCTGAAATCCAGCTGTTTAGCAGTTCTTCTCTTTCTGCATCATTTGAAATCCTGGAAGGGAAGGAGGGACTAAACACTGATGTTACAAATTGTAACAACTTCTCCACAGCTTACAGACAGCATGCAGGAACTACATAACCCACAATGCATTGCACTGTGATGTTCTGTTCCTTATTGAAATCACGTGTGCAGGGAATTGTGGGGTTTGGAGGATGCAGGCTGAGGACAGATGGCTGTTGATACAAAGTAACAGTAGTCAGCCAGCTCAACAAAGTTATCAGAGAGATCAGCAGGAGAGCAGGGGGGCTAGGCTTAGGGTACAGTCAGAGACCATTAAAAATCATGAAACATCTTCATATTTTTTAATTGATGTATATTGCAAAGTTGCTTGAAATTATGTTTACTTTTCAAAAAGTTTAAGTTATGTTTTTGTGGAGTTTCCCTTTAAAATCATTGTGTAGGTATCAGAGAGTCTTATTCTTTACTTTGCGTTAGCTCGGGGCATGTTGCTCTCATCCCTTTCCCTTTTTTTTTTTGCTGACATAAATGGCAAGATATTGGGGGACTGACAAGAAACCTAATTTGGGAGCTCTGGTCAGATACATGCACAGACCTCATGATCAGCACAGACCTCATGATCAAGTGGTGCCTATGCAGGGGTGCTCCACCAATAAGGCAAGTTGAGCAACTCACGTCAGGCAGGAGCGCAACACTAGGTACCAGGGGCAGCAATAATTCTACTCCTGGTACTTTAAGAGCCAAATTTCCGGTTTGAAAACCTGAAATCCAGCTCTTGTAGCGCATAGAGCACAATTATGGTCTCTGCGCTAGCGTCCTGGCTCCCTCCGCCGCCCTCGTCATCCCCCTGGACCAAAAGGTGAGCGCACCGGGGGGGGGGGGGGGGCGGCAGCAACACCAAGCTGCCTCAGGCGGCGGAGGGGCCAGGATTGCCCCTGTGCCCATGGTATTGTTCATTGAAACAAAACACTTTGTTCCCTTGTCTGTGCATTAAGTAAATTGGTTGGTTCAATACGATCAGATAAAGTATATAGAACGACTCATCTACCAGCCCTTTGTTGCTTCATCAGCTTCATACTGAGTCACATAGCTTTATATTGGGGCAATGGCTTCATCTTTAATAATTCTAGGCCTTCCCAGAAGGTGTGACAATTAAGCCTGTTCATATTTTGTTTTTCTCCTTTTTTGCATTGGTGTTTGATGGGTTTTGAGACATAACTGAGTTTTTTGAGTTTATTGTTGTGTATTTCAAAGGCCCAAAGCCAAGTTACCATTGTGGGTAGTCATAGGACCTTTCAGTAAAAAGCAGTTATTTACTTCTGTTGTCCCGTACTTACCACTGTGTATGGTAAAGGCCATTTTACATGAAATAATGTTTACTTATCAATATTAGAACTGAGTTTAGTGTGTAGTATTTTAAGTGCAAGCTTTATACATACAGTACATACCTAATACTGCCAAATCCTGGGTCACCAGGTTGCAGCTACTCAGTACCATGCTTTGCAGAGCTGTTGCAGTTTTAAGGGTATCTAAAAGCAACTTCAGCTTCCCTCCGACACACTTATTCCAAGAAAGGTCTAGAACTCTCAGGTCCAATAGGTAATGGGAAGCTTCAGCTAGGAAGAAGAGATAACAATGTCCCATATATACAGCATTACATACATAACAACTGCTAGCCCAGTGGCCATAAATACAAAAGTGTCCAACCAGGCAACCATTGGTTGTAGTGTTGGGGTGCAAGTTGTTTAAAACATTTTTGCTGAGGGTAAGTAATTTGCAGAATTAAATAAATTCAACTCTGAATGAGTCGGATGGTACTAGAATACATATCAGATAAGCTGAAACTGCATGTGTTGTGGGACTGCAATTTTTATGCAGAGGTACAAAGTGCCACCATACCAGGTATATACAAATAAAATCATATCCATACCTAGTGCTGCAAAGGATTCCTCCTTCAAGCTGCAGTTGTTGACAAGAACAGATTTCAGTCTTGGCAAAAATCTGAGTCTGCTGAACAGATATTCAGGACTCACTCCGACTGCTTTGTTAGATGAAATATCCAGCACCTCAAGGTTGGACAGCAAAGGTATGACCTGGGCTTCACAAGGACAAAGGTGTTTCATATCATTATTCATGTCACAAGCTTACTTATAATCTGTGTTATCAAACATAAAGGTATATTGACATAATTTCCTGTTAGTCCCAGCACCCTGGCAAAGGAAGAAATGTATTATCCATACAGAATGGTGAATTCATTGGTATTATGGGCACAGAGCTCCTTATATGTAAAGGGTCACTATACCCTAATCACTCTTCAGGGCAATAATACATGTTTTGTTTCCCACGTGTTGCCACCACAGCAAAATTCCTTGCCATTGTGGATGCTGAGAATCAATGCAGGTAAATTAGTCAAATTATGTTACCATATAAAAACACACATGAAGGCATTTTTCATGATTACAAGATTTGATTCCTTCAACTGCATTCTCATTGACCAAGGAATTTTCTGGAGACAAAACTCCACTTGTGTCATTGCCCATTTATGTTTGTGTTGTACCGAAGGCTTTTTTTTATTATTTTTAACAGACAGTGATCATAAGGGTATAACCCCCTAATTTACATTTATTTTATATAAAGTAAATAGGCAATTAGACTTAATTAGATTAAATGAAAGAATAGGTTTTCCCCAGACAGATTTGTTGGAGACCTTTTCTAAGGAATCATAACTAGAATGTTATTATAGATTAAAAAGATATAGTGCCCCAATGAATAGGTGACTGTTGTGACCAATCACACGATGAGAACTGCTCACTGCAAAACGGATTAGAAGTGGGTGTAAAAAGTTTACAAGCGTTTTTTGGCCTATCATAGAATCAGAATGCACCCACCCTTTCTACTGATGGGCTTGAAATCCTATAAAATATCTAAATTAAATATTTCTGAAACACAGAAAGAAATCGCCAACGATTGGTCTAACCCATGCTGTGGCGTTGACCAGCTGCTAGAAGCACCCCTAACCCACAATCTGGAGTTGACCATCTGCTATAAACGATAAAAAGCCAATATTTGTACACAAAGAGAAAAATTGCAAGCACACGGGTGGCCTTTAAAAATAAGTATTACAAAAAATGTAAGCTCACATATTTTAACCAAAGTGTGGCACGTAAGCTTACATATTTTGGTGTGCTACTAACACCTCATTTTTTGTAGTAATTATTTTAGGCATACCAAGCGCTGGCAATTTTTCTCTTTGTGTATATACATGTTTCTGAAGTTTTTCTATGCACAGAAATTAGTTAAATAGATGAGGCAGTTAAAGTGGACCTGTCACCCAGACGCAAAAAACTGTATAATTAAAGTCTTTTTCAAATTAAACATGAAATTCTAACTATTTTTTTTATTAAAGCATTCATAGCTGTTGTAAACTCATTTAATAATCTCAGCTGTCAATCAAAAATTACTTTCACTTTCCACTCAGCACTTCCTAGATGTCACTGCTCTCCTC
Source organism: Xenopus laevis (assembly GCF_017654675.1). Taxonomy (NCBI): domain Eukaryota; kingdom Metazoa; phylum Chordata; class Amphibia; order Anura; family Pipidae; genus Xenopus; species Xenopus laevis. Next base: position 99,012,255 of record NC_054380.1, on the reverse strand, counting down.
TCATTCCCCCAGTTCTTTTAAACATTTAATTGTGTAGCCAGGGCATGAGGATGGACATCAGGTCCCCCATTCTGGTGCACAAACAGGATTCTGAGATGATGGAAGGCTTATCTTAATAACAGTGTCCACAAAATGGCTCCTGCCTGCTTGCTATAATAATGAATTCCCAGACGGAAGGACACAAGATTCAAATAATTTATACAGTGTAATTAAAGTTCATTTTGCTTGACTAATATGATAAAATAGGATTTGGAATAATTTTTTTTGGTGACGGGTCCCCTTTAAGTGACTCGTTGCCATAAGGATCTAGCATGTGTTTTTATCTGAATAAAGTCTTCAGTGATATGTTACTCTCCCACTTTGACAAGCATTACAGTGATTGTATGGTACAAATAGAGATTCATTGCAGCATATTCTTACTTAATTACTTCCTATTCTTACTTAATGCATTGACATCATCCTGTGACAGGCAACACTGGTGAATATCCAGCCGCTCAAGGTGTTTGAAAGCTGTGAGTCGTGCTGCAGCTTCTCGGAATCCACCCCCAGCTTCCTTATTGCTGGACAGGTCCAAAACTCTTAAATTCGGCCAGTAGTGAAATATTGCACCTGTAAAGGGCAAAACATGTTTTAAGTGATAGCCATGGCACCAAGGAGCATGTGTGACACAGAATGTCAGCAACCATAAACTGCAAACAGAAACAGAACAGAGAATTAAAATAAAACAAAGCATTCTTGATGCTTTTGAAAGAATTACTGTAAGATAGGTCTGGGTGTGTGTGAACATCACCTGAAGGGACAATCTTCCTACACCATTGCTACTAGTCATGTTATTTCATCTGACAAGCTGATTGTGTTTTTCCAGTGCAGATTCGTTAATCAATTTTGGTTGGGAGAAGAGTAAATATGAGAAAGCTTTTTCAAGCAAGCAGCACTGGGAGGGTATTTAATAAATGATAACTGTATTTGTAAATGATGGACTTGCTCTTTATCTAGTCTAGGGATGTGCAAGCTGCCCTTAAATTAAGCCTCTATATACTGTTGCACTGCGACTGTTAACATTATGTGTGTCACAATTTGACGCCAACACTAAAGCATTTGTATAGACTGCTAAGATTCAAGTGATTGCAAGGCAAGTGCATTCCAGTTGGATGCTGTGACTTTGATCTGCCTCACTTGAATTACACTGGATTGTGGAACTAGAGTCCTGCATAAATCCAGTTAGACAGACCTGTACCTGACCCAAAACCCAATACCCACCACCCCACAATGTCCCCCTTCCCAGACCCACTACTCAACCTGACCTCCTGACCTCCCGACCCAGGACACACAAAACAGAAGTAACATTACCAAGAGTCAGAAGTGACGTCACTCCAGATCAAATGGGTAGGGAGAAAATTGCTGTTTCCACAGGGGAGGGCGGGGGAGTTATTAAGGAATGCCCAATCAGGGTATATATGTCCTAAACCCTACCGCTTTGCAAACATTCCATAGGTATCGAAACCGATGCAGGGCTCTTTATGGAACATTAGCATAGAAAGCACCAACCTAGGCACACACACCATAGACCAGTGATCCCCAACCAGTAGCTCGCGAGCAACATGTTGCTCTCCAACCCTTGGATGTTGCTCCCAGGGGCCTCAAAGCAGGTGCTTATTTTTGAATCCCAGGCTTGGAGGTGAGTTTTATTGCCTTAAAACCAGGTGCACTGCCAAACAGAGCCTCAATGTAGGTTGACAATCCACATAGGGGCTACTAAATGGCCAATCACAGCCCTTATTTGGTACTCCAGGAACATTTTTCATGCTAGTGTTGCTCCCCAACTCCTTTTACTTCTGAATGTTGCTCACGGGTTGTAAAGGTTGGGGATCCCTGCCATAGACCATCATAACTGATTCAAAGCAGGCAGGATTCATCTCAGTCTGCCTAAATAAAAACATATGAAACCTGACATAGATAGAGCCCTGAAGATAACATCACACCTTGCTGTTAGTAAATTTTCTGGTAGAGATAAAATGCTGTCACACAAAGTGCAATATATAGCTCCTGAAGGCACCCATGTGAATGAATGAAACCCAAGGCACACAGGTGAATAAATGAAACACAAGGTACACAGGAGAATGAATGAAACATAAGGTACACAGGAGAATGAATGAAACATAAGACACAGGAGAATGAATGAAACATAAGACACACAGGAGAATGAATGAAACACAAGGCACACAGGTAAATGAATGAAACATAAGGTACACAGGAGAATGAATGAAACATAAGACACACAGGAGAATGAATGAAACACAAGGCACACAGGTGACGGACTGTGTCAGAGATCCTCTCATAGATAACATGCAATGAGTTGCTTATATATCAGACATTCTCATTTCTACAGTGTGAAGAATGTGAACTTGCCTACTCCTCCCTTCTTTTGTGTAATAACATAGCAATACATGGCACTGCCAAGGTTATGAAAAAACATTGGCGGGGAGCCCTGCATAGTAACCCATAGCAACCAATCTGATGTCTGGTGTCCTTATTCCAAAACCAACAATGAAAACTGTGGTTGCAGATTATTTGCTATGAGTTCAGGGTTGGGTCACACTTGGCTGTACATTAATGCTGGGAGCATGTACATTCTTCTGTTTTTATGCAAAATGAAATAATATTTACTGACTCAGATATTGGATGTTGTCCTGGTGTAGTCCCGTGGCATGTAAGTTTAACACCCTCAGAGAAGAGCAGCTTTTAAGTTCCACAACAAGACTGTTCATTATGGAGCCAATGTATTTATTTAAAGACAGGTCCAGTGCTTCCAGGTGTGGCATTTTTCCAATAGCTGTGGCTAAGAGATAAGGATAAATAAATATATATATTTGACACAAAAAACTAGTACCCATTGATTGCGGTCAGGCACCCCAGTAAAGTCTTGGTGGCATGATTCTAAAGGTAGAGGGGGGGCAGATGGAGAGGGGGCAGCAGACAAAAGGCTATGGTTACTTCTCTGTACACAGATGGAAAGAAAGCAGTGGATAAAGTGGCAGAGAGAGGCCAGATAGAGAAAGGAAAGGGAGGCAGAACTAAAGGATTAAGCTACACCTATTTATGGGAGGTTCCAGTTTGAGCTCCTTTGACCAAATAGCTCAAGTCACAACCTACATTGTCGGATTATCTGGCAGAATGGTTGGATATAGTGACTGAAATATATTGGATAGAATAGTCAATATATGTTGGATAAAACAGCTACACTATGTAATATAGAGTAAAACAGGACAGGTCCAAGCAGAGAGCATATGCGCCTGTCTACTATATGCAAAGTCTACTTTACAGTAGTAATGGTATACTTATTTAAGAAAGTGTTGCTCGTTGGCATTGTTTCAACAGATAAACAACTACTAAGCATGGCCCTAATGAAACTAACCCCTGATTTCTCTTACCTAGTGCTTCCCCATCTGTTTCACCCAGGCCACATTCTGTTAGATTCAGCACCTTTAGCTCAAACTGGACTGGGATGTGTTGGGTGACTTTAGAAAGATTGCCTCCTATGTCACTGTTCCAAGATAGATCCAATGCTTCTAAATGAGGAATGTACTCAAGTGCTTCTCCTGTAATAGAGAGAAAAGGTTAATAAAGAATAATCATTAAAAATATCAAAATAAACATGCCTTTAACTCAAGTACCATACTTATGCCCGTGATACACTTTGCTCCAATAGTTTTGTTTGTGCATCTCCCATACTGGCACCTGATATTGTGGCAGGCACAACTTTGCCTGTAAAACAAGGACAGCATGTAGGCATCCATGTATATCAACTTGCAGGATCCTAGCCTTGGAGCGGAACACCTGTTTGCACAGAGCAGGCAGGTATTAGGTACACCCCTCTTTTGTGATATAGAGTGCACCTTTCTCCTTATTGTTTCCAGGCCCAGATGCTGATGGTGCCCTGTTTGAACATAAATGAGCTTTTCAATCTTTAGCATCTCTAGGACTGACCTAAGTATAAAAATACTTCAAATCCCTTTTCAGTTGAAGTAAATTGAGGGGATTTCTTTGTAAACAATTTATCCCTCAGCATTTCCATGGAAAAAGCAGATGCAAATGAGACTTAAGAAGTAAACTCTCCCCAAAGGCATTTTAATATGGTACAAGTTCAAGCCTAATGGGGTTCTTAAAGGGATACTGTCATGGGAAAAAAGTTTTTTTTCAAAATGAATCAGTTAATAGTGCTGCTCCAGCAGAATTCTGCACTGAAATCCATTTCTCAAAAGAGCAAACAGATTTTTTTATATTCAATTTTGAAATCTGACATGGGGCTAGACATTTTGTCATTTCCCAGCTGCCCCTGGTCATGTGACTTGTGCCTGCACTTTAGGAGAGTAATGCTTTCTGGCAGGCTGCTGTTTTTCCTTCTCAATGTAACTGAAAGTGTCTCAGTGAGACATGGGTTTTTACTATTGAGTGCTGTTCTTAGATCTACCAGGCAGCTGTTATCTTGTGTTAGGGAGCTGCTATCTGGTTACCTTCCATTGTTCTTTTGTTTGGCTGCTGGGGGGAAAAAGGGAGGGGGTGATATCACTCCAACTTGCAGTACAGCAGTAAAGAGTGATTGAAGTTTATCAGAGCACAAGTCACATGACTTGGGGCAGCTGGGAAATTGACAATATGTCTAGCCCCATGTCAGATTTCAAAATTGAATATAAAAAAAATCTGTTTGCTCTTTTGAAAAATGAATTTCAGTGCAAAATTCTGCTACAGCAGCACTATTAACTGATTCATTTTGAAAAAAATGTTTTTCCCATGACAGTATCCCTTTAAGGCCCCCATACACAGGCCGATAAAAGCTGCAGACAGACAGAGTAGGCAGCTTATTGGCCCATGTGTGAGGCCATGCGACGGGCGTCCCCCATTGATATCTGGCTGAAAGTCGGGAGATGTCGATCGGGCAGGGTAAAAAATCCCGTCGGATCACCGCTGCATCTGTTTGTTGATGCGGTCCCAAGATCTGACCGCTGTATCGCCTCCATTCGCCTCCTAGGGCCCATGATCGGATCTTGCCAAACAAGTGGATCTCCCTGTGTATGGCCACCTTTAGACTGCACTATTTTGTAGAGAGTCAAGCACTGCATAGTATGAATTAAGCCTATTACAAAATCAGCCGTCTCTCCAAAAACTCTAACTCCTTTGCTTTCAAAATGCAGTATACAGTTATGCTTCAGGCTTCAGTTTCATTATGTTTAAAAAAAAAACGTGTAAAAGTTTGAATCCATTTATATCTCCGTATAGACTTATATTTGAAAAGTGTGACCTAAATTTGATGGAATTCTCATTTTCTCCTCTCTATATTTATTCTTCCCACCCAAAATATACTGTCAGAACAAAAGGCATATACCCCCCAAAAATGAGTAATATTGTGTAAATTAGTGCCCTTTTGGGTAAAAATTCTTTACTTCTGAAAAATGTGTAGTGTTTTTTTTTCTTTTGGCACTTGCATGGATTTTTCTACGCTACAAAAAAACAGCAGCTCTCCCAAACTTTATGGCAGGGATTCTTTTCACACTCTCAGGCCTGGAGAGGTCTGTGTATTCATTTAGTTTTGAAAGGGGTGCAGATAAGAGCTTGTGGTTAAAGGGATACTGTCATGGGGGGAAAAAATTTTTAAAAGTGAATCAGTTAATAGTGCTGCTCCAGCAGAATTCTGCACTGAAATCCATTTCTCAAAGAGCAAACAGATTTTTTTATATTCAATTTTGAAATCTGACATGGGGCTAGACATATTGTCAATTTCCCAGCTGCCCCAGGTCATGTGACTTGTGCTCTGATAAACTTCAATCACTCTTTACTGCTGTATTGCAAGTTGGAGTGATATCACCCCCTCCCTTTTTCCCCCAGCAGCCAAACAAAAGAAGAATGGGAAGGTAACCAGATAACAGCTCCCTAACACAAGATAACAGCTGCCTAGTAGATCTAAGAACATAGTCAAAACCCATGTCCCACTGAGACACATTCAGTTATATTGAGAAGGAAAAACAGCAGCCTGCCAGAAAGCGTTTCTCTTCTTAAGTACAGCCACAAGTCACAGGACCAGGGGCAGCTGGGAAATTGACAATATGTCTAGCCCCATGTCAGATTTCAAAATTGAATATTAAAAATATCTGTTTGCTCTTTTGAGAAATGGATTTCAGTGCAGACGTCTGCTGGAGCAGCACTTTTAACTGATGCGTTTTGAAAAAAAACATGTTTTCTGATGACAGGATCCCTTTAAATAAAAATGTGACCTCCACAGATTTTGCCACCATAGAAGTGTTTTTATTAAAGGTGATGGGAAACACAACCGAAGGGGGCATCCTTTGCCTAAGTGAAATCTGCCTGTACTATCCCATTGTAATGAATACACCCATAGTAATCTGAAGGCTTTTATCCATCGTGAATAATCCTCATACTTATTTATATTTAGGGAGGTAACTGGAGTACAGTGAAAGCTCTACTCCGGCCCGAATCATGCTCCTGCCACTCCTTGTATGTAAACAAATAACAATTAAGTGCAAATCAACAGCAGATTAACCCGTAGTCACAGAAACCTGGTGTAACAATGAATGTATTAGAAAGTCCATTGTCATTCATTGTCAATGCTTGAAGTGTTTAAATAAACTACTGTATATTGCAAGGAAATAAAGCAGTCGTCAGTCAGTGTTGTAGAATGCCTTCAACATTTTCTAGTGGGTTGGTTAATACTCTTAACTCACTAGCAGTGGCACTATTCCAACAAAAATACAAGGGATAAAGCATGCTTCGAAGAAGGTCCAAAGTCATTCAAATAAAGTAAAACGGAAGGAGAGAAGGGGACAAAAATGAAAGGCTATAGATAAAAAAAGGGAGGGGGAGGAATGCATAAGCAGAAAGGGGAGATTTTAGGAAACAGAAGAAAGAAAGGGAGGGTGTATTATAAGATATAGATATATAAAGGGGAAAAGCAACACAGGTAAGAGGGAATAAAAATAGAATGGCAAAAGACAGAAAAGGTGAAGAAGAGTTTAGAAAGAGAAAATACATAAGGGGTTATGCAGTAAAGGCATTAATTTGCCCAGGTGCAGTAACTCATAGCAACCAATAAACAGGTAGCATTTACTGATCACTTGTTGCTATAGGTTAATCCTCCTGAGCAAACCTAGTGTACTTATGGGGGCTAGTAACTCAGCCTCAAGTTTCCTGCTGGGCCCCAGAACCCCAGGTTATGATTAATGACTTTATAGGGTGATTTGTATTTTATATCTTTGTGGGTTCAGGCCAGCTATGAAGAATGTAGAAATATCCATTTCCCTATCTACCCTACCTGTGTTTCAGAAAAGCCAGTCATATGACAGCAGCACATATCTATTCCCAACTCCAACTTGATAAGTCCCCCTTCAAGATATATTTACATTTTGTAACTAAAAGGATGATATTATTAGAAGGTGACAGAAGTACAGGAGGCTTGGGGTAAAAGCATGACATCTGGTAAGAAAATCACAATACCTAAAGCGCTGGCATCTTCTTCAGTCAGATTGCAGTTGCTTAAGCACAATAATTTTAACCTGGCTACTTGACGGAGATGTGGGGTTAGCAGTTTTATTGATCCACCAATCAGATTATTCCAAGATAAATCAATTTCTTCAACATCAGGTAGAAAAGGCAAGTGCACACCTAATGGAAAAAGGAAATGGAAAATTGAAAAAAAAAAATCCTTCCCCACTTCAGTCCTTCATAAAGTAGCTCCTTTTATGTCAATAAAATATTATATATGTTTTATACTTACCAAGATCATTCAAGTCAGTCTGTGTCAGGGAGCAGTTATTTAGATTAATGCTATGACATTCTGCTTTCTTCCCAAATTTTTGCATAAACTCAGTGACCTGGAACCATCCAGCTTCATTCGAGGCCATCGTTTCCTCTGCTGAGTGAAAGACAAGCCCTGTATTAAAGTACAGGATATACAAATATTGCCCTATAACTCCCTCTAATAATACTACTACTCTTTTTCATATATTTAAGCTTAAACATAAAACCTTCCTATACAAATTTTCTTCTAGTTCTTTGTGAAGGTGGTCATACACTGGTTGACTTACATGGTATCTGACCAATCAGAGGGTCCACCTTAGAGATACTGTGCAATTAGTCATTCATGGAAGGACAAGTGTATCTGGCCAGGATTAAAGAAAAGCTGCGACTCCGCTCACTTATCCATCAATGTACCATCAACCCACCAAGAAGGTACATTGACAGATTTAATGTTTGGACAGACATCAAGTAGAATTGAAGGATGATCAGCAGTTGTCCTTTCTCTGTGAAGTAACATACAGGTCCAGACAGCTGAGCACCACAAATGTGGTTGTGATGGCTGATTCTATTAATGCCTTTAAAGGAGAATTCAACCCTGAAGTGGCAGTGAGACACGAAGCGCGTTAAGTGGGCAGCCCCACAGGAGAGATGCTGCTGTAATTTTTAATGGATTTGTAATAATTTTGACTTTTTTAACATATTATTCTGGATCTGCGGTGCTCCGTTCCTCCACATTGATTTTGCAAAAATTTATCAAAGCTGTATTGAGAGCGAAACCTGGAGGAACTATGACTCCAGTGAAATATTACCTGGAGGGTACAGGCAGAGATATAGGCTTATAACGTCAATTTAGAATAAATGGACTGGTATTGTGCTATGCCTGCTAAATGGGAGAGACTGCTGTTCATCAGAGAAGAGTTACTGTTTAATGGTGCTGTCTCTTTAAAGGTGCCTTTACATATGCTGATAAAAGCTGTCGTTAAGGCCCTCTAGAACAATGGGCAGTTTATTACATGGAGCCCTGCGGGTGGATCTTTAGGTTTGTGGCCAGCTCTCAATGAGCTTTGTAGACAGTTTATAGTGAGAGACTAAACCTGGCCCCATGTCAAGTTCAACCTTTTCGATCAAATTGATATAGTATATGATCTTTATATAATGTTTATCTCTGTGTGGTCTCCATAGCTCCATTATGTGAGGCAGTGAGCAATTGTTTCACCACCAGCAGCAGGTAAAGGCTTTTCAGTAATTTAGCATGTAATCCCACCTCAGAAGACAGTAACAGAAAATAGTTGTGTACTGAAGGTAAATTTCCAACAGAAAATTGACTGATATCATATTACATACTTTTTTTGACACTTCATTTTGCCCATTCTCTTTGTTGTGATCACCAGATGTACATTGATTTGTGGGCTCCTCTCCTTCCTTCTTCTTCTTCTCTGCCTTGCTGGAATTTCTCTGAAATCCTCTAAAGAATTGCTTCACTTGGAAATTATTTTCATTGCTTTCTTTGGTAACTTTTTTCTTTTGGATCTGACTAAAAATCAAATCAAATGGGGACCGTTTATTTCCCTCTTTTTTTAGCTGGGACTCGTCTGGAGGAAAACAGACAGTGAGGTTTTAGGATAGGCCCGAGAGAGCTTTTGCCCTTCAGTATTGAAGGGATGCCTTGGGGGAAATAAATAATAAAAACAGACACTTTCAGTTGTATAACAAATGTTACATATTGAACGTTAATGCTGGGAACTATACCCAGAATTCCACTAATAACCAAAGGCTTCTTGTTCATATGCCATAACTAGATGTTGTGGGCCCAAAGCAAAAATAATTTTAGGGCCCCCAAATAGACAGAGGTTGTCCTGTTTTACCAATATATATTAAAATTACTCATTAATTTGGGCCTCATGGCCCCATGTACCTCCTGGCCCCCCTGCAGCCGAGGGTCTGCTTTCTCTATGGTTATGCCCCTGTCTTGTTCTTCAAATATTGGCTGGCATCCAAGTATGCTCACAGACAGTGGATGGGGTGCTGTAATAATTACCTTGGCAAGTCAATTCTTCATATTCTTAATATAAACAGTACTCCAATAACTGTGTATGAAAAATGCCTTAGACAAAGCAAATGCCAATGCCTTCTAACATGTCCAAACGATCGGCCTGTTCTTTGATCCCAATATTATGCACCCTGATACATTACTTTCAGTATACAGAAAATAAATACAGCATAAGCCCTATGTATACATTCCATTGAATATACCTGCTACTGAGCCAGCTTTTGCTGAACAGTCTATATTTTTGCTGAGATAAGGGAGGAATTAGCTTGATCAGGGTGAATTGGGGCATGGATGAACAGATGGTGGATAATTGGAATGGCCATAAATACCATTATAAATAAAAGTAAGTAAGTGTTATAAAATTCAGTATCTATGTATTTTTCATATTTAAAGGGATTGGTCACCTTCCAAATACATTTTTCAGTTCACTTGTTTTCAGATTGTTCACCAAAAATAAAGACTTTTTTCAATTACTTTCCATTTGTTATTTTTTACAGTTTTTCCAAATTCTAAGTTTAACGTTTAATGTCCCTGTCTCTGGTGTTTGTCTGGTAACTCAGTAATTCAGGTGTAGATTTAACTGAGACATTTCTCAGCAGCATCTCTGGAATATTAGCAACTGTTGTATCAATTCTAACAGCTGCCTTTCGTATCAACTAAATGTTTTAATTTAGAACAGTTTACAGGGTTGGTGACCCGTCTCCCAGAGTGAAAAATTACACTTCAATATTTGAAAAAAACGGTGACATATAGGAAAATAGATAGTAATTGGAAAAAGTCTTTATTTCTAGAATACAACTGAATTGAAAAAATTGTTGGAAGGTGAACAACCCCTTTAAGTAAAATATCGCTAGGCGGTAAAGGCAATAAAATATCCCATTTAAATATCATTGGTCACAAGCAATATTTTTGCACGGGTTGATACTGAAATAAGTTATGTTCATTGCATATTACAAATAAAGTGTGATATGCCTGTTGTACGGCAGTCCTGACTTTGTATTGGCTGGTTGCCTGAGCTAACTCAGCGATTCAGTTACCTTGCATTGAGAAATAACAAAGTATATAAAGAAATAACGAGTGTCATTTATTATGATAGGCACAAAAATACTTAAAGGAAAATTATACCCCAAAATTAACACTTAAGCAACAGATAGTTCATATAATATTAAGTGGCATATTAAAGAATCTTACCAAACTGGAATATATATTTAAGTAAATCTTGGCCTTTTACATCTCTGGCCTTGAGCCACCATTTCATGATGGACTCTGTGCTGCCTCAGAGATCACCTGACCAGAAATACTTCAACTCTAACTGTAACAGGAAGAAGTGTGGAAGCAAAAGACACAACTCTGTCTGTTAATTGGCTCATGTGACCTAACATGTATGGTTTGTTGGTATGTTTGTGTGGCACAGTGAATCTTACGATCCCAGGGGCTGCCCTTATTTTTTAAAATGGCAATTTTCTATTTATGATTACCCAATGGCACATACGACTAGAAAAGTATATTATTATAAAAATGGTTTATTTACATGAAGCAGGATTTTACATATGAGCTGTTTTATGCAATATCTTTTTATAGAGATCTACATTGTTTGGGGGGTATAGTTTTCCTTTAATCATTTGCACATGCATAAATGCTATTAACTAAGCAGTTTCTTGTTACTATCACCAATCACCAGTATCTTGTATGTATGGCAAGAGAGTACTGATAATAGAGACATGGCAGCAGAGGATTTGATTTAGGGGAATATCGTGAAAATGAGAATTTAATATTAGCTTCAGCATACTAAAATAAGACACTTTCTAAATACACTCAATTAAAATCATGTTCTGTTTCCTGAATAATCAAGTTTATATTCACTATTCCTCTCGTCAGGATCTGTTTCTTCTCATTATGTTTCATTTGGCAGTTAAGTGTCAGATGAATGATCCAATATATCTTATAGGGGGGCTCCTTTTACCTAGAAGATGTATTAGAGCTCACTCTTTTAAAATCACCAGAAATCCTGTCTTTCTACATGCATGATTTGTGCAAAAGGCAGTTATTTAGTTAGATTTTGTTTGTACTGGAATCAGTTTGAGTGAGCTCTAATGCATCTGCTAGGAAAGGGAGTCCCCCACTATAAGATATATTGGATCATTCATCTGACACCCAACTGCTGCATGAAGACAGAATGAAGAGAAACAGATGCTGAGAGAGGAATAGTGAATATAAACTTGATTATTTCATAAAAAATGCAGAATTTTTAACTGATTGTATTTAGAAAGATACTTCAGAATGAGAAAGTTTATATTAAAATTTCATTTTCACAATAGTTCCCCTTTAAATAAGCAGCGACTCATACGTCCATTATGGAAAGGTGTTTGTTGCGACCAATCGCCCTGTGTTACATTTTTGTCTAACTAACTATATTAGAAACATTTTTTATTTTGCACAGCCTATCTATTTACACAGTTTTTATTTTCACACTGAACTATTCCTTTAAGTTATGCTGTGGATGGTACATCATTGTTGACCTGTTCCATCGATTTCCGGTTTGGTATTTTAACTGCTCTCTGGTTACATTGGTACCAGATAGTGGTTTGAATGACATACTGCTAGGTGAGTGCAAGAGGGTCTAAACAAAAATATAGGGCATATAAAAATATATAATAACCTTAAAATCCTGAAAATCTAGCCTTATAATTAACTGCGCGGCTGCTACGAACACCGTAGCTAGTGTAGAAGTATAAAAGAGAAGAAAGTCCTATAAAAATAAATATTATTTTGCAAAGACTGATTCATCTACTCCTATGCAGGCCCAACCATAAAGACTATGTACACATATAGTCACCTCAGTGGCTGGGCACAGGAAAGATGGCAGTTCCTTTGATTCACTTTTTATTTTTTGGACATAGAGTGAAACAAGCTGAACTGGGAACATTACAAAAGGTGCTCTCACAGCTGACAAGTCAGCAAAACAACAGAGAAAAACACAGACATTCTTTTAAGTCCCTTGCACTTCAGCTCGTCATGCAAAGCTAACTTTTCTGCATTGGTTTTCTGTGTTAAGGGCATGGAGTATTGCTTAGTTCACTGTCTGTGCACCAAGGCTCATAACTAATCATATATGGTAGATCCATGTTATTTCTGTGGATGAAATTATTGGGTGAAATTATGGCCTTGAATCTGCGGTGCCTGTACCAGACTGCCAAACAGTAGTATTTATTATGTAGTAAAGGAGCACTAAGGTTGTAATGAATGACAGGGGCAGTAAAGTGTCATGGTGCCTCTCATAAAGAGTTACCCTTTCCCTAACATTCAGTATAGTTACCTGTGAAGCAATAAAATCTGTCTGTTACACTGTTTGTCTCAAACTAAGTCAAAAAAGAATCATTCAGATAATTTGCTGCAGCTCAGGCCAGCTGTAATGTTGCATGACAAACTAACTGGCCTAAGGGACGATCATTAGAACCGAGACATATTTCAGGTTTGCTGCTGTCTGGCCATATAGGTGTCTCCTCATACAGATGCACAGCCTTTCCAGCAAATCCCGCTGGTCATTTTATCCTCAAACCCATCGTGTTTCATTTTGTAATCTGCATAAACATCACATTTACATGTACACAATGGAAGCAGCATATGGAGACAAATCTGCACGTGGTTTCAGTATTCATTATTCCTCCAGTCAACTTTGTCTTTAGCTTAGCTCTACTGCTGTGAACATTCAGCATTCTCTCAGGTGACTGCTGGCTGGCAGCGGCTACTGGGATTTGTAGTATATATATTTTAGAGGACCTTCATTTTGATGGCATACAGTTCAGCAGAACACAGAATTACATTTTGCAAACAATATTGGCACAGGCTTATTGTGAGACAGAAAATATAATTGCGCTGCTCAATACATCATCTACATATTTTAAAGGAGATACAGGGAATGAAATGCCAGGTGGACAATGGACGAGCCACATATACCCAGTGAATATATTATGCCTAGTTCCTATTGCATATTTCTAGATTTACAGTAATGCTGAAAACACAAGATAAACAATGAAGTAAGTTCAATAATAACATACCTTTACTCTCCATAATGTTCTTGCTTCCACATCAGACAGCAGCTTCTATTACCTGTGCCGTCTCTACAACAGTACACCTTGTAAGACTCACCGCTTCTCTATATATACTGGGGATACGGTTCTACCACTGGGAATTGTACGAATGCCTCCATCTGGCTAAAAAATGTATTCCTGCAAATTGTATCTGTTCACACACCATATTGGCAACTGGCTTAACATTGATATCAGAGAGGGAGAGAAAAAAATGAGCCCCAGCAGTGGAGTGATCTTGTAGTTAATCCGGCTCTTCTGCTATAAGAAACCATTTCTTAAAACCTGCAAGACCAGAGTGAGAAATGCAGAAGTGACTAATAACCCAGGAAGTGTGCAGCAGCAGGGCAGGTGGACTCTTCCTAGGAACTCCCTACCTTGCCAAAAAATAATGTATTTAATAGCTAAAGGGGCTGAGTCAGGCACTAGCTCAGGTTACACAATACAGGAGAAAATACTAGTTAACCTCCAGCTATGTATATGTTTATATTGAGAGAGAGAGAGAGAGAGAGAGAGAGAGAGAGAGATACAAAGGGTGACACACTGCTTCCAGACACCAACCAGTTGTACATAATCTTCAAAAAGAACCAGCAACAATAGGACACTTTGAAAAGCAGAAAAATATATTTTAATAAAGCATGTATAGCCAAAGTGACTATCGATCCCATCCCAATTCAGACCTTATATACAGTACACAGCACTGCACATTAATAGCATTATTATTATTATCCTTATGCATTTTTGCTTGTTTGTTTTTTATAAAGATGCACTGTTACAAAGATGAAGCATCACATTTTAAGAGTAACAGGGTAGGAGGCCTCTGTCCCATAATGTTTATGATCTGTACATATTCCTAATCTGGGCAGACTTTTAGAGGACTGTAATAGCAATGGATGTCAGCAGCCTGTAAAGATGGCCATAGATGCACGGATTCGATTCGTATGATTTTCGGATCGTGTGTGGAGTGTCCCGATCAGACAGGTTAGAAAATTTCTGTCGGCTGCCGATCATATTTTCTGCATGTATTGCCAATCAGACGATTTTCAGTGGGAGACTGTCACCCAGCTTGCAGTAACGTAACTAGAGGGGGGCGGGCCCTGGTGCATGACTCGCAGCTCGGGCCCGCCCCCCTCTGTACGCGATTTTCGGCCACATTTTAGTGGCCCGCGGGCTGCCGGGGGGCCGAGGGCGCTCGCACCCCTGCTCCCCCAGTAGTTCCGCCACTGCCAGCTCGTACGATTGATGTAGGGTGAGAACATCGGCTAATCTGTTCTTTTACTACTTTATTTGGTCTAATGGTTAGTGGCAGGTCGGGAGATGAGGACGTACGATCGTTCGTCCGATATTGAGGTAATATCTTTGCGTCTATGGCCAGCTTTTAGAAAGCAATTCCTCCTGCATTTTGCAAATTTCACAGAGATGCTATCCACCTGAAAAGAGAGCTATATTCTCTATGTATACAGCATATATGTGGCCTTTGCACCCCAAATGCCTTAACTAAGGGTCAGACTGCACCCTACCCTTCCCTGTACAAACAAATACCTTATTGTCTATGTGCATGTAGTCTTGCATATACTCCACCCTGAATATAATAAACCTAGGCAACCTAGTCTTGCCCAAGGCAGGTGGAATGGAACTGAGAGGGCCAGACAATAAGGGGCAGATCCCTAACAGACCTGTAGATGGGAGTATGGCATATATAGAGGAAGGTATGCAGTATATAGTATCAGTGCAGAATAACCTAAATAAATAATAATAACCTAAATAACCTCTCTAAACATCATATATCCATATTCATATCTCATTCCAATGACATTCACTATAGAATAACTGCTCTAAAGCAGAAGACATAATAATACGGATTTACCTAACTGTACTAATGTCACAAGACTGCAATTATAAACCCATAAGCCCAAAATTGTATCTTGTGAGCCAAAAAGCACAGAATCCACTCTGCCTCTAGGACACTGCCCTCTAGTGAACAGCTGGAATGAAACAAGCCACAGCAGCAGAGTAAGAGTCAAACACAAATGGGGCATATTTAGCAAGTTGTGTAAATTATTATGGAAAAAATGGTGTTCAGAGCTGTGCAAAATAAATGGCGTGATTTGGAGTCCACTGAATAGAGCTGAATGCAATATTTCTAAAAAGGCAATGGGGAAGCTGGTTTTACTCAGCATTTTCTGTGCTGATGTTTACAATGGAATCAATATAAAAACTAATTATTATGACATATTTTATGAGGCAATGCTTGGTATTCAGATGGCAATTTGTGATGTATTTCATAATTTTTATATACAACTTGGTAAATTGGCCCATTCAGAAACAATGACACGGTCACATTACTGGAAATCTGCCAAAAGGGGAGTCCTAAGGTTCAAAATGGCACCCATTACAGGAGTAAATCAGAGACTACAGGTATAGGATATTTAATTGGGGTTTTTCATTAGGTGATATAGGCTTTTTGTGCTCCTTTAACAACTGCATTTTGGTTATACTTTGAATGCTTTAAGACATATGCTGTGGTATACTTGGCACATATTATTATATATATTTATAGGGGATTTGGTTAACCATTCAATTAATAGCTAATCAATTTTACTGGAAATGCTGAGACTGTGTTGCTGATTACATTCTGTTGCAGCCCATGCTGTATTCCTTTCTGTTTGGTATTTGTAACTGTCCTACCTGCATATAACTATTCCTTTAATTATAATTCCACATATTTCTGTTGAATTTGCCATAAACACATCAGAAGGGCCAAATGCTCAAATCATGGCCTGACCTCAGTGTAAGCTCTTTTTATGCTGCACACAGAAAAGGGACCAGCCAAGCGTGTCCTCTACATGAAATTTAAGGTAAGAGAGGAGGACTACAATACAGCAGATACCCCCTGTCACCCAGGACCCCCCCCCCAGTAGGGTCTGCAGAAGTGATGAGCAAATCTGTCCAAATTTGCAAAATTGCTAAAAAAATCAGCAAAACTACAAATAATTTGTGAAACGCATTCAAGTCAATAGGTGACTAATTATTTTTTTTTTTTTGCAGAAAAGGACTCTATTAATAAATAATCCAGTGGGGGAACAAGCATTTCACCAAACAAAAAAAGATGATTTTAAAAGTCCTGAAGTAAACATTATCCAGCAGCTGTTGAGTCCAAAAGTACAGTGGACCCATGGTTTTGGTTGCCACCTTTTCTGGAAAAAATACAAACCTACCTATACCTTCATGTTTGTCCCTATTAATACCATTGGCATCAAGCAGCATGCAGGCCAGGCAGCAACCTTACCTATGGTATTTGAAAAATTTCTCTCCAAATGTCCCATATGTGCCTCGAGATTATTTGTTCCAGTTATGCCATGTATTTCCGTATCACTGTAGCTGCAATAGTCTGCAATTTTGTATGTCAGGTGGTGGGGGTGTCAGGTTTCAGAGTCTGGAATAAGAAACACCCAACCTGAAAGCCTCTTAAAGGGATTCTTTCATAATTTTTATGATTTATTCTAAATTAGACTGTTTACACTACAAATAATTCACTCTACAATATAAAATTTAATTCCTGAATCAGCAAGTGTATTTTTTTTTTTAAGTTGTAATTGGTGTGTAGGCGCCATCTCAGGTCATTTTGCCTGGTCATGTGGCTTTCCAAAAGAGCCAGAACTGCTTTCTGGCAGGCTGTTGTTTCTCCAACTCAATGTAACTGAATGTGTCTCAGTGGGACCTGGATTTAACTATTGAGTGTTGTTCTTAGATCTACCAGGCAGCTGTTATCTTGTGTTAGGGAGCTGCTATCTGGTTACCTTCCCATTGTTCTGTTGTTAGGCTGCTGTGGGGGAAATGGAGAGGGGTGATATCACTCCAACTTGCGGTGCAGCAGTAAAGAGTTTATCGGAGCACAAGTCACATGACTGGGGGCAGCCTGGGAAACTGACAATTATGTCTAGCCCCATGTCAGATTTCAAAATGAAATATAAAAAAAATTGTTTGCTCTTTTGAGAAATGGATTGCTGAATTATGCTGTAGCAGCACTATTAACTGATGTGTTTTGGAAAAAAAATTCCCATGACAGTATCCCTTTAAGGATATCATTTGGTATAAATTCTGTCTTGCATACCCCTGAAAGCCCACCTTAAAAGTTACTTACAGCAAGATTTAGGTGAAACGCTTATATCCTAGATATTCTTAGGACTAAGCAGTGACATAACTAGATGTTACTGGGTCCCACAGCAATTACATTCTTGGCCGCCCTGCAAACCACGGGGACTGCTTGCCCCTGGGACTATGACTGAATGTTTAGCAGGGCCCTAAACATATGTTGGTCAGGGAATACATAGAAGCCCTATTTTATTTGCCTCTTCTTTGCAAGTTTACTTCATCGCCTTTGAAGCTGCCCTTTAAAAATTCAGGGCAGCTTCAAAGTAATTGCCTTGAATGGAATAATTTTTCATACTGAGGACATCATTGGATGATGCATGTGCTGTATTTAAATAAAGAACAGAAACAAATCCAAAGGTAAGGAGAAGAAAAAGAGAAAGAAATCAACTTAATATGCCACAATCACAACTAAAAAAAATCCCAGACTTTTTCCTAAAGGAGAAAGTGGATATATAAAACCTTATATTGATGTACACATGAATCACTTGCTATATGCATGCCGTATAAACTAAAGCTAAATATAATTTGTCCCAGCATGCATCACTTAAACACTTAATAAAGCAGTACTGAAGTTTATAGAAACAATCCTCTTAAATTAACGCTGTTAAATAATTACCTTTCCTTATATTTACTGTTGAGAGATTAGCTTGGATTTCAGTACTTTGCCTCACTGTGACTCTTTAATACGACGTGCCTGCAAAAGTATTACAACCATTAGAAAGATTAGTTCAGCAAGATGGTCCTAATGGAAAGGTATTGACAGCGCAATCCCTCAGCTGTTCTAAATACTCCCTGAAATCTTCTCTGCCAACCCATGGAAACACCTATCTGACTGTATGTGTCTAATCTACAAATGAATGAATATAATACAGACTTCACTAATGTCCCCAGTATGGCATCCTACTCCATTGACTCACAGTTTATGTTTTGATTTAATTATTTAACGTTTCTCATAAAGCAGCTTTTGTTATCACGTATTCCAAGTTTACCATATGTCCGCTACTATCGATTTATATAATATTCACATGCTCAGATATTTATGCCCCTCTTATATTTTCTATTTAAAGGAATGGTTCCCTTTTACATTAATGTTTAAGTATGTTATAGAATGGTTAATTCTAAGCAACTTTTCAAATTATCTGAATTTTTTAGTTTTGAAATGATTTGCATTCTTATACTGACTGTTTCCAGCTTTCAAATGGTTCCCATTTACATTAATGTTTAAGTATGTTATAGAATGGTTAATTCTAAGCAACTTTTCAAATTATCTGAATTTTTTAGTTTTGGAAATGATTTGAATTCTTATACTGACCGTTTCCAGCTTTCAAATGGGGGTCACTGACCCCATCTAAAAAAAAACTCTGTAATGCTACAACTTTATTGTTATTGCTACTTCTTATTACTTATTTTTCTATTCAGGCATTCTTCTATTCGCATCCCAGTCTCATTCAAATCAATGTGTGGTTCCTTGGGCAATTGTAAAACCGGAGAGCTGCTGATTAAAAAAAACACAAGTAATAAAAAATGAAAACCAATTGCCAATTGTCTCAGAATATCACTCTCTACAGCATACTAAAAGTTATTTTAAAACTGAACAACCCCTTTAAGATATGAAGATCCAAATTATGGAATGATCCTGAAAACCCCTGGTCCCAAGCATTCTGGATAATAGGTATGGACCTGTGACTTTCTAAAGAAGGGAAGATAAATCACACAAAACCTTTACTCGTCAGTTTCATGTAATAAATCTATATATTTTATTGATTGTATCTGTGGCCCCAATGAATTTTTTTTTTATCCGTAGGATTACTGGTGTTCCCAGGTATATTGGTCCTGTATGGATCAAGCTGTGATTGATTGAGATAGAACACTTACTGAGCCTGGAACGGCAGAATCATGATGGGTTAATTTTCTGCACAGATATAAATGATTACACAAAACAAATGTATTCTTTAACTGAGCATAAATAAACAGGCGTTCTTCCAAAGAATGGGATGGGCTGCATAGCTTACATTACATAACTGTAACAAACCAAACGTAGAACTTGCCAGAGGTGTAATAAATAGGCTTTGCACAAAGAAAGAAAGAAAATGAAAGGCACTAGACTGGCAGGCTATTGTTTTCTGCTATGACTGTGAATCTTAATATTTGCATTCAGGCATGAATAGGAAGAAAGCAACAAATTTTGTAAAATGTTTCACTGCAACACAAAACCTTTGAGAAAAGGGTAAAGGGTTTTACACTGATTTTATCTTCATGTACTTCCTACAGTTAGAACTACATTTTGTTAAGAGACGAGGCACCAGATATTTAAAAGTTTTAAAAAACTCATGACTATCCCAAGATGTATCACTCCTTAAGAGAAGGTCAATGGGTCTCAAGGGGCAGCCAGATGTTATCAATGTGGTTTCTCCAGACAAATAAATGTAGTGCAGAATCAAGATGACTGCATGGAAAGCCTGTAATGCAATCTGACTCTGTAAACTGTACTACTACATAAATTGGGAAATAGGCAATTCTGGCATCATATTTGGCTGATTTCTATCCCGTAAAGGTGGCAACAAGGAAGAGAAAAGGTAGAGATCTTTTGAATAGTATAGTAAGTGAAGATGTTGCCTGTTTTGGGTTTGGAGAGAATGTAGGGGGTTGATGTAAACCCAAAATAACACTGGGGGGCCTTAGAATGAGATAGGAAGACATGTTTCAATTGTGGATGTATAAGGTTCCTGGATCACTACTGCAGGAGGGTTTGAGCCCTAGGGAGGCCTCTGAAGAACCAAGCAGCAATGAACAGAGAGTGTACCAAAGACAGAGAACTTGAGTGTCTGTAGCAGGAGGCAGGATCCCCCTGAAGACGTGTGCAGAGGCTGGACCTTCTGTGGAAATAAACCCACCCATGAAAAGATGACTGATATAGTGAGTGAGTAAGAGGATCCATTGTAGCCTTATCCACATTTTTGCCAAAGATTTCCATGTACCAGTCTGGTTAGTGAAACTATAAGCTACTGCATGCTGGCAAGTTTAGACTTCAAGATCAGTGTTTGGCAGCAGTAATCCTTGTATTAATAACCCTCTACTATGTATTATAATATTGGTTTATTGTGTGATGATTGTCCTAATGGGGCCTCCTGTAGATCTTTAGCTGGATGCTACTAGTTGGAGTTGTGCCATGTAACCCATCCTCCCCTTGTTCTTCATGCTTTGCCCTGTACCAGAAAAGCAAGTGCCATATTAAAGTAAAATGTTATTGCTGGGCCCTCTAGTTTAAAAATATCTGCCAGCCACTGTACCTGTACATTTTTAATTCATACAAGTGGCTTTTTGCTAACCTATTAGCAATAGCTATAATGGTATGTATATGAGAATGGGTTCCATGCACAAATTAGTTCACTCTACTGGAAATCCTACACATGCTCTTCATAGACTGAGTCTTTAAAAGCTGGTGTCTCCCTGTTAATCTGCGCATAGTAGGTTTAATCTTCTTATCATTTCAAGAGACTTTTTATGGACATTTCTGCCTAACGTGAATCCATTCCTGGATGGGTGTCCTCTGTGCTATTAAACAGAAAAGATATTACTGTGAGTATTGACAATTTTGTTTGTAATAAAACATTATTTCTGTTAACTTGTTGGGACAGTAAATATGGAGATTAGAGATTAAGACTAGTGGTGCAACACAACCTGTCTTATGTGATTTCCAGTAGTGCATACCTGCCTTGTGTGTTCATACACTTAATTTTATACTGTAAAAAAATTACAAATCATACATACAGCAGAATCATTTGAATAATTCCTATAATTAAGTAGAATATTATAATGAATATTGATAATTCAGTTAAAGGCTCTGCAACGAACAGCACAAATGTGATAATGTGGTTACGGCAATTTCCAAGCATAATGATTTAACCAGAGAAAGGCAGGGGTTATTTTAGGAAAAATCATTCTGGTGCAAATGTATAATCCCTTGGAAAATACAGACATTTTTGTTGTATATTGTTATGGCTGTGATCAATTCTCATAATCTGAGAAATAGTCTGAATACATTACACAATAGTCTTCCATATGTCAGCACCTTTACTTGGCAATAGTTTCCCTTTAATATAATTAAATCATCATGCTTGGGGAAAGTTGTGCTTATTTGTACAGAACAAATGTGCTGCTTCCCTGCATCATTATCAAAGAAGAGGGATTTGAGTCATCCTATTATTTATTAGTCAATGGACACAGATTTTGCTGAATTTCTGTTTGTACTTCTTTCTGTTCTCCTGCTCTGTCAACAAAATTGTACTTTCATCGTTCCATGTTCTCTCTAGGGAAATAATTTACTGCTTATATGTGAGCAATTAACCGTTTTTACAGGAAAGAGGTAAATGTATAATGTTCCTTAGTGCAATATTATTTACATGAATTCTGCCTCTGAATTAGCCAATACTGTTGCCACCAAGTTCAGGTGTTTGCTTATCACAGTTTGGAAAAATTGATACTGGGAGTTACTTTGCATCAAAATGAACACAGTTATCCCAAAGTACAATGCTACAAATTTGTCTTGTTATTAGCTGGTGTTATTTACTCAAGCATGAAAAGCTAAATTGCATTCTTTCAAGCCATCTGCATTATCTGCTATAAAATCTTGTTACTTATTATCAATTAATTCAGTCATAGCACATTTATAAATATCATTGTTCCCTAAAAGAATCACTTGTTTTTGCTGCTTATGTTTAAAAAAATCTAAGACTAAGACTATAAAATTTCTGGCGTACAGTTCAGCCTGTTGTGTTAGAGAATAAGCCCCAATGTGTGCAGAAAGCATCATTTTTTTGAAAGCCTTTTGGTAGTAAAAATGTATAAAATATATATAATCATATATCAGTGTCTTTATTTTCCCCCTGTTTAGACTAAGACTAGGAATATATGATGGTTTTTGAAAAGCCAGGAGCGAACAAGTGTTTTATACCATTACATCTATGTCTATAAAATTATTCATTGAGGTATATAGTGAGCAGGGGCTGTGGCTCTATACATGGGATGGGGGGTAGGGGACAGTGGGGCTCTGCTTATTCTGCCTATGTTTCTGCACAGGGTAGAAGGATCTTTGGAATGGCTCACTACAGGTATAGGATCCATCTGGAAACCCCTTATTCAGATAATTAATCTTTATTGGAGGCAAAATAATCCTATTGGGTTGATTTAATGTTTAAATGATCTTTTGGTAGATCTAAAGTACGGAGATCAAAATTATGGAACGATTCCTTATCCAGAAATGTTCTGGTGCCACACCTGTACTGACACTCTCCAAGTACTGACAAGACAGAATGGTTGAAACTGCCTTTAGAGATTTTTATTATATTATTTCAGCTAAACCCTGCCCAGGAGGGAACAAAAAGGCTGGAGGAAAAAGCTATTTGAACAGGGATATGTTTATAGCTTCTGGTGCCCTAGGTCATTACAGAAGACAGGTACAAACCTTTGAGAAATGTGTAATTGAAATAGTATGTCCACTCATTGTAGCCCCCAGACTGAGCTGAAACTAATTTAAAAATATTCAGGCCTTCCAAGAGTATGTTAATAAAATCATGTATGTGCTTATGGAGGCTTATGGGGATTCCTTAAGGCCCAAATGATCCCTTTTTTTTGGTTGTTTTCATTATATTATTTTAAAAATATCACATGAATAAAATGTCAGATTCAGGGAAGGAGCACTGATATTTCTGGGCTAGATGGTCTCTCAGACAAGACAAAATAAAGTAGGTGTGAGATCTGTTGCTCCTGGCAAAAAGGGTTCACTGAGGCTAAGACGCTCTAAGCAGGGATTATACTCTTCTTATCTGCACCAGATACTTAACAGTGGCAGCTTATCAGAAAAAGGTGCTGCTCCTGCTCGAGCACTCAGCAGATGGTGTCATGAATGTCACAGAATGCCACAGTGCCATTGGGTGTAAAACCATCTTTGCACCACACTTGCTTTGAGTGTAGGTAAGTTTCCACTGTTGTTACCACTTTTTTCTTTCTACATATACTGTGTACAATTCAGGGACCAGAGAAAATGAGTAAAAAAACATTTTTATTTATATAAAATTAAAAAATGTATATTTGCAGCTCCATCCATTGGGCAGATGGAAATACAAATATACATTTTTTAATTTTGTACAAATAAAAATATTTTTATCTAATTTTCTCTGGTTCTTTGGATCAGTTTGAGTGGCCCTGCTTCTTCTTCACATCCTTTGCTGTACCACTCCCTAAAGCTGGGGATCTGGGGCTGGTGATCCCGGACCACGTTCACTATTTTGTGAGTCATTTACAATTTATTCTTGAGCATCGTGTTTCTCCCAACTATTGACATGAACATAAGAGGCCATTTTTCCTCTTCCAAATAACAAAAGAAAACAGTATGGAAGCAGCCAGTTTGACTCAATCTGCTCAATCTCAATCTCGAGCAAGCAGTTGTGCCACTCAAAAGTATAATAAGAATTCACCAGATCCATCATTTTTATATTTAGCCAAATAACAAATCTCCACAAATGATTTATTAAAAAATCTAATTAAAACCAAACCTTAAAAGTAAATATTAGCATCATCTGTTATTTAAAATTTGCCACTTTCACATGGCATGTGACTTTAAAATTCAAATTCTGTTTGACTGGCCAAATAAACGTGGAGAGAGTTAAACATGTGCCTTGCTTGTTGCCAATGCTCTAGACAAGAATTCAAGCCCTCCAGTTGGACCTACTCACCTCCTGACATGATGCAGTTTCATTGTATATAATATGCAAATGTTTAATCTAAAACATGCAGATGACATTTAGTCTAAAACATGCAGATGATCTAAGACATTGATATAATTGTAGAAATTAGTGCTTTTGAACTCTTTGACCAAAAGTGCCCCCTGCTTTTATGAGTTTATTCTGCAGACACTTGTGCTTTTCTGCAGTCAATACATCAAGAAATGTCCACTAGGTGTCAGCACTGTGCTGCATTTCAGCAAAGCTGAAAGTAATTCATGAGCAGCTACAGAGCACCAGGGCCCTTGACAAGATTAAATAATTTCATCCTCGTCAGATCAGACAGATGAACAAGAGTTAAAGAAAGATAAACTAGGGGTAGTCAAGAAGAAATAGTATGTGCCAAAGCACCCCCTTCTGTTGCACCATAGGTACATGCCTCTTCTTCACCCTGATTGTGGCCCTGAATAGGGGACAATCTTGGCTCTAACAGGATCTTTCATGAACCCAAGCCAAAGACAGTTCCTATGTGTTCTTTCTTATTTCCAGCATAAGACTATATACATTTGAAAACATTGAGTTTCTTTATCTAGGTGTCAGGTTCTACGGTGGGCCCCAGAAAGACCAACAATGAGTGTATTGCCAACTGTAAAGTAGTACTTATACAAACGGGATAGATAGACAGACTTAACATGTTTGATAGGTACAGTGGTTGAATTATTGATTCAGTAGTTAAACAGGTTAGGTACCAACAGCCTGTGAATCAGCCAGTCATACATTATTATGATCTGGCAACCTGCATACCTCCCAATATTTTGGAAACAGAAAGCGGGACAAAAAAGTTGGCGCGAAGCGTGGCAAATTTTTTTTGACCATGCCCATTTTGTGGCCACTCCCCCTAATTACCATGTTCATTTTACAAAATTTGACAGGTTATGAAAAGTTTGAACATATTTATGTGGGGTTTTTTTTCAGTTCTTACAGTTTTGCTAGTGAAGGTGAATTGCCCTTTAAGCTGTGAGTCTAACTTTTACCAAGGGACCTGTTATAGAAATTGTTACAAAAGTATCTAATCTTCTGCTGTGGCTGTTCTGGGCTCTCTGCCAAAAGCCAATTAAGTTAGAAACTTTGTTTCTTTTTATGGCTGTTCCTTACAAACGAGGGGCTGCGGGTTGAGCTGTCAAAAGAGGGACTGTCCCTCTAAAAACGGGCAGTTGGGAGGTTTTGAACCTAGCCACTCCTATCCACCTCCTCAGCTTATTGGCCTGACATATTCTTTTTTTTTCTTAAATATATATTACAATTGCTTACCTGTGTGCCACTGAGCCCCCTCAACCTCCTGCCCCCTCTAGGCCAGGATGTCCCTCCTTTATATTTACACTGGGGCCACAACTAGGAGTAGGCAGAAGACGCACCTGCCTAGGGCACAACGGTAGGTACCTACTAAAGTGTCTTCTGCCTATCCCAAGTTCGCTGCCCTCCCCTCTGCCGCTCTGGACTCCCTCCCCTGTGCTCCCCTCAGCTACTGCGTATAAACGTTGCGGTTGGGCACCGCGGGGGTTCGGCTGGATTTTCTAGGGCACCTTGTCAGCTTGGCCCGGCCCTGATACTGTGCACAGAAAAGAGCCCAAAATTGCACTGCATACTTTAGGTGAGGCCTTACCAGGGATCTATACAGAGCGGGACTGGTACCAGAGACACTTGTTGTGCCCCCAGACTAATATACTGAATATACAGCATGAGTTCTGGTGGCTACAGCATGTGTGTACATATGACACATATACAAGAGTAAAAGACACACATGTGTACACGTATAACTGGTAGAGAACTGTAAGTGACGAACTCCCCTTATATTATTGATAATTCCAATGCAATAATAACCTGTCTGTTACTGGGTGGACCCAACTGAATCCTAGATTCTTGTTTCATTTTCTGAATGTATAAAGGTACAAGATGTAAAGCAAAATGTCTTCATAACATTCTATCAAGTCTATTCTTATGTTTATATTATAGAGGCAGTTTGATCCGAATACGTTTGGCATTCCTGTTGCTGTGGTACCAGATTGAGCATTCCCATATTGCTGTGGTATGACCCCTCGTGATCACCTGCAGAAAATGTCAATAATTGGAGAGCAAACAAATGTAGAAGGGAAACACCTGTACCAGCTCACAGGATGCATGTCCACTGCAGGTAAATAAGTCTGCCCTATTTCCTTATGTAAGAGTGTAGTGTAAGGTTCTCGGAGTACCATCTGTTTCAGATTTGGACTGGGCGTGTGTCATCCTTCATTCGGTCACTCTGTATTTGGCCTCCAAGAAGCAAAACACCATAATTTGCTGTGACTCAGAAATCCAGGGTCTGGATGGAGACGGAAAAGTTGATTACTCCATTTCCTTCTAAACACTTGGCTTTCACTGGCAAGACGAAAGGAAAAACATTTCAGTATATAATAAATTAAATAAATGTTCCTGCTCTAGCCCATTCACATTGCCTAAGTTATTTCACTACCAGCTAGGCTGTGCATTCAAGCACAACTCACAGGCCTGAAAGGACAGCCAGTGCAGCCATTGTCTATGTCAGAAGAGCAGATATGTTATTGCTAGAAGTTTGACAATCTAGATTTTAATTGAGGTCAGCACAGTCATTTAGTAACATGAGCAATATTAATATTAACAGCTATCCAGCAATTCTTAGCAACCAATTAACAGTTGTAGATGCAGCACAAACCCACTTAATATATATATATATAATATATATATATATATATATATATATATATATATATATATATATATATATATATATATAGATATATATATATAGATATATAGATATATATAATATAATACACAAACTGTAGATGTATTGTCTGTGCAGGATGGTAAAATCTGATTTCTAACCATATAACAATAATTTCTACCAATATTTTGTTTCACATATAAACATAGAAATTTTGGTTGAAAAAAGATAAACGTCCATCACCTTCAAGCTTTGGTCTAAGTGAAAACTGCTAATTGAGCCTAAAGAAGGCAACATTTCCATCTGAAGCTTTTGTTTCAAAGTGGTAAAAAAAAATTCCTGACTCAAAAAGGCAATTGGATCAGAACTTGAATCTCCTTTGTGTTAAAAATAGTCAAAAGTAACCAGTCTTGTTTCTTTCTATACAGAATTGCGTCAAAGGCAAGAGATAATGATGAGAAACCAGATGATGGCAAGCAACCCCCAAGTTGTGGTACCTACCCAACAGAGAATGCCCTTGTTACAGTCCCAGTTTGAGCACCGTATGCTAGAGAGGTAGTAAGCACTGCTACACATTTTTTGCATTTTTTGAAATTGTATAAGCCAATCAAGAGGGCGGCAGAAAAGTGAAGGGTGTATAAGGATAAACGATGCCCCTTACCAAGGCAATCTTATGTCATGGGAGGTTTTTGTTTTTTTGTCTTACGGCAGATTTTGATGTGTATTTAAAACTCTAAGCCAATGGATTTTATGAACGTGAAAAAAATGGCCTATGAAAAAAACTCAGCTTATTGTTTGGCAGCCCAAGCAAGCACTCTGATGTTCATGTTTGAAACGCCACTAGAGAGACACAGTCTGTGACAATGATTATAGGCAACAATCATCAGTGTCAGCCAGCAGTTAACGTAATATATTGGGGATATGTAATGAGCAATGGATAGGGAACAGTCAGCACTCCAGTTTGTGTATCTGCACTGCTAAGCATCTGTTTAACTTCTAAAGGGATGATCAGAGTTGTAGATTTGTAATAACTGGAGTTTTCAGTTTCTTAAAATATATGTATATATTGTTAACCAGTATAAGAGGAAACAAGCAGCACATTATCTTAATGTCAATGTGAAATGGACAGAGGGCTGTGTGTAGATTGTAAATATGTATCATCCTGTCTTTATGTTTACATGCCTCATGCTACACACATAGCATTGCCTTCATACCAAAACTGATATTTAACTCTCACATAAGGAATTATGAATGGGGACATGCAAATCACTCCCTATGGCCAACTATGTATCCAGAACCGCTAGTTTTATAGCACAGATACAGCCTAATAGTTCAGAGACACATATCCAAACTTGCAGACAGCCTGTTTTAATCTTGTTAGATTTCATCAGTGCAAGATATTGGAACATGGCTTCTGAGTGACTAGGATTTGTAGAGTAGCGAAGCAGAGAACTGACATGGTTAGGGTGAGATGGGCTAAAAGGAGCCAAAAAGCCCTTCACTTACAAGACATGCAGCGTAAAGCTTTCTGAAAACAGAAGGTATTTATATGCCTCATGCTACACACATAGCACTGCCTACATACCAACAATTAAGCTTTGATACATTAGTGCATTTTATTATATAAATAATAAATGTAATATAATTGTGTCTGTTACCCCTGATTGTTAGAGACTTGTTGCCATCTGGAGACCTAATCCTTCCCAATGACACAAGGCAACTACATGTGGCATCTCAATTTGGTCACTCGCTTCCTGCACATCCAGGCTTACTCTCCAACAGAGTCTTTTCAAGTCCAGGTAATGCCAAGGGCCTCATTGTTTGTAATCATATACAAATATATATCATTGAGAAGTACCATGACCATAAATAACTTTAATTTAGGACAAAATATTAGATGTTAAAAAGGAGGTTAAAAATGACCTCACTCTCTTGCATCAATACCTGCCACCGTTTCTTCTGCTTCCTTATAGAACAAATCTCTCCACTACATCTATTCATAATGTGATATCTCCTAGGTCATTATAGACTTGTATCTTCTGCTGCTGGTAGACTAAAAGCAATATCTCTTTTCTTCACATTCCCAATATATTTCTAAAATTTGTTTTCAAGGGTACAGTGTTCTGCAAACAGACCCTATGGATTTTGCGGCTAGGAGACAGGAACTGTTGCAGAAACATAATATGAATAGGTAAGTTGACTTCCTTCCTAAGCAAGGGTATGTCTATCTGCTTTCTGTTAAATTTTCTGACGCTTTCCCTAGTTGCCCCATTCTAAGCCCCTGTTTTGTTCTGTTTAGCCAATTCTGATCAATTTCTGAAGAAACGTGTTGCCCTGCATAAGCAGTAGGTGTTTTGGGTTGTAGGAGAATGCTAGGAATCAGTGCCCACTAAAGATAACGTGTCTGTGTTTAGCTCATCTGAGTGTAGATGAACCTAAGATAATTAAATAGCAGTTATAGTTATACTATGTAGTTTCCATCTTCTATGGATAGGGTACATTATGAGACCACAGGGTAATAGTGATACTTGATACCAATGTTGTTAACAGGGAAGAAAAATTACAGAAATTGAGATCAGTGGCTTTACCCATGGATATGGCAGGTTTGAGTATAATTGTGTAATACATATAGATGATAGGCTTTATATTGTATGTTCATACATGATGAAAGCACCACATACTCTAACTCCCTTTACTGATGTCACAAGGTACTGTATATGCCTGTAGTTAATTAAACATATAAGGCTGAGATGATTGTTTTTTTAATTAAAAAAAAATACTAAAATATTGCTTTTCTCGCTTTATACACTGTTTTATATTAAAAAGTCATCAGTTTTATTATTAAATTGCTTTAAAGCACAACAAAAGCATTGAAGAACAGAATTCCAGAGGACCCTTATTACCGTGTTTTTTTTTCATACATATACTGTTAACTGAAATTTTCTATTTGAATATGTAGTTTATGCAGAACTCTCACTTTGTGTTTGCTTTGCAAATATTTGAATCCATTGTACAAGATCACACTGTTTTTAGCTGGTTTTAACCATGAAACAGTAAATATGTGTATGTAGATTTTTCCACTGGCTCCTCAAAAGAGCCGTTTCAAAAAATGAAACTTCAGTTTGTGAGTAAAGAGACATTAGGGTTCATTTACTATGGGTGGGGTGCAAGTGCTTAATTGCTACAGGGTGACAGCTTGACCCCCTTAAATGAGAACTAAAGCTTAACTAAAGAAGTAGGCTAGAAAAGTTGTTCATTATGATTTGGGTTTCTGTACCAGCCCAAGGCAACCACAACCCTTTAGCAGGGAAGATCCGTGTCTCCAAAGATGCCCTAGTAGCTCCCCATCTTCTTTTCTGCTGATTCACTGCACATGCTCTGTGCTGCTGTCACTTATTGAGCTTAGGGACCCACTCACAATATACATTACACATAGAATATAAATGTCACAGTATAAAGCTGATTAGTAATTTAATACAGATAATTACTACATGGCAGCACATAAACCAGTACAATTAGCATCAGAATTGAATAATCAGCACTGTAGCATCAGCTTATATTACAGGACAACCTCATTTTCCACTTGATCATTTGCGATGACCCCTAAGCTTGGATTCTCAACAGCTGTTCAGAGCCCACTGAGCATGTGAGTGTCACAAACACTTTCCAAGATGGTGACCCCCGGTGACAAGTTTGAAGTCCTGGATCATTGCTGCTATTGAGAAACTGAAACTTTAGGCTGGTGCGATAAGTTCAGTATATAAAATTTGCCATTTTTAGCCTTGTTTATTTTTAGGGTTTAGTTCACCTTTAAAGCTCATACTCTTAGAACTTGCCTAGCTGCTCCTAGCTGGTGCTTCTAGGCAATGCACTTGGTCCGGGTTTTTTTCATTGTATTTGATTTCATGCTCCAGAATATCAGACATCTTAAGGCGAGGGCTGGATACTAGGGCTGGATACTAGGGGTAGGCAGAAGAGGCACATGTCTAGGGAGTAGCGCTGGGGGGTGCTAGTTACATACCTCTTGCCTGCATACCCCTATAAATCCCTCCAGTACTGCCTGCTCCTCACTGCTCCCTGATGTTCCCTTATCTCTCCACCCTCATCCCCACCCACCACTGCGTCTGTTTTGCCTCTTCTGCTGGATCATGCACCTCTTGTTGTTGTTGTTGTTGAGGTACTCTGGAGCTACCACCACACTAAAAATTATTGTAATTCAATGGTTCCCCCAGCTTCAATAAGTGCAGAAGATTTGCCTTAAAAAATCACATGCTAATGGTGTTAAATAGAGAGTGATCCACAACTTGCCTGATTTTTGAACTAACACATGCTGAAATAAATTTGTTTTTGACACATCAGGCACAACAGCGATAGGTGCAACTATCAGTTCAGCAGTATATATGCTGGAATTGTGTGAAATAACACATCATCATGGATACATTTGTGTCTGAAAACTGCACACTGCCCTGCCATTCATAAATAACCCTTCTTGTATATTCTGCAAAAACATTTTCCCATCTATTCACATTTTGGTTTAGTGTATTCAGTGTAATTTTATGTAGAAAGTGTTCTTCATTTTCGAAAATTATGCAGAATTTGCAGACTAAGCACAGATATAATTATGTACCCATTGTAGATTGGCAACTCCACTGGGGACAGGGACTGATTCAGATATTCGTGGTTTATCACGTGACAGTTCATGGATGAGATTAAATTCACAGAGAAACATTTTTCCCCAAATTCAGTTCCAGTTTTTTCCCATAGACTTCAACAGAGTTTAAACAGTAAGACACATTTTTCTGAATTGAATTGTACCTCAAATTGAATAACATCCATGAGTTTTCATGTCATAAACCTTTTTCTTACTTAATTGAATCTGACCAATTATATGTAACATTCTGGGCAATGTTAGAGCAATTTTAAACAATAATTATAAATTATGATTCATGTCTGCTAGATTCACATGCTCGGACTTTTCATGTATCTAATATTGTTTTAAGGCCCAGATCCAGTTTTATATGTAGAACCCCAAAAACTTGTTTAGATGATCATGCTCTTTCAAATAATTTGCTCTTAATCAATAATTTGCCCTGAGAAATGTAATTATTTTTTTCATCAGAATGGAACTGGAAATGAATACCATGTATCCGCCCAGAGAGATTGATAAATCACAACGGAAAGGCTTTGCTGATTTTGATGCACCATTTCTTTTCCATGGGATTTCATCAAATCCAATGGCAGTCAGAGGAAGGCAGATGGTTCCAGAAGGTCACCTTCCTTCTGATGTGTTTGTACATCGAAATGCCTTTGAGAGTCTACATGGACATGCAATGTTAAAAACTGCCAGCCCATACCCTTCCATGAGCAATCTACAGAGAGAACGAGCTCGCAGGCCAGGCAGAAGAGCTGCCAATCAAAAGGCCATAGACAACCATATAAGTGTTTCCAAAATACAAGCAGATAATAAGCCACCTTCCCCACCTGTCCCTACTGATGAAGAGAAGGATGAGAAGAAAGAGGAAGAAACTGAGACCATTTCCAAATTCGATCAGGTAAAGACAGAACTACAGTCTGCCTTAGATAAGAGTACTTCTGAATTGCAAGATCCTCAAAAGAAGAGAAACCAGAATACTCCAAGAGAAATAGTGAATGGCAGGAGTGAGATGGACAAGGGACGGAACAATCCTGGAATAGCTTTTGAGGATAGATATATCTACCAGCCTCCTGTCCACCTCTCATCTGCTCCATATAGTTTTCCAGTTGCCATGAACTCACCGCTGCTACCAGGTAAGTGGACAGAAACCTTATAGATGTTTACCTTTAATTAACCCTTCACTTGCTTGTTCCTCTTCACTGCTCACTTAAGGCTGACTTGTATACATGAACTTTACCTTGAGCCATCAGCATCATGTTAATTTTATGCCACAGCATGTGAAGTTCTTCCATTGCACTTGTTTGCTAATTGAATCCTTTTTGTATTGTTTCTAAAGGCCCCCAAAGTCTCTTTTTAACTAGAGAAGATTTACCGTCGATGGAAGACATTCGCAAATGGGACTCTCAGGATGTGTATAACTTCATTCTCAATCTTCCAGGTTGTTCTAGTTATGCACAGGTAAATGCTACCAACTAAAATGTTGTTGGTATATTAGTTGTAGATTATTTAATATAGCCAGCACTGGAACGAAATAGGTTTTTAAGTTAAAACATATTTTTCTCATAAGCTCCTACTATTTTTTAGGTCTTTAAAGATCATGATATTGATGGATCAACATTACCACTGCTCACAGAAGAACATCTCCTAGACACAATGGGACTTAAACTTGGACCAGCACTTAAAATTCGGTCTCAGGTATCATACCTACCCACATTTGGTTCACCAAAAACAGGACATTATACGGTCTAAAAATTGAAGGTGATATCGGCAAGTAGTAATCGGCAAAACCAGGAGTCAGCAAAAAGTGGTTATTGAGTATTGCATAAGGCAGGTAGTTCCATGTAGTTTATTGGTGATTTGCAGGTTGTCCCAAGTTTACCTGCAGATCGGAAAGGGTTCATGACGACTTCCGCACACAGGGTGACAGGCAGGTTCCGGTTGAGTTGTTCCTTACATTCTCCCTGCCTGTGATCTTCCTGTGCTGACTTCTTCCTCCAGCAGCATCTACTTTTAGGCGTATGTCTGCCCCGCCCCACCCCATTTTCAGGATGTCAGAGATGGGTGAACACTTGGGGATAAGATTAATAAAATCGATTGGGCAGCGTTGTAAACTGCTTTGAATTCCAGGGCCAGAAATCTACCTCAGTGGCATGGCTAAGGTAGATCAGTTGGCGAGGTGTATGAGCCTGGCAGCTGCATTTATTTATGGACTGGAGTGGTGACATGATAAAACGTATGTGTAATACATTTATTAAACATGCCATACAACATGCCTTTACAGCTGTTCTGTTGGTATGTATTCTTTCATATGGAACCAGATTCTCACCAATTTTCCTATAGAACAGCTTCCACATCTATGCACATAACTAATAGGTGCAGGAACGTATAAAGACTTGGTATGCCCAACCTTGGACAACCAGAATATAGAATATTAGCATTAAAGTTAATAAAAGTAAGTGCATAATGTATATGGAAATCTGCTATTGTAACCCATTATGCCCTATTTCAGCATTTTATGGATAGTTAATGTTGTCAAACGTATTATTTTCCCAAAATGTTCTGCATCTGTTTTGTTTTGGAGCCACAAATTAGACCCCTTGATTTGTTACTGATGCAGTTGCCCTATAGTATGTATTTACAATAACTTGGTGCAGGAATCTTAATCGATGGATTGAAACCATAAAATAGATCCCAAAGATACAATTTAAAACTGTAATGAATCTGGGTCCCCAAAGAAAAAGGTTAGAGAGAACTGCTTCAGTAGAAATTGATGGCCAAGAGATGTCTCATGGTCTAGTTTGCCAGTGAGCTATGGATATAGATTTTAACCCTACACAGAAGCCAATATGATAATATTGACTTAGGAGAAGGTTTAGCAGATCAATTAAAGAGAAAAAAAGATGATAAGTTATTAACACTGGGATTATCATTTACAGATCTCCTGCCGTTTAGGCAACATTTTTCATATGCCAAGCCTGCAAATGACCAGACCTATTCCATCCACTGCACCAGTGGCACCTGATCATTCATCTGAAGTTGTGTCACCACTTCCTTGCGTTAACAACGGTGACATTGTGCCGAGTCCTGACCCCCAGGACCAAGACGCACTGAAGCTTGCTGAAATAATAATGCCAGAAAATAAAGAGAATCCATGTGATTTATCAATAGGACAAACTGATTTCCATCTGAACTTATTAAAAAGCTGACCAATTACTTTTAAAATGTAAATGGAGGATTTGGTACTTTTTAAGCTGTATCAGGTATTCACTTTAAATGTGACTGTAACTGGAATACTATACTCCACCATCAAATGTTGTCTTTGTGAAGCACATTATTTAAGCATTAATTTCTATGATATAAATTAAATATGTATAATAAAATATTTAATATAACAATAGGAATTTGTACTTTCTGTCTGCTACATGCTTGCACCACAAAAATAGAAATATCTATGAAACAGCTTCCTCTACTTCTTTGCCAACATTCTTTGTTCTTAATTACACGCCATGCAGAATCTTTATTTCAAGCACTATCCTCTTCTCCCAGTCCCTATCCATAAACAGCAGACCAAACAGTGGGTCAAATCCAGCTTGTTCCAAAGGGGCATTTTTAGACTTGGCATGAGAGAAGTACATCCAGTCATGAAGGAATTTTCCAGCAAATATTTGTCATAGCCTTGATTGTCCATCCCTACAGTATGAGTCCATGTTTGGCCAATAAGTCACAATGATCATGGATGATGTTATAAACATATAGTTAAATATAGGCATATATTACATTTATTCAGTATTTAAAGGCTGCATTTGTGTGTCCAGCACTTGCTGCACCTCTTCTGCTACAACAAAGGTTAACATTTTATAGGTGTGTAGAGAGCCATGAATGATCTTTATTAAATATTCATATATTTTTGTTTAGCAACTCTCTGCCAGCTAAAATATACTGTGAAAAAACAGCCCCATTTGCCATTGGCAGTACAGTAAAGGGGAATTAGCTAGTATAATAAAGTGGATAGATATATACACACGGAACATTCTTGCAAATAATGGTACACTGGCTGCTATGACCAATAACAGATCATATAATCATTATACAATGAGGGAAAGAAGAAGTCACACCAAAAATGAGAAGCAGTGGGAACTTTAGCCCCATGTACAATAAATACAGTGAGAGGCAGTGGGCTAAATACATTAAACACAATGCGAGGCAATGAATTCTGACACCCCAGACCACCTTACCCTTCCTAAAAGCAGGTTTCCTGAAGGCTGGAAAAAAGATTTCAGCATTGTTTGCATTGCTAAAAGTGCTCCATTGCCTTGTGGTAGACATGAGAACAACACCCAGGCAGGAGAAACCCTGCTTTGCTATTGCATGACCTGGGTCGTACTGAAGTACAATGGGAAGGGGAGACCATTAGCTTATCATAAAGCAGTTCTATTGTGCAGCACTGGCTCCTTCTCAAAGCTCAGAATCAGGGTCAGTGCACTGAGATGGCTGCCTACACATCAATATTACAGCTAAAAAATAATACATAATTTGTTGGTTGAAGAAAAACATTTTAAGCAGTAGAGTGAATTTTTGTATTATTAACAGTTTAATTTAGAAATAATAACTACACCATAAAAATCATGACAGAATTCCTTTAATATACTTAACCTGAATTTTATCTGGTTGAATAATCACTCCAGCAAACAGGCAGCAAATTGGATATCATTTTTGGGTTGCTGGATTCAGTGACCCCAGCAACACAATGACATTTTTGACTACAAGTTGGGAATAGGGAGAAACTGAAGGTAACAGTTATAAAGTAAAACTAAAGAAATAATGGAAACCAGCTTAGAACATGTATAAGGGTGATGCACACAGGTCAAATTGCAACCCACTACCTGAAAAATCACCTAAAATACCTTTGCATCCTAAAGAATGCTTTGTACAGTTACATGTATTTTAGAGCTATGACTCACTGAGCTTTTAGTAGCCAGCTAATTGTCGAGGCTACAAAATGCCAGAAAATACCCTGCTATAGACAATAACTGAGAATTATTATACATTTGTGTCATTTGAAAATTCAATAAAATTACCATAAGATTTGTATTCCAAACAATGTATCTGGTATTTGCTATGCAAATATAGGCCCTACAGCCCTATGAAAATTTGAGTAGGAGCTCTCATGTCTACATAGTAGCTTATCTATATAAACTATATTAATGATTCTGTAACAAACAAACATGTTCTTACCAGTGCAGGGTCACAGTATTTTATTGCTTACAAACCCCTTGTGTTTTGGCCGTTACTGGCCCTTTTTTGTTACATTATCAGATGCAAGTATGCAGTGAAAGGAAATAATTTATAGCAAATGCAGTACAGTGAATATAACATTGAATGCTATATAAAGTGCACATCAGAAAATGTCATTTATTTCCTAGAATATCCTTGCTGATTCCAGTTCGTAGGGAAAACAACCAGGGAGTTAAGGGAGTGAATAAATAAACATGCAAGGAATATTAAAGTTGGAGTAGTGACCCATAGTGTGTCCAAGCATTTTAAAGAAGAGTGTAAGAAGAACCTGCAGGGATTGAAATTTTGGGTTATTGAAATTCTTGGGAAAAAATTGGAGAGGGGGGACCTAATGCAAAGGCAAAGTAAATGGATATATGCAATGTCAGACCTTAGACCATGGGCCCACTTTCCAAAATATTATTCCTCCTCTCCTCACTTCACTTCTTTATTCTCCTAGTCTTAAATATCTACTTAATATACTTTATTCTTCCATTATTAAGCCTCTTTTTTACCATAAAAAGGGGAATGTCTGTGAAATAGGCCACAAGGTTTGAAGCATTAGGGCCCACTGACACCTGAGCCCACCAGGAGTTTTCCTGTTATCCCGGTGGGACAGTCCGACACTGGATATATGACATGCAGACTTTTATTCCCCTAGATTTGAACCAGTAATGGAACAGGCTATGCCTTCGCAAGAGTGCCTCAAGGGGGTGCATACCCTGGTGCGGTTGCACCCTTTCCACCACTGGTAGTTCCGCCACTGGTTTGAACATTGATATTCATTTGAAAGTATTTTTATAGGACTATTTAGTATGGATTTAGGATTGGTATAATGTTATATTTGTATAAGGTATTTATGTATTTATTTATTCATTGATTGGATATGAACCTGCGCTTTAAAGGCAAATTCAGTACTTTTGCAGTATAAACAGCCTTTTTAAACTGGTGCCCATATGGAATTTATGGGGGTGAAGTCACAAGATCATTTACACTATCAGGAAATCCACCTCTGAAGAAGCTGTCCTCAGAGAAACCCATCAGGTGTGACATCACTTACAGTTATAGCTGTGAGTGATTGCACAGGTGAAACACATGGAAGAGGGAGAATCAATCTCTTTGTATTGCAAAGGTCCACCTCCATAATCTGCACCATAACACTGGAGAAAGTGATTTTTTGATTTGATATGCACTGAAAGTGCAATAAGTTTTAAAACCTTTTTAAAAATAAAGGCTAATTACACTATGGGCACGGTTTAATGTTTTTATATAAAAAAGAAATACTCTGGAGTTGATACTGATATGTTGTTTTGAAATCAGGAATCTTGTAAATTGCTAATCCCACCAGAGAGTGGAGAAGCCACATGCTAAATTTTATTGTTTGAAGAAAATACCATTGCACCTTGCTTTGATTCATTCTACCTTTTGATGAAAGCACTGTAAGCACCTTACTTAACTGAATTATCATTTTATTTTGGAGATAGCACTTTGTAAAAATCACTATAACATTTTTAGAACACACAAGAAAAATCTGTACATAGACACACACAGATTTGTGCTGCAACACCCTGGTGACTGCACTGAATATTTTTGAGAATAAATTTACCAGCCAGTGGAGGGGTGACAAAGGGAGCGGCCTGTGATTTCACTCCGCCTCCAGGAGGATCGGGCAGAGGAAATATGAAGCAAAAGGGTATGTTTAGAGTAGATTCTGAGCAGATGGGGGCAGGCCAGGAGCTGAACTTACTTGTATTTATAATTTACCGGCTAATACATTGCCGGTAAATTTGTAATACCGGCCCCGGCCTTGGCCTGTAAAATACAGCACCAAACAGCAGATTGAAGTAGCTTTATCAAATGTTCCCCAGTTGCATGAAACCAATCTGTTGGTATACATTTTAAAACAAATATAATTGATTCTAAAATATGCAACTGAGGGAAAATATACACATATAAATATAAAACCCTATACAGAGCGTTAGCTTTCATTTATTTTCCCTGAAACATGGAGATATCAGGAAACACTTCACAACCAAAACATTCCTTTTTGGCAAACCTAATTTATATATATGTGAGGCTCATGACTATGATTAGTGTGTGTGATGTGGGTATACTAAAGGCTACTACAATCAGAAAAAAAAAAGCAACTGTTTTGTTGGCTAAGCAGGTTTACTGCACTGCAGCGAATGTGCTGAGTATTAGTAAATATAAAAGTATATCAAATAAAAGCTTGCCAGTACAATTTATGGAAAGATCCCTTATCTGGAAAGCCCCAGTACACAATAATTCATTAAAATAGATCCTATACCTGTGGCATGAATTATTCTTTATTTATACCGTCCGACAACAATCGCAGACCAACGTGCAGTCCACTCACATCTACTTTGCACTCCTTCACCCCTGCAACTCTAGATGAAGTTAGCAAACTTCTAGCCAGCTCAAAACCCACCACCTGCTCCCTTGACCCCATACCCTCTCGCCTTCTCCACCCAATCTCTGATACACTCTCTCCTGCACTTACCCACCTATTCAATCTTTCAATCTCTACTGGTACCTTTCCATCACTATACAAACAAGCACTAATCACTCCTATCCTCAAAAAACCTTCCCTTGATCCCAGCTCTCCCACTAACTATCGACCGGTCTCCCTTCTTCCATTCGCATCCAAATTACTAGAAAGGCTTGTTTACAAACGCCTGATCCAGCATCTCACTCACAACTCCCTCCTCGACCCCTTGCAATCTGGCTTCCGCCCATCACACTCGACTGAAACTGCACTCACCAAAGTAACCAATGATCTTCTATTGGCAAAGTCTAAAGGTCATTATTCCATTCTAATCCTTCTAGATCTCTCTGCAGCCTCTGACACAGTTGACCACACACTCCTCCTTGACATTCTACACTCATCTGGCATTCGGGACACTGCTCTTTCATGGTTTACATCTTATCTGTCTGACCGTTTCTTTAAAGTTTCCTTCTCTAACTCTACTTCTACTACTTTCCCACTCTCTGTCGGAGTTCCTCAAGGCTCTGTTCTTGGCCCCCTGCTGTTCTCGCTCTACACAACTTCACTAGGAAAACTCATTCAGTCATTTGGACTTCAGTATCACCTTTATGCTG
Source organism: Xenopus laevis (assembly GCF_017654675.1). Classification (NCBI taxonomy): domain Eukaryota; kingdom Metazoa; phylum Chordata; class Amphibia; order Anura; family Pipidae; genus Xenopus; species Xenopus laevis. Next base: position 98,971,643 of record NC_054380.1, on the reverse strand, counting down.
ATGACACCCAACTCTACTTGTCTACTCCTGATCTTTCTAATTCTGTCCTTTCCTCTGCTGTCTCCTCCTGGATGTCACAGCGCCACCTGAAACTGAACCTTTCTAAAACAGAACTCATTATATTTCCTCCTAGATCTTCCCCTGTCCCTCAGATATCACTCACCGTAAACAACAACACCTTTCATTCCACCACACAGGCACGCTGCCTAGGAGTCATCTTAGACTCTCTCTGTCTTTTTCACCACACATTCAAACACTTGCAAAATCTTGCCGTATTCAACTGCGCAACATTGCTCGAATACGACCCTATCTCAGTTCAGAATCAACTAAAACACTGATTCAGTCTCTCATCATCTCCCGCCTTGATTACTGCAACTTACTCCTCACAGGTATTCCAACAAGTCACCTTTCACAACTCCAATCTGTTCTAAACGCGGCCGCTAGACTCATTCATCTAGCTCGCCGCTCCACATCAGCTGCTCCCATATGTATGTCCCTTCACTGGCTCCCAATCTCTTCTAGAATCAAATTCAAATTACTTACACTCACATTCAAGGCCCTTAATAATGAAACCCCTCCCTATATTTCATCTCTAATCTCCAAATACACTCCTTCACGAAACCTACGCTCTGCTTCTGATCTTCGCCTCACTTCTCCTCTGGTCACTTCTGCCCATTCTCGTCTACAAGACTTCTCTCGGGCTTCTGCTTTTCTCTGGAACTCTCTGCCACAAGCTGTCAGACTTTCTCCTTCCTTCCAAACTTTCAAGAGCTCCTTAAAGACCCATCTGTTTAAAGAGGCTTATTCAATGTACCTTAATTAATCATTGCTGTATCAAAAATGACAAAGTGTTTATACAATCCTAATGTCTCAATTGTACCCTAACCTTTTAGTTTGTAAACCCTATTGTACTCTGTAATCCTTGTCTGTTATCCACCATTTATTCCGTTTGCTATAACTGCAGTAAAGCACTGCGTATCTTGACAGCGCTATATAAATAAATGATGATGATGAAATGATGATTTATTATTCAGTAAAATGTAGGCTGGTCTAGCACATACTTCCCTGGCCACTGACAGGGGATTAAATCATTAGTTGTACATGAAGAAACCACCCCCAAATATACTATTCGTAGTTTCACAAAAGCAGTTGTGCAAAAGCACATTACATGTTTGTTATTTTGTGAGACTTGGAAAATGATTTCAACTGCTTTGAAGCATTGAGCAAGCTCTGACAGCTTTGGTCTAGTATGGAAGCGCTACTGACGGGAAAGGCTGAAGTAGTTACTGATTAGAGTTTATGGGCTCTATTTAACAAGGAGCAGGTGCAATTAGGATTCCAGGGAAGTCTGGACTTTACCAGCCATTATATACAGAGTTTCCTTTCCATGTTGCTCCGGCTCCCTTTGTCTATGACGTTACTGAGAGATAAATATAGGATCCTCCACCCAAAAAATTAAATGATTTTGCATAATGAAATGTATTCCTGATCAACCTTCCAACATATATTAAACATTTTCTATTTTTTAACACTATGAGGCAGATTTATCAAAGTTCGAGGTGAATTTTCGAATGAAAAAAAAAATCTAATTTCGAGCTATATTTTGTGTACTTAGATTAGGGAATAGTCCAAATCCGATTTGAAAAAATTAGAAAATTCTAATATCTAAATTTATAATGTACTGTCTCTTTAAAAATTTGACTTCGACCATTCGCATGTAAAACCTTCCAAATTGCTGTATGGGGGACCTCTTAGAACCTATTTGGAATCAATTAGTGGACTTTAAAAAATCTATGTTTTTTGGGGGGGAAACTTTGAATCGAATTCGATCTAATGCGCTATTCCTTTGATTTGTATGATTCGAATTTGGCTGAATACAGACCTATTTGATTGAAAACTGATCTATTCGACCAAAAAAAAACAGTCGACTTTATTTTGGTTGTCTTTTTGAATTTCGAAGTTTTTTCAATTCGAAATTCGACCCTTGATAAATATGTCCCTATGTCTAGCAGTCTTCACAGCAGCAATTCTGACTTTGGATGTGCGGTACATCTTTTATGGGTGGATTTAAGCATTTATCATAAGCAACTTTTGGCAGTGCGCTTGATTCATCTTCCTTATTTTAAATATGCCCCTATGTGTCAATACAATTGTTACTGAAAGCAGTATTTATCCCTTTCTCTGGTTCTGATTTTTTCTGACAATGTTGCAGGTCACTTTTCCTCCACATCTGTAAATCATCTTTTGGTTCATTGTTTCAAGAGTCACAGCAAGGAGTGCAGAGAATATTACAAATACAAACAACTGAGCATTTTTAATGAATGTACATTTTTATCAGTTTTAGGGGAAAATACCCCTATAAGCAATGGATTGAACATTTTCTTTAACTTACCACAAATACTCCTGTGAATAAAGGGTGGAGTGCAAGAAAGAGCTGTAGCCACCATCAGAAATCCAGGGGATTGTGTTACTAACTTGTGGACCCACCCCCTAAGGAACCCCATTTATTAGTCCACGACCTGACTCTCCCCTGTGCTATTGATCTGCCAATAAAAAGAAATGGCCAACTAAAATTCCTGTCTGACCACAACCCAATCCACCCCAGCCGCACACAATTATACCCAGAATGCAGCCATGATCCACAGAAACCCTGACTACCTCTGTGTAATCCCATTGTGTCTCTTGAGACCCCCCCCAACACACACACACAAACTCCCACTCTCTCCTCCAGATGGCAGTCTAGGGTGGCAGTATCTCACTTACATGTAATCAGGGCAGCCATCAGGGGGGGGACAGGGGGGAGAGTTGTAGGGGGCCCCGAGGGTAAGGGGGCCCCGGCCACGCCACACTTACTTGATTAGCCGGGCCCACCCATCTTTCTGAGAGCTGCTGACTTTGGGAAGGCATGGACGTTTAAGGGCCCTGGCCACCAATTTTCTAATAATGTGGGGGGGGGAGGGCTGGCCCTTTTCCTCATGTGGGGTTCTAGCCACCAATATTTTTTAATGGGGGGGCCATGGACACAAATGTTTTTTTATGGGGGGCCCTGACCACCAATAACTTTTATTTTTTATTAACATGTGGGAACCCTAGCCACGAATATTTTTTTTGCTTTTTTACTGTGTGGTGGGGAGGGCGAACCAGTAGGTGGGGCTTGTGGTAGGCACAGCCCAGGGGGCCCAGGAAATTTTGTTGTATGGGGCCCTGCGATTTCTGATGGCGGTCCTGCATGTAATTAATGCATGTGCATTGGATCAGCCAGACACGTCTCAGAAGAGGGGTTTGATCCAGTGCATGTTTTAGTGCAGCACAGCAAGAAGGTCTAATGAAAAGAGATGGCAAACAGAAATAGTGTAGAAATTTGCACAATTTGTAATCTGCAAATAATGTCAATAAAAAATTCAAAATGATGCCAGTATACCTCTAACAACCTTACATGCCCTTCCTCTTTTGACATCTTCTACATATGCAGTTTCTAATTGTAAGCTGTGATGACAGTGTTATTTATTGTCCCTTCTTGTTATCTAAGAACTGGTCTTCTTGATCTGCCAGTGCTTGAAATCGCTTACTGAGGATTTAGTTGCAGCATTATTGCTTTGAGTTTGAAGGTATTGAACTTCAGATGTCTTTGCAAAGTTCAACTCTGGTATTACTAATGGGAGCCATTTGTGGGCAAATCCAATATGGTATGTGTTCAATCAGTCCGCCTTACTATGCATGGGCCTTCGGTTATTGCAGATTAACTTGACTCTTCATAGGCCTCTGACTATTGCCAGTTACACTATGAATAGTCTCATTATACATGTCCCTCTGGCTATATACATATCTGACTGTTAACAGACATCCAGCTATTACCTGTCCTGTATGGGCCTCCAGCTATTGTCTGTCTTTGAGTGTATTGTTCTCTCCAGTTTTAACCTGCTTCCAGTTTAAATATTCTTACCTATGAAAATTAACAGCGAAACTGAGAGTGGGCCTTCAGTTATTGCAGATTTACTTGAATCTGCATAGGCCTCCAGCTACTGGCAGCTACACTGTATAACAGCATTTTGGGGAAGGGTTTAACACCATACAATTGCCTGACCCCTGATTACTCCACCAGAGGAGTACTCCGCAGCTCCATATCAACAGCGCCTGACTGTCCCCGCCCCACAAACCCAACTATAGCTAAACTATAGGAAATGGAACTACATTGGTGTTTGCTTTGAGTATATGGGATTATTTCCCATATCTTAACATGAAGAACACTGTCAATAAAGTCTGTATTAAACACTGCTGCCAGAATTCTCCTCCTCTTATCCAAAAGGGTACAGGCCCCATCTCTGCTGAAGTCCTTATCATGGCTTCCTATAAAACAAAGAATAACTTACAAACTCATCCTCATAACCTCCAAAGCCCTTCACTCCTCGGCATCTCTTGTCTCTCTATATATACTCCTGGCTGAAACCTTCCTCCTCTCAGAGCAACCGCTTGGTTGCACCCCCGCTACTACTGCTGTTTCCCCGCATCCAATCTTGCCAAACCTTATATTTGGAATGCCATTCCTGAATTTCTTCTGACAGAATCCTCCCTCAATGCCTTCAGATCTAAACTCAAAGACTACCGCTTGCAGCAACTGCATAACACCTGAACTGGGAACTGGCACTTATATGGCAATGTCACCCACTGTAACCTACAGCATTTAAACGGGTTGTTCACCTTCAACTCTTTTTGCAGTTCAGTTGATTTCAGATGGATCACCAAAAATAAAGATTTTTTTTCCAATTACTTTATATTTTCTATTTGCGACTGTTTTTCTAATACTGAAGTGTAAAATTTATTTTTTCACCTTCTAAAGCAGCTCTGGGAGGGAGAGGGGTCGCTGACTCTTTAACTGTTTTAATTGATACATTTAGTTGATACATTTCTTATCTTTGTCCCTGCTGAGCAGAATCTCTGAGTTTCATTAAATGCAGTTGTTAGACTTGATACAATAGTTGCTAATGTAGAAAATGGTAACAGTCCAGATGCTCCTGAATCACTGAGCTGCCAGACTGAAACACCAGAGACAGGAAAATTAAACCTTCAGTTTTGGTGAAACTGTAAAAAATAAAAGATGGAAAGTAATTGGAAAAAGTTTTTGTTTATGGCGAACAATCTAAAAACGACTTAACTGGAAAAAAGTTTTGGAAGGTGAACAACCCCTTTAATATCCCTCTGATCTGTGTCTGTACGTTACCCTCCTATTTAGACTGTAAGCTCTACGGGGCAGGGACTTCCATCCTTTTGTCTCCTTGACAATAAGCACTTAATGTGTATTGTAACTGTACTTTATATTTATGTGTATTGTACTTTTATACTTATTTGTACATATTATTGCAATGACCCCTGTATGTTTCATTTACTGCTCTGCTGTACATCGCTTTGCCCTCAAGGAGCACTTTACAAATACACATACATACAATATACACCACGTGGCTTGTAAGCTAAAGGCCAGTTCCCAGCTCCCACTAAGAGCACTGACACGTCATACAACTGTCAGTAAAACACTAATAAATAGATTTATAAGTGTAATAGACAGAGGATGAAGGAAGTGCCTGTGACACAGAGTTTACAATCTAAAGACAAGCAGCAATGCGCAAAATAACATGTAAATCCCCCATTGCTTGTATTATGCTCACAGGCAGCGGCCAATGGAAATGCGCAACTCAATAAGTTGTTAGCGAAAGTGAATCTAAACTTGAACACTGTACGTGCCTGCGTCCGGCCTGCTCGTGACCGCGCTTCCTGGACCCGCCTCCTGCCACGTCACCAGACAGGCCGGGATAGACATGGCGGAACGGAGGAGACACAAGAAGCGGATCCAGGTATCCGGGGATATCCCTCTCTAGTCTTGCTTCATTGCTGGCTTAGTGGTGTAGCCGGGAAACCCAGGCACCTTTGCATTATCATATGTTTTGTTGCATGGCCGTTTGCTACTGGACTTGTACCTGGGCTCAGTTATTCTCCCCCTGCACTCACACATACTCACACACTCACTCACACTCACACAATGGCGGAGGAGGCCGAGCCCCCAACATGATCATATCTTTAGTTTCATTGCGGGGCTCGAATGTCAACTTTACATTACAGCACTATATAGTGGCTAACGTCTTATACCTCCCTTTTGCTGGGGGGGGGGGGGCAGAGAGATGTATTTGTACAACAGAGAGATGTAATTGTAGGACAGAGAGATGTAGTTGTAGGACAGAGAGATGTAGTTGTAGGACAGAGAGATGTAGTTGTAGGACAGAGAGATGTAGTTGTAGGACAGAGAGATGTAGTTGTAGGACAGAGATGTAGTTGTAGGACAGAGAGATGTAGTTGTAGGACAGAGAGATGTAGTTGTAGGACAGAGAGATGTAGTTGTAGGGCAGAGAGATGTAGTTGTAGGGCAGAGAGATGTAGTTGTAGGACAGAGAGATGTAGTTGTAGGGCAGAGAGATGTATTTGTACAACAGAGAGATGTAGTTGTAGGGCAGAGAGATGTAGTTGTAGGACAGAGAGATGTAGTTGTAGGGCAGAGAGATGTAGTTGTAGGACAGAGATGTAGTTGTAGGACAGAGATGTAGTTGTAGGACAGAGAGATGTAGTTGTAGGACAGAGAGATGTAGTTGTAGGACAGAGAGATGTAGTTGTAGGGCAGAGAGATGTAGTTGTAGGACAGAGAGATGTAGTTGTAGGACAGAGAGATGTAGTTGTAGGGCAGAGAGATGTAGTTGTAGGACAGAGATGTAGTTGTAGGACAGAGATGTAGTTGTAGGGCAGAGATGTAGTTGTAGGACAGAGAGATGTAGTTGTAGGGCAGAGAGATGTAGTTGTAGGACAGAGATGTAGTTGTAGGGCAGAGAGATGTAGTTGTAGGGCAGAGAGATGTAGTTGTAGGACAGCTGCTGAGACAAAGGCAGAAGGTGAAGCAGATGCTTGAGGATAGGTGAGACTGGGCAATGTTGGCTGGTTGCAATTTCAGTGGCAGCTGTGCAGAATTAGGCACATTTTAAAGGGCTTTGGGTTTTTTTTTGTGGTGTGTATTGTCCTCTCATGTTTCTTTAAAGCGCTGGAATGGACCATGTGCATCGCAAGCTCTGTAATGTGTGTGGAAATAGCACCATTCATTGTGTTGTTTGTTCATAGTATAGGCCTTTCATCTTTTTCAGTTGTTATTGTATTGAAAGAAAGTATACAACATGTTTTGTAGCTTTAAAAGTCTGTTTGCATTTGGGGGTGCCAAATGTTAGGCACCCCAAGTGATTGTATGGACTTACCTGAAACCCCAGGCTGGTGCTCCTATCAGCAGAAAACTGCAGACTTTCCTTCTCCTTTAAATCGGTGTTATTAGGGTTGATTTATATTACAGAATTTGTCATATTTTATAATATGTATTGTTTTTGTACATTACACCGCAAACAAAGGTAGCCTGCTGTTGCTCCAGAAACTGTTTTTGTGATGGCGCTTTTATGCCAGTCACATACAAGGCAGTCTTCTGTGAAAACACTACAGAGCTGAAATTACTGGGAACTATTGTCATATCATATTAAAAGACCAGGCACACTTAAAGGGGTGGTTCGCCTTTAAGTTAACTTTTAGTATGTTATAGAATGGACAAATCGAAGCAACTATGCAATTGGTCTTCAGTATTTATTTTGTATAATTTTTGAATTATTTGCCTTCTTCTTCTTCTGACTGTTTCCAGCTTTCAAAGGTTCAATATCTTAAAACAAATACCCTGAAAAACTACAAATGTATCATTATTGCTACTTTTTATTACTTGTCTTTCTATTCAGGACCGCTCCTATTCATGTTCCAGTCTCGTATTCAAATCAATGCATGGTTAATAAGGTAATTTAGACCCTGGCAACCAGATTGCTGAAATTGCAAACTGGAGAGCTGCTGAATAAAAAGCTAAATAACTCAAAAATCTCAAATAATAAAACCAATTGCAAATTGTCTCATAATATCCCTCTCTTCATCATACTAAAAGTTCATTTACAGGTGAACATCCCCTTTAAGTGCATTATATGTCTCAAAGGAAGAAACCAATGTGTCTGCCTACCGACAAGGACTGTTGTGGTGGCTTGTTCAATATACTGAAACATTGGTGTACTTGTTCTTCGGTGTGTACCTGTTCTTTTAGTTGACTATGTGTCTTGGATGTTTATACAAGTCAGAGTCCAAATAACTACTGCTTAACAGGAATAGCAAATGTATATCCAACTATAAATAAGAATTGCAGATTTATAAACATAATATAGAGGGACAATATCAGCGTATATATAATTGTCATGTAATATTGTAGAAGTAGGCTAGAAAGACCACCACAGTCCTTTAGTAGTGTAAATCTGTGCCTCTGAATGTGCCCCCATTGTACCAATTTAAAATCAGTACATAATTATAATAATAAATAATGTTGTGTCTTGCAGGAGGTGGGCGAGCCAACCAATGATGAGAAGGCAATAGCCAAGTACTTGCGCTTCAATTGTCCTTCCAAATCAACTAATATGATGGGCCACAGAGTTGACTACTTCATTGGTAAATTGCTTCTCTATGCTATATGATTTATGTTTAGCATTTCCTAATATATTAATGGGATCTCCTACAACATATACATGCCATTTAAAAACAGTTCTGAATTATTTAAAGGGATTGCTGTTATGTAATATTCATTGTTGTATCATTTTATATTAACTCATTAGAAAAGCTATAACAAATAAATAGATTATTTTAAACAACCTATATTTGAATAGCTTTTTCTCAGTGCTATAAATTATATTTAGCTAGCTGTGCAGGCTCACTTTATATCAGTATTTGGCATTAACATTTCAAGCATTATTCAGTGGTTCAGTTATTTGTGGCTTCTCGCTGGCTGGGGTCTAGGATAAGAGTTCTAAAATGACTTCTGAGCAATTTAAAATCCTCTCTGTGCCCTCCCCCAAGACTCCAGTAAGTAAAAAGCAAAGGAGAATGTAACCAATTAATGCAGACATAGTTATGTCTGTTAAAAGCAAGTCTAAATGGATCTACTTAGTTTGTTAAAAAGGCTGGGGTTAGCTGTGTGAGTCTAGGTGCTAAAATATTCCAAATGCTTAATTTCAAGTTCTAAAATAGTTTTAAATTCTATATATATAATAAATTCTGACATTTTAGTCCACATTCTACTAATAACGTATTAGTAGATATTTCCTGGATAAAATGGTTCCCCAGATCTGAAAACCAGGCCCTTAGACAGTAAGGAACCACAAGAATGAAACATGCTTATCCCTTCCAAATCAGTCGCCCAAAGTGGGCAAAGGATGCCAGCTGGCTCTCTGGGAAGGGCAGGGGTTTTGGTTGGTAAAGGGAGCTAACTTGCAGTACAAACCATAGGGGGGGCCCTGTGCTTATGCTACAAGCATTGCCAGTTAGTCACCTTCCACGGCTAGTCTTTTAGGAACAAATTGCAGGAGTCCCTGAAAACCAGACTGGGGTTATTCTGGAAAAATATACATCCGATTGAAATAGAACAGAAAGAGAACTAAATCTTCCTCTTCTGTCATAGTTGGGGGGGAATGTTGCATAAAGATGCTAAAAAAAACATCTTTATACTTTTTTGTAAGTTACTCTTTTGTTTTTCTTCAGCTTCCAAGGCGGTGGATTGTCTTTTGGATTCAAAATGGGCTAAAGCCAAGAAAGGAGAAGAAGCTCTTTTTACTAATAGAGAGTCAGTAGTTGAGTTCTGCAATAGGTATGTCTGATTATAATAATGCATATAATAAACATATTATTCTTCATTTCAGTGGAATTACTGTATATTTCTGGATCAAACATTTGCATGTAGTGACTTTCCAGATATATAAGGGAAAGGGCCATAATGAGAAATACTGTCTTTTTAAAACATTTTTGCCACCACAGAAAACTCAAATAGCATGTTATACCAAATATTTCTTCCAGGGATAATTAGGGGAACATATGTGCATATTGTGTACAGACCACATATCCCTGTTCTCTGCTCTCTGCCATCAGTTTGGATAACAGATTATATAGGAAGTGTATCTAGAAGGGCCACTTTGTTGTCTCACTGGTGACCATTAAGGGACCACACCGCAAATAAGTCACTTTCCTGTATGAAGATTAGTTATCTGACCCCCAATATAAAAGTTTAACCCTTTCACTTCGAGCCAATTTTCATACTTCGTTAAACACCAGCAGTGGAACTTATATTTTACCATATAAAGCCTTAACGCTGTGTAATTTCACTTCTGTAGAAATATATATCACTCTAAATACCTAAGAGAGGGTTTTTTAAAATAAATCAGAAATGCATTTTTATTATAATATGTGTGAAAATTGATTTGGAAAGCTCTCTCTGAAAAGCACCAATATCAGATATGTGTAGTCATTGGTGAAAACCATGTATTTTTGCACATATTCTCACTAATTACAATTGTCTATTCTAAAATTCCTTCAAAACTTGCACTTTACAGAAAGTGCTACATCTCCCACATGTCTTTAGCTGCAAAGATTCATAAATAAGAATTCCAGGGGTCAAGCTAGGTGACATGTACAGCCCACAAAATGAAAATACTGCATTTACAATTATTCCCAGCAAAAGTTAGTAATCCAGAACAATTCCGAATGCCATCAAATCACTAGAAAGCCCTAATACTTTCACAAGTAAAACAAAAATGTATCGTGTGAAGAGCTGCTGTGTGGCCAAGGTAACATGTGGATAATGCCGAAGGGTTTAGCACCAACATACATGGTTTTGTTGTGTCTGCAGTTGTCATTGGCCCTTGGAGTGATTATACCCCAGGGGTATGTTTCTCTGCTGTATGTGTTGCTTTAAAGGAACAGCTCAGTGTAAAAATAAAAGCTGAATGAATAGATAGGCTGTGCAAAATAAAAAATGTTTCTAATATAGTTAGTTAGCCAAAAATGTAATGTATAAAGGCTGGAGTGACTGGATGTCTATCATAATAGCCAGAACACTACTTCCTGCTTTTCAGCTCACGAAGTCTTGAGTTAGTCAGCGACTTGAAGGAGGACCACACAGGATATAACTGTTCAGTGAGTTTTCAATTGATCCTCGGCATGCAGCTCAGATTCAAAAGCAATGAATCTGTGAAAACCCATGTGACCCCCTCAAGTATCTGCTTGGTTACTGCCTAGTAAGCAATCAGTGGAAACCAAGAGAGCTGCCAAAGCAGGAAGTAGTGTTCTGGCTATTATGTTAGACATCCAGTCATTCCAGCTTTTATACATTACATATTTGGCTAACTAACTATATTAAAAAAAAAAATATTTTGCACAGCCTATCTATTTAGCCAGTTTTTATTTTATACTGAACAATTCCTTTAAAAGCCAGTCCAGTTTTTAAGGGAAAATAGCTGCAGAGTGTAAGAGTTAGACTATAGGACAAGACAGCCTTTTATGCACAGACTGTACATTTTATGATCTATGGCAGGCAAGTGTTTAAATTACCTTTAGTATGTTATAGACTTATCCTATTTTAAGCCAGTTTTATAGCACTGAACCCTCACAACAAAATGCGCAGTGACTGTTCAGATTTATTATTCTTATTTTTTATAATTTATCCCAGATAGATCGATACATACATACATCCACTGCAGAGGCACACCTCCCAAAACCTCACACATATGCTGCCCGTATTACTGCACAATCCTTGGTGACTTTTTCTTTAAATACCTCTAATTTTTACCCTTATTTTTTATAATGTGTGACTGTGGTATTACAGCTCAATATTTATTACATTAGTCCTTAGCAGTTTACTCCTAAACTAACTGGCTCAGTCAGGTTTTTTGTTAAAAGTTGACTCCAGTGGCAGCTGAGTTTACCAGGTGTACATGTTCCCACCCTCTCCCTAGAAGGTCACTTCATTAGGTTGTTCCAATTCAGCCTTTTAATTTTCAGATAATAATGGGAGCTGTAGGTCAACACCTAAAAGACTATAGGGGTATTCACAAAAGTGGAGATAGCCCATTTTTTGAGTAAAAGTGTTGGTAAACTGGAGTAAAATACTTTTTCCATATTCACAAATGGAAATCCGCCTAAATTCCGACTCAACCGGCACTTTTCATATTTTAGTGAAAGACAGTTTACAGACACTGTTATGAATTTGTCTTTCAAACGACATAAAAATGGCGCAAAAATTTAATTTTCCAGATATTTTAAAAATGGAGTAAAGCTCAGTATACCTCTTCCCCATGTGTCATATCGATTCTAAGATAACTTGCTCTGTTTTGGTTCATCCAAACTTGTAGGTGCCCCATTGGTGAATTATCATGATATTAATAGGGTTTAGCATTTTAAAGTCAGGGAACAAGTTTCTGTCTAACCCTATAGGTGTTAGTTAGGCAAAAATGTAATGTATAAAAGCCTCATTAACAAAATAAGTAAAAACTGATTAAACAAAAAAGTATATTTTATACAATTTGATATGTAAAAAGTTTTTAACACACACTTGCATTGTTTTACTAGTTTTAGCTTAATGAATGAGGCAATATTAGCAATTTGAGTGGATATATTATCTAGAGGAAAAGTAAAGCCTCCCAGCCATTTTTTTTAGTTTTAGCAGCAATTAGACACTTGACCTAAGATAATAAAACATATTTCTGATACAAATCCCTATATTATGCAAAATAGCATTTATTTTATTTAGACCTATATCTTGTAACAGAAGTGGAATTACAGATTTAGAAAGCCCAGGTTATCCTAAAAAAAATATGTATAATTTTCCTAGGTTTTAAGATGAATCCCCTCCCCAAAAATTCCAATTTGCTGATTGACTGACAGGTGTAGTAAGAGCTAAAGACAAATTAAAAAAAAAATGTTTATAAAATGTTGTGCGAAAGAAAAAAACAGTCTGTTTAAAATACAAATTCACAAAAGTGGAGATAGAGTTTAGTGAATTTGGTGGCAAATCTGACACTTTTATCTCCACTTTTATTTTGTCTCAATATCACCACTTTTGTGAATTCCCACCATAGGTTAGAAATCATGTGTCTTGTATTATCCTCCACTTAGGCAAGGTGCGTTATTATAACACTGGAGTCATGTAACAAGCAGTACAGTTCATGCATTCATAAATTAATGGGTTTTCAGTTTTACTGAAACAGGTAAACATTTGTTGGGTGGGAAAATATTGAACTGTGTCATTTTTTGATCAAATGTGTGACATTACGGTGATCTCGTTTAAGACTTTTGAAGAAACAGTTTTTCCACCGAGCACTGAAAGTGATGAAGACAAAGCCAGAGAAAGAGGTAAAAAAGGAAAAGGAGAAAGATAAAGGAAAGACCGATAGTGGAAAGGAAGATGAGAAAAAGAGCAAGAAAGATGCTCCCAAAGAGGAGAAATCAAAAAAGGAAAAGAAAAAAGAACCCGAAAAAGAGGAAGTAAAGAAGGTGAGTATGAGAACTGCTGGAAACCAAGTTCTTATACAGTATACTGCATGTGGTAGGAAGAGGTTAGACGAGTCAGTAGTAATTAGTTGGCAGTAATTAGTATATGGGCATGGGATCCATTGTATGGAACCCATTCTTGTCTCCAGACTCCATTTCATCCAATTAATCCAGATATTTAAAAATTATTTCCTTTGTAATAATTAAACAGAACCTTGTACTTGGTCCAAACTAAAATATAATTCATCCTCATTGGAAGCAACACCAAACTAATGAATGTATTTAATGTTTCCATGAGTTTCCATTAGACTTAAGGTATTAAGATCTAAATTACAGAAAGATAAGCTATCTGGAAAACCCCAGGACCTGAGCATTCTGGATAAAAAGACCCATGCCTGTATTGCCTTTTCTTGTTCATAAGGCTCCAAGCAGCTCTTTTTCTAAAATTATTTAATGTATCTGTCAAAACATCCACTTTGGGGGAATACAGAACTCGTTTTGCACCTTAATATGAAAATATTAATATAAAATGAGTTTATTTTATACACAGTGATCCTATCCCCCTGAACATATGCATGGGAATATTTATTAATATTGTATACTTAATAAGCGGACTTTATGAAGGAGGGTGTTTTAAGTATAAGCTGGGTATTCAAGCACTTGGGGTTTATTTTTTTTTATTTTTTGCTCACACCCAAGCATTAGCAGTGACTTACTGTGGACAGTGTGAGGGACATTTGTATCCATCTATTTAGTTTATCAGTCTGTTTTGTGCCTTGTCGACTGTACATACTGATGCATTTGTTTAATAGGATGAAACTCCTGGAACACCAAAGAAAAAGGAGACCAAGCGAAAGTTTAAGCTAGAACCACATGAGGATCAGGTTTTCCTTGATGGAAATGAGGTAAGTCAGTGTCTTTGTTATGGTTTTTGTCTGGTTTGGAGCTGGTGTTGTTTTTTTGAAGAATCATGCTTATTACTGCTGGGGAAGCATGTAGACTCAAGAAAAAAACTGAGGTATAATGACAAACACTGGCTAATTTTGAATCCGTGCATTAGGCAATAGTAACCGTCAGGGATTTACTTTTAGTTTGTAACTTGTATATATAGTAGACAATTCAAAGCCAATACGTATTGGTTACTGCCTAATCTAAAATAGCCTAAGGTTTGTTCTGAAAATGCAAATATAACGCTGTTTAAATAGTTTCTGTAAAAGGTCTGCATAGAAGAATGTCTGTTTTTTATATTGTATCACTTTTTAGACTTTAAAGCTCTAATTTTTGCCATGTTCCCCCCAGCATGGTTACAAAAACATGATTATATCATTCATATTTCTGCCATTACAGGGATAACGAAGTCAATAAAAAGCATTCACTCCCAAATTTCAGTCTGACTGTACTGGAGCAGGGGTTAAACCACTGTTATAAAATGCTACCCTTGCTTTTGTTTTGTATTGGATTTTTTTTTTTAAAAAAAAAAAAAAAAAAAGCAACAGCCTTTTTGACATATATATGGTATGGTTTATGTTTTCCCACCTTGATTTCAGTGTTTTGTACATCTTTAGGTATATGTGTGGATATATGACCCAGTCCATTTTAAAACATTTGCTATGGGCCTCATCCTTGGTAAGTAAGAGCAAGCATTCCAATAAGTTTTTCTTTTATCCTAGTGGAGTATTTTTGTTTAGCTAATCAGTATTAGCCAGAGCTTATACACAGCATTCCTATACATATATACATGCTTATAAATGATGTGTACACTGCCCAACACCCATAGGGACTCACGGATTTACCCAACATCCACACCACTATTGCAGGCTGTGACCCCACCGTGCCCCCTCTTCAACTTCCAGCCTTTGCCTTTTTAAGATTTGCACCTGCGCACCCCACCCCCTCTGTGATGTCACAGTGGGTGCGGGGTGGGTACGGGCCTATATAAGGAGGGGGTTAGGGTCGGGGGTAGGTCAACATTTTGTAGACCCGCACACCACTAATGATTATTAAAAGTTTGGTTTCAGTCATATTGTTACATAAAGGCAGTTAACTTGCAGCTTTGTAGTGCTGGGGCCATTGGGGGACCATTGGCAAGATATATGTATATTCCTCCCATGCAGGTTAATTGGCACCTGACAACATTTGACAATAGTGTGAATGTGATAGGGATGGTAAACTGGACTGGACTGGACATTCTACTGGGGCACAAAGATTGATATGAATATTGTATAATATATGTTGCTATATAAACAAAGGATAACATAATATATTATGATACATGCTTATATTTTCAGCTCACTACACAGAGTTTTAAAGTTCCTATTTGTTGCTGGTTATACTAGGAAGATAGTTATTAGTAGATGAGTGTAGAATCCCCACATTTCTTAAATAAAGTCAACATATTTTTCAGGAGGATATCCTTCAAGAATGGAAGCCATTGTTAGCAATGTGAATCTACTTCATTGTATTGCCTTGCCTCCTCATGGGGGCAACTGACTTGTGTAGTACTACAAATAGTACACTAGCTTCATAAATGATCACTTCTCTGCTTTATCTGTACACAAGTTTAATTTTACTTTACAGACACAGCATGAATAAGCACTGTTTGGACAATTGGTTTGTATTGGTCTATCTCAGGATTGACAGGAGCTTATCTGTCACATTCAGGCACAAGCTTTTTTTATGATCATTAAGTGCACTTAGAGCTAAAGAGCATAAAAACCATAACAATTATAAGTTTAAATTAAATGCTCCAAAGGGACATTTACATAACTTATCCAAAGAAGTAAAATTATAACTGGCATCTGTAAACATGTATATCAAATCATTCTACACTTGCCACAGAGTCATTTCCAAAACGCTTAACTAAAGGCATTATGCCATATTTATAAGCCAACTGGAGATCCAGAATGGCCAGGTCCAGAGGGGTTCCAGCTTCCTTTTTAAACCCTCTATAGTCACTCCCCTCTTAAAGGAACAGTTCAGTATAAAAATAAAAACTGGTTAAATAGGCTGTGCAAAATAAAAAATGTTTTCAATATAGTTAGTTAGCGAAAAATGTAATGTATAAAGGCTGGAGTAAGCGGATGTGTAACATGATAGCCAGAACTACTTGCAGCTCTCTTGGTTTCCAATGATTGGTTACCAGGCAGTAACCAATAAATGACTTGAGGGGAGGCCACATGGGTCATAACTGTTAGCATGCAGCAGCAGATTCAAAAGCAAAGGATCAATACCAAATTCACTGAACAGTTACGTCCCATGTGGCCCCCTTAAAGTCGATGACTAACTCAGAGTTAGAGAGCTGAAAAGCAGGTAATGTTCTGGCTATTATGTTAGACATCCAGTTACTCCAGCCTTATACATTACATTTTTGGCTAACTATTTTTATTGCTCAGCCTAACTATTTACCCAGTTTTTATTTTTACACTGAAATGTTCCTTTAAAGGCTTTTAAACTGAACACAAATTGTCTTCCAACCTGAAAGCTCGTGTTAAGGTGGCCATACAACCGGATTTGTTAACCCAACGATCGGATCCTAACAAATGGTAAACAGGCGGTCAGATCATGGGACCGCATCAACGAACAGATGCGGCCACGATCCGACGGGATTTTTAGTCCCATCTGATTGAGATCTGGCTGACTTTCGGCCAAATCTCTATCGGGGAAGCCCGTCGGGGGGGCCCCATACACGGGCCAATAAGCTGCAGACTCGGTCTGTTGGCAGCTTTTATCAGCCCGTGTATGGCCACCTTTAGTCTCAAGCAAGGAAAGTACCTCCCTTCTTCAGGGGAGCCATAGACAAATATCTTTATTAAATGAAAATCAAACTTATGGCCAAGATAATAGCCAATTGTACTGTATATTAATAGGTTTCTTGAATAGCATACACTTAAACCAGGTCCAAGTCATTATGTGCAAGACATAATAAGCTGCAGAGCTCTTCATAATATCCTACAGCTGGTTTTAAAATAAACTACTCGTTTTTATAAAGCATATTAATGTTCATCTTTAAAATATTACACAAATATACATATATACATATATACATATATATATATATATATATATATATATTTGATACCCAGAGCTAAAAAGTATTACTATCATAAGATATGCGCAGTGAGCTGGAACATCACAGTTCAAGCTCAAGTTGTCTTTAAAAAAAAAAGCATTGAATGTGTGATAAATGGACTCGCAAGACGCATCGCAACAATCGAGCAGAATGTGCCATGCAGTTCTGTGGAAAGATTAACAGTCAGTTCTATGAGGACAGCAGTCTACTGGATTTTCTTCTTGTCTCAATCTGTATCTGAAAGGCCTTAGTCACATTTCAGCTGGGTGAAAGGGGATTCTTTTGGTCCGGACAGACTGAAATAGTAGCTGATATTATTCTGCATCTGTGCAGAAAGTAAATGAAACCTAATGAGAATATTTTTTTTATGAAATCAAAACCACCCAAACACAGTTGCTTATCTTTTCCATATCGTGTAATAAATTGCTTTCTTGTTACAGTTATTGCAGTTTATAGCTGCGACCCTCTTTCCTCTGTGGCCTGCTGAGATGCGTGTTGGGGTTTACTACCTCAGTGTTGGAGCAGGATGTTTTGTCGCCAGTATTCTACTTCTTGCTGTTGGTATGTATCTCTTAGCAGGGGAGCAACTTCAGAAACATAACATTACTACTTGATCGGTTTCCATAACATGATTAGTAAACTATTTATAGCAGCTATAGCAGAAAGGTGACCCTATATATTTACACATTGACAGGATTGGAAATATTTTGTCACTGTTTATACAAGTGGATATTACTCAATATAGGCACTTTTTTGGGGCACAGTCTGCCCTGTGTGTACAGAAACAAAGCACATTACTATTCTGTCAAAGGCCACATATACAGGTAAGAAGGAGACTGAATCAATGTTTCTACATTAGTGAAAAATCCACTGTCTGTGCCATGTGAATTAAACACTCTTCACAGATGAAATGATTATAAATATCACTCTACAGAAAGATAGATTCATGTGTGAGGTGAAGCATTTATTTGTGAATCCAACCATAATACCCAGAATGTGGAATCACTCTTATGTTTCAGCAGTTAGATGATTCTTTCCATACACTCCCTGACTGCCAGGGTAAAAATGCACAAAGAGACTGCATCTTATCAGGTGTTTTATTTCAGCAATATGTTGCTTTTTTATCTTTTTTAATTTAAAGGTTTTTATTGAGAAATAGCCAATTACATTACAGGAACTGTTTGCAAATATGTAATTTTACACATTTCTTCATGAAAACAGCAATAAAATGTACATTGATGTAAACAATCTTTAAATGCAATGTTTAAATTTTTAAGGAAAGATGGACGGAAAAGAGGGATAGTAGAAATGTAGGTTAGAGATAATGAATGACAGCTGTTTTGTCTTCTGCAGACGTCTGGCTAGCAAATAATGGTTTCTATTTTGAATTTAAAAGAGCTGCTTAGATTGGTGTGATATAATAGGTATCCTTGACTTGGTATTTTTGCTATCCAAGTCTAAACTTAAATATAAAGGGAGCCGGTTATGGGTAGATAGAGAGACCATTAAAGGTTTTTTCCAGCTGCCCATTCCTGACTTCTTTATACCTGAGAACTAAGATTGAACTGAGATTAAAAACTCAATCCAAAATCAAACTTAATCATTCTAACAAACAAGACAATTAGTGGGTGCAGTGCCTCCATTAACTCCTCTCCAGGTCACAGGATTTCCTTAGCTTAGAAAGGAAGCAAGAAGTGGGAAGAAAGCCCCTTTATGCCGATAGTTCAGGTTCCTCCAATAGCTTTTTGAAGCCTTCCATATCTAGTGGTTTAAATGGAGAGTAGAGCACGGGTTGGGTTTTTTTTCTTTCTATTAGGCTCATGACACATGATGCGTTTACTCTGCCGACAGTGAGTAGACAGTCAGTCAAGACATTGTGTGACATTTTTACCTTACGCTGTGTTTGTTGTACAAGTAACATAGTACTGGTTCTAAATATCTTGGTCCTTGTATAATAATTTCCTTATGTGTTCTGTTTTTAGCAAGGTGCATTCTCTTCCTTATCATTTGGCTCTTGACTGGAGGAAGACATCACTTCTGGTTCCTGCCTAACTTGACAGCAGATGTTGGTTTCATTGATTCCTTCCGACCAGTTTATACACACGAATACAAAGGACCAAAACCTGACCAGAAGAAAGAGGAAACGTGTGAAGAGAAAAGCCACTAAAAGCAGACAGTGAGGATAAATCAGACAGTGAAAAGAAAGAAGAAGAGGACAGAAAGGCTGAAGCAGCGGAGGGATCAGGGAGCGAAGTCTCTGGTGCAGAAAGGCAGTCAGACACAGATAGTGACAGGCGGGAAGATGAAGGCTCACAGCATAGTAGTGGCAATGGAAATGATTTTGAAATGATCACAAAGGAGGAACTTGAGCAGCAAACTGATGAAGGAGACTGCGAGGAGGAGGAAGAGAATGTTAAAGAGGAAGAAGGCACAGTTGAGAGTAGGCCTCTATGTGGAAATCTTAAGACTTGGCTGGTGTTTGTGACTGATTATATGCTTGGATGGATATTTCCTTAGAGTGATCACCAAACATCACATAGTTTCCTTCACTCTTCTTTACGATATGCAGATTCTGTAGGGATCATAAAATATGTTAAGTTAATTTCCAGAAAATAATTTTTATTGGAGGAAAATCAAATCCTTTTTCAGTGAAACAAAATGCAAGTCGTGACAGTACGTGCTGGCCTTTAACCTTCACTTGTTCTATCACGTTCCTGTGTAGCAGAAATGTGATCCATGTGTAATATTGCAACTGTTGGGGTTCAGCTATCTGCATGCAGCACACACTTATTGCTGCTTGTTAGGTGCACCCCATATAGATGGTCTGGTCATTTCAAGAAGCTTTGAGTGTAACATCAGCATCCAGATGTAGCATAATAATTTATGCAAAATTAACTCTATGAAGAAATGTTTTAAATCCGTGGATAAGTGCTGGGAGTTGTAATAAAACAGCAGTCAGCATTGCATCTTTCAGCAACCCCCACTAGACTTTTCCACCAGTAAGGCTGGCACCCCTGTCGGAGAATTCCCGCATCATTTAGAGCCAAATAAGAATGAATCTGATCTATACCGTTAAGTCCTTATAGTGTTTGATTCTGCTGATCACTAGGTTACGTACAGTTCATATATCTATCAATTATATATATATTTAGTGAAGAAATTTTATTTTATAAAAACTTTAATGACATCCCTTCTATCGGTTAACGTTTGAACAGAGCGCGTTAGTCGGTTGCAGCGCTGTAAAAGTACGGCATAGTTTTTGATGGTATTTTGGTACTACCATCCCCATTTTAAACTCTTTAGTGTAAACTGAATAAAATGAACACACACACACACAGTAAGCCCCTATACCGAGAATTCTTGAGGTTGATTCCCAGCACCAGTTCCCTATATGTAGTGATAAATATAATGAATGTCTTTTGCCTAAAAATCACCTCCACCTCCTATGGTTGTTTTAAAGTGCTCCTTCTGCATCTAATTCCTGATCATAAATAACACCAGATTAGTATATGTAGCTGTTATTTGTATAATTGAATGTCACCTGATGGGCCAAGATTTGAAGAAAAGATGGTGGCTAAGAGGCATACTAATGCATAGTAGATAAGAGACGAAGTGAAAATTACTTGTTTTTATTACTCAGCGCACCTTTATGGCATAGTGTACATTTTTTTTGTCCTGCAGAAATATAGTTTACAAATAAATATCCAAGTTATTTCGTCTGACTTGAAATGGATATACTGGTGGTCATTGCGAAAGTGTGTTGAATTAGAGGAAAATTGAACCTGGCACGTGTTTATAGTAAATGTTTATATATACTTATATGAGCTCTAGGCCCCAGTTAGATACAGAGGCTTATATATCCCTAGGAATCGGGGAACTTGGGAAGCTGCTAGAACCTTACCATTGCCTTAGCATAAGCAAACGAAATCCAAATGATAATAGATCAGTGTTCAATGTTGAGGTGCAAATACCCTCAGTTCTGTGAGTACACAGCAAGACTGTAAAGGAAGAGTTGGAGCTGTAGTTCTGTGGAGACGGGTTCCCTCTATAGACAAATGTAACTGTTTTCTAAATTATTTACGTATTTTAATTGTATAATTCACCTTCTAAGATGATTAATGCCTGCAGGACACTGTCCCATTGAATGCTTCAATTTCTATCAGAACTTTGAATAGAGGTTATTACAGGTCTTTAGTCATAAGAAAGCCCTGGGTTGTATACGGGGAGTCTTTCTGTGGGATGTAGTTGTTTCCAGGCTTCAGTTTTGTGCCAACATTCCATGTATGTAAGTATAAATAAAACAATGCTTATTAAAAGTAAAGGTGACAGATTGTGTCTGTGTGTGTAATATCTAGTCCTTCATTTTTCTTAAACATACACGCTGTTATTTGCAAATGTAGCTGGAGTTTTTGTGTAGCTGTTACCCACAATATCAGATGATGTATGTAAGTAAAACCAAGGTATTTAAAGGGGAACTATCGCGAAAATGGAAAATTTAATATTAGCTTCAGCATACTGAAATCAGAAACTTTCGAAATACAATCAATTACATATTCTTTAGTGTTTATGGAATAATCAAGTTTATCTTCACCATTCCTTTCTCAGCATCTGTTTATCCTCATTCTGTCTTCATTCAGGAGTTGGGTGTCAGATGAATGATCCAATATATCTTTTATAGGGGGCTCCTTTTGCCTAGAAGATGTATTAGAGCTCACTCTTTTAAAATCATCAGACATCATGTCTCTCTACATGCAGAATTTGTGCAAAAGGCAGTTATTTTGTTACATTTTGTTTGTACTGGAATCAGTTATTTGAGTGAGCTCTAATACATCTGCTAGGAAAATGACCCCCCCTATACGATATATTGGATCTAACTGTGAATGAATATCTGACACCCAACTGCTGCATGAGAGAGAATGCAGAGAAAATGATCCTGAGAGAGGAATAGTGAATATAAACTTGATTATTTCAGAAACAAAATGCAGAATTTTTAATTGATTGTATTAGAAAGTTTCTTACATCAGTATGAGGAATCTTATATTAAATTTTCATTTTCACGATAGTTCCCCTTTAATAAAAAACAAATAGTTTGGACCAGGTCTAGTAACCCATAGCAACCAAATGCAGCATTTACTGCTCACTTGCTATATCGTTGTTTCCTCTCACTTCAGCACAAACCTCCATGACTTCCTGGCTTTTTTTCTGCTAATACCATGCATTTTTAACAAGTGCCTCTCCTGCTGTTCTGGCCAGTCAGTAATGTAGGAAGTGTCTTCTGATCTTTCACTCACTGTGACTGGAGCAATAGAGCAGAGCAGAGAAGTGTCAGGAGACATCACCGGCATGCCTCAGGTATTGTGGTTGCAGACATATCCGCATGAGGTGCTCCTGTTACAAATTCATGATATCCGTAGTCTAAAACTGCTAATACCATGGAACCTAAAAAGAAAAAAAAATTAAAAAGTGAGCATTCTGAAAAAGTTGTTTAGGAGCCAACTGCTTGCTTTTAATACAAAGCACTATATAGATACTCTTTGCACAAACATGCACTTCTACTGTATTGCATTTTATATGTTCTGAGTTATGATGTATCCATCCATGTTGGACCATAAATACTTATATAAAGTACAGGTATGGGGACCAGTTATCCAGAAACCCATTATCCTGAAAGCTCTGAATTAGGGAAAGGCCGTCTCCCCTCGACACCATTATAATCAAATATTTAAAATTTTTAAAAATGTATTCCCTTTTTACCTGTAATAGTAAAGCAATCCCTTGTACTTTATCCAAATTAAGATACAATACATCCTTATTGGAGACAAAACATTATTTAAGGTTTAAAAGATTTTTGAGTAGACTAAACGTATGAAGATCCAAATTAGGGAAAGATTCATTACCTGGAAAACCCCAGGTCCAAAGCATTCTGGATAACGAGTCCCATATAGTTAATTACGTTTGTTATACTGTTATGGTCGTTTGTGTTTTTATTCCATGGTTGTGTGTGTGATATTTAGTTCAGTTATATCTGAACATATATCTCCCTTCAGTTGTATCTGCTTCCCTCCATTTAAGCACTTGCATTAAAGGGGTTCAGCTTTAAGATAACGTTTAATATGTTCTAGAATGGTCAATTTTTAAGCAACTTTTCAATTGGTCTTCATTATTTATTTTCTATAGTTTTTAATGATCTGCCTTCTTCTGCAGACTCTTTCCCCACCTAAAAAAACAAATGCTCTGTACGGCTACAAATGTATTGTTATTGCTACTTTTTATTACTCCTCTTTCTATTCAGTCCTGTCCCATTCATATTCCAGTCTCTTATTCATATCAATGCATGTTGGCTTGGGTAAGTTGGACCCTAGCAACCAGATTGCCAAACTTGCAATCTGGAGAGCTGCTGAATAAAAAGCTAAATAACTCAAAAACCACAAATAATAAAAAATGAAAACCAACTGCAAATTGTCTCAAAATGTCACTCTCTACATCATACTAAAAGTTAACTCAAAGGTGAACAGTGGATAAATCTGTGGCAGGCACTCAAATAAAGGCAATCTTCCAACAAGTTGTAGAAATCAAGTAGAAAAGATTTTTTGTGTCCTCCGCCTTATGCGTTTCGTGTTACAAACACTTAACCATAGGCCTTTGATTAAGTGTTTGTAACACGAAACGCTTAAGGCGGAGGACACAGATCTTTTCTACTTGATTTCTACAACTTGTTGGAAGATTGCCTTTATTTGAGTGCCTGCCACAGATTTATTCACTGTTGTCCACTCCCTATGCTGAGGGCTCAGGGCGATGCACCAGGGCCACTTCCCAAATGTGGTAACTATTCCACTTTATGAAAACCCCCTCTCTACTTCATTTCAAAGGTGAACAGCCCTTTTAACATAACAGGTTCAGCACTCTTCTGGTACACAGATATAGTAAGCAACTACATTTATTGTATTAATTCCTAAAGCCTGGCTGTGTATGGGCAAATAAAGTTGGCAACTCAGTCGCTCCAGAACAAATCAGCATTTTGGTTGAATTGCTCCCCACCTACAGGCCTGCCAAACTGATATACACTTAAAAATGGTCCAGATCTCATTCAGGCAGGTTTAAACCTCCCATAAAACAAAAAGCACATTGGGACATTGATGTGGCCTTTGTCTGATGGGGCCCCTACACTATAATTAGTTTGTTAAGGAGACCATAGACGTAACATTATGATCTTTCTTGAAAAGATCTTTTCTAGTTTGTTTCAATACACACGTGTAGAGCTGAATCGTCAGTTATACAGTTAGAAACAAAAGATTTCTACCTGTATCTGACTAACAATGGACAATGTTTGGGTGCCTTCGAAGGCACCCGATCAAAATTTTCAGCCCAGCCCAATCGATATCCAAGTCTTCTGCCGATATCGGTTGGCTCTTTTCCCACCATACGCACAGCGAATATCGTACGAAAATTAGTTTCATACAATATTATCTGTGCGTCTATTGCAGCCTTAAGGACAATGATCAGATTGACCCAATCATGTGAGTAGCCAACTGAACCCAGATCTTGCCAAATGAGCAGATCTATCGGTGTATGGCAAGCTTTATAAATACAAGATTGTAAGCATCTTTATGGCATACTAGTTTGTTGGGGCAAAACATGGTATACACCCTTTCTGCAAGCATTAATGCAGACTTTAATCATACACAGCAACATCCTTTTTGGACCTTGGCCAAATACCCTGACTTTACAAAGGATGGGATTCTATTATTAATTATATATTAATATGAGATCACAATACCATCAATTTCTGAATTTGTGATAAAAACAAATGTCCTCATTTATGCAGAACAGTAAAGTCATCCTGCCTTACATCAGCAAAACAATACAGTGACACATGGAAGATGCAGCTTGCAAGGTCTCTAGTGCAGTTCTGCAGCACAAAATCTGGCCCCACGGTGTCTGAAAGGAATTGGCTGCATGTTCCGTTGGATCGTACAGATACACTGGGCACTATATATTATTATCCTTTTGTTATACAGAGCTAACATGTTCCAGAATGTTTGATTACTCCTGTCCATTCCGTTTCACTTTGGTGCTTTGAATTTGGCTGAAGCTGAATCTGAATCTCAAAGTAAAGCACATTTGTTTTAAGGGGTTGTTCACCTTCAAACAACTAGTTGGTTTCAGATAATCACCAGAAATAATTTTTTCCAATTACTTTCTATTTTCTATTCTTCTAATATTGAAGTGTAAGGGTAGGACCACACGGACGTTTTCCAGCGCGATCCAATGCGCTGCGACAAAACGCCGGCGTCAAATCGCATGCGACGGAAATAAGGAAAGAGATAGAAATGTCTGAAGTCGCAGCGTTGATCCTATGCAACACGGCTGTCAGATTCAGACGCAGCATGCAGCATCTGAATTCGACACTCCTTTGCGTCAGATCAATGCTGCAACTTCATCCAACAATGCATTCACTTACCTTATTTCCGTTGCATGAGTTTTGACGCCGGAGTTTTGTCGAAGCGAGTCGGATCGTGCCGAAAACGTCAGTGTAGTCAGCGCCGGATTTCACTTTTGGGCGCCCCTAGGCCGCGCAGTCCGACCAGGCGGCCGCGCGGTCCTAGCGCCCGCCTTCCCAGCGCGCCGGCGAAAAAACGCCGGCGCAACTGGTGCAGTTGAACGGCGGCTGGGCGGCATGCCGCCCCTATTTCTTTGCCGCCCTAGGCCCAGGCCTATGCGGCCTTGCCGCAAATCCGGGCCTGAGTGTAGTCCTAACCTAAATTGTCATTTTTCACCTTCTAAAGTAGCTCTAGGAGGCGGTCGCCAACCCTGTAAACTGTTCTAAATTGATACATTTAGTTGATACATTTCTTATCTTTGTCCTTGCTGAGCATTAAAGGCAGCTGTTAGAATTGATACAATAGTTGCTAATACTCCACAGACACTGCTGAGAAATGTATCAACTCAATGTTGCAAAATTGTAACAGTTTAGAGTCTGCACCTGAATTACTAAACTGCCAGACTCAAACACCAGAGACAGGCACATTCCACTTTAAACTTAGATTTTGAAAAAACTGTATAAAATAAATAATAGAAAGTAATTGAACTGGGGAACAATCTGAAAACAATCTAAAAAAAAGTGTTTGGAAGGTGAACAACCCCTTGTGTATTGGTATATGTAGAAGGGTGAAATATACTGGCCTTCCAGTAGGTGGCACAGTGTCCCAGCAGACAAGCCATATACTGTATGTTAAATGTAGGACACAGAAGTGGCAACTGTGGTAATAGGAGACAATTCACTGGGTGGTTACACATTTATTTACACACAAATACTGCACATTTACAGAGTTCCAAACCACAACTTTACATCCTTTTGGCGGTATGTTTAAAACCCAATGGCCCCTAAGCTGGGACCTGATGGGAACAGGGGCAACTTTATAAAATATCTAATATAGCTATAATGTACACCCTCCCCTATTGGCTACTGTAACATTTTACTCACTGACCTTCAAATGGAAAGACTTTCTCATATCCGACCAATCAATAACAGGGAACTTTAAAAAAAAAATGTCCAGTTTTGCATAGTGAACCTAATAAACCACTGATATGTCTGTAATATAACTGCCACTGATGTCAGTATCTGTCGCTCTCCCTTGCTATTAACTGCACTGTTTGTTCTGACTGACTGTACTAGCTGTTCAGCAGCTATCTCTCATCAAGCCAACAGTTAGTCCCACAAGAATCCCTAACTGGGTAAGTTCCTGGCTGTACTGGGAGGTGGCATTTATTATTTATTTATTAAAATTTATTAAGGATCGAATAGTAAATTCGAATTCAAATTTTCGAGTTTCAAAATTCACACATTCGAATTTTAATCCCCCTATTTTAAAGGAACAGTAACACCAAAAACTAAAAGTGTTTTAAAGTAATGAAAATATCATGTAGTGTTGCCCTGTACTGGTAAAACTGATGTGACCATAGTTCATATAAACAAGCTGCTGAGTAGCAATGGCGGAAATTGAAAAACGGCTTAATGGCACAGGATAAATAATGGATAACAGATAGCATTATGTTGTACAGAGCTTATCTGTTATCTGCTGTGTAAATTGAGTATTTTCTTCTTTGAACAGCTGCCCGCATGGCTACGCAGCAGCTAATTTATATAAACAATAGTAATGTTACTGAAGCAAACACAGCAGTTTTACTACTGCAGGGCAACACTGCATTATATTTTTATTACTTTAAAACAATTTCATTTTTTGATGTTACTGGTCCTTTAATGTAAATTTGAATGTGAGATGTATCACACCTCGACCATGGAAACAGTCCTACTTCGAATATACGCCACCTAAAACCTGCTGAGTTCATATACAAGTCAGTGGCAGACGTCCGTTGAGCCATTTGGAGATGTTAATAGCCTTCCTGACATTCAAGGTTTTTTTCGGGAGAAAAACTAGATTCGTATGAATCGAATACGAATCAAATATGATTTGAATTTTCGGGTTGGAACCATTCAATCGAATATTGAAGCAGCTCTAACTGTAACAGGAAGTGTGGAAGCAAAAGACAGAACTTTGTCCATTAATTGGTTCATGTGACCTAACAAGTATGGTTTGTTTGTGTGCACCTTGAATCCTAGGATCCCAGGAGGCGGCCCTTATTTCTTAAGAATGCAGTTTTCTATTTCTGATTACCAAATGGGCACATACTACTAAAAAAGTATATTATCATGAAAATAGTTTATTTACATGAAGCATGGTTTTACATATGAACTGTTTTATGTAACTA
Source organism: Xenopus laevis (assembly GCF_017654675.1). Taxonomy (NCBI): domain Eukaryota; kingdom Metazoa; phylum Chordata; class Amphibia; order Anura; family Pipidae; genus Xenopus; species Xenopus laevis. Next base: position 98,943,391 of record NC_054380.1, on the reverse strand, counting down.
GTGCTAGTGGAAGCAGACCCTGTGGTTGTGGGGGGGGGCCCCAGAGAACAGGGGGGCCTGGACCGCAGGTTCTGCAACACTAAAATCCCCCCTTCCGGGAATCTCTTTAAAAGAAAATTTTTAGTGCGTGCCGCATCGTGCAGACACGCACGCGCAAGCAACGAGGTGGGGGAGGAGAGGGTGACTTTGTTTCTATGCCGACCCCTTCCAATATTTTCAGCAGGGGGGCCTGGCAAGTGCTTGTTACTCCACTGTTAAGGGGTATAGTTTCCTTTAAGTACTTTTTGAGCAGATTCTGTGGATTTTCCCATAAACCAGACTCAGATTTTAAGCAGATGTTTGGAGAACACTGAAGCTGTATAATGTAAACATGGTGTAAATGGCAACATTAGCACACTCTCCAGGATCATTGGGTTGATATTTCTTTCAGTTTGTTTCTGTCACACTGCTCTCTGCTATTGAATGTTAGAGGAACCTGAATGCCATCCTGCATTAGAGTAACATATCCATAGATCCAACAAGGAATTCTAAAAATGTTTCTGACCTAACTTTTTCCAAACAAACAGTGTTAGGGTAAGGCCACACGAGGAGATTCGGGGAGATTTTGTCGCCTGGCGACTAATCGCCTCGTCTTTTGCGCGACTATCTCTCTGAACTGCCTCGGCGTTTTTCCCCATAGGCTAGAATGAAAAGTCGCCTGCGCTAATGCACACACGGCGATGCGTTTTCAGTCAGTCGCCCAAACTTTTTTTTCAAAATTTTAGCAAACACCAGCATTAAACAGCCCCAAACTCCTGAAAATCTTAAAGACAAAGAACATTAACCAGTTGTAAAAGGGACCTTCTCCCTTGACTTTTACATGACTTTGATAGGGTTTAGCTGGAGAATTTTCGGATTCTGACTTTTAGCAGCTTCGGAACATAATACATCTCGAAACATTTGAGGTGATCATGCCCTCAGTCACATCACACTACACCGTCTTGATCTCTAGGCCTCACCCTCCAAGGTTCAAGGTGAACGTCAGGGGATATTACATAACAGTACAGGTTTTTGGGAGGAGATACAGTTAAAGAAACCAGAAGGAAATCACGTGCAGTTTGTTCTGGAGTAACTTTGGGTGGTAAACAAAGTGCACCCTTCCCCCCCCCCCCAGCAGCCTAACAACAGAACAATATGAAGGTAACCAGATAGTAACTCCCTAACACAAGATAACAGCTGCCTGGTAGATCTAAGAACAGCACTCAGTAGTAAAATCCAGGTCCCACTGCGACACATTCAGTTACATTGAGTAGGAGAAACAATAGCCTGCCAGAAAGCAGCTGGCTCTTTCTGAAAGCACATGACCAGGCAAAATGACCTGAGATGGCTGCCTACACACCAATATTACAACTAAAAAAATACACTTGCTGGTTCAGGAATGACATTTTTTTTTTGGATAGTGAATTATTTGCAGTGTAAACAGTGGAATCACTTGTCCTGTAAATGACAAATGTTTATAAAATGTTATATGCCCCCTCTGTACAATGCCAACTCCCCCAGTCAGGTCTACTATCCACCTGGGTCATCTTGTCTACCCCCCCCCTGCTGATTCCCAATGACTGCAGTGAGTTGTAGTCTAACAATAACAAGTAGCTTTGAGGTACATCTCCATTTAAATTATGAATATATGTTCCTTAATAAATTAAACAATGTGTTTTTTTGAATTTGCAGGAGAAAGAAAAGAGGTTGAAATGTCAGTTCCTCCTTGTGGCCTACAAGATGCAAGAAATTAGTCTGCCTTCTACCCAGAGCATGCCAGACCCGGATGCATTAGAGGGGCCTGTGTTCCTGAAGCCCGACATGGACATACAACTGCACGAGCCCAGCTGTATACTGATACTGATCTTAACTGGCAAAATCATAATAAATATCTTTATCTTTGGGAGCAGACACAGGAAAGTCTGTACAAGCTTCCTAGGATGCTTCTGTGTCTCGTTGGGTGTCTTGGACTTTGCCCTTTTGGTTATCATTTTGGTTATCCATTATTTACAGGATTTTGCTGTTTGTAGCATGAGGTTCACTAAATATCACATCTGCCTGTTTACTCAGATCATATCCCATGCATATGGCATTCTACACTATCCAGTGCTGTTAACAGCAGGGCTAGATTATTACAATACTGTTGTTAAATCCATTCATCTCCCCAGGTTTTGTCTCGGCTTCCTGCATGTTATACTTACCCTGCTCCTATGGACGGTAGCACTATCCTTTGCCCTCTATTCTTCTGTTCCTCCTCCAATCTCAGGCCCTGGACTGTCCTCATACCAGTGCACTTTCTACGTCAGCAGCCAGACTTATTATTTATCAGCCGCAGTGGTGTGTGCCATTGTTTTTATTCTGGTAATGTGTTGCTTTGAAGCGGTGGCTTTAATAAAATCCATGAAGCTCATCTCCTTCACCAACAAGACTGTCCTGTTGTTTTCCTGTGGAGATGAGTGGCCTGTCCAAGGAACCATATGTCTCTATACTGCTCTTGTGTTGTCATTTCTGGGCACTTGGGCTCCATTTGTCCTCCGTCAAATTATTCTCCTCATTTTGTGTGCACCAATCCCAGGCTACATGGACATGAACGAGGCTTGGCTTTATTTTATGAACAGTTTCCTTGTGGGATTGGCCTATGTCCTTAAGTATCCTCACATTGACCCGACCAGAGAGACCTTTTCCATAGACCCTTTCATCAGCTGGAAATATTGCATTCTGCCTTTTATTGACATTCACTACAAAGCAGAAGATTATTTGAATGAGCAGTTACATCCAGTTATGATTGTTTGATTCATTTCATGTTCCAGGCTACAGTTAGTAAAATAGGAAATCTACTCTCAGGTTCTTTTGTTTACTAAACGGTTGTATAATAGGTGTCTCTATTACTCTTGCAATACAGAGGATACTTTCCTCTGTTCTGTTAAAGGGATACTGTCATGGGAAAACATGTTTTTCATAATGCATCAGTTAATAATGCTGCTCCTGCAGACTTCTGCACTGAAATCCATTTTTCAAAAGAGTTTTTTTTATATTTAATGTTGAAATCTGACATTATGCTAGACATGATCAGTTTTCCAGGAGCCCCCAGTCACGTGACTTGTGCTCTGATAAACTTCAGTCACTCTTTACTTCTGTACTGCAACAACAGCCTAACAACATGACAATGGGAAAGTAACCAGATAACAGCTCCCTAACACAAGATAACAGCTGCCTGGTAGATCTAAGAATAGTACTCAATAGTAAAATCCAGGTCCCACTGCAACACATTCAGTTACATTGAGTAGGAGAAACAAGAGCCTGCCAGAAAGCAGTTCCATCCTAAAGTATTGGCTCTTTCTGATAGCACATGACCAGGCAATATGACCTGAGATGGCTACCTACACACCAATATTACAACTAAAAAAAGATACACTTATTGGTTCAGGAATTACATTTTATATTGTAGAGTGAATTATTTGCAATGTAAACAGTGGCATTTATAAATAAAAATTAAACCATAAAAATCATTAGGATCCCTTTAAACCAATGATATTTCCATGTTAAAGGGGAAATAAAAATGGAAATATCATTGCCTTGTGTCTAGGTAACTAGACACAAGACAGCCCCTTTTTTCACCAACTGCTGTAAGTCAAGGATCACTAAGAGGCCTGCAAGCCGTAAGCAGAAAATCTGCTAGAAGCCTGCTGCATAGGATGCTGTTAAAGGAACAGTAACACCAAAACATGAAAGTGTTTTAAAGTAATGAGAATATCATGTAGCGTTTCCCTGTGCTGGTAAAACTGATCTGTTTGCTTCAGAAACTCCACTATAGTTCAGATAAACAACCTGCTGTGCAGCAATGGCGGAAATTGAAAAAAGGCTATATGGCAAAGGTTAAATAGTAGATAACAGATAACACCAGCAGTTTTACCAGTGCAACACTGCATTATATTTGTAACTCTTTCAAACACTTATTTTTTGATGTTACTGTTTCTTTAAATAGCATTGTTGTGACACCCTCTGAAATCTCTTACTTGTGCATTTTCTAAATGGACGTGGTAAATGTGCTTCCCTGATTAAGTCACATAATTTTTATTTTCTTCCCAAAACTGTTACTGTGTGAGTATTTTATTGAAAAACAACTGTTGCCTCTAGGAAGGAATGTCGGTATTCTGTCCCATTTTTTACGTGTGCCATGAACTATCTTTCTTGTTTCATACAAGCGATACCAATTTTCATGGGTGTTTAGAAATTTCTTTAAAACAAAAAATGTAAAGGGGTAAACGTAAAGGGGAAGTTCAACATTAAGTGGACTTTTTGGCATCTATTCAATAAAGGTGGATATGAAATAACACACACGTTATCACATAAAATGGGACATAACATCTCATCTCTCACTTTATGAATGTACAACAATAATAACCATTCGTTATTCCCTCCATTCAGATAATTTGACATTTTATTAAGTCGCACATTTATTACCTATTTTAAATTGGTGATAAGCAGCTTTTTACTATATGAAATTTACTTTAAACAAACTTTACTTTATTCAGTATTTGAGTGCAGAGTCTCTGTGATGCTACATTTGTTATTGTTCCTTTTATTGCGCACCTTCCATTCAGCCCCTCTGCTTCCTGACTTGAAAAATGAAACTTAACACTTCAGTATTAGAAAAACGGTAACAAATATAAAGTTGTTGGAAAAATTCTTTATTTCTGGTGAACTATCTGAAACCAACTAAACTGAAAAAGTGTTTTACAGTGAACAACCCTTTTAAAATCATCTCCTTATTTACAAACAGAATTTTTTTGAGGAAGAAAGATGGTTTACTGGCACTTTTGTGAATATTATATTAAAACAACAAATAGCGGAGAAGAAAAATGTAATTTTCCCTCAAAGTTTTTAAAATGAAGTCAAGCTCAGTGTAACTCTTCCTCCTCTGCTCTGCATTGCTTCCTCCAAACTCAATTCACCCTGCTTTCAGTGGCAGTTTCAGGGGGTAATTAGCACATTCATGGAAATTAACAGTAAGTTTCCAAGCCTGGGATAGTGTGCCTCTGTGGGCATGGAAATACACAAATGAACAGTTGCTGTATTACAAATTCAGAACCCAGGTGGGAGTAACTACGGCATTTAGAGAAAACAATTGTGAATAGCAATTTGACAGGCTGGACATCCTAAATTAGCTTTGTCACTGACCACACTGGGCAACCTTCTAATGTATTCTTCTTTCTGGTGTTGCAGTTCATTTTTACCCAATAATAAATAGAGAAAGGGAGTCAGAAATGGAGAGAACCTGCACAACCTGTTTCTTTTCAGCTCACATGACATTAAGGGGGGATGTAATAAAAGGTGCAAAGTTTACAGCTTGACTACAAACCCATTTATTGATCAGCCAATTAATATTCTCAGGCGGGGGAATGGCATTTTAGCTGCTGTTGACCGCTTGCTACAGCCCTGATACCCCAGACATCTCTTACTCTTGCAAGCAGGTTAACTTGCGAAAACTTGCAGAGAAAAAAACAAACCATTGACTTTAATGCATTAGGACAAAAAAAGTTGCCATAAGACAAAACGTCCATTTACTTCAATAAGTTTCACTAAATCTTCTCGCAAAATTTTTTGCAGTTTGGTGAAATTTTTGGACGCTGATAACTAAATAGCAATGGTTCCCTGCTGTGATGAGCCCTCTGCACATAGCTCTGGGGATGGGGTATTGAGGTTGGCATTGGACTGCTTTCGGGACCCATGTCTTTTTGCCTGACTCTAACCCCTTGTAGTGGTAAAACCTGCCTATTGTATTTTTTATGTGGTCCGAAACCCATCCATAGATAAAGAATCCCTGATTTAAACTTGGATTTTTTGCCACCAGCCTGGCTTTATAAAAATCCAATATTTGTGTCTTACCCTGCCTCATTAATAGATATCTATCTAATAACCGGTAGAGATCAACACTCAGGACTGTTACTAAGTGGAGTTGCCCTCTCCAAGATAATACTTTGTCATGCAACATACTGTAGACTTTTATATACCATGTTTACAGGATCTGGTGGATTTACTGGGGGTGGGGGCAAAATGTTAGGCACCCCCCCCCCCAGTGAGTCCAACTGCAAATTTTATCCCAAGGCTTCCTTTAGGGACTGCACCAACATGGGTGTCTCACTGCCATCTTACCTTATGTCTGGGTATCCCAAGCTTAGTCCTGCATAGAACAGTAATATTTTTTTATTTCCATATCACTCTGAACTGAAGTGGCGAAACCTTTCCAATAATAATCAACATGCAGTTGCTTTAGACATAATGTATTTCAAATGTGATATTCCAATATGGTTTCACCAAATGCTAAAATCTTGGACAAGGTATTTGCAATGTATTTTGTATTTAGAAGCATATAATGCAGTAAAGACAATAACAACTATTTCATTAAAGGGAATGTAAAGGCCAAAATATAAAATAAAATTTTTACTTTCTTTAATGAAAAAGAACCTATCTTCAATATACTTTAACCTGACTGTATGCAATAAAATTACCCTTTAATTTACTTGCCCTGACCCCTCCCCTTTATTATAGGTATAGGATCCATATCCAGAGAGCTTACAGAATTGCAAAAAGACTCCATTTTAATAAAATAATTTAAAAGACGATTTCCCTTTTCTCTGTAATAATAAGACAGTATCTTGTACTTGATCCCAACTAGTATATAACTAATCTTTATGAGAGGTAAAACAATTCTATTTGGTTTATTTAGGGTAGTTATATATCAAACTCCGAAATTTTCTTTTTTCTGAAAACCACTCCGAACCAAATCTGCACGGGCTATTTATTAATAAATTTTCAAAAATGTCTTCTTGTGTGGAAAAAGTCACAATAAAATCGTAAAAAAAAATCCAAATCCTGAGATTTTTTCGGATTTCGGAACTCAAAAAATCTTCCAGTTGTTAACGGGACCTCTGCTATTAACTCTTACATGTTCTCAACAGGTCTGACTTTTAACACCAAAAAAATGTTAGTTTTTTTTCACATAAAAAATAGTATTTTCCCCTAAAAATCCGACTACAAAAATTCGGAGCCTAATAAATGAGCCCCTGATTTAGGAGCAGATTTATGAAAATTTGAGTTCAGATTTTTATAAATTAAAAACTCCCCCACATTCTATTTATTCCTATGGGATTTTTAGAAGGATATTTATCAATGGGTGAAAATTGGAACTCACCATTTGATAAATACGCTTCCAAAAATCCCATAGGAATGAATGGGGGAGTTTTTATTTATTAAAATCTGAACTCACAGTTTGATAAACTTCAGGCACATTGTTACAAATCCAGGCTGTTCTCCTCTCTGTCCCTGCCTCCCTGCTATACACTCCTTTGTACAGACAGTCTGGCTTCCTGGTTAGCTGGTCACAAGCTCCCTCTATGGATGCTTTGCTGGGACAAACCTTCCAGAGGTTTCCAGACGCACAATCCCATTATAAAACTATGCAATGGTCTCCAGCAGGATCAGCAAAGTAAAACAGCCTAAATGCAATTCTGAATGAAAATCAGTGATTATTTAAAACAAATAAAAGCATCTTTCCATACCTCCCAACTGTCCCTTTTTAGGAGGGACAGTCCCTCTTTTGACAGCTCAACCCGCAGTCCCTCATTTGTACTGGAAAGTCCCTCTTTTCTCTGCACTGAACAGCCAGAAAAAGAAACAAAGTTTCTCACTTAATTGGCTTTTAGCAGAGAGCCCAGAACAGCTAACAGGTGCAAATAAGATACTTTGTAACAATTTTGAGACACAAAAACACAGTTTAGATAAGGAGAAATATTTTCAAACTTTCATAACCTGCCAAATTTTGTAAAACAAACATGGTAATTAGGGGGTGTGGCCACAGAAAGGGGTGTGGTCAAAAAATGCTGCGCTACATGCGGAAAAAAGAATTTTGTCCCTCTTTTTACTTCCAAAATGTTGGGAGGTATGTCTTTGGTTTGCTTCTTTAGAGGCTCAAAATCTACTCTCTGTTACCATCTTGTGGCCTATAAATAGACTAGAGTATGAAATAGAGTATGAAATCCATTTAGGAGAGAAATGCTTTCTGGCAGGCTGCTGTTTTTCCTTCTCAATGTAACTGAATGTGTCAGTCAGATCTACCAGGCAGCTATATCTTGTGTTAGGGAGCTGCTATCTGGTTACCTTCCCATTGTTCTTTTGTTTGGCTGCTGGGGGGGGGGTGATATCACTCCAGTACAGCAGTAAAGAGTGATTTAAGTTTATCAGAGCACAAGTCACATGACTTGGGGCAGCTGGGAAATTGACAGTATGTCTAGCCCCATGTCAGATTTCAAAATTGAATATAAAAAAATCTGTTTGCTCTTTTGAGAAATGGATTTCAGTGCAGAATTCTGCTGGAGTAGCACTATTAACTGATTCATTTTGAAAAAATGTTTTTTTTCCCATGACAGTATCCCTTTAAGGTGTGACATGATAACTATTTATAAATATATAAGGGGATCATATAAGAATTTCTCTAATGCTTTATTTAACAGCTGACGAGGTCACCCATTCCAATTACAAGAAAGGAGGGTCTAAATTTTTTTTTTACAGTTGGTCATTTTTGTCAATCAGACAGGTTAAAAGATTTATATCAGCAACCAATAAGATTTCTGCATGTATTGCCTGACGATATCAATGGGTGACTTTTGTACGATTGCTGTCTCTCAACTAATGGCTAGAACATCATTTTATTTATATTTCTTATTTATTTAGGACTGAATGGTTAATGGTAGATAATTAGACTATACTGAATAAGTTTCCATTGCACAAGGAATAAATCTGCACATCTATGGCCAGCTTAAAGGACCAGTAACACTAGTTTTTTCAAGTTAAAAATCCACTCTACTCTTTTCCACCTACAGATCTATCCTGCTTTTGCAGAAATAAATGACGTCAAAGAAGTTACACTCCCCGCAGCTAGAACTAACTTCCAGTTTAAAAGGCTGGCAAGGTAGAGATGTAGAGCGATGCACCTTGGATCTTGCAGTCGCCTTTTTTGCCTTTTGGGAAAGACAGTACATCCGGAAGCAGCGTTTTATAATTGTATTTTTTTTACAGCATTAAAAACATACAATTGAAATGAAATATGACAAAAAAACTCAAGATATGGCCCCTAAGCATTTCATAACCGACACAGCATAACCTCTTAGGATTTCTTGACAGACACAGCGTGACCCCCTCAGTATTTCATGTGTGCGACTGCTCAAAAACTCATTTTTAATATATATAGAGATAGAGACAGAGACTGCCAAGGCAAAAAGGTTTATCGCAAAGAGGAGGTTCCCTGTAATATGGGGGTTTGTGTAACAGGTCTGCCAAATTGTATTACTGACATCAGGCTGGAACATGGTTGCCAGGTCTAATTTTCAAAACCAGCCCAAAACTAGCCAAAAGGCACTTCAAAAGTAGCCCAAAAATAGCACAATATGCAATTGAAAAAAATGCCTTAACAAATAATATATGTGAAAATATGCTTAACTGCAGTGGGGGGGCCAAGGAGGTATAGCAGCCCAAAAAGGCCCCAATTAATAAACAATTTCAATAAACACCGTAGGACTGGGAAAAAACCCAGTTGGCCCCAGTCCTTGTGGGCCCGTCGGCCCAGACCCCCTCTGCTCCTGTCCTCCAACTCGCTCCTGACGCTCACTTGCCCTGCCTGCCCACTCTGCATGAATTAGGTATGCTCCGAGAGGGCAGACAGTGGTTTGCTGAGAATGGAGGACTGTGACTGAGGAGGGAGACCTTGTGGGGGGTTTGGGGGGGGCCTGATGTGGCAGCCCCGGTGGGCCAGTCCAACCCTGTCAATAAATATTGGTAAACCAAGCCAACCTCTAGAAATTTTGGGGGCCAGAAAAATAATTTGTTGTGGGGCCCAGTTACAACGAGTTACGCCACTGCCATCAGTAATCATGAATCAAGGGCAGGGAGATAAAAGGAATACAAAGAATACATTGGTTGTCTCATGTCAGAAGTATTCCTAGTGCAAGGCTAAGAACATCTGGTTAATAACCTGAGTGAATCTGATTGGTTCAAATCAGGCCCTAGGGGAACTTGGGGGCCAGGCTCAATTTGAGTAAGTATTTATTCAAATCCAAGAGGGGCTTACTCATTGTGAGCCAGAATCCTATATCCCAAATCAAGAATCCTATGGGAAGAGGAGCGAGAATATATGAACCCAACATTGGTCATATCTTTTTATATGGAAAAATATGGCACAAACCAGCCAAAAGCTGCAAAAAGTAACCCAAATCCGTACCTTGGCTAGTTTGGGCTTTAAAAACCTGCCTGAGCTTTAAATTAGTAGCCCAATTTGGCAGGAAAACTGCCAACACAGTGTCATATTGTGTTACTGACATCAGTCTATATGCAGCATCACTTCCTGTTTCCCAAGATGCAATGGCCTGGTCACTGCCAGAGTAATGAATTGTGCTGCTGCCCCACCCATCTGTCCCTTACTAGAAGAATGTGCCCCCCCCCACATACCTTGTATATTCCCCAACTAAGGACAAAGCCCTTTCTATTGTTTGGTCAGAGTGTAACCCCATCTATACCCACTATTCAGGCTAAGGAGGGGAACCCCTACAAGCAAAGGACCCCCCGCTTCCACCAGACTTAGCAACAGCAGCAGCAGTGATTGGAACCATGGCTGATGAATGAATGGATCCAACAGATATGGCAGCATAGTAACTGCACTGACTCAATAGGCCACACATACAAAGCAATGCTCTGTGTACATAATAAACTGTGTATGTACTGCACATCTAAGGCAAAATATAAACCTCACTCAACAACAGGGGACACTTCCCCTTTAAGAGCAGGGAACAGAGGTGACTTCATACCTGGGGATGCGACAGTTGGTTCAGTCCGTTGGTTGGCATTGTGGTGAGAGGTAAGTAAACTTTCCCTCTGAGAGATTTTTTGCCAAATAACCCTTATTTTAGGGAAAAAAACAATAGGGGGAAATTGGGTGATGCCCCCCCAGACTAGCGGGTGTTGCTTTTCTCACTGATTTTGGTGAATCTGTTGATTTTTCCCCTAAAATTGGTTTTGGAGATGCCTTTAATCTTAGCGCTGCTTTGGAGATACAAAGATCTAAGATTTGGATTTTATGCAGGGCTACCAGCAAATATACACATTTTCTACTGTAGGGAGCATTTGGGGACCCCTGTACTACACCATCAGGTGCTTAATTTTTGTTCCCAGTATTAACAGGCTCCTTAGAGTTTTGCCCCTCAGCCCTGGGGTATCTACCCTGCTCTTATCTACCAACATTGTAGCTAAATACATGCTCCCTTTATCAAAGTGTGGAACTAGGGGAGGGCAGCAGAGGCACATGCCATGGGGAGAGTTAAGGGGTGATAGCAAATGATTGGGGGACAAATATACTGTAAGAGAGGTGACTGTACCCCTAGGGATTAGACTGTTGGTTTTGTCCGTTGGTTGGCACTGTGCTAAATGTATATTCCCTCTGAGAGAGTTTTTGGCAAATAACCCTTATTTTAGTGCAAAAAAAGAGGGGAAAGTTGGGTGATGCCCCCCCAGACTAGCAGGTGTTGCTTTTCTCACTGATTTTAGTGAATCTGGAGATTTTTCCCCTAAAATTGGTTTTGGAGATGCATTTAATCTAAGCGCTGCTTGGGAGATACAGACCCAGGATTTGTCAGTTATGCAGGGCTGCCAGCAAATATGACCACTTCCTACTATAGGTAGCATTTGGGGACCCCTGTACCAACCATAAGGTGCTTACTTTTTGTTCCCAGTATCAACAGCAACAGTTGGCAGCAGAGGCACGTGCCATTTGGACAGTTGGGGGGGGGTGATAGCAAATGAGTAGGGGACAAATAGCAGGATCCCATATAAGGGAGGTGAGCATACCTAGGGTTTGACAGTTGGTTTTGTCCGTTGGTTAACACTGTGATAAGTGTATATTCCCTCTGAGGGATTCTTTGCCAAATATCCCTTATATTAGTGGAAAAAATAGGGGAAATAGTTAAGTGACACCTCCCCAGACTAACAGGTGTTGCTTCTCTCACTGATCTTGGAGATTTTACCCCTAAAATGGGCTTTGGAGCTGCCTTTAATCTTAGTGCTGGTTAGGTAACACAGACCCAAGATTTGGATGTTATGCAGGCTGCCAGCATATCTACTCTTATTTTCCACTAGTGCCCCATAAACAGGAAACATTTTGGGACCCCTGCACCTCACCATAACATACTTATTTTTTCCTGCCAGTACCGACAGGTTTCTTAGAGTTTTGCCCCTCTGACCCCGGGTATCTGCCCTGCTCTTATGTACCTTATAAAACTAAATTTAATCATTCCCAATTCTTTTTCCTTTTAAAGAATAACATTTATTTGTAAATCTCATGCATGCTCTTTCCCTTCAAATGCCAAAATGAGGGGGGCAACAGGGTACATGGTAGGTCACAATGTTTTATTGCCTACAGTTATAAACAACTATAAAAGATAGGGGGTATATAGGGCAGGTACTTTAGTCCAAAAATTGTGGTGATGAATAAAAGCGAATAGCTGATCTGTTGCTATTGGCAAGTGCACTTTTACATTTAGGCACCTGGTTGCTAACGCCATGAAGCCTAGCAACTAGATATTAATCATGTGTTGCAGAGTTAATAAGTGAATGGCACCAATGTACTGTGTGCTCATTCCAACTGCACCGATGCTTAATTCTATAAACTGAGGCCCATTACCTTCTGGAAGTGATACAAAGCTCAAGTTTAGGGTAACATAGATCTCTGCCTGCCTCCCTCTGTATTATATAGGAAATATTAAGTACTACATTCATTAACCTGCCTTTTTATTCTCTTTCTATACAGATTGCTACAGTGCTTTTCCTGCCTTTTTGGACTGCGACTTGGTGCTATACCTGCCTTTTAACATCTGGGTTTATTATTTTTTGGCTTCTCCTTTGTTCAGATAAATCCATCTCGTCTGAACAAGTGTAAGAGATAGCCAGGGTCTCCTTAGGGAGACCCCCTTGGGGTACCCCGGCCTTGAGCCGGCCCCTACATTTTTCAAGATCTGAAAAGCTCCTTTAACAGGTAATCTTGCAAATACAATTGATTCAGTTCATGAGTTCTTCTTCAGCAAGTCTGCTCTAAATTCTCTTGTTGGAGTCCTACGTGGCTTTGTCCATATCAGCCCATATGTTTACTGTATATGGTATTTATAAGAAGCCAATCCATTGCCATCAACAGCATTAATAATGGGCTTTTGTCATTGAGTGGAACAATGTTTCATACAAATGGGATAATATAGATAAGGAAATAAATGGGTGGTTCATCTTTCAGTTAACTTTTATTATGTTATAGTATGGCAAATTCTGAGCAACTTTTCTTTTCAATAGTTTTTATTGAGTTTTAACATTAAAAAAACATTATTGAGTAGAGATGGACTCGGTCCTTTCTTAATCCAATGGACCTGCTGATTAAAGAAAGAGAAAGAAATAAACTGAAATTAACTTTGACGGCATATTATGTATTATGAAACATTTGTATCGAGCGTTGCATGCTCTAGAGTGGTTTCCACGAGGTCCCTTAAGTATCATAATAGAAGATAATTCTATGGGCTGAATGAATTACCTGAAATACAACTGTTAAGTATTAGTTATTCCACATCTGAGAAAGTATAAAGTGTAACATATATTGCGATCATATAGTGATTACAAAAAGATCATAGGGGTTTCTGTATTTGGGAAGGAATATCGATAACACGGTTACCATATTTCCTTAGATTTCTCATTTTTATCTATAAGTATACTGGTTAGTCTTTCATTAACCATTATCAATTGAGTTTATCCTTAAAGTGGGCTAAGCAACTTTTCAACTGGTCTTCATTGTTTATTTTTAAAATTTTGAATTATTTGCATTCTTCTGAATATTCCCAGCTTTCAAATGGGGGTCACTGACCCCATTTAAAAAATGAATGCTCTGTAAGGCTACACATTTATTGTTATTGCTACTATTTATCAAATCAGTGCATGGTTGCTGGGGTAATTTGGACCCTAGCAACTATATTACTGCAATTGCAAACTGTAGAGCTGCTGAAGAAAAAGCTAAGGGGCAAATTCACTAAGATTCGTAGTTGAGCCAGGAGCAACTTCGCCGCACTTCGCCACACTTTGCCAGGCGTAGTTTCGCCAGGGCTCTGCAAATTCACTAAAATCCGAAGTTGCGCACAGGGGTAGCGTAAGGTTGCGAAGTTGCGCTAGCGTTGATTCGCTAAGCAAAGCGAAGTTACGCTAGCGATGGTTAATTTGCATACGGCACCAAATTCAAATTTCAATGGAGGAATACGTACAATCACTACAAATGCCTGGGAAACCTTCAAAACATCAAATAAAATTATTTTTTTTGCCCTACACATGTGCCCACTGTATAGTTAAGTTGCCATGAGTTAGGAAATGTAGGGGGGAAGGAGGGGAGCCCCAAAAAATGTTTTGATCTTTTTCAGCCTATCACCCATAATATAGAAAAAACGCCAGCGTTTTTTGGGACTTAGAAAAAATTTGAACTTTTTTTCAAGCAATCCCTATCTACTCTATTGCACTTCGCCTGGTCTGAGGTGGCGAAGGAAGTCTAGCGTAAAAGGTAGCGCTGAGTACACTGCGCGCGTTAGTGAATTTGCGTAGTTACATCCGTAGCAAAAATTCGCCAGGCGTAAGGGTGCGAAGTAACACTAGCGAATTTACGCCAGCGTTCGTTAGTGAATTTGCGAAGTAACGAAAATGCCCAACGCTAGCGTTAGGCGCTTCGTTAGTGAATTTGCCCCTAAATAACTCAAAAATGACAAATTAGAAAAATTGAAAAGGTGAACAGCCTCTTTAACTGTGACTTCATTTTGTCTGACTATGTCCATTTGTATCTTTAGGTTTTGAAGATGAACAAGACAGAGAGAATTCCATCACTCCTGGTAATGCCTCAGTGAAAAAAAAATACTCTCTCATCTGAACTTTTGTTTCCATTCACTCTTTTATATAACCTCTCCTTAGGGTTGGGGCACACGGGCAGATTTGGGGAGATTTAGTCGCCTGGCGACTACCGTATATACTCGAGTATAAGCCGTCCCGAGTATAAGCCGAGGTACCTAATTTTACCTCCAAAAACTGGGAAAGCTTATTGACTCGAGTATAAGCCGAGGGTGAGAAATGCAGCAGCTTCTGGTAAGTTTCAATCTCGTTTTTGGATGACTATTCTTAGGCGCCGGCTACTATTCTAAGGCGCCGGCGAATATTCTTAGGCGCCGGCTACTATTCTAAGGCGCCGGTGAATATTCTTAGGCGCCGGCGACCGTTTTTGCGCTTGACCCGAGTATAAGCCGAGGTAGAGTTTTTCAGCATATTTTGGGGGCTGAAAAACTCGGCTTATACTCGAGTATATACGGTAATCGCCTCTTCTTTGGGGCGACTAATCTCCCCGAACTGCTTCCCCCGCCTTCTGCCTGCTAAAATTAAAAACCGCCTGCGGCATGCCACTCGCGCCGATTTGTTTTCCGAAGTCGCCTGAAGTTGCCTCACGAGGAAACTACGGGCGAATTCGGAAAACGAAGCAACGCTACTAAATCTCCCTGAATCTGCCCGTGTGCCCTAACCCTTAAGCAGCTGTCTGTCTGCACTGCTTCCTTTTCGACATAGGTGGGAGCCGATATTGAGGGAATCGAATTACTACGTTTATTTTCTTTTTCAGAAAAACACTGTATGTACCATAGAAACCCTTTTCTGTCTCTATTCTCCTCAAAGCCAGACTGCAGTCCCGGAACTAGGGGTAGGCAGAGTAGGCGCATGCCTAGGGCGCAATCATGGGGGGGCGCACTTTTAAGGGGAATTTCTTTTATTTTAACTCTGGTATGCTTAGCCTTTAATAGTTTTTAAACTTTATAAACCGCCTGTTCCAACTCCCTCTTGCCCATTATTCGTACTGCAGGCAGAAGTACTCCCCACCTCCCTCTTGGCTCCTACCGGCAAAGTTACATATTATGGGGCATTATTTTGGATTTTTTGGCTGATGCTGGCACAGGTACAGATTGGGGGCAATATGAGGGATTGGCTGCTGCTGGCACAGGTACATGGGGCAATATGGTGGCTGTTGGCACAGTACACAGATGTTTGGGGCAATTTTGTAGATTTTTGGCTGCTGCTGGCACAGGCACATATTTGGGGGCAATATGATGGATTTTTGGCTTATGCCTGCACAGCACAAGTAAATATTTGAAGGCAATACTGTGGATATTTTGGCTCCTGCTGGCACAAATACATATTTGGGGGACGTATTGTGGATTTTTGGCTGCTGCTGGCACATACACAGATTGGGGGTAACAATATGATGGATATTTTGGGCTATGCTGGCACAGGTACAGATTGGGGGCTTGGGTGCAATCCGATTGATTGACTGGCACAGGTACAAATGGGGGCAACATGAATAGTAAGGTGGGAAATGGTAATGCAGGACCGGGTGGGGGCACTGATTGAAGCCCTTGCCTAGGGTGCCAAAATACCTTGGCCCGGCCCTGCCAGACTGACTGTGAGTAGCATTTAGACGCATTTAGTATTATGTCCCTAATGCTTTTCCCTTTCATTTACAGTCACTGTACTCCGTCCTGGAGGATTTCAGGGTGGAGGATACAGATTTTGAGGCCCTCGCCTCTTATTACGGTAAAATCTTATATTATTTATCAGTTGCTGAGGTTGCAGCTTTAGTTTTATTATATGAGAATTCCTTTCCCCTTTAGCTCAGTGTTTAATGGAAATGTGTTTTTCTTTGCAGAACATCACTACCGGGTCCAATATGGGAGCAACGTCATCTTGTAAGTATAACAAAAATGGTCTTATTAAATGTTGTGAATAATTTGCTATTGCGCCAGGGGTAAGTGCAAGGGAAGTAAGGGTGGAAAATAGCAATGTTTTATTAACACTGGGATTTCTCTTTTTCAGAGATCAGTTTATACTGCTCTACTTTTTGGACCCGCACACAATCAATGGGAACATTATCCATTACTGGATAATGATTTACTATCTGGTAAGTAATGCAGAATAGACATTTAGATAAATATGAAATAAATTATATTAATTTGCCAGCCCTTGTCTCACACTGTTAATTTCTTTATGTTACAGGAAGAGCTCAAGAGGGAGCATGCCACCCTCTGCATTGATGTGTCGCTGTCTCCTGTAAGTGTCACTATTATTATTATTATAACAGAGGTTATTGTTCACTGTGTGTCTTTATAATAATTAGGAACATTATTATTCATTGTATCTCCTGCTCCCCTGGGGGGCATCTAAAGTCACCCACCTAAGTGCCATCTTCACCAGCAACAAAAATGTCATTATGCATAGACACTGCATAGAGTTTTGTTTCAAGGGGCCACATGGGCACAATAAATGCATTGGTGCAAAGCAGTGCTTAACATTGACTCTCTTCTTCCACAGGAGACACCAACAGAGCAGCAAATATGGAGGCAGCATCTGGAGTATCTGCGGCTGCAGAATGTAAGTTCCTGATCACTGTCTCTGATGCTTTTCTTGGATATTCAACCACTAGATAATTAACTTTGATTGGTCTTTTTCTCCCTATGATGAGAAAAGGCATAATAATGGTCATAAATACAATACCACAACATCACCCGGCAGGGAATCCAACACCATCACTTCCTCAGCGTATAAAGTACTTTTAGCACCACATATACAGGCATAATCAGGGCCGCCATCAGGGGGGGACTGGGGGGACAAGTGTCCCAGGCCTGAAGGGGGGCCTGGCAGTGCTACACTTTTGAGAGCGGCGCGCCGCCCTTGACAGCGCCTAAGCCGTGCGGCCATATGCAAAGTCCTGAACAGCCGAAATGCGGAAGTGCCGAAAAGCTGAAGTCCCGAAAATAGCCGAAGCTGAACTCCTGAAGAGGCGGAAAGACCCGAAGCCATGAAAGAAGGCGAAATTGAATTTCTGAAGCCATGAGTTCAATTCGTGTTTTTTATTTTTTGTTAATCCCCTGGCCACCAATGTATTATTTTAATATTCTATAGGCCCCTGCCACCAATGTTTTTTTTAAATTGTAAGGGGGGCCCTTGCAAGTTTTAAAAAAAAACTTTTATGGGGAGCCCTGGCGCCGTTTTTTTTTTTTTTAACTTATAAGGGGGACCTGACCATCAATAGCTTTTTATAACTTGTATGTGTGGGGGTTACTTTTTTAGCGCTGATGTCTGTGTGGTCTTTTAACTGTGATGTGGAGTTGGGTGGGATCAGGGGTGGGGCTTGGGTGCCAGGGGCCCCAAAAGTTTTGTTGTACGGGGCCCCATGATTTCTAATGGCGGCCCTGGGCATAATCATAACTGTCTCCTTTCTTTCCTATCCTTGTGTTTCCCCTTCGCTCGCAGACTGTCCAATCTCACCTTCTCCAGCTTGGCATGACATTCTCGGAGAAGGAGAAGAAACTGCAGGAAGCTGCTCATCCTCCGGTGGGGGAAAGGCTGACCCTCCGAAAACGGGTCAGGAAGGCCATCATGAAGAGGCTACAGAGAGTTTGGGTAATGTATCTATTTACTGTCAATTACCCTTCATCTAGAGATGCCCCATGTTGTCCAGTGCAGTTCCACTTTAGTTCCGGCCATTCTGATCATTTTCAATCAGAACAATAGAAAGGAAGTTATACAGTGTCGGGCTGGCCCACCAGGATACCAGGAAAACTCCCGGTGGGCCCAGATGTCAGTGGGCCCTTGTGCTGCTAAACTTTTGGCCTATTTCATGGCCATTCCGTATTTCTATGAGAAAAAAGAGGCTAAATAGATGGAATAATTGTTTATAGTATAAAGAGAGCAGACTAGGAGAATATAGGTTGATTGAGGAGATGAAGAATATTATTACTGAGAGTGGGCCCCTGGTCTAAGGTTTTATGGTGGGCCCCTGGTCTAAGGTTTTTGGGTGGGCCCCTGGAGTCCCGGTCTGACACTGACGTTATACACCCTGTCTGTTCAGCCCGCAGGCTGATTACTTTGAGGGCTTACATGATAGACCAATTTATGACTGCCTTAAGCTTGTAAAAGGTTGCTAACAGAGGCTGAGATCTAAGTCTGCAGATAAAGTGTTGATTTTATAGTAGGCCAATAAGAGGGAAGGTAGTTAACTCTTATAGGGCTGCTGTGCATCTAGCCTGGATATCCATCTTTAGAAATGGGTTGCCACTGGGTAATGAACTGGCACCAAGTGATCAAAGAGTATAAAAGAATAAATGGTGCATGCTCACTGAGATTCATAAAACTGAGATTCATAACAGGCCCTGGCATTGTATATGTAGAGAGACCCAAACAGTCCCCACAGACCTAACAAATAGTATGCTCTTAAAGACATGCTAAGCCTTTTATATCAGAAATAAACAAGTATTTGTCTGTAATTTATTCTTATTTCAACACTTTCTAAACATTTTCTTTTCAGCATTCCACCAGAAAACTCGCCTGCTGTCATCGATCCACCGACACCACCTGAATCCTTTTTACTTGTCCTGCAAGTGTGTAACTGTGTGTGTATATGTGTGTCTAGCCATGATCCAGGGTGTAGAACTGACTGCCATTTCTAGGAGTCAGGAAGGAATTTTTACCTTCAGTGCAGATTGGCTGTTAAGCACTTGGTTGGTTTTTTTGCCTTCCTTTGGATCATTAGCTTCTTGGGTGCATGTTAGGGGGTGCGTGTGTAGGAGGATGGGTACATGTATGTAGGAAAGAGGGTGGGTGCGTGTATATGAGGGAGGGTATGTGCATGTGTGTGGGAGGGTGCGTGTGGGCAGGAGGGTGGGTATGTGTAGTTTGTCTGTAGGAAGGTGGGTATGTGTGTATATTGGAGTACGGGTACATGTGTGTAGGAAGGAAGGGTGGGTGCATGTGTGTAGGTGCATGGGTGGGTGTGTTTTCTGTAGGAGGGAGGGTGTGTGTGTGTGTAGGAGTATGTGTGTTTTGTCTGGAGGAGGGAGGGTGGATGCATCTGTATAGGAGGGTGGGTGCATGTGTGTCGGAGCATGTGTGCGTGCGTGTGGGTGGGTGCATGTGTGTAGGAGGGTGGGTGAGTCTGTTTTGTTTTGTGTACGAGGGTGGGTACATGTGTGTAGCAGGGAGGTAGTGTAGGTACATGTGTGTAGGAGAGTGGGTATCTGTATTTTGTCTGTAGGAAGGTGGGCACATGTGTATATTGGAGTGCGGGTACATGTGTGTAGGAAGGAGGGTGGGTGCATGTTTGTAGGAGCGTGGGTGGATGTGTTTTCTGTAGGAGGGAGGTTGCGTGTGTGTAGGAGTGTGTGTGTTTTGTCTGTAGGAGGGGAGGGTGGGTGCATCTGTATAGGAAGGTGGGTGGTTGTTTGTAGGAGCGTGGGTGAGTGTGTTTTGTGTGTACGAGGGTGGGTGCATGTGTGTAGCAGGGAGGGAGGGTAGGTACATGTGTGTAGGAGAGTGGGTTTGTGTGTTTTGTCTGTAGGGGGGATGTAGGGTGGGTGTGTGTAAAAGGCTGGGTGCGTGTGTAGGAGGGAGGGTGGTTGCATGAGTGTAGGAGGGTAGATGGCTGTGTATAGGATGATGGGGCATGTGTGCATGCGTGTGGGTGTGTATGTATGTGGGAGGGTTGGTGCATGTGTGTAGCAAGGGGGGTGGGTAGGTACATGTGGGTAGCAGAGTGGGTTTGTGTGTTTTGTCTGTAGGAGGGATGGAGGGTGTGTGTGTGTAAGAGGCTGGGTGCATGTGTAGGAGGGAGGGTGGTTAAATGTGTGTAGGAGGGTAGATGGCTGTGTGTAGGATGGTGGGGCATGTGTGCGTGCGTGTGTGAGGGTGTGTATGTATGTGGGAGGGTTGGTGCATGTGTGTAGGAGGGTGGGTGTTTTTTTGTGTGTACGAGGGTGGG
Organism: Xenopus laevis; assembly: GCF_017654675.1. Classification (NCBI taxonomy): domain Eukaryota; kingdom Metazoa; phylum Chordata; class Amphibia; order Anura; family Pipidae; genus Xenopus; species Xenopus laevis. The sequence goes on along the minus strand of NC_054380.1, from coordinate 98,922,468 downwards.
TTCATGTATGTAGCAGGGAGGGAGGGTAGGTACATGTGTGTAGGAGAGTGGGTTTGTGTGTTTTGTCTGTAGGAAGGAAGGTGGGTGCCTGTGTATATTGGAGGACGGGTACATGTGTGTAGGAAGGAGGGTGTGTGTGTTTTGTCTGTAGGAGGGAGGTGAGTGCGTCTGTATAGGATGGTGGGTTTGTGTGTAGGATCGTGGGTGCTTGTTTGTAGCAGGGAGGGAGGGTAGGTACATGTGTGTAGGAGGGTGGGTTCATGTTTTTTGTCTGTAGAAGAGATGGGGGGTGTGTGTGTGTGTGTGTGTGTGTGTAGGAGGGAGGGTGGCTGGTGCATGTGTGTAGGAGGGAAGATGTATGTATGAGGGGTGGGTTTGTATGTGAGTGGGATGGTGTGTGTGTGCGTGTGTGTATGCAGGAGGGAGGGTGGGTGCATGTGTATAAGATCGAGGGTGTATGTATGAGGGATGGGTTGGTATATGAGTATAAGGTGTGGGTAGCAAGTCTATGTAGAAAGAGTAGGTGGGAGCCTGTGTAGGGGAAGGATGGTGGTTTGACGTGTGTGTGTGTAGCCATGGTCCAGGGAGTAAAACCGACTGCCGTTTGGAGTCAGGAAGGAATTTTTACCTTCAGTGCAGATCATTCCCAAGCACTTTAGGGTTTTTCTCCTTCCTCTGGATCATCAGCCGTTAGGGATGCCCAAACATAAATTGGCTATTTATTTTAATAAATCCTGTGCTCAATGCCTGGTTTCCCCATAAATATGTCTCTGTGTTTTTCTTTAATCCCTATGGTGAATATTGAGGGAAGGGGCTCCTGTGCCTCATTCTATTAAAGATGACTGACAGTTGTGTGACGGGCTAATTAATATTTCTGGGGCTGCTCAAAATGGGCAAAGGCGGCATGGGGTAAAACTTGGTGGTTGTGCTGATAGAGGGATTTAGTTGAAGAAGGGAATGGGTTAATATTTCTGCAGGGTTAATTGATTAATATGTACATGATGGGGCTAAAAGACCTAGGGACATATACTGGAAGGAACTACAATATTGCTTTACTCCATAGGCCACAATGCAATAGCATTTCTAAGTCTACGTCCTCTTTCTTAATATGGGAATTCCAGCCACTTCCCACCAGCCTATTGATACTATACCAGACATTTAGTATATCAATGTGATTGATATTGGGGGAATGACTATGCTGGATTTTTGGGTATGTCTCTGTCCAGGTTGAGAGACATCCTTATGGGGGTGGGGGTTCCTGCTAAAGTGATGGAGGAGTATTTAATTTCTTCTTGCCCCCACAATGACACACTCTGTTGTTTGCTAGGCCAGCCAACACTGTGAGGGGTAATAAGGAAGGTAGGGGCAAGTTGGGTCAACCATGTCCCTGGACCCACAACTCCCCCACTCATTACAAAAGGTCACATGGACATGAGCGCTGAACAGTAACTTTTGGCCAAAGGATTATTAAGCCTGCTACCATGTCAAGGTAGACTCTTTAATAGTCTCAGAAACATCCCCACAGCACAGATCCCATTCTGGACACTGTGCTGATACAGCAGATGCACCTTATTTGGCTATTGTGCTGATGTTAGATGGACAGAGGGGCACAATTATACTAAAACAAGGATGATGACTGGATACCATGGGACCATGGGAAGAAGAAGTGCTTAAATTGTAACATGCTCTATTGCTTATTGTTCCCCCATGTCCTCACAAGCTTTTAGGACATAAGAGTGATTATTTAATCTGTATTGTAATATTTTGTATTAATGTATACCTCAATAAAGCCGTCTGGTTAATAACCAGGCCCCAGGGGAACTTGGGGGCCAGGCTCAATTTGAGTAAGTATTTATTCAAATCCAAGAGGGGCTTACTCATTGTGGTTCAGAAACCTATATCCCAAATCGAGAATCCTATGGGAAGAGGAGCGAGAATATATGAATCCAACATTGGTCATATCTTTTTATATGGAAAAAATATGGCACAAACCAGCCAAAAGCTGCAAAAAGTAACCCAAATCCGTACCTTGGTTAGGTTGGACTTTAAAAACCTGCCTGAGCTTTTAAATTAGTAGCCCAATTTGGCAGGGAAACCACCAACCTGGCAACCCAGTGTCATATATGAAGCATCACTTCCGGTTTCCCAAGATGCATGGTCACTGCCAGAGTAATGAATGATTTGTGCTGCTGCCCCACCCATCTGTCCCTTACTAGAAGAATATGCCCCCCCCATACTAAGGAAGGGAACCCCTACAAGCAAAGGACCCCCCGGTTCCACCAGACTTAGCAACAGCAGCAGCAGTGATTGGAACCATGGCTGATGAATGAATGGATCCAACAGATATGGCAGCACAGTAACTGCCCTGACTCAATAGGCCACACATACAATGCTCTGTGTACATAATAAGCTGTGTATGTACTGCACATAAGGCAAAATATAAACCTCACTCAACAACAGGGGGCACTTCCCCTTTAAGAGCAGGGAACAGAGGTGACTTCCTACCTGGGGATGCGACAGTTAGTTCAGACCGTTGGTTGGCATTTTGGTGAGTGGTAAGTAAACTTTCCCTGTGAGAGATTTTTTGCCAAATAACCCTGATTTTAGTGCAAAAAAAAGAGGGGAAAATTGGGTGATGCCCCCCAGACTAGCAGGTGTTGCTTGGGAGATACAGACCCAAGATTTGGATGTTATGCAGGGCTGCCAGCAAATATACATATTTTCTACTGTAGGGAGCATTTGGGGACCCCTGTACTACACCATGAGGTGCTTAATTTTTGCTTTCTAGTATTAACAGGCTCCTTAGAGTTTTGCCCCTCAGAGTGAATAAAGGTTTATCAGAGCACAAGTCACATGACTTGGGGCAGCTGGGAAATTGACAATATGTCTCTAGCCCCATGTCAGATTTCAAAATTGAATATAAAAAAAATCTGTTTGCTCTTTCGAGAAATGGATTTCAGTGCAGAATTCTGCTGGAGCAGCATTATTAACCGATTCATTTTGAAAAAAAAAAACATTTTTCCCATGACAGTATCCATTTAATGGTTTGTTTCTCATTTAAGAGGAGACAACGACTGGCTCAGGGTTGGCCTGGCCCAGGGGTGTCCAAATGCGGCCCGCGATACATTTTTAATTGGCCCGCACCAAAGAGCAGAAGAGGAGCCGAAATTCACAGCAGCAAGCCTCAGTGATTTGTTAAAGCTTAGACACAGTCACTCACCTTGTCACTCCCCCTCCCTCCCAGAAACCAGGCATGAGGCCTTGCATGTTATCAGCAGATCATTCACGTGTTATTCCATACCCCCCTGCTGTTAAATGGACTGTACTTATATAGGGATGTATATCTCGCGAGATGAGACTTGTGACGCCTGACTTTGTAGTTAAAAGTAAACAAACAAAATAGTAGTCAAGGAACTTGACATTTATGGTGCTTTCAACAGCCATCCGGGACTGTGGGCCAAGTTAAAAAAATTGTAGGCACAGTGACATAGGCGGTAAGCCATCAGCGTTCGACCTCACGTAGCTTACGATGCATCATTATTGTGATGTGTGACTCGTTCTGCCCTACCCCCCTCTACTCCGCCTCTCATTACCTATCTGGGTAGCGTGGGTGTGTCCAGGGAAGGGTTGTCCCCTCCCCCGGATGCATACCTCCTAACTGTCCCTTTTTCGGAGGGACAGTCCCTCTTTGACAGCTCAACCCGCAGTCCCTCATTTGTACTGGAAAGTCCCTCTTTTCTCTGCACTGAACAGCCAGAAAAAGAAACACAGTAATTGGCTTTTAGCAGAGAGCCCAGAACAGCTAACAGGTGCAAATAAGATACTTTGTAACAATTTTGAGACACAAAAACACAGTTTTAGATAAGGAGAAATATTTTCAAACTTTCATAACCTGCTAAATTTTGTAAAACAAACATGGTAATTAGGGGGTGTGGCCACAGAAAGAGGTGTGGTCAAAAAATTGCTGCGCTACGTGCGGAAAATTTTTTTTGTCCCTCTTTTTACTTTGTTGGGATGTTGGGAGGTATGTGGAATGTGTAGCAGCTTGGTACGCTCTTCCAGGCTCTGCAATAGGAATCGGGAGAGGGAAAGGAAGAAGAGGTGAGGCTGCTGAAGCTACAGTGTTTCAGGGATCCTCTCCTGCATACTGACAACTGCAAGGTACCTCAGGACTCCTTCTAGAGGACATGCCGACACAGAGGGACAATACCATGTCCCAGCCATCAGAACACGCCCACCAGGTCCGGGTTAAAGCATATTTTAAGGGGTAAGTCAAATAATAGGACCAATCAGACGTGAACTACACAGTTTTCTTATTTGTAATCGTGTGAATCAAGTCCTCTTACTGAACTGCTCATGCATTTTTCAGTCGCTGCATTCTGGGACATGTAGTCTGGATGTGAACACCAGCTCTAACATTGGAATGTTCTGCTTGCTCGCAGTGCATTGTGGGGGGCTTGTAGAATGCTGAGGTTTTGTTAGAATAATGAAAGGGTTAACGTGTGACTGGTCAGTTTGGGGCTTGCCTCTTTCTGCCTGTGTATTAGTAATAGTGGAAAGAATGCACACATTGTATATTCAGTGTAGCACAGCTGATGTGTAGGATACCTGAGCAATTCCCTGATGAGACACAGCCACCGTAGCCTATTCACCCTAAAATAATAGGTACAGCTGCTATTACAGAATACCTCAGGGTTTCAACTAGAAAAAGGTTAGTGATTAGGACACAAGGGCAGATTCGGGGAGATTTAGTCGCCTGGCAACTAATCACCTCTTCTTCAGGGCGACAATCTCCCCAAACTGCCTTCCACCTGCTAAAATGAAAAATCGCCTGTGGCAACGCACTTTCCGAATTTCCAATTTCCGAAGTTACCTGAAGTTTCCTCGTGAGGCAACTTCGGGCGACTTCGGAAATCGAATCGACTGTCACCCTGAAGAAGAGGCAATTAGTCACCAGGCGACTAAATCTCCCCGAATCTGCCCATGTGCCCCTACCCTCAATCAAGAACCTAATACTCTCTGCCATCTAGCATGAGGATAACCTACTCCACATTCTCCAGCGCCTGTGAAATTGCAGCTCCCAGTATCCTATGGTAAGAGTATTGGTGTAGACAACGGTGCTAACACTTAAAGGCGTGTTAACTTTTAATATATTACAGAATGGCCAATTCTAAGCAACTTTTCAATTGGTCTTCATTATTATTATTTTTTTTATAGTTTTTAAAGGATACATTTTGTGTAAAAAAAAAATAAGAATGTACCAGTGCATTATACTCATTTAGATATAGAAGAATTGTGCTTAAAAAAGTAGTGTTTCAGGCTGATTTATTGAATATTTCTGCAAAAACCCTAATAATCCCTCCCTTCTCTTCCACTTCCTGCTCCCTGAATTCCCAGGATGTGCAGGGGAGCAGGCAGCTCTCAACTCAATGCACTGTAGGAAAGGAACCAATCAGCAGCTAGCAGGAGCTGATAGGGAACTGAAGCCTGTCTCTGCTTGTGTGACTGCAGGGCTGTGATTGGCTGTCCCCCTCCTACAGTGCTTCTGGCAGGGACGTTAGGACACACCCACCCCCAGTGTCAGTCTTGGACACCAAGGGCCCACCAAAAACCTTAGACCAGGGGTCCACCAAAAGTTTTTAGACAAGGGGCCCACCCTCAGTACTATATTCTTCCTCTCATCACGCAACCTCTATTCTCCCAGTCTCTTTTCGTTACATACTATAATCTATTATTCCACCTATTTAGCCACTTTGTTCTCATAGAAATAGGGAATGCCCATGAAATAAGACAAAAGTTTAGCAGCATGAGGGCCCACTGACACCTGGGCCCACTGGGAGTTTTCCTGGTATCCCGGTGGGCCAGTCCGACACTGCCCACCCCTCATTTGAAACACAGACAGGGACCAGTCAACAACTATAGGGAGCTCTAATAAAGGGGTGATTTTTAAAGATAATATTAATTTTTAGCACCATGTAAAAGCAACACCATATATCACTCATAATTGCCTACAAAATCAGGGTTTTTTCATTTATCCTGTATGTCTCCTTTAAATTATTTGCCTTCTTCTGACTCTTCCCAGCTTCCAAATGAGGGTCACTGACCCCATCTAAAATAACATGCTCTGCAAGGCTACACATGTATTGTTATTGCTACTTTTTAATACTCCTCTTTCTAGTCAGGTCCTCTCCTATTCATATTCCAGTCTCTTATTCAAATCAGTGCATGGTTACTAAGGTAATTTGAACCCTAACAACCAGATGGCAGAAATTGCAAACTGCAGAGCTACTGAATTAAAAGCTAAATAAGGCAAAACCCACAAATAAATTTATTAAAACCAGTTGCATATTATTTCAGAATATCACTCTCTACATCATACTAAAAGTTTGCTTAACTGTGAACAACTCCTTTAAGGTTTATTAGAGGTTATTGGCAGCAGGGGATGGTAATTGGAGTTCCCCTTGGAAATCTGCTTTTAGAAAGTGATATTCTGATATTCACAATTTCCTTTTCATTTTATGTGTGGGATTCTTTTATTGTTATTTTTTTATTCAGCAGCTCTCCAGTGTGCAATTTCATTAGTCTGGTTGCCACTGTCCTTGATATGAATAAAGGTGGCCATAGATGCAAAGATCCGCTCTTTTGGCAACAGAGTCTGATGAAGTGCCCAGCTATGGGGCATGAAACGCGTTAAAATTGTACACCCTCCACTGCAATCCTTCCTATGCGTGAATAAAGCCGAAGGTTGATGTGAACTGTGCCGGATTCCTGGTATTCTTGATCTGCGCCTTGGTAGCGGTTCGTGTCTTTGCTATATCGGGGGTAATCTGATTGTTCGGCTGTATGGCTAAAGATTTTACTATGTATAGGAAACGTTCTTAACCCACACGTAGCTCCTGCCATCGTGTAAGGGCAAAAAGGCCACTAAAAAGCTTTCTCTGGTTATTTTGATATTTATTGATCTTTTAATAATGTGTCCCTCCCGGCCACTTGTATGTGTAAATATAGGCTTCTTGCTAATGCTTAGGAGTTCCACTTTGCCAACTTTTGGAAAGGTTAATGTTCCTCTCTCGTGCGCAGCTGACAAAAAAAAAGAAACCATGTGTGTTTACAAAATAACATTACCAAAACTTTACAAAACACTTCTAGTTTGTAGAAGATTAGTGTGCTCGGTGAGTGTGACAGTACAGCACGTGATTTAACCGGACTTCACAACTAATGCCTGTGTCTGTGCAGTACCTCAATGTGCAGCTATTTAGCTATATCTCTACAGTCAATATTTTAGAGCAGTGATCCCCAACCAGTTGCTCATGAGCAACATGTTGCTCACAACCCCTTGGATGTTGCTCAAAGTGGCCTCAAAGTAGGTGCTTATTTTTAAAGGGGAACTATCGCGAAAATTAAAATTAACTATAAGCTTCACCATACTGAAATAAGAAATTTTGTAAATACAATCAATTAAATATTCTGCATTGTTTCTGAAAGAATCAAGTTTATATTTACTGTTCCTCTCTCAGGATCTGTTTCTCTTCATTCTGTCTTCATGCAGCAGGTGGGTGTCAGATAATCACTGACAGATCCAATATATCTTATAGGGGGGGGCTTCCTTTCCTAGCTCATTTAAATAACTGATTCCATTACAAACAAAATCTAACAATAACTGCCTTTTGCACAAATTCTGCACTTAGAGAGACATGATGTCTGGTGATCTTAATAGAGTGAGCTCTATACATCTTCTAGGCAAAAGGAGCCCCCTTTAAGATTGGATCTAACGGTCAATGAATATCTGAGACCCAACTGCTGCACGAAGAGAGAATGAAGAGAAACAGATGCTAAGTGAAGAAATAGTACAGCATTTTTAATTGATTGTATTTAGAAAGTTTCTTATTTCAGTATGCTGAAGCTTATATTAAATTTTCATTTTCATGATAGTTCCCCTGGCTTGTGGTAAGTTTTAGTTGCATAAAAACCAGGTGTACTGCCAAAAATAGCCTCCTGTAGACTGCCAGTTCACATAGGGGCTACCAAATAGCCAATCATAGACCTTATTTGCCACCCACATGACGTTTTTTCATGCTTGTGTTCCCCAACTCTTTACATTTGAATGTGGCTCACAGGAAAAATAGGTTGGGGACCCCTGTTTAGAGCATAAAATCTACTTTTGACTCTTCAAACTTACTCATAGATAACCATCTAGCAGAGTCTTTCAGGAGCTTGGAGTAAACCCCTTTGAAAAAAGACCTAGTTTAAATACCTGGTTTAAGATGGCCATAGACGCAAAGATCCGTATGCCCACCGGGCTGATCCCATCGTGGGCTCTAAGGCCCAATCATCAGATCATAACAGGCGGTTCGATTGCGGGGCCGCATCAACGAACAGGTGCAGTCTGTGATCCGACAGGATTTTTTCTCCTGCCCGATCGACATCTGGCTGACTCACAGCCAGATATCAATTGGGAAAGCCCGTCGGAGGGTCCCACACAGGGGCCAATAAGCTGCTGACTCGGTCTGTCACCATTATACCATTATATCTAGTAAATTCAATTTGTTTATTATCAGCAGCTCAATAGTATGAATGCTTTGGTTTCCCTGTTGGCAAATAGCAGCATAAAGCTTTATAATTTCAAACCTCGGCCTATGCTAAATACAAATTTTGTTGCAGACTGCCGCCGTCATGATTTTCTATATGCTATTATGATTTTCTAACTTGTGTGCAATATGGACTAGCTTTAGATGTGTGATGTTTGCTAAAGCACAGTCCTCGGACATCCAAATAAAACCATGCAATAGGTACTGCTGGAGCTTAGAATTTGTTTGGCTTATATTAGAGGTCATCTTGGAAATTTGGAAATTAAGGTGCACTTCTTGTTTGGGATGGGAAGTTTTGTATTTTCATAAGGGATACATGCCCTTTAAAGGGGATGTAACGGCAAAAAAATAAAATCCCATTTTTACTTTCTTTAATGAACAAGAAATCTATCTCAATATACTTTAATTTAAAAATGTGTACCATCATTACAATAAACCTGACTGTATGCAGTAAAATTCCCCCTTTGTTTTACTTGCTCTGACAGCTGCAGATCGGAAACTTCAGAAAGTCCCTAATTGCTCTTTAGGGAAACAATCATACTTTCCAACTGCAGGGGGCGGCCCCCACCTTACTTCCCAGACCTAGAGCAGCTTTGTTTGTTTCCCTGTATCCACAGGCCCAGTGCAGTCTGCATATTCTGATTATTAATCAGTCTTGCTGTATCTGCTTCAAAGGCAGATATTATTTGACTTGTGCTGTTTTGATCATTTATGATGATCCCTAAGCTTAACCTCCCAACTGAAGCCCAAACCACACTGAGCATGTGCATGGTCTTGGTCTTGCAAAGATGTTTAACAAAGTTGCAAGATGACAGCTCCATGCGGCTAACTTTGAAAACATAAATAATTTGTTTAATTAGGCTTCTGGTGCAGTAAGTTTATGCTTAGTATACAAAATACAGCATTTCTAGCATTATTCTATTTTAGACTTTAGTTCCCCTTTAAGAATTACAGGAATGTTATGAGTACCAAATTGTGGCAACAGTTATAATGTTCTAACATGAATATATTATTTATTTATACAGTAGTTTTGGCTCACCATTTCAAACATTTTTCTTATGCTCATATTTTTGCCATTCTCTATATGAGAAAAAAAATGATAGGAAGCATTGCAGCATTGCATTAGTTAGACAGACAATTGCTCACATATGAATACCAGCAATAACAGTTAAAGTCATAATTAGTGGAATATAAACCCTCCTTGCACAAATGGCTAATAGTTATTAAATTTGAGTGTTCTACTCATATTATGCATTTATGCATGCCAATTTACATCACACCATCTTTTTATTAACTGTTTCATCCAAGTTTGCTGATACTTTTTAAAGGGGTGGTTTACCTTTCAGGTAACTTTTCATATGTTATAGAACTACCAATTCTAAGCAACGTTTCAATTGGTTTTCATTATTTATTTTTTCAAGTTTTATAGTTATTTGCCTTTTCCCTCTGACTCTTTGTAGCTTTCAAATGGGCATCGCGGACTCCCTTCTAAAAAAAAACGCTCTGTAAGGCTACAAATGTATTGTTACTTTTTATTACTGATCCTTGTATTCAGGCCCTCTCCTATTCATATTCCAGTCTCTTATTCAAATCCATGCATGGTTGCTAGGGTAATTTGGACCCTAGTTACCAGATTGGTTAAGATGCAAATTGAAGCGCTGCTGAATAAAAGGCTAAATAACTTAAAAACCTTATAAAAAAATGAAAACAAAGTGCGAATTGTCTCAGAATATCACTCTATCCATCATACTAAAAGTAATCTCAAAGGTGAACAATCCCTTTAATGTCATCTAATGAATCCAACTTACCTGGGTAATGGCACAACACAGCTGTTGATCTGATTGAGTAGGTTCTCTTTATTTTGAATCAGACACTACAAACCCTGCAATAGGAAATTATCTTTTACTCACAAAGTGGAGTACTAAATTAATAAAATATTGGTAAATCCTATTTGTTCTGTATTATTGACAAGTTGCTTGTGGTTACATATATCATTAGGGAAATTACCAGACTAGATTATATAGAAATAATTTTTCTTCTGACTCTTTGCAGCTTTCAAATGGGCGTTGCTGACCCCTTCTAAAAAAACAAATGCTCTGTAAGGCTACACATTTATCCTTACTGCTATTTTTTATTACTCATCTTTCTATTCGGACCCTCTCTTATTTAAATTCCAGTGTCTTATTTAGATTGATGCATGGTTGCTAGGGTAATTTGGAGCAACCAAATTGCTTAAAATACAAATTGAACAACTGCTGAATAAAAAAACTCAAAAACCACACATAATAAAAAATGAAAACCAATTGCAAATTGTCTCAGAATATCACTCTCTGCATCATACTAAAAGTTATCTCAAAGGTAAACAACCCCTTTAAAACAAAATGTGATCTGTAAGGGCTCTTACACACCGCCGTTCCGACCTGCGCTCCCCTGCGCTCCGTTTGTTGGCGTTCAGCCGCAGGGGAGCGCAGGAATAGACGCAAGTAATGATTTGAAATGGGGCTGTACTCACTCAGGCGCATGTAGGCGCCGAACGCAGGTTCAGACGCAACATGCTGCATTTTTCCTGCGTTCGGCGCCTACACGCGCCTGAGTGAGTACAGCCCCATTTCAAATCATTACTTGCGTCTATTCCTGCGCTCCCCTGCGGCTGAACGCCAACAAACGGAACGCAGGGGAGCGCAGGTCGGAACGGCCGTGTGTAAGAGCCCTTACAGATAACTTCTAAACCCCGGCTCCCAGTTCTAACCCTGTCAGCAATAGGCCTTTGTGCTGCAACTTCCCTACATTCGCTTGTGAGTCAAATGGATTGAGAGTTGAATTTACAGGTATTCTTTATCTATCTGAGGCTCACAAGTGTCTGGTGAGAAGCTACAGCACCAATGTTAAATACGACAGGGAAGAAACAATAGAGTGGTAGGTGTGTAACCAGCAAGAGGGAGACCTGCACTATGACTGCAAGCACACAACACATTCCAACGGCTGATGCTAAATGGATGTCCTTCCTGCAGATCTGTCAATACAATGCTGTTCAATCATTACAAGAGTAAGTTATAGTTCCACCAACATGGCACCACAAACAAGCAAATTGTTATGAACACAGGTTACCCATGTGAAAGGCCCACATTATACATGCATATATTTATATAAAATATGTTAAACCAACATACTACTAACCTTATATTTGTGCTGCCTGTTCTGCTTTTCTTTCCCTTTTATTTTTTTATACATCTGATTCTTGCTTTCTTCTATTTCTGTCTTTTTATCTTCTTCCAGCATTTCGTTACTTCTCTTTACATACTGCTCTACCTCTTCCTGTTCATTAGCTAGCACCCCTCTTTTCTTTGTATCGCCCATTTTCCCCTTTCTCTTCAGACTGTGACTACTGCCTCTTGAATATTTTGACACAGCTCTCCCATTTTTTTGTGCCCTGATCTCTTCCTATTCGTTCTGTGCACTAAATGATGACTCCAAAAGCTGCCATGTTTCACAGTAGAGTGAGTCAGCAACAATAGGATAGTTAATCCTGCCTCAATACCCAGTTAATTTTAAACAGCAGAATAGGGAACAATACTGTTGTCTTCTGTCTCTACTCCCCATACCCTGAAACAGTTAATTGTAAACTGTAGCAAGCATAGCCAATAACAATGGCATGTGTCTTGCATCCTTAGAACCCCCCTTTCCAGCAACCAGTATTCATAGTGAATTTATGATCTGTCTTGTGACCTTAACCCACTTCCCCCCAGTTAACTTAACAGCAGCCATCCAGTAAGACTGTGCGCTTCTCCAGAGCAGTAGACTTCATGCGCTCGGTGGAGTCCAATCCTCCCACATTCTTTTATCGAGAAAAGTGCGCACTGTTACCGGACCTGTGTAACTGATTCAGGGGTTTAAGGCCCCTGACCACTAATGGGCCCCTAGTCTATGCGTTAATCCGCCCTGCTGTGTGTTTCATAGTAAATAAAGTGCCCCTTGTTAAAGTCACATCTACAGTTCCATTGCCTTCAGCCTCGTGCTCTAATAAGGCCATGACACCTGGTACTTTATTCACGATATACTCCAGCTGTGTGTGACAGGATATGGTGCCTGGGCTGCACTTAAATATGTATGTTTTGTATGGTGTTCGTTTGAACCCGTAATCTCAGCAGTTTCTGTGCGACATTTACCTCCGCGCTCAACACCTCGGCACAGCACAGCAGCGATTAGGAAGAGTCCAACTCCTGACTGACAGAGGGAGAACCCACCCTGACTGAACTATGACTCATCGCAGGTGACTCTGTAGAATCCCCCGGGGCGTGTAGTTGATGGGTGGCTCTGCTCCTGCCAGTAGGGCTGTGTGTTTGTATGTGATGTGTACTACAGGCAGGAGGAAGAGCTGAGCTGCACCTGAGTCCTAAGTTTCGCCTCCTCCCCCGGACTCTTGGTCTGTACCTGCTACACTTTCTTTAGGAGCCGTTCAGTAGCATCACCTTTTCTGTCGCTGGAGCCGAACTGCTGTTGCAGCGTCGGAACCGTCATTATGTTCTAGTGAACTTGGGAATCCGTCAGCATGTGACGTCCTGGGAAGAGCTACTGGTCAGTAGGCATAGGGGGAGGTTGATGGGGGTCGCTGACGCTGTTTATAAATAAGAATGTTTATCACTAAGCATGTTTCGTGCTGCACAGGTACCAGCCACAATCTGGACTGTTGCGGGGTTTTGGGGAGTGCTAGTTCAGCGAGTGCTTTGTTATTCAGTGTAATGTATTACTGCCTCCTTAGAGAACATTGTGTTAGCCAAGGGTAAAGTGTATCTGTAATGGAAATCAGTTGTTTTTGTACTGCAACACCCGCCAAACCCTGACAATTCAAACCCGGACTGGCAATCTGTGGGTTGTGGCAAATGCCAGAGGCAGTGTTAGACTGGGACTCCAGGGGCCCACCCAAAAATCTTAGACCAGGGGCCACCAACAGACCTTAGATCAGGGCCCCACTCTCACTACTATTATAATTCCTCTCCTCACTCAGCCTCTATTCTGCTAGTCTGTTTTCTTTACATGATATAATCTATTATTCAATCTATTTTGTCTCTTTGTTCTCATAAAAATAGGGAATGCCCATGAAATATGCCAAATGTTTAGCAGCAGGAGGGCCCACTGACACCTGTGCCAACCGGGACTTTTCCTGGTATCCCTGTGGGCCAGTCCAACACTGGCCAGAGGGGCTGTCATAAGATGCCACAGAAAGTCACTATTTAGTGGGCTGGTGGGGAGCTGATTGGGCCTCTCTGTACTAGAAATGCCAGGGCTTATTTTGACTCCCAGTCCAGACCTGCCTGACATCCAGTCCCCATTCTAAGTTCACTTTATGGGGCCCTCATGCCTCTGGACGATGAAAGCAGAGAGGTGAGTTCCACCTGGGCCAGCTTCTTGATGGACTTTTCCACCTGTGGAATTTGGTCAGCCTAGGGCAGTGCCGGACTGGGGCACCAGGGGCCCACCCAAAAACCTTTGACCAGGGGCCTACCAATTAATTTGAGACCAGGGGCCCACTCTTAGTACTATTTTTCTTCCTCTCCTCACTCAACCTCTATTCTCCTAGTCTCTTTTCTTTACATACTATACTCTATTTTCCCAACTATTTAGCCTCTTTGTTCTCATAAAAATAGGCTACATCTGACAACCCATTACACTACTCCATATCTAATAAAAGGGGCAACTTTGCCCAGGTGCAATATCTCTTAGCCAAGGGCAACACCACTAAATGCTGCCTACAGATTGGTGTTAGCAGGTTATTAGACCTGTATCTTAACCTTACACTTAGGGTTGCCACCGGCCTGGCCGGTAAAAATGATGATTAATCCCAATGTGATTAATAGGGAAAAAGATAAATATAAAGGAAGGCCGGTATTGTTTTCCAGAAAAGGTGGCAACCCTACTAACACTAGAGTCATATGCGGAACCAATTTCTGCGACCCGAACCGCAACCCTCATATTTACCCACTATGATCCGCTACCCGACCCAGACCCGCAACTGCCTTATCCGCAACCCGTGACCATTTGTGTACATGTCTTGTAAAATGTGATGTACAGGTAGGTATGGGATCAATTATCCAGAAACTCATTTACCAGAAAGCTCTGAATTTCGGGAAAGCTATCTCCCATAGACTCCATTTAAATCATATGATTATTTCCTTTTTCTCTGTATTGGCAGAAAATAGATGTCGAACCTGACCAGTTGCTCTCCCGGTCTAGAATCTGGACTTGGCAGTCTTCAAACGTGTGTCCTTTTTCTTTTAGATGTAGGTACCCGGCTCTTCTGTGCTGCACCATACTCTGGTGTAACTGTTGTTTGGTTTCTCCCACATACAAATCAGAACACTCCAAACTGCATACACAATGTTACACATACACACTGCATCTATTGTCTGCCACATACAATGCTGTTTTGGCACCTCTCCCTGGAAGGTTTAATAACACCTCCAAGCTCCAATTATGCTAATACAATCAACACTTAACTTCATGACTGATTATGATAAAAAGATTACACTGATTGGAGCAAGATTCCAGATAATATATTCCCGAAAGATCCTATTTATAAATTATTCTGAATTGAGAAAGCCGGTTGGATGACTGGTGAAACGTCTTCAAGAAAAAACACAGCAAGTCCAGGCCTGGCTTGGAAGCCAATGTCACTTGCTATTCCGTGGCAACAAATTGCACTGCTACATTGTCTAGCCACAGCAGCTGCAAATAGTTTTTTGTAGTTTTGTAGTGGTGCAGTTTTAGGTGCCGCAGTGCTATCATGCAGGTTCAGGTGCTTTGTTAGGGCAGTTTCAGGTTCCACTGTTTGTTATTTCATTTTCAGGTGCCGCGGTGCTATCATGCAGGTTCAGGTGCTATGTTAGGGCAGTTTCAGGTTCCACTGTTTGTTATTTCATTTTCAGGTGCCGCTGTGTTGTCGTAGTGCAGTTTCAGGTGCCACTTATAGTGTTTAGAAAAAGCCCTTTTCTTCAGTTTATTGTATTCATGTTTGCTAACATTAGAGGGCGCCCTCTATAGCAGACCAGAGAGTATGTGCTGCTCTAGTGTAGTTTCAGGTGCTGCGGGGCAGTGTTATGATATACAAAAAGGGGGGCGGTGTTATGGCAGTTTCTGTCACATGATCAGGGCACAGTCATAATTCATAGTGGTTGACATAAGAGTGACATTTTGTTACTGTGTAGTTTAGGTTTCAGTGCAACTGAAGTGCAACAGACCGCACTGTTTGGTGGGCAAGAAACAATTTCTCCTCCATGCAAACAATAGGCATGTTCATAAATATGTTTCTTTACACACAGCTTGAGCCATAACAAATTAAAGGTAGAAGTGCTAACGACTGAATCTTTCCTCTGAAAGGCCCACCTTGAGTGACTGATATAGTTCTGATAAATCTGGCCAATTTTTGCCAGATTTCAATCGGGGAGGCCTGTTGGAGGGCCCCATACACAGGCAGATAAGCTGCCGAATCAGCAGTTAAATCTGCCCGTGCATGGCCACCTTAAATCCTGCCTATCCTTTAGTTGGTGGGTTAGTGACTTTTTTGCCCCTTTCTCAGTTTACAGTATTAAGAGGAAAATGTGGCTACAGGTATATAGTTACATAGTTAGATCTGTTGGAAAAAAGACCAAAGTCCATCAAGTTCAACCCCTCCAAATGAAACCCAGCATCCATACATACACACACTCTGTACACTCACATAAACTATATATACTCATACACTAACTATAGATTTTAGTATCACACTATCCTTGGATATTATGCTTGTCCAAAAATCATCCAAGCCCCTCTTAAAAGCATTAACAGAATCAGCATCACAACGTCACCCGGCAGTGCATTCCACAACCTCACTGTCCTGACTGTGAAGAACCACCTACTCTGCTTCAAATGAAAGTTCTTTTCCTCTAGTCTAAAGGGGAGGCCTCTGGTGCTGTGATCCTCTTTATGGGTAAAGAGATCCCCTGCTATTTGTCTATAATGTCTTCTAATGTACTTGTAAAGTGTAATCATGTCCCCTCTCAAGCATCTTTTTTCCAGAGAAAACAACCCCAACCTTGACAGTCTACCCTCATAATTTAAGTGTTCCATCCCAGATTGGCACTTTAGTTGTGGACAGCTATAGGCCAGTAGGAGGTAAGCCCAGACTTCTGTGTCTAGGTAGAATAATGCTGAGAATTATAAAGCATCACTTCTCATGATAATAAGTGGAATGTAGCATAACTGTGTGCTATACTCGCATGCAATTCTTTTTAATTATTATGAGAGGTGTCAGAAAGTTGTTTAGACTGACATTTTCTTTTATTATACACAGAGTTTTTGGGTGGAGTTCTCCTTATTATCAGTATAATGCACTGTAAGATAGCATTTGTATATGTGTTAAATAAAATGTGTCCATCCATGTGTTCTATGGGAGCTGTTCATGTAGGAAATTTTTGGCTCTGGAGTTTTTCAATCAGTATGTGAATCAGTTCCTTGGTTATAACTAGGGAACATTTATGACTTGGGTGCAGTCTGCCTTTTTTCCCCGCACATTTTTGTGAATTTCTGCAGGTCTGTTTTGGAACACAGAGACCTCTAAGGCCTGTAATAGAACCTTGGAACCCTTAGATTCAGCCTTGTGCTTTTATATGGTTATTGAACACCTTGGTGACTTGTAATATTGTATTTTACAATAGGGGGTACATAATTCACTGTATAATAACTTTCTATATCGGGTCTTCCTGCTGCCTTCCTTGACCTTTATCATGTTTGAACACTGCAAGGTGATCATGCCCTCAGTCACATCACACTACACCGTCTTGATCTCTAGGCCTCTTCAAGGTGAAAGTCCGGGGATATTACATAACAGTACAGGTTTTGGGAGGAGATACAGTTAAAGCCAGAAACCAGAAGGAAATCACGTGAAGTTTGTTCTGGGTAACTTTGGTGGTAAACAAAGCGCACCCTTTCCTCCCCAGCAGCCTAACAACAGAACAATAGGAAGGTAACCAGATAGTAACTTCCTAACACAAGATAACAGCTGCCTGGTAGATCTAAGAACAGCACTCAGTAGTAAAATCCAGGTCCCACTGCAACACATTCAGTTACATTGAGTAGGAGAAACAATAGCCTGCCAGAAAGCAGCTGGCTCTTTCTGAAAGCACATGACCAGGCAAAATGACCTGAGATGGCTGCCTACACACCAATATTACAACTAAAAAAATACACTTGTTGGTTCAGGAATGACTTTTTTTATTGGATAGTGAATTATTTGCAGTGTAAACAGTGGAATCACTTGTCCTGTAAATGACAAATGTTTATAAAATGTTATATGCCCCTCTGTACAATGCCAACTCCCCCAGTCAGGTCTACTATCCACCTGGGTCATCTTGTCTACCCCCCCCTGCTGATTCCCAATGACTGCAGTGAGTTATAGTCTAACAATAGCAAGTAGCTTTGACGAACATCTCCATTTAAATTATGAATATATGTTCCTTAATAAATTAAACAATGTGTTTTTTTGAATTTGCAGGAGAAAGAAAAGAGGTTGAAATGTCGGTTCCTCCTTGTGGCCTACAAGATGCAAGAAATTAGTCTGCCTTCTACCCAGAGCATGCCAGACCCGGATGCATTAGAGGGGCCTGTGTTCCTGAAGCCCGACATGGACATACAACTGCACGAGCCCAGCTGTATACTGATACTGATCTTAACTGGCAAAATCATAATAAATATCCATTATTTACAGGATTTTGCTGTTTGTAGCATGAGGTTCACTAACTATCACATCTGCCTGTTTACTCAGATCATATCCCATGCGTATGGCATTCTACACTATCCAGTGCTGTTAACAGCAGGGCTAGATTATTACAATACTGTTGTTAAATCCATTCATCTCCCCAGGCTTTTGTCTCGGCTTCCTGCATGTTATACTTACCCTGCTCCTATGGACGGCAGCACTATCCTTTGCCCTCTATTCTTCTGTTCCTCCTCCAATCTCAGGCCCTGGACTGTCCTCATACCAGTGCACTTTCTACGTCAGCAGCCAGACTTATTATTTATCAGCCGCAGTGGTGTGTGCCATTGTTTTTATTCTGGGAATATGTTGCTTTGAAGTGGTGGCTTTAATAAAATCCATGAAGCTCATCTCCTTCACCAACAAGACTGTCCTGTTTTCCTGTGGAGATGAGTGGCCTGTCCAAGGAACCATATGTCTCTATACTGCTCTTGTGTTCTCGTTTCTGGGCACTTGGGCTCCATTTGTCCTCCGTCAAATTATTCTCCTCATTTTGTGTGCACCAATCCCAGGCTACATGGACATGAACGTGGCTTGGCTTTATTTTATGAACAGTTTCCTTGTGGGATTGGCCTATGTCCTTAAGTATCCTCAAATTGACCCGACCAGAGAGACCTTTTCCATAGACCCTTTCATCAGCTGGAAATATTGCATTCTGCCTTTTATTGACATTCACTACAAAGCAGAAGATTATTTGAATGAGCAGTTACATCCAGTTATGATTGTTTGATTCATTTCATGTTCCAGGCTACAGTTAGTAAAATAGGAAATCTACTCTCAGGTTCTTTTGTTTACTAAACGGTTGTATAATAGGTTTCTCTATTACTCTTGCAATACAGAGGATACTTTCCTCTGTTATGTTAAAGGGATACTGTCATGGGAAAACATGTTTTTCATTATGCATCAGTTAATAGTGCTGCTCCAGCAGACTTCTGCACTGAAATCCATTTTTCAAAAGAGTTTTTTTTTATATTTAATGTTGAAATCTGACATTATGCTAGACATAATCAGTTTCCCAGGAGCCCCCAGTCATGTGACTTGTGCTCTAATAATCTTCAGTCACTCTTTACTTCTGTACTGCAACAACAGCCTAACAACATGACAATTGGAAAGTAACCAGATAACAGCTCCCTAACACAAGATAACAGCTGCCTGGTAGATCTAAGAATAGTACTCAATAGTAAAATCCAGGTCCCACTGCAACACATTCAGTTACATTGAGTAGGAGAAATCAGAAAGCAGTTCCATCCTAAAGTACTGGCTCTTTCTGATAGCACATGACCAGGCAATATGACCTGAGATGGCTGCCTACACACCAATATTACAACTAAAAAAAATACACTTATTAGTTCAGGAATTACATTTTATATCGTAGAGTGAATTATTTGCAGTGTAAACAGTGGCATTTAGAAATAAAAATGAAACCATAAAAAATCATGAAAAATCCTTTAAAGCGATGATATTTCCATTTTTAAAGGGGAAATAAAAATGGAAATATCATTGCCTTGTGTCTAGGTAACTAGACACAAGGCACCCCCTTTTTTCACCAACTGCTGTAGGTCAAGGATCACTAAGAGGCCTGCAAGCCGTAAGCAGAAAACCTATCTGCTAGAAGCCTGCTGCATAGGATGCTGTTAAAGGAACAGTAACACCAAAACATGAAAGTGCTTTAAAGTAATGAGAATATCATGTAGCGTTGCCCTGCGCTGGTAAAACTGATCTGTTTGCTTCAGAAACACTACTATAGTTCATATACCCAACCTGCTGTGTAGCAATGGCGGAAATTGAAAAAAAGGCTATATGTCACAGGTTAAATAGTAGATAACAGATAACACCATTGTGTTCTACAGAGCTTATCTGCTGTGTAACTTGAGTCTTTTCTCCTTTGAATGGCTGCCCCCATGGCTACACAGCAGCTTATTTATATAAACAGTAGTAGTGTTTCTAAAGAAAACAGCAGTTTTACCAGTTCAGGGCAACACTGCATTATATTTGTAACTCTTTCAAACACTTATTTTTTTGATGTTACTGTTTCTTTAAATAGCATTGTTGTGACACCCTCTGAAATCTCTTACTTGTGCATTTTCTAAATGGACGTGGTAAATGTGCTTCCCTGATTAAGTCACATATTTTTTTTTTTTCCCCAAACTGTTACTGTGTGAGTATTTTATTGAAAAACAACTGTTGCCTCTAGGAAGGAATGTCGGTATTCTGTCCCATTTTTTACGTGTGCCATGAACTATCTTTCTTGTTTCATACAAGCGATACCAATTTTCATGGGTGTTTAGAAATTTCTTTAAAACAAAAAATGTAAAGGGGTAAACGTAAAGGGGAAGTTCAACATTAAGTGGACTTTTTGGCATCTATTCAATAAAGGTGGATATGAAATAACACACACGTTATCACATAAAATGGGACATAACATCTCATCTCTCACTTTATGAATGTACAACAATAATAACCATTAGTTATTCCCTCCATTCAGATAATTT
Organism: Xenopus laevis; assembly: GCF_017654675.1. Taxonomy (NCBI): domain Eukaryota; kingdom Metazoa; phylum Chordata; class Amphibia; order Anura; family Pipidae; genus Xenopus; species Xenopus laevis. The sequence continues at coordinate 98,901,601 of NC_054380.1, read as the reverse complement.
GACATTTTATTAAGTCGCACATTTATTGGTGATAAGCAGCTTTTTACTATATGAATTTACTTTAAACAAACTTTACTTTATTCAGTATTTGAGTGCAGAGTCTCTGTGATGCTACATTTGTTATTGTTCCTTTTATTGCGCACCTTCCATTCAGCCCCTCTGCTTCCTGACTTGAAAAATGAAACTTAACACTTCAGTATTAGAAAAACGGTAACAAATATAAAGTTGTTGGAAAAATTCTTTATTTCTGGTGAACTATCTGAAACCAACTGAACTGAAAAAGTGTTTTAAAGTGAACATCCCCTTTAAAATCATCTCCTTATTTACAAACAGAATTTTTTTGAGGAAGAAAGATGGTTTACTGGCACCTTTGTGAATATTTTGTTAAAACACAAGCGGAGAAGAAAAACTTAATTTTCCCTCAAAGTTTTTAAAAATGAAGTCAAGCTCAGTGTAACTCTTCCTCCTCTGCTCTGCATTGCTTCCTCCAATCTCAATTCACCCTGCTTTCAGTGGCAGTTTCAGGGGGTCATTTGCACATTCATCGAAATCAACAGCCTATTGGCAGGGTATAAGCTAGGTGTTTGTATAATTAGAATAATAGGTGTAAATGCCTCGTTAGCATTTTTATAAACAAGAAAAAAGTGTATTTTTTACCATATATATATATATATATATATATGGGGCAGATTTACATAGGGTCGAATATCGAGGGTTAATTAAAACTCGATATTCGACTGCCGAAGGTAAATCCTTCGAATATCGTAGTCGAAGGATGTACCGCAATTAGTTTTATCGAACGAAAAATCGTTCAATTGAACGATTAAATTCTTCGAATCGAACGATTCGAAGGATTTTAATCCATCGATCAAACGATTTTTCTACAACCAAAAAAAGCTTAGAAAGCCTATGGGGACCTTCCACATAGGCTAACATTGAGTTCGGTAGGTTTTAGGTGGCAAAGTAGGGGGTCAGAGTTTTTTTTAAAGAGACAGTACTTCGACTATCAAATGGTCCAAAAGTTGAACGATTTTTAGTTCGAAACGTTTGATTCGAAGTCGTAGCCAAAGGTCGAAGTAGCCGAACAAAACGTTGAAATTCGAAGTTTTTCTTATTCTATTCCTTCACTCGAACTAAGTAATGTATTACTGCCAACAAAATAGGTGACAAAAATTTGATTTACTTCACTTTTGCATTATTTGCTAGTTTTTGCTTAATGAATAAGGCAAAATTAAACATTTTGGGTGAATATATGCTAAAAATTCTTTATTCAAAGGGGAAGTAAAGCCTCCCTGGCAAGTTTTTAGTTTTAGTACCAGTACACTGCCCCCAGACCCCTCCCCAATGTGTCACTAATACTTGTTCCAACTTACCTGTTCCCCTAAAGCATCCCCAGAAGTACAGAGCCTTTCAGCAAATGTTGGCCACCACCTTTAGCTTTGCACATTTTGTTCTCAACATCCATTTTGGTGACCAGCAAGCAGCACATTTACACAGGTGGCCAAACTGTGATCTTGGGCTACTGTATTGGAACATTGAACTACCTCTTTAAGAGCATGCAAAAGTATTCTGGTTAGAAGTATCTGCTAACAGGGGCCTGAAAGCAATAAATAATGCGTATCCTTGCAGACACACGTGCAACAGGTGCATAGTCATGTCGGATATATATGTCAGTAATTATATCCTGACTGGTTAAGTGGCCCTGAGGACTGCATATAAAATATAGGCTCTGTATTCTTTATAGCCCTAAACTGTTAGCTTCATTAAATGAGTGTTCAGTTGACCACATCTTAAGATTACTATGTGCTATCAACTAAAGCCTTTAAAGGTGCCTTAGGTGATGGTCAAATTGTTGCGGCTTTACTCTCAGCTGCCATAAAACTTTATTTCAGCAGCAATTCATGCATACACTTACAGAGACTGATTGCAGGAGTCACAGGAAGAATTATTATTTGTAATAGCGGCTTACAGTAAGTTTCCAAGCCTGGGATAGTGTGCCTCTGTGGGCATGGAAATACACAAATGAACCAAAACATGGCATGGATTAGGGGCTTTAAGCACCAGTTGCTGTATTCAGCAAATTCAGAACTGAATCCGAGTAACTATTTGAGAAAACAATTGTGAATAGCAATTTGACAGGCTGGACATCCTAAATTTTTGTCACTGACCACATGATTTCCCCCCTTCTAATTTGTATATGCATATGCAAATTAGGATTCGGATTTGGTTCCCGGGCAGAAGGATTCGTACGAATCCGAATCCAGCTGAAAAAGGCCGAATCCTGAACCGAATCCTGGATTCGGTGCATCCTCACATGACATTGAAGGGGGGATGTAATAATGTATAGGTGTATTTAAAGTTCATTTTGCTTGAAAACTAGATAAAATAGGATTTGAATATTTTTTTGGGTGACGGGTCCCTTTAAGTACTTACCTTGACCCTAGTAGGGTTAATAGTTTTCAGTTTTCTTTACTGTTGGGGTTTTGATGGAATTTAACCACTTAAAAGGTTTATCTTTTTCACAATATTTATAGAATCAAGCTTTTACCCTTAGTGGTTATAGGATCTAAGCAGTATAATTTTCTGAGAAAGTTAGGGCCTTATTTATCAAAATCCAAATTTTTAGATAACAAAAAAACTAACCAAACTAGAATCTACTGTTGGACCTTATTTATTATTAAAAAAAAGCACAATTTAATCAGATAGGGAACAAACACGAAAAAAATCTAGCGAAAATCCGAATCGATTTGTTGCACAGTTTTTTTCCCTTAACGCCTTTTCCACAAAAAGCCCAAAATTTTGGGATTTATGCCCGAAAAGTCCAAAATAGTCGCATTGTCAGGCTAATTCCAGCACAGACCACAAAAACTTCCAAATAGGATAGGGACCTCATCCATTGACATATATACAACCTCAGTAGGTCGGAGATGCCGGATTTTCGGATTCAAACTTTTTCCATCCTCTGGGTATAATACATTTTTTTGGCAGAAAAGATTTATTTAATAAATAACCCCCTAAAAGTTTCTTTTCCCAATTCCAGTTTTATGATAATAGGACATCTTTAATACATGCAAGTTGCTGTCTGAACTGCATTTAGACAGCAGCACCCTTCTTGCTGGGTTCTTTAAAGCATTTGATTTTTCACACAATCTTATGGTCAAGTCTGAGAAGAGATTATCCTTGTTTATAGAAAAGCATCTCTTCCTAAAAAATGCAGTGCTGATGAGATGGGAGTATTCTTATCAGAATTTACAAGTGACCTTTTTCAGTTTGTTTTTCTGTTGTGCTTTTTTTATTATAGGTATAGGATCCATATCCAGAGAGCTTACAGAATTGCAGAAAGACTCCATTTTAATAAAATAATTTAAAAGACGATTTCCCTTTTCTCTGTCATAATAAGACAGTATCTTGTACTTGATCCCAACTAGTATATAACTAATCTTTATGAGAGGTAAAACAATTCTATTTGGTTTATTTAGGGTAGTTATATATCAAACTCCGAAATTTTCTTTTTTCTGAAAACCACTCCGAACCAAATCTGCACGGGCTATTTATTAATAATTTTTCAAAAATGTCTTCTTGTGTGGAAAAAGTCACAATAAAATCGTAAAAAAAAAATCCAAATCCTAAGATTTTTTGGATTTCGGAACTCAAAAAATCTTCCAGTTGTTAACGGGACCTCTGCTATTAACTCTTACATGTTCTCAACAGGTCTGACTTTTAACACCAAAAAAATGTTTGGTTTTTTTTCACATAAAAAATAGTATTTTCCCCTAAAAATCCGACTACAAAAATTCGGAGCCTAATAAATAAGCCCCTGATTTAGGAGCAGATTTATGAAAATTTGAGTTCAGATTTTTATAAATTAAAAACTCCTCCACATTCTATTCATTCCTATGGGATTTTTAGAAGGATATTTATCAATGGGTGGAACTCACCATTTGATGAATACGCTTCCAAAAATCCATAGGAATGAATGGGGGAGTTTTTATTTATTAAAATCTGAACTCACAGTTTGATAAACTTCAGGCACATTGTTACAAATCCAGGCTGTTCTCCTCTCTGTCCCTGCCTCCCTGCTATACACTCCTTTGTACAGACAGTCTGGCTTCCTGGTTAGCTGGTCACAAGCTCCCTCTATGGATGCTTTGCTGGGACAAACCTTCCAGAGGTTTCCAGACGCACAATCCCATTATAAAAGTATGCAATGGTCTCCAGCAGGATCAGCAAAGTAAAACAGCCTAAATGCAATTCTGAATGAAAAAATCAGTGATTATTTAATACAAATAAAAGCATCTTTGGTTTGCTTCTTTAGAGGCTAAAAAGCTACTCTCTGTTACCATCTGTGGCCTATAAATAGAATAGAGTATGAAATAGAGTATGGAATCCATTTAGGAGAGAAATGCTTTCTGGCAGGCTGCTGTTTTTCCTTCTCAATGTAACTGAATGTGTCAGTCAGATCTACCAGGCAGCTATATCTTGTGTTAGGGAGCTGCTATCTGGTTACCTTCCCATTGTTCTTTTGTTTGGCTGCTGGGGGGGGGGGGATATCACTCCAGTACAGCAGTAAAGAGTGATTTAAGTTTATCAGAGCACAAGTCACATGACTTGGGGCAGCTGGGAAATTGACAGTATGTCTAGCCCCATGTCAGATTTCAAAATTGAATATAAAAAAATCTGTTTGCTCTTTTGAGAAATGGATTTCAGTGCAGAATTCTGCTGGAGTAGCACTATTAACTGATTCATTTTGAAAAAATGTTTTTTTTTCCCATGACAGTATCCCTTTAAGGTGTGACATGATAACTATTTATAAATATATAAGGGGATCATATAAGAATTTCTCTAATGCTTTATTTACCAGCTGACGAGGTCACCCATTCCAATTACAAGAAAGGAGGGTCTAAATTTTTTTTTTACAGTTGGTCATTTTGTCAATCAGACAGGTTAAAAGATTTATATCAGCAACCAATAAGATTTCTGCATGTATTGCCTGACGATATCAATGGGTGACTTTTGTACGATTGCTGTCTCTCAACTAATGGCTAGAACATCATTTTATTTATATTTCTTATTTATTTAGGACTGAATGGTTAATGGTAGATAATTAGACTATACTGAATAAGTTTCCATTGCACAAGGAATAAATCTGCACATCTATGGCCAGCTTAAAAGACCAGTAACACTAGTTTTTTCAAGTTAAAAATCCACTCTACTCTTTTCCACCTACAGATCTATCCTGCTTTTGCAGAAATAAATGACGTCAAAGAAGTTACACTCCCCGCAGCTAGAACTAGCTTCCAGTTTAAAAGGCTGGCAAGGTAGAGATGTGGAGCGATGCACCTTGGATCTTGCAGTCGCCTTTTTTGCCTTTTGGGAAAGACAGTACATCCGGAAGCAGCGTTTTATAATTGTATTTTTTTTACAGCATTAAAAACATACAATTGAAATGAAATATGACAAAAAAAACTCAAGATATGGCCCCTAAGCATTTCATAACCGACACAGCATAACCTTTTAGGATTTCTTGACAGACACAGCGTGACCCCCTCAGTATTTCATGTGTGCGACTGCTCAAAAACTCATTTTTAATATATATAGAGATAGAGACAGAGACTGCCAAGGCAAAAAGGTTTATCGCAAAGAGGAGGTTCCCTGTGTTATGGGGGTTTGTGTAACAGGTCTGCCAAATTGTATTACTGACATCAGGCTGGAACATGGTTGCCAGGTCTAATTTTCAAAACCAGCCCAAAACTAGCCAAAAGGCACTTCAAAAGTAGCCCAAAAATAGCACAATATGCAATTGAAAAAAATGCCTTAACAAATAATATATGTGAAAATATGCTTTTTGTGAATTTTCACATCACCAGGTGCGTAACTACAGTGGGGGCCAAGGAGGTATAGCAGCCCAAAAAGGCCCCAATTAATAAACAATTTCAATAAACACCGTAGGACTGGGAAAAAACCCAGTTGGCCCCAGTCCTTGTGGGCCCGCCGGCCCAGACCCCCTCTGCTCCTGTCCTCCAACTCGCTCCTGACGCTCACTTGCCCTGCCTGCCCACTTGCCCTGCCCACTCTGCATGAATTAGGTATGCTCCGAGAGGGCAGACGGTGGTTTGCTGAGAATGGAGGACTGTGACTGAGGAGGGAGACCTTGTGGGGGGTTTGGGGGGGGGCCTGATGTGGCAGCCCCGATGGGCCAGTCCAACCCTGTCAATAAATATTGGTAAAACAGGCCAACCTCTAGAAATTTTGGGGGCCAGAAAAATAATTTGTTGTGGGGCCCAGTTACAACGAGTTACGCCACTGCCATCAGTAATCATGAATCAAGGGCAGGGAGATAAAAGGAATACAAAGAATACATTGGTTGTCTCATGTCAGAAGTATTCCTAGTGCAAGGCTAAGAACATCTGGTTAATAACCTGAGTGAATCTGATTGGTTCAAATCAGGCCCTAGGGGAATTTGGGGGCCAGGCTCAATTTGAGTAAGTATTTATTCAAATACAAGAGGGGCTTACTCATTGTGAGCCAGAATCCTATATCCCAAATCAAGAATCCTATGGGAAGAGGAGCGAGAATATATGAATCCAACATTGGTCATATCTTTTTATATGGAAAAATATGGCACAAACCAGCCAAAAGATGCACAAATTAACCCAAATCCGTACCTTGGCTAGTTTGGGCTTTAAAAACCTGCCTGAGCTTTAAATTAGTAGCCGAAATTGGCAGGAAAACCGCCAACACAGTGTCATATTGTGTTACTGACATCAGTCTATATGCAGCATCACTTCCTGTTTCCCAAGATGCAATGACCTGGTCACTGCCAGAGTAATGAATGATTTGTGCTGCTGCCCCACCCATCTGTCCCTTACTAGAAGAATATGCCCCCCCATACATACCTTATATATTCCCCAACTAAGGACGAAACCCTTTCTATTGTTTGGTCAGAGTGTAACCCCATCTAAACCCACTATTCAGGCTAAGGAAGGGAACCCCTACAAGCAAAGGACCCCCCGGTTCCACCAGACTTAGCAACAGCAGCAGCAGTGATTGGAACCATGGCTGATAAATGAATGGATCCAACAAATATGGCAGCATAGTAACTGCACTGACTCAATAGGCCACCCATACAAAGCAATGCTCTGTGTACATAATAAGCTGTGTATGTACTGCACATCTAAGGCAAAATATAAACCTCACTCAACAACAGGGGACACTTCCCCCTTAAGAGCAGGGAACAGAGGTGACTTCATACCTGGGGATGCGACAGTTGGTTCAGTCCGTTGGTTGGCATTGTGGCGAGAGGTAAGTAAACTTTCCCTCTGAGAGATTTTTTGCCAAATAACCCTGATTTTAGTGCAAAAAAATAGGGGGAAATTGGGTGATGCCGCCAGACTAGCGGGTGTTGCTTTTCTCACTGATTTTGGTGCATTTGGGGACCCCTGTACTACACCATGAGGTGCTTAATTTTTGTTCCCAGTATTAACAGGCTCCTTAGAGTTTTGCCCCTCAGCCCTGCTCTTATCTACCAACATTGTAGCTAAATACATGCTCCCTTTATCAAAGTGTGGAACTAGGGGAGGGCAGCAGAGGCACGTGCCATGGGGACAGTTAAGGGGTGATAGCAAATGATTGGGGGACAAATAGCAGGATCCCATATACTGTAAGAGAGGTGACTGTACCCCTAGGGATTAGACTGTTGGTTTTGTCCGTTGGTTGGCACTGTGTTAAATGTATATTCCCTCTGAGAGAGTTTTTGGCAAATAACCCTTATTTTAGTGCAAAAAAAAAAGAGGGGAAAGTTGGGTGATGCCCCCCAGACTAGCAGGTGTTGCTTTTCTCACTGATTTTAGTGAATCTGGAGATTTTTCCCCTAAAATTGGTTTTGGAGATGCATTTAATCTAAGCGCTGCTTGGGAGATACAGACCCAGGATTTGTCAGTTATGCAGGGCTGCCAGCAAATATGACCACTTCCTACTATAGGTAGCATTTGGGGACCCCTGTACAAACCATAAGGTGCTTACTTTTTGTTCCCAGAATCAACAGCAACAGTTGGCAGCAGAGGCACGTGCCATTTGGACAGTTGGGGGGTGGGTGATAGCAAATGAGTAGGGGACAAATAGCAGGATCCCATATAAGGGAGGTGAGCATACCTAGGGTTTGACAGTTGGTTTTGTCCGTTGGTTAACACTGTGATAAGTGTATATTCCCTCTGATGGATTCTTTGCCAAATAACCCTTATATTAGTGGAAAAAATAGGGGAAATAGTTGAGTGACACCTCCCCAGACTAGCAGGTGTTGCTTCTCTCACTGATCTTAGTGAATTTGGAGATTTTTCCCCTAAAATTGGTTTTGGAGATGCATTTAATCTAAGCGCTGCTTGGGAGATACAGACCCAGGATTTGTCAGTTATGCAGGGCTGCCAGCAAATATGACCACTTCCTACTATAGGTAGCATTTGGGGACCCCTGTACAAACCATAAGGTGCTTACTTTTTGTTCCCAGTATCAACAGCAACAGTTGGCAGCAGAGGCACGTGCCATTGGGACAGTTGGGGGGTGGGTGATAGCAAATGAGTAGGGGACAAATAGCAGGATCCCATATAAGGGAGGTGAGCATACCTAGGGTTTGACAGTTGGTTTTGTCCATTGGTTAACACTGTGATAAGTGTATATTCCCTCTGAGGGATTCTTTGCCAAATATCCCTTGTATTAGTGGAAAAAATAGGGGAAATAGTTAAGTGACACCTCCCCAGACTAACAGGTGTTGCTTCTCTCACTGATCTTAGTGAATTTGGAGATTTTTCCCCTAAAATGGGCTTTGGAGCTGCCTTTAATCTTAGTGCTGGTTGGGTAACACAGACCCAGGATTTGGATGTTATGCAGGCTGCCAGCATATCTACTCTTAATTTCCACTAGTGCCCCATAAAAAGGAAACATTTTGGGACCCCTGCACCTCACCATAACATACTTATTTTTTCCTGCCAGTACCGACAGGTTTCTTAGAGTTTTGCCCCTCTGACCCCGGGTATCTGCCCTGCTCTTATGAACCTTATAAAACTAAATCTAATCATTCCCAATTCTTTTTCCTTTTAAAGAATAATATTTATTTGTAAATCTCATGCATGCTCTTTCCCTTCAAATGCCAAAATGAGGGGGGCAACAGGGTACATGGTAGGTCACAATGTTTTATTGCCTACAGTTATAAACAACTATAAAAGATAGGGGGTATATAGGGCAGGTACTTTAGTCCAAAAATTGTGGTGATGAATAAAAGCGAATAGCTGATCCGTTGCTATTGGCAAGTGCACTTTTACATTTAGGCACCTGGTTGCTAACGCCATAAAGCCTAGCAACTAGATATTAATCATGTGTTGCAGAGTTAATAAGTTCAGTTGAAATGGTAGATCGGGTGCATTCCTGCTATGAATAGTGTATGAAATAGTTGGAGATCTAACAGATCAATGAGTCTTTCCATGAACTGGGGACAACAAGCTTCATTTACTGCCATGTGTGTCATTCTCCATATCAACCAAACCAGTCACTTTCTGTAGATCAATCAGAAGTATTTGCTTTGAGTTTTCTATGAATTCTGTACTTCTCTAGCCAAGTCACCCAAGGGGCATAACTGGGCCTTACTTAAAAAAACATGGAGTGAATGGCACCAATGTACTGTGTGCTCATTCCAACTGCACCGATGCTTAATTCTATAAACTGAGGCCCATTACCTTCTGGAAGTGATGCAAAGCTCAAGTTTAGGGTAACATAGATCTCTGCCTGCCTCCCTCTGTATTATATAGGAAATATTAAGTACTACATTCATTAACTTGCCTTTTTATTCTCTTTCTATACAGATTGCTACAGTGCTTTTCCTGCCTTTTTGGACTGCGACTTGGTGCTACACCTGCCTTTTAACATCTGGGTTTATTATTTTTTGGCTTCTCCTTTGTTCAGATAAATCCATCTCGTCTGAACAAGTGTAAGAGATAGCCAGGGTCTCCTTAGGGAGACCCCCTTGGGGTACCCCGGCCTTGAGCCGGCCCCTACATTTTCCAAGATCTGAAAAGCTCCTTTAACAGGTAATCTTACAAATACAATTGATTCAGTTCATGAATTCTTCTTCAGCAAGTCTGCCCTAAATTCTCTTGTTGGAGTCCTACGTGGCTTTGTCCATATCAGCCCATATGTTTACTGTATATGGTATTTATAAGAAGCCAATCCATTGCCATCAACAGCATTAATAATGGGCTTTTGTCATTGAGTGGAACAATGTTTCATACAAATGGGATAATATAGATAAGGAAATAAATGGGTGGTTCACCCTTCAGTTAACTTTTATTATGTTATAGTAGGGCAAATTCTGAGCAACTTTTCTTTTCAATAGTTTTTATTGAGTTTTAACATTTTAAGAAAAATTAGAAGTTATAAAAGTTATGTAATAACATCAAGTATTTACTTGGAGAAAATGAGTTAAGAGAGAGAGAGAAGAGTAGAGATGGAGTCGGTCCTTTCTTAATCCAATGGACCTGCTGATTAAAGAAAGAGAAAGAAATAAACTGAAATTAACTTTGACGGCATATTATGTATTATCAAACATTTGTATCGAGCGTTGCATGCTCTACAGTGGTTTTCACGAGGTCCCTTAAGTATCATAATAGAAGATAATTCTATGGGCTGAATGAATTACCTGAAATACAACTGTTAAGTATTAGTTATTCCACATCTGAGAAAGTATAAAGTGTAACATATATTGCTATCATATAGTGATTACAAAAAGATCATAGGGGTTTCTGTATTTGGGAAGGAATATCGATAACACGGTTACCATATTTCCTTAAATTTCTCATTTTTATCTATAAGTATACTGGTTAGTCTTTCATTAACCATTATCAATTGAGTTTATCCTTGAAGTGGGATAAGCAACTTTTCAATTGGTCTTCATTGTTTATTTTTAATATTTTGAATTATTTGCATTCTTCTGAATATTCCCAGCTTTCAAATGGGGGTCACTGACCCCATTTAAAAATGAATGCTCTGTAAGGCTACACTTTTATTGTTATTGTTACTATTTATCAAATCAGTGCATGGTTGCTGGGGTAATTTGGACCCTAGCAACTATATTACTGCAATTGCAAACTGTAGAGCTGCTGAAGAAAAAGCTAAGGGGCAAATTCACTAAGATTCGTAGTTGTACCAGGCGCAACTTCGCCGCACTTTGCCACACTTCGCCAGCCGTAGTTTCGCCAGCGCTCCGCAAATTCGCCGCTCTCCGCCACACTTTAACAGGCGTAGTTTCGCCATCGCTCCGCAAATTCACTATAATCCGAAGTTGAGCACAGGGGTAGCGTAAGGTTGCGAAGTTGAGCTAGCGTTGATTCACTAAGCGAAGCGAAGTTACGCTAGCGATGTTTAATTTGCATACGGCGCCAAATTCAAATTTCAATGGAGGAATACGTACAATCACTACAAATGCCTGGGAAACCTTCAAAACATCAAATAAAAAATTTTTTTTGCCCTACACATGTGCCCACTGTATAGTTAAGTTGCCATGAGTTAGGAAATGTAGAGCGGAAGGAGGGGAGCCCCAACAAAAAATTTTCGATCTTTTTCAGCCTATCACCCATAATATAGAAAAAAACACCAGCGTTTTTTGGGACTTACAAAAAATTTGAACTTTTTTTCAAGCAATCCCTATCTACTCTATTGCGCTTCGCCTGGTCTGAGGTGGCGAAGGAAGTCTAGCGTAAAAGGTAGCGTTCAGTACACTGCGCGCGTTAGTGAATTTGTGTAGTTACGTCCGTAGCGAAAATTCGCCAGGCGTAAGGGTGCGAAGTAACACTAGCGAATTTACGCCAGCGTTCGTTAGTGAATTTGCGAAGTAGCGAAAATGCCCAACGCTAGCGTTAGTCGATTCGGCGCTTAGTGAATTTGCCCCTAAATAACTCAAAAAACGACAAATTAGAAAAATTGAAAACCCTTTGCAAATAATCTCAGAATATCATTCTCTACATCATACAAAATTTTTATTTAAAGGTGAACAGCCTCTTTAACTGTGACTTCATTTTGTCTGACTATGTCCATTTGTATCTTTAGGTTTTGAAGATGAACGAGACAGAGAGAATTCCATCACTCCTGGTAATGCCTCAGTGAAAAAAAAATACTCTCTCATCTGAACTTTTGTTTCCCTATCACTCTTTTATATAACCTCTCCTTAGGGTTGGGGCACACGGGCAGATTCGGGGAGATTTAGTCGCCTGGCGACTAATCGCCTCTTCTTTGGGGCGACTAATCTCCCCAAACTTCTTCCTCCTGCCTTCTGCCTGCTAAAATTAAAAACCGTCTGCGGCATGACACTCCTAACGAGGAAACTTCGGGCGACTTCGGAAAACGAAGCAACGCTACTAAATCTCCCTGAATCTGGCCGTGTGCCCTAACCCTTAAGCAGCTGTCTGTCTGCACTGCTTCCTTTTCGACATAGGTGGGAGCCGACATTGAGGGAATCGAATTACTACATTTATTTCCTTTTTCAGAAAAAAATGTATATACACCATAGAAACCCTTTTCTGTCTCTATTCTCTTTAAAGCCAGACTGCAGGCCCGGAACTAGGGGTAGGCAGAGTAGGCGCCTGCCTAGGGGGCAATCATGGGGGGGCGCACTTTTAAGGGGAATTTCTTTTTTTTAAACTCTGGTATGCTTAGCCTTTAATAGTTTTTAAACTTTATAAACCGCCTGTTCCAACTCCCTCTTGCCCATTATTCGTACTGCAGGCAGAAGTACTCCCCACCTCCCTCTTGGCTCCTGCTGGCAAAGGTACATATTTAGGGGCATTATTTTGGATTTTTTGGCTGCTGCTGGCACAGGTACAGATTGGGGTCAATATGAGGGATTGGCTGCTGCTGGCACAGGTACATGGGGCAATATGGTGGCTGTTGGCACAGTACACCGATGTTTAGGGCAATTTTGTTGATTTTTGGTTGCTGCTGGCACAGGCACATATTTGGGGGCAATGTGATGGATTTTTGGCTTATGCTTGCGCAGCACAAGTAAATATTTGAAGGCAATATTGTGGATATTTTGGCTCCTGCTGGCACAAATACATATTTGGGGGACATATTGTGGATTTTTGGCTGCTGCTGGCAAATGCACAGATTGGGGGTAACAATATGATGGATATTTTGGGCTATGCTGGTATAGGTACAGATTGGGGGCTTGGGTGCAATCTGATTGATTGACTGGCATTGGCAATGGTACAAATGGGGGCAACATAATGGCTGCTGGCACAGGTAGAGGAGGCAACATGAATAGTAAGGTGGGAAATGGTAATGCAGGACCGGGTGGGGGCACTGATTGAAGCCCTTGCCTAGGGTGCCAAAATACCTTGGCCCGGCCCTGCCAGACTGACTGTGAGTAGCATTTAGAAGCATTTAGTATTATGTCCCTAATGCTTTTCCCTTTCATTTACAGTCACTGTACTCCGTCCTGGAGGATTTCAGGGTGGAGGATACAGATTTTGAGGCCCTCGCCTCTTATTACGGTAAAATCCTATATTATTTATCAGTTGCTGAGGTTGCAGCTTTAGTTTTATTGTATGAGAATTCCTTTCCCCTTTAGCTCAGTGTTTAATGGAAATGTATTTTTCTTTGCAGAACATCACTACCGGGTCCAATATGGGAGCAACGTCACCTTGTAAGTATAACAAAAATGGTCTTATTAAATGTTGTGAATAATTTGCTATTGCGCCAGGGGTAAGTGCAAGGGAAGTAAGGGTGGAAAATAGCAATGTTTTATTAACACTGGGATTTCTCTTTTTCAGAGATCAGTTTATACTGCTCTACTTTTTGGACCCGAGCACAATCAATGGGAACATTATCCATTACTGGATAATGATTTACTATCTGGTAAGTAATGCAGAATAGACATTTAGATAAATATGAAATAAATTATATTAATTTGCCAGCCCTTGTCTCACACTGTTAATTTCTTTATGTTACAGGAAGAGCTCAAGAGGGAGCATGCCACCCTCTGCATTGATGTGTCGCTGTCTCCTGTAAGTGTCACTATTATTATTATTATAACAGAGGTTATTGTTCACTGTGTGTCTTTATAATAATTAGGAACATTATTATTCATTGTATCTCCTGCTCCCCTGGGGGGCATCTAAAGTCACCCACCTAAGTGCCATCTTCACCAGCAACAAAAATGTCATTATGCATAGACACAGCATAGAGTTTTGTTTCAAGGGGCCACATGGGCACAATAATGGCATTGGTGCAAAGCAGTGCTTAACATTGACTCTCTTCTTCCACAGGAGACACCAACAGAGCAGCAAATATGGAGGCAGCATCTGGAGTATCTGCGGCTGCAGAATGTAAGTTCCTGATCACTGTCTCTGATGCTTTTCTTGGATATTCAACCACTAGATAATTAACTTTGATTGGTCTTTTTCTCCCTATGATGAGAAAAGGCATACTAATGGTCATAAATACAAAACCACAACATCACCCGGCAGGGAATCCAACACCATCACTGCCTCAGCGTATAAAGTACTATTAGCACCACATATACAGGCATAAACAGGGTCGCCTTCAGGGGGGGACTGGGGGGACAAGTGTCCGGGGCCTGAAGGGGGGCCTGGCAGTGCTACACTTTTGAGAGCGGCGGGCCCCCCTTGACAGCGCCTAAGCCGTGCAGCCATATGCAAAGTCCTGAACAGCCGAAATGCGGAAGTGCCGAAAAGCTGAAGTCCCGAAAATAGCCGAAGCCGAAAAGCTGAAGTCCCGAAAATAGCCGAACTCCTGAAGAGGCGGAAAGACCCGAAGCCACGAAAATAGCCAAAGCCGAAGCCCCGAAGCGGCGAGAAGACCCGAAGTCACGAAAACAGCTGAAATTGAAGTTCTGAAGTGGCGAAAAGACCCAAAGTCACGAAAGAAGGCGAAATTGAATTTCTGAAGCCATGAGTTCATGGCCACCAATGAATTATTTTAATATTCTATAGGCCCCTGCCACCAATGTTTTTTTTAACTTGTAAGGGGGGCCCTTGCAAGTTAAAAAAAAACTTTTATGGGGAGCCCTGGCGCCAATGTTTTTTTTTTTTTAACTTATAAGGGGGACCTGACCATCAATAGCTTTTTATAACTTGTATGTGTGGGGGTTACTTTTTTAGCGCTGATGTCTGTGTGGTCTTTTAACTGTGATGTGGAGTGGGTGGGATCAGGGGTGGGGCTTGGGTGCCAGGGGCCCCAAAAGTTTTGTTGTACGGGGCCCCATGATTTCTAATGGCGGCCCTGGGCATAATCATAACTGTCTCCTTTCTTTCCTATCCTTGTATTTCCCCTTCGCTCGCAGACTGTCCAATCTCACCTTCTCCAGCTTGGCATGACATTCTTGGAGAAGGAGAAGAAACTGCAGGAAGCTGCTCATCCTCCGGTGGGGGAAAGGCTGACCCTCCGAAAACGGGTCAGGAAGGCCATCATGAAGAGGCTACAGAGAGTTTGGGTAATGTATCTATTTACTGTCAATTACCCTTCATCTAGAGATTCCCCATGTTGTCCACTGCAGTTCCACTTTACTTCCTGTCATTCTGATCATTCTCAATCAGAACAATAGAAAGGAAGTTATACAGTGTCGGGCTGGCCCACCAGGATACCAGGCAAACTCCCGGTGGGCCCAGATGTCAGTGGGCCCTTGTGCTGCTAAACTTTTGGCCTATTTCATGGCCATTCTGTATTTCTATTAGAAAAAAGAGGCTAAATAGATGTAATAATTGTTTATAGTATCAAGAGAGCAGACTAGGAGAATATAGGTTGATTGAGGAGATGAAGAATATTAGTACTGAGAGTGGGCCCCTGGTCTAAGGTTTTATGGTGGGCCCCTGGTCTAAGGTTTTTGGGTGGGCCCCTGGAGTCCCAGTCTGACACTGACGTTATACACCCTGTCTGTTCAGCCCGCAGGCTGATTACTTTGAGGGCTTAAATGATAGACCAATTTATGACTGCCTTAAGCTTGTAAAAGGTTGCTGACAGAGGCTGAGATCTAAGTCTGCAGATAAAGTGTTGATTTTATAGTAGGCCAATAAGAGGGAAGGTAGTTAACTCTTATAGGGCTGCTGTGCATCTAGCCTGGATATCCATCTTTAGAAATGGGTTGCCACTGGGTAATGAACTGGCACCAAGTGATCAAAGAGTATAAAAGAATAAATGGTGCATGCTCACTGAGATTGATAAAACTGAGATTCATAACAGGTCCTGGCATTGTATATGTAGAGAGACCCAAACAGACCCCACAGACCTGACAAATAGTATGCTCTTAAAGACAGGCTAAGCCTTTTATATCAGAAATAAACAAGTATTTGTCTGTAATTTATTCTTATTTCAACACTTTCTAAACATTTTCTTTTCAGCATTCCACCAGAAAACTCGCCTGCTGCCATCGATCCAGCGCCACCACCTGAATCCTTTTTACTTGTCCTGCAAGTATGTAACTGTGTGTGTATATGTGTGTCTAGCCATGATCCAGGGTGTAGAACTGACTGCCATTTCTAGGAGTCAGGAAGGAATTTTTACCTTTAGTGCAGATTGGATGTTAAGCACTTGGTTGGTTTTTTTGCCTTCCTTTGGATCATCAGCTTCTTGGGTGCATGCTAGGGGGTGCGTGTGTAGGAGGGTGGGTACATGTATGTAGGAAAGAGGGTGGGTGCGTGTATATGAGAGAGGGTATGTGCATGTGTGTGGGAGGGTGCGTGTGGGCAGGAGGGTGGGTATGTGTAGTTTGTCTGTAGGAAGGTGGGTATGTGTGTATATTGGAGTACGGGTACATGTGTGTAGGAAGGAGGGTGGGTGCATGTGTGTAGGAGCATGGGTGGGTGTGTTTTCTGTAAGAGGGAGGGTGTGTGTGTGTAGGAGTATGTGTGTTTTGTCTGGAGGAGGGAGGGTGGGTGCATCTGTATAGGAGGGTGGATGCATGTGTGTCGGAGCATGTGTGCGTGCGTGTGGGTCGGTGCATGTGTGTAGGAGGGTGGGTGAGTCTGTTTTGTTTTGTGTACGAGGGTGGGTGCATGTGTGTAGGAGAGTGGGTATCTGTATTTTGTCTGTAGGAAGGTGGGCACATGTGTATATTGGAGTGCGGGTACATGTGTGTAGGAAGGAGGGTGGGTGCATGTTTGTAGGAGCGTGGGTGGATGTGTTTTCTGTAGGAGGGAGGTTGCGTGTGTGTAGGAGTGTGTGTGTTTTGTCTGTAGGAGGGAGGGTGGGTGCATCTGTATAGGAAGGTGGGTGTGTGTTTGTAGGAGCGTTGGTGAGTGTGTTTTGTGTGTACGAGGGTGGGTGCATGTGTGTAGCAGGGAGGGAGGGTAGGTACATGTGTGTAGGAGAGTGGGTTTGTGTGTTTTGTCTGTAGGGGGGGATGAAGGGTGGGTGTGTGTAAAAGGCTGGGTGCGTGTGTAGGAGGGAGGGTGGTTGCATGTGTGTAGGAGGGTAGATGGCTGTGTGTAGGATGATGGGGCATGTGTGCATGCGTGTGGGTGTGTATGTATGTGGGAGGGTTGGTGCATGTGTGTAGCAAGGAGGCTGGGTAGGTACATGTGGGTAGGAGAGTGGGTTTGTGTGTTTTGTCTGTAGGAGGGATGGAGGGTGGGTGTGTGTAAGAGGCTGGGTGCATGTGTAGTAGGGAGGGTGGTAAATTGTGTGTAGGAGGGAGGGTGGTAAATTGTGTGTAGGAGGGTAGATGGCTGTGTGTAGGATGGTGGGGCATGTGTGCGTGAGGGTGGTGTGTATGTATGTGGGAGGGTGGGTGCATGTGTGTAGGACGGTGGGTGTTTCTTGTGTGTACGAGGGTGGGTACATGTGTGTAGCAGGGAGGGAGGGTAGGTATATATGTGTAGGAGAGTGGGTTTGTGTCTTTTGTCTGTAGGAAGGAAGGTGGGTGTATATTGGAGGACGGGTACATGTGTGTTGGAAGGAGGGTGTGTGCATGTGTGTAGGAGGGTGGGTGCGTGTGGCCAGGAGGGTGGGTGCATATGTGTAGGAGAGTGGGTGGCTGTGTGCAGGAGGGTGGGTATGTGTATTTTGTCTGTAGGAAGGTGGGCACATGTGTGTATTGGAGTGCGGGTACATGTGTGTAGGAGAGTGGGTTTTGTCTGTAGGAGGGATGTAGGGTGTGTGTGTAAGAGGCTGGGTACATGTGTAGGAGGGAGGGTGGTTAAATGTGTGTAGGAGGGTAGATGGCTGTGTGTAGGATGGTGGGGCATGTGTGCGTGCGTGTGTGAGGGTGGGTGTGTATGTATGTGGGAGGGTTGGTGCATGTGTGTAGGAGGGTGGGTGTTTTTTGTGTGTACGAGGGTGGGTTCATGTATGTAGCAGGGAGGGAGGGTAGGTACATGTGTGTGGGTTTTGTCTGTAGGAAGGAAGGTGGGTGCCTGTGTATATTGGAGGACGGGTACATGTGTGTTGGAAGGAGGGTGCGTGCATGTGTGTAGGAGGGTGGGTGTGTTTTGTCTGTAGGAAGGAGGTGAGTGCGTCTGTATAGGATGGTGGGTGTGTGTGTAGGATCGTGGGTGCTTGTTTGTAGCAGGGAGGGAGGGTAGGTACATGTGTGTAGGAGGGTGGGTTTGTGTTTTTTGTCTGTAGAAGAGATGGAGGGTGTGTGTGTGTGTGTGTGTGTGTGTGTGTGTGTGTAGGAGGGAGGGTGGCTGGTGCATGTGCGTAGGAGGGCAGATGTATGTATGAGGGGTGGGTTTGTATGTGAGTGGGAGGGTGTGTGCATATGCAGGAGGGAGGGTGGGTGCATGTGTATAAGATCGAGGGTGTATGTATGAGGGATGGGTTGATACATGAGTATAAGGTGTGGGTAGCAAGTCTATGTAGAAAGAGTAGGTGGGAGCCTGTGTAGGGGAAGGATGGTGGTTTGACGTGTGTGTAGCCATGGTCCAGGGAGTAAAACCGACTGCCGTTTGGAGTCAGGAAGGAATTTTTACCTTCAGTGCAGATCATTCCCAAGCACTTTAGGGTTTTTCTCCTTCCTCTGGATCATCAGCCGTTAGGGATGCCCAAACATAAATTGGCTATTTATTTTAATAAATCCTGTGCTCAATGCCTGGTTTCCCCATAAATATGTCTCTGTGTTTTTCTTTAATCCCTATGGTGAATATTGAGGGAAGGGGCCTCATTCTATTAAAGATGACTGACAGTTGTGTGACGGGCTAATTAATATTTCTGGGGCTGCTCAAAATGGGCAAAGGTGGCATGGGGTAAAACTGGGTGGTTGTGCTGATAGAGGGATTTAGTTGAAGAAGGGAATGGGTTAATATTTCTGCAGGGTTAATTGATTAATATGTACATGATGGGGCTAAAAGACCTAGGGACATATACTGGAAGGAACTACAATATTGCTTTACTCCATAGGCCACAATGCAATAGCATTTCTAAGTCTACGTCATCTTTCTTAATATGGGAATTCCAGCCACTTCCCACCAGCCTATTGATACTATACCAGACATTTAGTATATGAATGTGATTGATATTGGGGGAATGACTATGCTGGATTCATTTTTGGGTATGTCTCTGTCCAGGTTGAGAGACATCCTTGTGGGGGTGGGGGTTCCTGCTAAAGTGATGGAGGAGTATTTAAATTCTTCTTGCCCCTTCAATGACACACTCTGTTGTTTGCTAGGCCAGCCAACACTGTGAGGGGTAATAAGAAAGGTAGGGGCAAGTTGGGTCAACCATGTCCCTGTCCCCACAACTCCCCCACTCAGTACAAAAGGTCACATGGACATGAGCGCTGAACATTAACTTTTGGCCAAAGGATTATTAAGCCTGCCACCATGACAAGGTAGACTCTTTAATAGTCTCAGAAACATCACCACAGCACAGATCCCATTCTGGACACTGTGCTGATACAGCAGATGCACCTTATTTGGCTATTGTGCTGATGTTAGATGGACAGAGGGGCACAATTATACTAAAACAAGGATGATGACTGGATACCATGGGACCATGGGAAGAAGAAGTGCTTACATTGTAACATGTTCTATTGCTAATTGTTCCCCCATGTCCTCACAAGCTTTTGGGACATGAGTGATTATTTACTCTGTATTGTTACATTGTGTATTACTGTATACCTCAAATAAAGCCGTCTGGTTAATAACCTGAGTGAATCAGATTGGTTCGAATCAGGCCCAGGGAAAGTTGGGGGCCAGGCTCAATTTGAGTAAGTATTTATTCAAATCCAAGAGGGGCTTACTCTTTGTGGTCCAGAATCCTATATCCCAAATCGAGAATCCTATGGGAAGAGGAGCAAGAATATATGAACCCAACATTGGTCATATCTTTATATATGGAAAAATATGGCACAAACCCGCTAAAAGTAACCCAAATCCGTATCTTGGTTAGGTTGGACTTAAAAACCTGCCTGAGGTTTAAATTAGTAGCCCAATTTGGCAGGGAAACCCTGTGTCATATTGTGTTACTGACATCAGTCTATCTGCAGCATCACTTCCTGTTTCCCAAGATGCAATGGCCTGGTCACTGCCAGAGTAATGAATGATTTGTGCTGCTGCCCCACCCATCTGTCCCTTACTAGAAGAATGTGCCCCCCATACATACCTTGTATATTCCCCAACTAAGGACAAAGCCCTTTCTATTGTTTGGTCATAGTGTAACCCCATCTATACCCACTATTCAGGCTAAGGAAACCCCTACAAGCAAAGGACCCCCCGGTTCCACCAGACTTAGCAACAGCAGCAGCAGTGATTGGAACCATGGCTGATAAATGAATGGATCCAACAGATATGGCAGCATAGTAACTGCACTGACTCAATAGGCCACACATACAAAGCAATGCTCTGTGTACATAATAAGCTGTGTATGTACTGCACATCTAGGCAAAATATAAACCTCACTCGACAACAGGGGACACTTTCCCTTTAAGAGCAGGGAACAGAGGTGACTTCATACCTGGGGATGCGAAAGTTGGTTCAGTTCGTTGGTTGGCATTGTGGTGAGAGGTAAGTAAACTTTCCCTCTGAGAGATTTTTTGCCAAATAACCCTGATTTTAGTGCAAAAAAAGAGGGGAAAATTGGGTGATGCCCCACAGACTAGCGGGTGTTGCTTGGGAGATACAGACCTAAGATTTGGATGTTATGCAGGGCTGCCAGAAAATATACACATTTTCTACTGTAGGGAGCATTTGGGGACCCCTGTACTACACCATGAGGTGCTTAATTTTTGTTCCCAGTATTAACAGGCTCCTTAGAGTTTTGCCCCTCAGAGTGAATGAAGTTTATCAGAGCACAAGTCACATAACTTTGGGCAGCTGGGAAATTGACAATATGTCTAGCCCCATGTCAGATTTCAAAATTGAATATAAAAAAAAATCTGTTTACTCTTTTAAGAAATGGATTTCAGTGCAGAATTCTGCTGGAGAAGCACTATTAACCGATTAATTTTGAAAAAAACATTTTTTTCCCCATGACAGTATCCCTTTAATGGTTTGTTTCTCATTTAAGTGGAGACAACGACTGGCTCAGGGTTGGCCTGGCCCAGGGGTGTCCAAACTACAGACCACGGGCCAAATGCGGCCCGCCATCCAATTTTAATTGGCCCGCAGCAAAGAGCAGAAGAGGAGCCGAACGTCACAGCAGCACGCCTCAGTGATTTTTTAAACCTTAGACACAGTCACTCACCTTGTCACTCCCCCTCCCTCCCAGAAACCAGGCATAAAAAAAAGCTACACTGCTAAAAAACCCTTCTATCCCCTGGCTCAACTCCTCCTTCCATAGTTTTACTCCTTCTGCAGCTGCCAGCTCCCCCCTCCCTCCTCCCTCCCAGAAACTAAAGGTGGACTCCTTGACTGTGACTTACTTCTCTGCTGCCGCACATTCATTTCTATGTGATCACTGAGAGACGCGAGTGTTGCTGCAGCTTGATCCTGCTTATCTAACGCCTGTCTCAGTGATCACATAGAAATTAATGTGCGGCAGCAGGGAAGTAAGTCACAGTCGGAGTCCACCTTTAGTTTGTGGCAGGGAGGGGGAGCTCCAGAGGGAGTTTGTGTGCAAAGGAGGAGACAGAGTTGTAAGCTTTTTTTTCATGCCTGGTTTCTGAGAGGGAGGGGGAGTTACAGAAAGAGTGTGTAACGGAGAGAGAATGAACAAATGAAATAAAAGTTATACAGAGGCTGGATGCGGGGGTGGGTGAGGGTTGGCTATGGAGACAGAAGGAGATCAGCGCAGTAGGTCACTAAGATACCATAATGGCTTCACATTTCATTTTGCCTGGATCCAGCAGCTTCATGAATATAAACATAATGGTCCGATTCAAACAATGCTGAATCAGGCTGAACGGTCGCCCCCCACACATTATCATCACCTCACCAAATCTGGCCCTCATTGTAAAAAGTTTGGACACCCCTGGCCAAACAGTCCTTGAAACATTGGCTGTGGCGGCAGCTGCAGATCCAGCAACCCACACCCTGACAAATTCTAGCGGTGCAAATAGAAAATAGTGATCAGACGCCCACAGCTTGCTCGCCTTGCATGTTATCAGCAGAGCATTCACGTGTGATTCCATACCCCCCTGCTGCTAAATGGACTGTACTTATATATGGATGTATATCTCGCGAGATGAGACTTGTGACGCCTGACTTTGTAGTTAAAAGTAAACAAACAAAATAGTAGTCAAGAAACATTTATGGCGCTTTCAACAGCCATCCGGGACTGTGGGCCAAGTTTAAAAAATAGTAGGAACAGTGACATAGACGGTAAGCCATCTGCGTTCGATATCACGTAGTTTACGATGCATCATTATTGTGATGTGTGACTCGTTCTGCCCTACCCCCTCTTCTCCGCCTCTCATTACCTATCTGGGTAGCATGGGTGTGTCCAGGGAAGGGTTGTCCCCTCCCCCGTCTGTGTGCAGCTTGGTACGCTCTTCCAGGCTCTGCAATAGGAATCGGGAGAGGGAAAGGAAGAAGAGGTGAGGCTGCTGAAGCTACAGCGTTTCAGGGATCCTCTCCTGCATACTGACAACTGCAAGGTACCTCAGGACTCCTTCTAGAGGACATGCCGACACAGAGGGACAATACCATGTCCCAGCCATCAGAACACGCCCACCAGGTCCGGGTTAAAGCATATTTTAAGGGGTAAGTCAAGTAATAGGACCCATCAGACGTGAACTACACAGTTTTCTTATTTGTAATCGTGTGAATCAAGTCCTCTTACTGAACTGCTCATGCATTTTTCAGTCGCTGCATTCTGGGACATGTAGTCCGGATGTGCCCACCAGCTCTAAACATTGGAATGTTCTGCTTGCTCGCAGTGCATTGTGGGGGGCTTGTGGAATGCTGAGGTTTTGTTAGAATAATGAAAGGGTTAACGTGTGACTGGTCAGTTTGGGGCTTGCCTCTTTCTGCCTGTGTATTAGTAATAGTGGAAAGAATGCACACATTGTATATTCAGTGTAGCACAGCTGATGTGTAGGATACCTGAGCAATTCCCTGATGAGACACAGCCACCGTAGCCTATTCACCCTAAAATAATAGGTACAGCTGCTATTACAGAATACCTCAGGGTTTCAACTAGAAAAAGGTTAGTGATTAGGGCAGGGACACAAGGGCAGATTCGGGGAGATTTAGTCGCCTGGCGACTAATCACCTCTTCTTCAGGGCGACAATCTCCCAGAACTGCCTTCCACCTGCTAAAACGAAAAATCGCCTGCGGCAATGCACTTTCTAAATTTACAATTTCCAAAGTTACCTGAAGTTTCCTCGTGAGGCAACTTCGGGTGACTTCGGAAATCGACTCGCAGGCGGAAGGCAGTTAGGGGAGATTGTCACCCTGAAGCAGAGGCAATTAGTCGCCAGGCGACTAAATCTTCCCGAATCTGCCCATGTGCCCCTGCCCTCAATCAAGAACCTAATACTCTCTGCCATCTAGCATGAGGATAACCTACTCCACATTCTCCAGCGCCTGTGAAATTGCAGCTCCCAGCATCCTATGGTAAGAGTATTGGTGTAGACAACCGTGCTAACACTTAAAGGCGTGTTAACTTTTAATATGTTACAGAATGGCCAATTCTAAGCAACTTTTCAATTGGTCTTCATTATTATTATTTTTTTATAGTTTTTAAAGGATACATTTTGTGTAAAAAAAAAAAAAATAAAAAAAAAAATAAGAATGTACCAGTGATATTATACTCATTTAGATATAGAAGAATTGTGTAGTAGTAGTGGTTTCAGGCTGATTTATTTAATATTTCTGCAAAAACCCTAATAATCCCTCCCTTCTCTGCCACTTCCTGCTCCCTGAATTCCCAGGATGTGCAGGGGAGCAGGCAGCTCTCAACTCAATGCACTGTAGGAAAGGAACCAATCAGCAGCTAGCAGGACCTGATAGGGAACTGAAGCCTGTCTCTGCTTGTGTGACTGCAGGGCTGTGATTGGCTGTCCCCCTCCTACTGTGCTTCTGGCAGGGACGTTTGGACACACCCACCCCCAGTGTCAGTCTTGGACACCAAGGGCCCACCAAAAAACCTTAGACCAGGGGTCCACCAAAAGTTTTTAGACAAGGGGCCCACCCTCAGTACTATATTCTTCCTCTTATCACGCAACCTCTATTCTCCCAGTCACTTTTCTTTACATACTATAATCTATTATTCCACCTATTTAGCCACTTTGTTCTCATAGAAATAGCGAATGCCCATGAAATAAGACAAAAGTTTAGCAGCATGAGGGCTCACTGACACCTGGGCCCACACCTGACACTGCCCACTCCTCATTTGAAACACAGACAGGGACCAGTGAACAACTATAGGGAGCTCTAATAAATGGGTGATTTTTAAAGATAATATTAATTTTTAGCACCATGTAAAAGCAACACCATATATTACTCATAATTGCCTACACAATTAGGGTTTTTTCATTTTCATGTCTCTTTTAAATTATTTGCCTTCTTCTGACTCTTCCCAGCTTCCAAATGAGGGTCACTGATCCCATCTAAAATAACAAATGCTCTGCAAGGCTACACATGTATTGTTATTGCTACTTTTTAATACTCCTCTTTCTAGTCAGGTCCTCTCCTATTCATATTCCAGTCTCTTATTCAAATCAGTGCATGGTTACTAAGGTAATTTGAACCCTAGCAACCAGATGGCAGAAATTGCAAACTGCAGAGCTACTGAATTAAAAGCTAAATAAGGCAAAACCCACAAATAAATTATTAAAACCAGTTGCATATTATTTCAGAATATCACTCTCTACATCATACTAAAAGTTAGCTTAACTGTGAACAACCCCTTTAAGGTTTATTAGGGATTATTGGCAGCAGGGGATGGTAATTGGAGTTCCCCTTGGAAATCTGCTTTTAGAAAGTGATATTCTGATATTCTCAATTTGCTTTTCATTTTATGTGTGGGATTCTTTTATTGTTTTTTTTTTTATTCAGCAGCTCTCCAGTGTGCAATTTCAGCAGTCTGGTTGCCAGGGTCCTTGATATGAATAAAGGTGGCCCCCGATATGCCATTAACGAGCATGGCTATATCAGGGGTAATCTGATTGTTCGGCCATATGGCCGAACGATCCGATTACGATGCGCAAAGGGCTCCTGACCGATCGACCAAACGTCCGATCTCCGCCGGAAGAAAGATGTCGGCACACGCCACACACGATCCGAAAATCGTACGAATCCTCGATTCGTACGATAGGATCTGTGTGTCTATGGCCACCTTAAGAGAGGACCTGATTAGAAAGATGAGCAATAAAAAAGTAGCAATAACAATACATTTGCAGCATTACAGAGCATTTTTTTTAGATGGGGGCCAGTGACCCTATTTGAAAGCTGGAAAGTCAGAAAAAAAGACAAATAATTAAAAAATATATATAAATAATTAATATTGAAGATCAACTATGAGTTGCTTACAATTGGATACTATAACATACTAAAAGTTAAAGGGATACTGTCATGGCAAAAAAAAAAATTCTAAATGAATCAGTTAATAGTGCTGCTCCAGCAGAATTCTGCACTGAAATCCATTTCTCAAAAGAGCAAACAGATTTTTTTATATTCAATTTTGAAATCTGACATGGGGCTAGACATATTGTCAATTTCCCAGCTGCCCCAAGTCATGTGACTTGTGCTCTGATAAACTTCAATCACTCTTTACTGCTGTACTGCAAGTTGGAGTGATATCACCTACTCCCTTTTCCACCCCAACAGCCAAACAAAAGAACAATGGGAAGGTAAGCAGATAACAACTCCCTAGCACAAGATAACAGCTGCCTGGTAGATCTAAGAACAACACTAAATAGTAAAAACCCATGTCTCACTGAGACACATTGTTACATTGAGAAGGAAAAACAGCAGCCTGCCAGAAAGCATTTCTCTCCTAAAGTGCAGGCACAAGTCACATGACCAGGGGCAGCTGGGAAATTGACAATATGTCTAGCCGCATGTCAGATTTCAAAATTGAATATAGAAAAATCTGTTTGCTCTTTTGAGGAAATGGTTTTCAGTGCAGAATTCTGCTGGAGTAGCACTATTAACTGATTTGTTTTGAAAAAAACATGTTTTCCGATGACAGGATCCCTTTAACCTAAAGGTCAGCCATTCTTAAAATACTCCATGATTAATAGGTTTGAAAATGAACTGATGGGTTAAGAGTAATAATTGTTTTGTTGTATATGTGTATTGGGGGTATATTTACATCCATCTAGAAATTGCTTATTGGCTAAATATACTATTTTAGTGAATGTATCCAGTGATCTGTGAACTGATGGTATGTTAGCTCAGTCTTGAAAAATCACATTTCTTTCCAGGCTTGTAACTGGGGAAAATATATTAGAACCCTGTGACCTACAAACCAACTGAGATATATGAATTACAATTTATTTTCTATCTCAGTGCTCATTTCTGACTTTTCAGGAGTCAGCGACATGACTGCTGTAGTCATGAATATGTTATGGAAATTAACTAATTGAGAATGGAGTTGCTATCCATCACTTAAAGAATAGGTTGCTGATTACTAACTTTGTAAAGGTGATTAAATCTTTTATTTTAGTCATAATTTTAACAATTTGTTAAAATGGATTTTGAATAGTGCAGTAAGTGCTAGGATTGGGCAAATTTCCGATATTAAACTCCAGAAGTACTATTCTCACACATGGGGGTGTTGAAGAATGTGCATTAGGCTTGTCTGATTTTTCTGTAAGATGTGCACTGATCCATGAGATAGAGTAAGTGATTTACTTAACTCTGGGGAGTGGGGATTTCCAACATATTGGCATCTCTAGTATTTTAATTTATAATTAATTTAAATTTAAAATGAAATGTATATCTTGTTATTCATAAACCAGTCCAATTGCCACTGTATCTGCTCCATTACCCCACACTGTTATCTTCACCTGACATGCTAAAGCTTTTACTATGTATAGGAAAAGTTCTTAACCCACACGTAACTCCTTCCATCGTTTAAGTGCAAAAAGGCCACGAGCTTTCTCTGGTTATTTTGATATTTATTGATCGTTTAATAATGTGTCCCTCCCGGCCACTTGTATTTGTAAATATATGCTTCTTGCTAATGTTCAGGAGTTCCACTTTGCCAACTTTTGGAAAGGTTAATGTTCCTCTCTTGTGCACAGCTGACAAAAAAAAAGAAACCATGTGTGTTTACAAAATAACATTACCAAAACTTTACAAAACCCTTCTAGTTTGTAGAAGATTAGTGTGCTCGGTGAGTGTGACAGTACAGCACGTGATTTAGCCGGACTTCACAACTAATGCCTGTGTCTGTGCAGTAACTCAATGTGCAGCTATTTAGCTATATCTCTACAGTCAATGTTTTAGAGCAGTGATCCCCAACCAGTTGCTCATGAGCAACATGTTGCTCACAACCCCTTGGATGTTGCTCAAAGTGGCCTCAAAGTAGGTGCTTATTTTTAAAGGGGAACTATCGCGAAAATTAAAATTAACTATAAGCTTCACCATACTGAAATAAGAAATTTTGTAAATACAATCAATTAAATATTCTGCATTGTTTCTGAAAGAATCAAGTTTATATTTACTGTTCCTCTCTCAGGATCTGTTTCTCTTCATTCTGTCTACATGCAGCAGTTGGGCTTCCTTTCCTAGCTCATTTAAATAACTGATTTCAGTACAAACAATAACTGCCTATTGCACAAATTCTGCACTTAGAGAGACATGATGTCTGGTGATCTTAATAGAGTGAGCTCTATACATGCAGGCAAAAGGAGCACCCTATAAGAAATATTGGATCTAACGGTCAATGAATCTGACACCCAACTGCTGCACGAAGAGAGAATAAGGAGAAACAGATGTTGAGAGAAGATTAGTGAATATAAACTTGATTATTTCAGAAATAGTACAGCATTTTTAGTTGATTGTATTTAGAAAGTTTCTTATTTCAGTATGCTGAAGCTTATATTAAATTTTCATTTTCATGATAATTCCCCTGGCTTATGGCAAGTTTTAGTTGCATAAAAACCAGGTGTACTGCCAAAAATAGCCTCCTGTAGACTGCCAGTTCACATAGGGGCTACCAAATAGCCAATCATAGATCTTATTTGCTACCCACATGAAGTTTTTTTCATGCTTGTGTTCCCCAACTCTTTACATTTGAATGTGGCTCACGAGTAAAATAGGTTGGGTACCCATGTTTAGAGCATAAAATCTACTTTTGACTCTTCAAACTTTCTCATAGATAACCTAGCATAGATAATTTCAGGAGCTTGGAGTAAACCCCTTTGAAAAAAGGCCTAGTTTAAATACCTGGTTTAAGATGGCCATAGACGCAAAGATCTGATCGTTACAAATCGAGGATTCGTACAATTTTCGGACCGTGTGTTGAAAGTCGCAATATTTTTTGTCTGGTGGAGATGGTCATATGGTCGATCGAACAGGTTAAAAGATTTCTGTCGGCTGCCGATAATTTCTCTGCATGTAGCGCAGCTTTGTTTGTTTCCCTGTATCCACAGGCCCAGTGCAGTCTGTATATTCTGATTATTAATCAGTCTTGCTGTATCTGCTTCCAAGGCAGATATTATTTGACTTGTGCTGTTTTTATCATTTATGATGATCCCTAAGCTTAACCTCCCAACTGAAGCCCAAATCACAATGAGCATGGTCTTGGTCTTGCAAAGATGTTTAACAAAGTTGCAAGATGACAGCTCCATGCGGCTAACGTTGAAAACATAAATAATTTGTTTAATTAGGCTTCTGGTGCAGTAAGTTTATGCTTAGTATACAAAATACAGCATTTCTAGCATTATTCTATTTTAGACTTTAGTTCCCCTTTAAGAATTACAGGAATGTTATGAGTACCAAATTGTGGCAACATTTATAATGTTCTAACATGAATATATTATTTATTTATACAGTAGTTTTGGCTCACCATTTCAAACATTTTTCTTACGCTCATATTTTTGCCATTCTCTATATGAGAAAAAAAATGATAGGAAGCATTGCAGCATTGCATTAGTTAGACAGACAATTGCTCACATATGAATACCAGCAATAACAGTTAAAGTCATAATTAGTGGAATATAAACCCTCCTTGCACAAATGGCTAATAGTTATTCAGTTTGAGTGTTCTACTCATATTATGCATTTATGCATGCCAATTTACATCACACCATCTTTTTATTAACTGTTTCATCCAAGTTTGATGATACTTTTTAAAGGGGTGGTTTACCTTTCAGGTAACTTTTATTATGTTATAGAACTACCAATTCTAAGCAACGTTTCAATTGGTTTTCATTATCTATTTTTTCAAGTTTTATAGTTATTTGCCTTTTCCCTCTGACTCTTTGTAGCTTTCAAATGGGCATCGCTGACTCCCTTCTAAAAAAAAAAAAAAACAAATGCTCTGTAAGGCTACAAATGTATTGTTACTTTTTATTACTGATCCTTGTATTCAGGCCCTCTCCTATTCATATTCCAGTCTCTTATTCAAATCCATGCATGGTTGCTAGGGTAATTTGGACCCTAGTTACCAGATTGGTTAAGATGCAAATTGAAGCGCTGCTGAATGAAAGGCTAAATAACTCAAAAACCTTCAATCATAAAAAAATTAAAACAAATTGCGAATTGTCTCAGAATATCACTCTATCCATCATACTAAAAGTAATCTCAAAGGTGAACAATCCCTTAAATGTCATCTAATGAATCCAACTTACCTGGGTAATGGCACCACACAGCTGTTGATCTGATCGAGTCTGTTCTCTTTATTTTGAATCCGACACTACAAACCCTGCAATAGGAAATTATCTTTTACTCACAAAGTGGAGTACTAAATTAATAAAATATTGGTAAGTCCTATTTGTTCTGTATGATTGACAAGTTGCTTGTGGTTACATATATTGGGGTTGGTAGTAGGAATGTTATGTTAAAGGGGACCTGTCACTCAGACATAAAACTTCCTATTTTAAATTAAACATGAAATCCAAATTTGAAAATTTATTACAGACAAAAATTAGAGTAGCTTAAGGACAGTATCGGGAACCCACCCACCCGGGAACCCACCCACCCGCAAACCAGTTCAGGTGAACAGCTAAATCACACTATGAAATCACAAGATTCTAAAACATAGCCTTTAATAGATATTTTTTTCAAAAAACCAAATTACAAAAATATTATGGGCCATGCCCACACAGCACACCAAATTAGAAGTCTACAGACCCACCGCCGTCTCTCAGTGTAAGCAAAAGCAAAAACCGCATAGGATGGACAATGAGGGATTAAAATAGCCGCTAAAAGTAGTAACAGCCATTAGTATTTTTGTTCTACCCTCCCTTCGTTTACCCCGTTCCCCTCGTGGTCAATTCTGCCTACCTACATTGGGAACGGATGGAAGCTGCTCTCCCACCTTCCACCTATGTTACAGCATCTGTTTTTAAGGAAATAGTCCTGCACTGCTTACACTGAGAGACGGCGGTGGGTCTGTAGACTTCTAGTTTGGTGTGCTGTGTGGGCATGGCCCATAATATTTTTGTAATTTGGTTTTTTGAAAAAAAATATCTATTAAAGGCTATGTTTTAGAATCTTGTGATTTCATAGTGTGATTTAGCTGTTCATCTGAACTGGTTTGCAAGGTGTCAGAGGGTGGGTTCTCGATACTGTCTGGGGTAACTACCTTAAGCTAATTTTTGTCTGTACTACATTTATATCAAACCTGCAGGAGTAATCGGCCTCTTTGAACTAATTAGCTCACTCTATCTATATAAATTTGAAATCTATAAAGCACAAGTGCAGGGTTGGTGTTGTCCCTTTTCATTGTAAATGCCTGATCTACTGATCACTGGACCTTTTTTCATAGTACATTTGTTAAAAGACTTGGACATACTGCTAAACTTTGTATTAAAGGGGTTGTTCACCTTCCAACACTTCTTTCAGTTCAGTTGGTTTCATATAGTTCACCAGAATTTCCCAGTTACTTTCCATTTTCTATGTGCGATTGTTTTTCTAATAGTGAAGTAGAAAGTTTCATATTTCACCTTCTAAAGCAGCTGTGGGGGGGGGGCTGACTCTCTAAGGGTCAGGGCACACAGGCAGATTCAGGGAGATTAGTCCCCCGGCGACAAATCTCCTCTTCTTCGGGGCGACTAATCTGCCCGAACTGCCTCCCCGCTGGCTAAAATGTAAATCGCTGGCTGGATGGCACTCGGAGAGATTCATTTTCCAAACTTGCCCAAAGTTGCTTCACGAGGAAATTACCTTGCGGTTTACATTTTAACCGACGGGGGGGGGGGCAATTCGGGGAGATTAGTCACCCCATAGAAGAGGAGATTTGTCACCCCGAATCTGCCTGTGTGTCCTGACCCTAACTGTTCTAAATTGATCCATTTGGTTAATACATTTCTTATCTTTGTCCATGATGAGCAGAATCACTGGCTTTCATTAAAGTTGGCTGTTATAATTAATACAATAGTTGCTAATAAATGTTGCAAAATTGTAACCGTTTAGAGTTCGCACCTGAATTACTGAGTTGCCAGACTCAAACAACAGAGACACTGGTACATTACATTTTTAACTTAGATTTTGGAAAAACTGTAAAGAATAAAAAAAAAAGAAAGCAATTGAAAAACAGTCTTTATTTCTGGTGAACAATCTGAAAACATTTGAACTGAAAAAAGTGTCTGGAAGGTGAACAGCCCCTATAACAGTTTGAGCCATCAGGACAAAGAATAGAAAGACACATAAAAACACTGCTTTTAGTAGGAATTCATAACTTTAAAAAAAAACATAGAAAACTTGTAATTAATGTACTGTATATTGCAAAGTTACTTAGAATTCTATGTTTTCTTGTATTAGACATTTTTTTATTCTGGGGTTAACATTCCTTTTAGATTTATTGTGGAGGATTAAAAAAAATGGCTCATTAACATGACTGGCTTTTGAATAATTTCAAACAATTTCAAGAAGTCCATAAAAGGCTTTGGAGACTGCAACATTCCTATACGCTTCACAGCTTTAATTAGGCAATTTAATGATTTGGTTAGAGAGCAGCATTTTACTGTCAAAATGAATAAAGTATCAGTATGCCTGGAGGATTTTGAGGCTATTTTGTATTTCAAAAGCAGCACAATGCGGATAAATGTGACGGCAGCACAGCCCATGTGTGACTGTACCTGAAACTCTGATCATTTTCATGCATCTCAGGCTGACTCACTTGGCTATTGATTTAATCCTCTTGTGTAATATTGTTTTATTGTGTTTGGCTTTCCCATTATGCCTGTTTTCTTTTTGTTTCTTTAAGATACATTATGAAGCTTGTTCCGTTGCTGGTGCTAAATGCTAAACAAAACTTTTATTTTCCTGCCATTTTCATTAGACCTGTTTTATACAAGGAAAGAGATGTGACATTCACAAAACTATTCTAGGCTGTGCTTTCAGAAACCTTTTGTAGGTGACTGATCAGAAATAATATAAAGGTAATTTAAGATAAATTATGCCATTATTGTAACCATTATTATATTGGCCAAGAAAATGAATTCAGTAACATGGTTGGTGTGTAAGGGACATGGATTAGATATCATTGGTTGGAGGACAAGCAGGGTTTAGCAATAGTATATGGTTGAGGGGGCACAGATGTTATGTAAAAGTTTTGAGGGGGGTTGTTCATTTTAATTTCTTGACTGTTCTGTTTTAAAGGCTTTTTAAAGTGACTGTCCAAACTGCAGATCCTGTTGCTCTGATCAGTCCTGCCATCAAAACTAGACTTTTGTCTTGCCATGATTCAGTCTGGAGCTTTACTCTAGATAGTTGGACAGTGCTGTCCAACTTCTGTGGTAGCGAGGGCCAGATTTTTTCAAGCCTACCTGGTGGAGGGCGTCTTTGTTCTGGATGAGACCAAGCACTGTAATGTCATCTGCAAACTTGAAAATGTTCAGTTTCCTGTTGGAGATGAGCAGACATAGGTGTATACGGAAAATCTTGGGATTAAAAGAACAGTAACAGCAAAAAAATGAAAGTGTTTTAAAGTAATTAAAATATGAAGTACTGTTGCCCTGCACTGGTAAAACTTGAGTATTTACTTCAGAAACACTACAATAGTTTATATTAACAATATGCTGTGTAGCCATGGGGGCAGCCATTCAGTTTGAAAAAAGGAAAAAAAAAAAGCACAGGTTACATAGTTGATAACCGAAAATTTCTGTCGATTCCCATTGTATTTTACATAGCCTATCTGTTATCTGCTATGTAAACCTGAGCCTTTTCTCCTAGTTTTTTAGCTTTGGCTACACAGCAGCTTGTTTACATAATCTATAATAGTGTTTCTGACACATTTTTTTACTATTGCAAGGCAACAGTATATTATAATTAAATTACTTTAAAACACTTTTTATTTTTTGGTTTTTACTGTTCCTTTAAGACCGCTTACTTGTGGGGTACCTGTGCTAGTGAAAATTGTAGAAGAAGTTCCCTAATAAACTGAGGTCTGTTTGTAAGGAAATAGAATACAGTTACAGAGGTGCTGGAATAAGTTGCTGGTGTGCTGACGAGTTTGGTTCAATTTTATAGTACTGAAAGCAGAACCGTAGTCTCGGAACAACATTCAGACATCAAATGTAGAGTGCATTGCTAGGGCAACTAGGGTTATAATATGCAAAACCAGTGAATAACCTGTAAAATGTATTCTTAAAACCAATTCTTGGTGATGCTATGTGCCATATTGTAGGGATGCACCGAATCCACTATTTTGGATTTGGCCGAACCCCCGAATACTTTGCGAAAGATTCGGCCGAATACCTATTCGAATTCTAATTTGCAAATGAAAATTAGGGATGGGAAGGAGAAAACATTTTCCCTCCCTGCCCCTAATTTGCATATGCAAGGCTGAATCCCGAACCAAATCCTGGATTCGGTGCTTCCCTACCATATTGTAAATGGTTATTATAAGAAATAAGCATCACTCACCTTACAATATGTTTACGGGCACACATGCGTATTTACAGAGCCTTTTCCGCTTGGTTCGTTCTGCGGTTCTTTAAGAAAAAGACGAACCGCCACTTTTCTACGATATCGGTTTACACTTAGGCAATGGCACAATATCTCTAGCGTATATGTGTCGGTCAGCAACACGGGGCGGATCGTGCCGAAACCGATCAGTAAATACGTATGTCTGCCCGTAGCCTATTAGGATATGGAAAGTGTGCTGAAAGTTATATGGCCTGTATAAAAGCACTCTGTCTGTGAGTAATTTGCTCCGTGATCTCTCTGATGACTTTTGATATTCTTATTTAAAAATTAGGTGGTGCCATACTCCCTAAATAATCCTCACTTTCTAACAGTATTTTCAAAACCCCTCTGATAAAAAGAACTTTTATACAGTGTGAGTTGATGCAGTGTTCATAAAGACATAATCTCCCTGTGCTTCAAAACCAAGTCAGTGACTAAATGTGAGGAAGCAGAAAAACTGGTCTCCCTAGCATTGTTCTCTCCATACAAAGCATGTTCCTTTTAAGCTGTTTGTCTTCTTGAACCTGTTTGTTTTCCCTTTTGAACTCTAGTACTGTATGGTGAATATCAATTTCCTGTTATTTTCCTACAAAGGATTTCTGGCTTTTAATGTTGTTTGAACAGTGCTCTGGTTTGTCATTCCTCCAGTTTTATGATAATGGTTATTTAGTGGTAAGTCTCATACAACTTGACTTGCTGAGTAATCTTAAAAGCATTTCAGCACTCCTCCAAGGGGCTTCTTTGGTTCAACTGGGTGGTAGGAAATTCTCTGGCATTTGCTGACTAAAATAGTTCCATTGAACCACTGAGATTGTATAATAGTTATTACGGTTATTGTATCACACTGTTATACATTGTGCTATGTCGCCCACAGATGAAGGTAAAAAATACCTTGTATGCAAGAAGAATAAGGATTTTACCTTTTGCAATACAGGTATAGGAGCCGTTATCTGGAAACCGTTATACAGAAGGCTCCGAATTATGGAAAGGTTGTTTCCCATAGACTCTATTATAATCAAATAATTAAAATTTTTAAAAATGATTTCCTTTTTCTCTGTAATGATAAAACAGTACAGGTATGGGACCTGTTTTCCAAAATGATCGGGACCTGGGGCTTTCCGGATAACGGATCCGTAAGTTGGATCTTCATATCTTAAAGAAACAGTAACATCAAAAAAATAAGTGTTTTAAAGTAATATAAATATTATGCAGTGTTGCCCTGCACTGTAGTGCAAGTTGGGTAAAACCTACACCCGACCCGAATACCCGTCCTCCCTCCACCTGTGTCCGCCTGAGCCCGACTTCCGGGTTCCTTTTATAGACCCGGCCCGCCTGTGAGGTCACAAAGGGGGCGGGGTGAGCAGGCACGCAGCTATAAAAGCAGAGGTTGGAAGCTGGCAGTGTATGGTGGCGGGCGGGTAGGGCAGGAACAAAAGCTCGACCCGGACCCGCCCGCCACCTGCAAATGGGGAAGCAAGGTTGGCCTGAACTCTGACTGACCTGCGGACGGGTATCGGGCTGGTCCGCACATCACTACTGCACTGGTAAAACTGCTGTGTTTGCTTCAGAAACACTACTATTGTTTATATAAATAAGCTGCTGTGTAGCAATGGGGGCAGCCATTCAAAAGAGAAATGGCTCAGGTTACACAGCAGATAGCAGATACTCTCTGCAGAATATAATGGTGTTATCTGTTATCCACTATTTAACCTGTGCCATAAAGCCCTTTTTCAATTTCTGGCATTGCTACACAGCAGCTTGTTTATATGAACTATAGTAGAGTTTGTGAAGATCAGTACAAGACATTTTCTTTACTTTAAAGCACTTTCATTTTTTAGTGTTACTGTTCCTTTAAGCCTGCTAGAAAATCATGTAAACATTAAATAAACCCAATAGACTGGTTTTGCTTTTAATAAGGATTAATTATATCTTAGTTTGGATCTGATACAAGGTACTGTTTTATTATTACAGAGAAAAAGAAAATAATTTTTGGGTCTATGGGAGATGACCTTTTTGTAATTCCGAGCTTTCTGGATAACAGGTTTTCGGATAACGGATCCTATATATCCTTATTGGAAGCAAAACCAGCCTATTGGGTTTATTTAATGTTTAAATGATAGTCTAGTAGACTTAAGGTATGGAGATCCAAATTTCAGAAATATCCCTTATCTGGAAAACCCCAGGTCCCAAGCATTCTGGATAACAGGTCCCATACCTGTATTTACCATCTTATTATGTTATTATGTTATGTTAATTCTGGAAAGTGTTTTAATACTAAAGAGCAGGGATTGTTGCATGCAAAATATATATTTAAAATCTGTCATCTGCAATGTAGGAAAATTCCTTATGACCTGTTCAAAGTCAAGAAATTGCCTCAAAAAGAGTGGTGAAATTTCTCAGTCTCTTTGTTTGTTTTAGATTCAACACTAAATAATTGCCTGTTTATTAGATTGACCGAAGAGGACTGTTTTTAGTCTGTTTAAATTTTTTTTTTAAATAAAATGTTGAGTGGAGCTGGAAATTAGTGATCCATCATGGTTACATCATTATTTAATGTTTTGTATCCTACAAAATTAGGTTTGTAGAGATGACAAGAGTCCTTCATCTGGTCAAAATTCATATGGAAAAGCCCTGATTTTTTGGCTCTGCAGGTAGTCCGCGTTTAGATGGCAAGGCTGCAGGTGGCTATAAAGCATTTTAGAATATTGAGCTCTAGGGAAGGAGCCTCTCTGAGCACTAGGGAAGGAGCTTCTGGTGCAGTGGTTAATGTTTATTATTAGGGTCCATCAAAGTCTTTTATTTGTTTCTATATGTCATGGAAATCTATTACTCTATATATGTATAACTGATACACATGCATATTTAATTGCTACATAAACAGTACTAAATTATTATCAGAATGCAAATATAGTGTACAGTATCACATCTACCAAATTGTAACCTGCTTCTTTGCATATCCTTCTGTTCACTGGAAGGTACATGGCATAGGAATTGCACTGTTCTACGGTGTAGGTACTTATTTGTGCAATGGGAGAATAAAAAATGACAAAGCACTTGAGCAAAGGAAGATATTCAGTAAAATGAGCAGCAGTAGCAGGGTGAAACATGTTCAGATTAATTTACTGCTGATCTATGGCAGATTCTATTGTCGGTTTTCAGCCTAAATGAACTGATTTCCTTATTTAGAGTATAATTAAAGGGGAATAGTCACCAAGACATAAAAAGCTGTACAATAAAAGTCCTTTTAAAATTAAGCATGAAATTCTTTTTTTTAATGAAAACATCCATACCGGTTATAAACTAATTTAAAGCACTGCCCGCCTTTATGCCTTAGGCATAGAGGCAGGGCAGACAATTCCATTTCCATTCTGCATTTGCTAGATGTCACTGCTCTCCTTGCAGTCCCCTTCTGTCTTCAGCATCTAATTTTGAAGCCTAGGCTTTGAAGACTTTGAAGTGATTTAAAGTTTGCCAGAATGGCTGCTGCCTGCTTGCTGTGATTTCCAAGACCAACAAAAACAAGATTGAAACTATTTATATAGTGTAATTGAAGTTTATTTTGTTTGTCTAACATCATAAAATAGGATTTGGAATTATTTCTTACGGTGACAGATCCCCTTTAATTGAATAAATGCCTCTTGTTACCACTTGTGCCCCATCCACATTTGGCAGTAGTTAGATTTGGGGCCCATTTTCTTTCTTTTGTCTAGGAGTTTGCTTTATGATTCAAAACATTGGTTTATCATTAATTAGGTGTAACACCTATTTGGGCTGCATAGCACACAAATAGTTAAACTGTCCAGCTAGCAGTAGAAGCATGGGTTACACTGCGACTCACACAACAGGGTCAGGGCCTTCGCCATGTGGAAGTGTTCCCTCTATGGTGTAGTGCAACTACACCCCCCCCAGGCTACTGTGCATACAACAAAAGATGGGCGCCAGGAGGTTCTTGCAGTAAAACAGAAACGGTTTATTTAACTATGCACGAGGCAAGTGACCACAGGTTTAGTACTCACGCAGGAGCTGAGGCAATAGCACATTTCTCACACAGAGCTGCAGGCATTTCTCACAGAGGAAAGATCTTCATTAGGCATTTGCATTATTCACACATATTCCCTCCTGGAAGTTGTCAGGAAAGCAGCTTCTACACTGAGGTCCCTGACTGGAGGCAACACATAAAGCCTCTGGGAAATTACTCCCTTACTGCAAATCCTCGTTGGAGCTTCAGCTGCTCTTTCTCTCTCACCTCTCTGCCTTTCTCTCCTAGAGAGACTATAACAAGTCTGCCCTAGTGTAACTATTCCTCATTCACGGGGTTTCCTGGTCCCCGACTTCTTCTTCCAAAGCACATGGGCCTTTCTGGGCCTTTCTGGGCCTAGCTGTGCCCAGGCTCCCCTGAGCACACCCAGCTGGATCACCATCCACAGGCCAAAGAGGAAGTGGCCACTCCCTACACACACTATATAGCAGTGTAGCAGGGGAGTGTCATTCTCTCCTGGCAGATCACTCTAAGAAAAAGATGGGGGCCTTAAAGCTTCAGGGCAGATTAACCCATAGGGGCCCCTACATAGGCATCTTATTTTAGTTACGTTTGTCTATTGAAGCAGCTTGTTTCACTTTATATAAAAGTGAGCACTAAAAATTGTTGGTTTTGTTATTTTAATAGTTAAAAAGCCAAAAAAGTGTGCAAAGATAGTCATCTACAGCAAAGGATGATGGGAAGAGTTGTCAAATTGACTGGTAAGATAGAAAGTGTGCAAAATAATGCTCCTTTACTGCATTATATGAAAATGCTTAAATGCTAATATTTTCAGCTCAAGTTCTATTTAAGCCATTTATTTATGGGCCTTTACACTTTTTTTTTATTTTTAATCTTATCTCCACCAAAAACAGATTTTTTCATAACAAAAGAAAATATAATTGTAGTCAAATGCCCTATAACCATTAGTTAAATGGTTTTTAGTGGTTTTAAAGTTATTTGTAAATGTACATTGTTATTGTATTTATCACTTTCTATTCTCTGCACTGTTTCAAGCCTGTTTGTTTGCAGCCTCCTGCTAGATTGTTTAAGAAGTCAGAGCCAGGACTGCAGAGCATATAAACAGTCATAGAGATACTGGTTTGAAAAGCAAATATAGTTACAAATTACTTTACAACAAATAAAATATTTTTAATGTGTGTATTAGACATTTGCTCAGCATAATTGTTTTATGTAAAAACCTATTAAAGTGCCGTTGCCCTTTAAATTCTTGTTCTGTCACTCCTCTTCACGTATGCTGCATCCCTTCCCTTGCCTTTGCTTTCTCATGCCTCCCACCAATTCCTTTGCCTTTGTCATGAGAAATATCTACTGCTCAACACTTTTAGTTGTGACCCTTTGATGATTTCAGCTTTTTAATTAAAGGCGGCCCTCAGATCTTGCTGTTCTTTCAGTGTTTCCTTCACTTGAAAAGCTGACGCAAGCAAACTTCGCTTTTCAGGATTCATAGAGAAAACATTATTTCCTGTTGCAAACATTTATTTCTATTGTAGGATGTATGTTACAGTAAAGAGCTACACAGGGCTATAAAGGAGATATATTGTATAAAACAAACGTGTGCCAGTGCATTATACTTAAAGTATAGTAGGATTGTGCTTCAAAAATAGTGTTTCGATCTGATTTATTGAAAATTTCTGCAAAAACCTTACTAGTCCCATCTATCTGTTACATGTTCTGCTGCCTCCTTTCCTAGGCTGTGCAGGGGAGCTAGTTGCATTCTGCACACTGGACTGTAGAAAAGGAACCAATCAGAAGCTAGGCTGACCTGATAGGGATCTGGAACCTGTCTTTTGCCTGTGTGAATCAATTGACTATCCCCCTCCTACTGTGTTTCTGGCAGGGAACATTAGGACATGCCCACCCCTCATTTGAAACAGGGACCATAGCAGATCTATAGGGAGCTCCAATAAAGGGGCCATTTTAAAGATAATACGTTTTTGCTGAAAGTAAAACCAGCCATATATAATTCATTATTGCCATTGGAAGGTATTTTTAGTTATGCTATTTGTCTCCTTTAATCCAACACTGCTTACGTGAGTTTCTTGGATAGCTTCAAAACTAAAAAACTCTGTACTGAATAGATTCCACCATCCGTAGGAATGCAACCCACTTATGACTATCACTAAACGCTCTTATATGTCTGCCTTTGTCTATAAGTTATGTCTCTGCATGAATAAGGATAAAGAAATTATACATTTGCTCATTTAACCATTGTGGCCAGGTCCGGAATAAAATCAGTAATTTCATTACTGGTTCTGCTCAATGTTCTTACCAACAATTCCTTTTATTTGCAGTAGTCAATATCTCATAATTTGACCTAAGACCCTAGGAACCATTGTAAAGTTGGAGTTAGTTCAGTTACTCTACTAGGAATGGTATTTACTTACTTACAGTATAGTTCTTAACCAGACGCTCTTCTCTCCTCAGTGACATCATGATTACACATTTTGAACCCTCCATATCCTTTGACGGGTTGTGCAATGAGGTGCGGGACATGTGCACTTTTGAGAATGACCAGCCTTTTACCATGAAATGGATTGATGAGGAAGGTAATGACTGAGGGAACTATATAAACCTTGATGCAAAGGGTAATTGTATCACTCTGATAAATGTACTCTTGTTTAAGTGTCCTCTGCTATTAGGCTTTCTCTATTCAAGCCATTAAGGATGGCTTAGAGGGAAAAACATACCCCCTCCATTTTTTTTTACTTAAACTCAGTTGTACACATACCTATATTATTCTACAGATTGAAAGATAACCATTTTCCGGCCCCTTTTAGGCTCAGAAGGTTGTTCTTCTCTCATTTTTTTCCATTGTGAAATGATATATTCTTGGCCTGGAAAAACCATTGCTTTCCAGATAACCTTTGCATCACCCGCTGTGGAAAGTAGAGGGACTTTTAAGTCCAAGAAACTTTACTATGAAACACGGTGAGGAAATTCTGATGCTAGTTATACTGGTTTCTGTGCTTCCATGTAGTAATTATCTGTATTAATTACTAATCAGCCTTATATTTTGACATTTCTATTCTATGTGTACTTTATATTGTGAGTGGGTCTCTAAGCTCAGTAGTTAACTGCAGCACAGAGCATGTGCAGTGAATCAGCAGAAAAGAAGTTGAGGAGCTACTGGGGCATCTTTGGAGAGACAGGTCTTCACTGCTAAAGGGCTCTGATTGCCTTGGGCTGGTACAGACAGGGCCACCATTAGAAATCACGGGGCCCCGTACAACAACATTTTTGGGGGCCCCTGGGCCCCACCCACCCCGCCTCAGACCCCGCCCACTCCACATCACAGTTAAAAGACCACACAGACATCAGCGCTAAAAAAGTAACCCCCACACACACAATTTATAAAAAGCTATTGATGGTCAGGGCCCCCTTATAAGTTTTAAAAAAAAAACATTGGTGCCAGGGCCGCCCATAAAAGTTTTTTTAAAAAGCATTGGTGCCAGGGCCCCCCTTACAAGTTAAAAAAATTGGGGCCCCCAAATTTTTTTTAAAAAAAACATTGGTGCCAGGGCCCCCTTACAAGTTAAAAATAAATTGGGGCCCCAAAAAAAATATTTTAAAAAAAAATATTGGCGCCAGGGTCCCTCTTACAAGATAAAAAAAAATTGGGGCCCCAAAAAATATTTTTTTAAAAAAAACATTGGTGGCAGGGGCCTAAAGAATATTAAAATAATACATTGGTGCCAGGGGATTAAAAAAAAAAAAAACACAAATTGGTGTTCAGTAGAATTGAACTCGTGGCTTCAGGACTTCAACTTCACCTCCTTTCGTGACTTTGGGTCTTTTCGCCGCTTCAGGACTTCAATTTCGGCTGTTTTTGTGACTTTGGGTCTTTTCGCCGTTTCGGGAGTTTGGTTGTTCGACACTTCCGCATTTTCCACTGTTCGGCTGGCCGCAGATCTTCGGTGCTGGCAAGGGAGGCCCGGCTCTTTCTAAACTGCAGCACTGCCGGGCCCCCCTTCATGCCCGGGATACTTGTCCCCCCTGATGGCAGCCCTGGGTACAGAAGCCCAAAACATAATGTAAAACATTTCTACATACTTCTTTAGTTCTCCTTTAAGCAGATGCTTATCTGGCCTCCATAATGATAAGAATGTTCAGTTAAGGATGCTTGAGATTCTTTGATGCACAGGTAATAAGATAAAGTGGTAATTCAGGTAATACTAGTAAGTTCTAAACAGTTCTAACTATTTTTCTCATGTATTTAACCACTTTTGGTTTTTAGGCCTGAATGTAATGTAGCTAACGATGGCATAACTTAAATACCTGGTTTCTGTGTTAATAGGTCCCAGCCAGGGTATTGCAGCCCTTGCATCAACACAGTATGTAAATATGCACAAACAAGTTCAGTGTGTAAATTACAGTTTATTAAAATTAACCAATTTCCGTTTATGAGAATTGGAAACATTCTCTGGGGCAGTATGTGCCTAAGTTTAACCTGACCCTAATAAATAAAGCTTGCACTGGACATGCATTCAGCTTATGCTACACATCTTATCAAGCATCCTATTTCTTGCTGTGCCATGTTTCTACCCCACTTCTTCCTTTCATTTTGTCATTGATCTCAATCTCTCCTCAAGCGGGTGGCCTAGTGCTGGGGGGGGGGCATTTTTAATACAGTTACCCCCACCAAAGTTCCGG
The DNA here is from genome assembly GCF_017654675.1 of Xenopus laevis. NCBI lineage: Eukaryota > Metazoa > Chordata > Amphibia > Anura > Pipidae > Xenopus > Xenopus laevis. The sequence goes on along the minus strand of NC_054380.1, from coordinate 98,858,448 downwards.
CTCTATTAGCCCGCTCCTTTGGTTTGGGATTATATATTTTGGCAACAGGTGCCCTTTAAGTCCTAAAGACCTATTTTAGTTTGGCACAATATTAACTTGCTCTATATAATTTCATAGCTGCCAGTTTTCTAATATGGCATGTTTTAAAGCTGAAGCAGAAAGGCAATTTTCCCTGGCATTAAAGCATCATTGCAAATTGTTTTAAAATGAAACAAATTGCTCCTTGTATAGAGAGTCATACCTGGAAGTACCTGCTAAGCTTTTTTATCTACTGGTATTTTATAGAGAACATTAGTTTATTTCTGGGGAATGCCCTGTTTGATGGGTTGTTTGCATTAATCAACTAAGCTGTATATTGACTACAGAGCTGTAGGACAGTCCTTAAAGGAGAACTACACTCTGTAGGACAGTCCTTAAAGGAGAACTACACTCTAACTAAAGAAGTGTTTTGTGCTTCTGTACCAGCCGAAGGCAATGACAGCCCTTTAGCGCAAAAGATCTGTGTCTCCAAAGATGCCCCAGTAGCAACCCATCTTCATTTCTGCTGATTCACTGCACGTGCTCTGTGCTGCTGTCGCTTAGGGACTGTTTCAAAATATACAGTACACATAAAATATAAATGTCACATTATAAGGCTGATTAGTAATTAATACAGATGATTACTACATGGCAGCACAGAAACCAGTGCAACTAGCATCAGAATTTAATAATCAGCCCTGTAGCATCAGCTTATATATATTACAGACCAACTTAATTTTCTGCTTGATAATTTGTGACGACCCCTAAGCTTCTCATCCGCTGCTGAGAGCCCACTGAGCATGTGAGTGTCACAGACACTTTTCAAGATGGTGACTGTGACAAGTTTGAAGTCCTGGATCTTTGATGCTATTGACAAGCTGAAACTTTAGGCTGGTTCAATAACTTCATTAGAGAATTTAGTTCTCCTTTAAATCATTACTCATTAAGACTACAGCTCCCATATTTCCCAAGATGTGAAGCTTCTAATTTGTCATGCAAGCAGAAGAGCTATTGCCAGCATTCATTTTACTTTTAAATTTGTTTTTTTTTGGCTGCAGTGTGCTCTCTGGATGTCAGTGGCATTTTCTACTACAAAGTGTACAACGTATTTAGCAGAGATTTGTACTGGGACTGGAAGCCGCAGGCATGTCAAAAAAAAAACTGAAGCACCGCTTCTTCAGTCTTCCACAGTAACAAATTTATCATGCTGTCAGTAATTTGCCCTGAAACCTAACTTACCCACTCCATTGAAATGCATAGAAACATCACCTGATGTCTCAAGCTGTGGAGCAGAGAGCACAGAGAAAGGGACAGATTCTATGGCAAGCTTGGGGGACTTTAAATCCCAGAATTTTTAAAATGGAAAAAGTTGAGGGGGGCTGGGGTTTGAATGACTCTGTGAGCCCAAGGAGGGGAATCAGGTGCAGACTCACAGTTTTCACATCAGTCTGAGGAGTCGTGTGTGTGTATATATATATATATATATATATATATATATATATATATATATATATATATATATTTATATATGTATGTGTGTGTGTGTATATATATATATATATATATATATATATATATATATATATATTATATATATATATATATATATATATATATGTATATGTATAAATGATAGTGTTTATGCACCTTTCTACACAAGCCCCGCTATATAAGCTCATGTCAACAAGAGGGGGTATTTTAATTTTACTCAAAAACATAAGTGTCTAAACTGTTAGTCCTTCAGAATTTATCTCACCATAAAATGCAAAACATGGTGACATCAGCTACATTTTTTTAATGTGAATCGTGATATAAAAATATTGTATAGGTTTTGTCCCTTTTTTTTCCTCCCAATTAGATGTGTTTTTTTTATTTTTCTTGTTTGGGTTAAAGGGACAAAATGGGTCAATAAATATAAAGTATGTGTTACCACTTCCCTAGTGCTGATTAATTTCCCCTGTGGTGGGAGTTGTACATAAAAGAAACCAATCAGCACTCTAGTGCACATTTCTTGGGCAAAATTAGGAAAAAGGTATATTCAGAAATGTTTTTTTTTCCCTCTTGCAGGAGATCCATGTACAGTTTCCTCTCAGTTGGAGCTGGAAGAAGCTTTCCGTTTGTATGAACTGAATAAGGATTCAGAACTGCTTATCCACGGTAAAACAGATAATTTAAATGCAGCGTCATGTTTTATACTAATATTTGTATCACCAATATTTTGCAGTCTGTATAGAACCCTGGTACCTAGTAGCTTTCTGCAGGTACACCATGTTTTTTTTTTGTTTTTTTTAATAAAAATGTAATCAGCAGCAAGCCTACAAAATACATCAATGTTTTTAAACTTTAATTTATCATGGCTAAATATAGCTAATTTACTTCAATGCAATAAATTGTTTTCTTATTCGCAGTGTTCCCTTGTATACCAGAGAGGCCTGGAATGTCCTGTGCAGGGGAAGACAGTAAGTGCATCTTATTAATGTCTGCATTCCTGCATGTGCAGTGGCTGTTATATGCAACTAAGGAAAAGTATGGCTTACTTTAATGTAATATGACTATAAATGCTCAATTAAATATACGGACAGTATTTATGTATAAATTACATTTTGAATATAAGTGAGAGCTGCCAAACTAGATCCTCTTTCAAGAGGGTAAGCATGGGTAGTCTTCAATTATAAAGTTCTTCCAGAAGGAACAGTCACATTACATGAAAAGCAACAGAATGATTGTCTGATGTTTTTGAACTGAACAAATAGCAGACACAGAAAGAATCCGTAGATATCCAGACAAATAGTTACTAACCGTAACTGGATTGTAGGGGTTCAGAAGTGTATTCATTGTTTTGTTTTGTTTTTGTTTAAATACCTGAACTAACACTGAATTACTACCTTTAATGGACTGTTGATGTTAATACAATTCTGTGTTCTCACATTTGCCAGTTTGGGCCCCAGCAGCCATCCAGCTTCCTACAGTTTTATTTAGTGCACTTTGACACAGCACGTGCCTACATTGGAGTTTTTTGAACTGTATGAAATGCCTGACTATCAGCAGGGGTGTATTTTATATAACAAGCACGCATACATACATGTTTATATGTTTATGACCGATCTTCCTGTCATATTTTACATTCTATATAGATTTGTCAAACGGTATAACATGCTCGTCATAAAAATTTAGTTACGTTAATGGTCTCTTTTAAGATGAGCATCATTTTTATCCTGTCTTTGATTTGTGTTGAAAAGGCCTTATTTTTCCATGATAAAGGCACTGATTCTCTTGTCTTGTTACTAGAGTCCATATATCGACGTGGAGCCAGAAGATGGAGAAAACTCTATTGTGCAAATGGACACACTTTCCAGGCCAAGAGATTTAACAGGGTGACTAATCTTATTACTACTTTATTAAGGGCTTGAGAAAAAAGCTGAACCTCACTTGATAGATAATGAAAATGTCTATTAGAGAAAATAAACATCCCACACAGGACAGACTAGTGTCTATATATAAACAGAGAGAGGAAAACGGAGTTCTGCGCGCCGGACTGCTTTTAAAATCAGAAATCTTTTTCATCAGACGAATAGACGAATAAAGATTTCTGATTTTAAAAGAAGTCCAGTGTGCAGAACTCCATTTTCCTCTATTCTGTGTGGCGTGGGACGCCAAAGGAATCCTGCACCCAGTGATGTGTCTATGAGCTGCCTGATTTACACTCTGCAATCAAATTCAGATAGGTTACTTCTACCTGCCTAGTATGAAGCCTTTTGGGATGAAAAATGTTTGTACTGGTGTTGACTCGTGTATCATGTTTTCCAGCGAGCACATTGCGCCATCTGCACTGACCGAATATGGGGACTGGGGCGACAAGGCTATAAATGCATCAGCTGTAAACTGCTCGTTCATAAGAAATGTCACAAACTTGTTACCATTGAATGTGGCCGACACACAATAGCGGTAAGTAATAGGTGCCACTAATGCTCTAGATTATTTCGTTAACACACTTTCTTATTTATAAGTAATAAGCATACACAGTTCTCTAACCCATGTCTACATGAAGCCACACTTGAAAGAATCTATATATTGCATCTGGGTGTATGGCATTTCATAACTCTATTGAGATGTTGGTCTTTTTGCTACCACAGCTGATAATATTTGGAAAACTATATTATATATTAACAGGGTAATTGCCCTTTATATATTTAGCTGCTAAGGGAAGAAATAAAAATACACAGAAATAAATGTATACATTTATAAAAGAAAAAGTGGACCAGATTGCACCAATAATCGGACCATATCAGGGTTGTTGTTGGTCAATGTTCCTCTCATATTGTACTTTGGATCCCCTAACTTAAAGGGATCCTGTCATCGGAAAACATGTTTTTTTTCAAAACGCATCAGTTAATAGTGCTACTCCAGCAGAATTCTGCACTGAAATCCATTTCTCAAAAGAGCAAACAGATTTTTTTATATTCAATTTTGAAATCTGACATGGGGCTAGACATTTTGTCAATTTCCCAGCTGCCCCTGGTCATGTGACTTGTGCCTGCACTTTAGGAGAGAAATGCTTTCTGGCAGGCTGCTGTTTTTCCTTCTCAATGTAACTGAATGTGTCTCAGTGGGACATGGGTTTTTACTATTGAGTGTTGTTCTTAGATCTACCAGGCAGCTGTTATCTTGTGTGAGGGAGCTGCTATCTGGTTACCTTCCCATTGTTCTTTTGGTTGGCTGCTGGGGGGAAAAGGGGAGTGGGGTGATATCACTCTAACTTGCAGTAAAGAGTGATTGAATTTTATCAGAGCACAAGTCACACGACTTAGGACAGCTGGGAAATTGACAATATGTCTAGCCCCATGTCAGATTTCAAAATTCAATATAAAAAAATCAGTTTGCTCTTTTGAGAAATGGATTCCAGTGCAGAATTCTGCTGGAGCAGCACTATTAACTGATTCATTTTGAAGAAAATTTTTTTCCCATGACAGTATCCCTTTAACTGAATTTTTCAGACAGTCTGATTGATATCTGGCTGCGACAGCATATTTTTTTTTTTTAAAATCTGCTCATATGAGTTTGGGCCATGGAATACTTCCTATTAAAATGAAAAGGCAAAAAACAAGTAAGTAGCTGCATTTTGATTGTCGCTACAAGTAGCAGTGATGAGACTGCCTTGCACAACATTTCCTTTACAAAATATTCAAGTAAAGCAACAGATAAGATTTATCAATTTAGAAAAAGTATTGAATTTTTTTTTTTGTCTCACTGGCTGTTAAAGACTTGGAATGTCAATTCTTTATGCGTCTTAATTTCTGCTGATTGCAGGAACCTGTTATACCAATGGATCCACCAGGCATGCACTCGGAACACCATGAACCAGGTAAAAAAGTGAACAGACCCTTTTTTTGTTGAAACACAAAATATTTAGCTTAGTTAAATATTTAGCTTAGCTGCATTTTGAAGATTGAGCTCATGTAAGAACAAGGCATTCTTAGAAGCAGCTATCATTAAATTTTCAGTGGTCTTGAAGTTACTTGTAAATATACCTATATATCTTTCTGTCCCTTGCTATTCTCTGTCAGCAGACTTCTGCAACATTGTCAGAATTAGGAGTCAGAAAATATTGCTTTGGTCTGAAGATACATTTCCACTTAACTTCATCAATTTTTGTATTAATGTACATCAGAAAGTTGCTTTTAATTTTTTCATTTACATCACATTAAATATGTTTACCAATGAGGTACATATATCTTTATATGTCATCTGAAATTTCTAGAAGTTGGATGCAGTGGGAGTGAATTAGATGATCTGTATTATGATTGATATGCATTAGCTGATTTTCATGTGTAGGTATGGGATGTAATTAGGGATGGGCGAATTTCTTCGCCTTGTTTCGCCGCAGAAATGACGCCCATATTTTTGTATGGAGTTGCGCGTCGAAAATTTTTTAATAGACTTTAATGGGCGGCGGCGACATTTCACCCGCACAAATTTTTGCAGAAACGAAACAGGTCAAATTCGCCCAAGCCTACGTGTAATATCTAGAATGCTTGGGGCCTGGCGTTCACAGATAACTGGTCTTTCTGTACTGTGGTGCACCAGGTCCTAACACATTAAAAGCAAAAAAAAATATTGTTTTTGATCATCTTGATTTAAGCTAGTATAGTAATGTCAGAGAATAAGAAATTCAATCAGAATTAAGAATATTTATTTTTTAAATAGACCATACTAGTCCATAACATTAATTGCAACCAAGCAGCAAAGATATTTTTAATAAGAAAAAAGACAAAAGTCTGCAGTGCTAAATAATAAAACAGTTACATTATATTATTTTATTTACACTTTATGTATCAGGCCTGTCATTTCCATCACTTAATTAGCCATTGTAAACCGTTAATGAAAATGAGAAAATATAAGCTTTTTATGAGGCATTTTAGCCAAAAAGGAGACAAAATTGGAACATAGTTAACCCTCCATTTATATAGCTTCAGAATGAAAATAGTGCCCAGTTTTCCTTTGCAGGTTAAAACCAAATGCATCAGTCAGTACCAGTACATACGCCAGAGTTACACAATTATTTTATCTTACTCTGGACTTTGCAAATTCCTTTGAAACTAATGGAAACAAAGCTATGATTGTAAATTCCTGTGGAAGCTATGGGAGTTTTTAGGCAATTTTGCTACTTATGCCAGTTCCAATGCAAGTTTTTTTTTTTTTAACATTAAGCAGCTTTTTTTAAAATCTCGGCTTCACCATTCCCACTCACCTTTATAGCTTTGCACATGGTCTGTGGCGGTGTAAAAAGGGATGATAGATATTCTAGGATTTTCTTTCTTTTTAAGTAGTATGTTAAATTATGTATGCTCAGGCCCGCCATCAGAAATCACAGGGCCCCATACGACATAATTTCCTGGGCCCCCTGGGCTGCACCCACCGCAAGCCCCACCTACAGGTCCGCCCCCCAGCCCACAAGTCCGCCCCCACCACACAGTAAAAAAACAAAAAAAATATTGGTGGCTAGGGTTCCCACGTTAATAAAAAAATAAAAAGATATTGGTGGTCAGGGCCCCCCATAAAAAAAACATTTGTGGCCAGGGCCCCCCATTAAAAAATATTGGTGGCTAGGACCCCACATGAGAAAAAAAATTGGTGGCCAGGGCCCCCTCCCCCACATTATGAGAAAATTGGTGGCCAGGGCCCCTTAAACGTCCATGCCTTCCCAAAGTCAGCAGCTCTCAGAAAGATGGGGGGCCGGCTAATCAAGTAAGTGTGGCGTGGCAGGGCCCTCTTACCCTCGGGGCCCCCTAAAACTCTCCCCCCTGTCCCCCCCTGATGACTGCCCTGTGTACGCTAGCCCCCCTTTTCCATTGTGAGATATGATTGTCACATTATTAATGTAGCCCAAAAATGATTATAGTAGTTATTTGAGAAGAATTACTCTATGTACCTACTCCTTACTTGTGTAAGTTTTGACACTACCTTGAGATTAGAGTCCACGTTTCTCCCACCACTGCTTTGGCTCTTTGGGCACCCTGTGCTGTGTCTTTGCAATTATTCAGAAATTCACTTATTGATCCATTCACTTATTGGTTTGTGTCTGCTTTTCCAACAAAAGTGTTTCTCAATTCCTAAAAAATTAAATGTAAAAAAAAAAAACAACAATACCTGTACAATTACGAGAGCTTTAAGGTTGCGTTTGCTTATAAAGTAAAGCAGTTTTTTCCTTCCCTCTACAGAATTTACCTATAGACCAAGAAGCCAAGACAATCTAGATCAAGTTGGTGAAGAGAAAGAGGTAAGAGCTATCTGTGGCATTATGCTCAAGAATGTGCTCTGTGCAAATAGCTTTTTCATCACTCATTCATTGGGGCCTTACCCTGCTGCTGCAGAATGGCTTTTGAAATAGGCATATTCTGGGACTAAAAACAGAATGTATCAGCCAAACATGATAGCGCTTATTGGCTGTCCATTAAAGACATTCTGCAAGAACAAATAGTTCCATCTGAAATAGAATGTCACAGACTGTCTTATATCTTAGGGTATGTTTATTTGCAAATCTATGAACCATGTGAGCTTTGACATTTTGTGAGTGGAATATTTACATTTACCCACCCATAAATATGTTTTTACTGTATCAGAAGGGTCAAAACGTCAGAAAAATAGGGAAAACAATTCTAATGTACTGTACATTTTCAGCAAAGCCTTATATCTAACATTGCAGTCTCTTAATTGTGCACATTCAATGTGTTTAAACTTCAGAGATTGGGGAGGGGGGTTGTGTACAAAGACAATCTGTTAAAATATCCATAATACAAAAAACATTAAAGTGTTTTAAAGCTATTTAAATAAGTATTGTTGTTGTGCACTGGAAAAAATTGTGTTTTTGCTTCAGAAAGGCTTCTATAGTTTATATCTGGGGTCCCCAACCTTTTTTTTACCTGTGAGCCACATTCAAAAGTAAAAAGGTTGAAGAGCACCAAGCATGCAAAAAGTTCTTGGGGGTACAAAATATGGGTTGTAATTGGCTATTTGGTAGCACTTAGGTGGACTGGAAGCCTACATGAGACTCTGTCTGGCAGTACACTTGGTTTGTATATAACCAAAACTTGCCTCCAAGCCAGAAATTCAAAAATAAGCACCTGCTTTAAGGCCACTGGGAGCAACATCCAAGTGTCAGAGAGCATCATGTTGCTCACGAGCCACTGGTTTGGGATCACTAGTTTATATAAACAAGCAGCAGTTGAACTCTGGGGGTAGTCATTACATCTAAAAATTGAGAAAATGTGCAGTATTACCAGCAAATAGTAGAGTTTGTCATGAAGTATATGATTAATTTTCCAAAGGTGCAACATAATTACTTATGCCCATGGGTGGGTGGTACCCACCTGTCTTCTGCATAAAATACATATAAACAAATACAAGAGGTCCTCTGCACTCAACCCATTATCAATATATTCAAGACAAAGACATTTTGTGCATACTGCTACTGAAAAATGCCTTAGCCTTTAAACAAAACAGGGATTGTTTGTCCATATATTGCAATATAGTTAAGCTGGCCAACTACGTCAGTCATCCCATATCTGGCCAGTCCTATGCTCAATTTTACAAAGGGACTAAGTTTTACCTGCAACTTACTAGCTGTAAAACTCCCAAACTTGGCTGCCATTTTATTAGACAGCAGCTTTGAAAGCAGCTAGTAAGTTGCAGGTAAAACTTAGTCCCTTTGTAAAATTGAGCATAGGACTGGCCAGATATGGGATGACTGACATAGCCTATAAAGGCTAGGGGTGCCTCTAGAATTTGTTATAATGTTCTTGGTTTGTTTGTGTTCCATGTTGTTGCATTTAGACCAATTTTTGTTTCAAAATGTAAACTTAAGGGGCAGATTTATCAAAATATGAGTTTAGATTTTAATAAATAAAAACCTCACCCATGTTCTATTCATTCCTATGGGATTTATAGAAGGATATTTATCAATGGGTGAAAATTAGAACTCACCTTTTGAGAAATACGCTCCAAAAATCCCATATGAATGAATAGAATGTGGGTGAGTTTTTATTTATCAAATTTATTTATTTATTAAAATCTGAACTCATATTTTGATAAATCTGCCTGTTCATGTATTATTTTGGTTTCTTTCCTTGTACTGCTGCTGTATAAGAATCAGCCGAGTAAAGGCAAGGGACTCATGCTGTTTGTAAATTTTTGTGCAGGCAATGAACAGCAGGGAGAGTGGAAAGACCACATCTAGCCTCGGACTCCAAGACTTCGACCTTATGCGTGTTATTGGAAGAGGCAGCTATGCTAAAGTTCTGCTTGTCCGGTTAAAGAAAACAGAGCGAATCTATGCAATGAAAGTTGTCAAAAAAGAGCTTGTTAATGATGATGAGGCAAGTGTTTTATTATTCTATGGTATCCAAGGGAAAGTGTACAGAAATTTGAGAGAGAAATTTGAGAGAGAAATAGGAGAGATGGGAAGGTAGAGAACAATGCATACTTCATCCTGTAGATGGCAGCCAAGGCATCCAGCAACAATATTTGAGAGCAGACCCAAAAATGACTCCAAATCAGCAAACCTATGTGATAATCTGGAGTAAAGGATTAAAGCCAGAACATGTGTGGCACTTTGACATGTTCTCAAGTGAACTGAGTTTAAATAGACCCTCCACCCCCCCAAAAAAAGCATAGAAAATAGCAGACGTGACTTTTTTTTTTTTAAATGTACACTTTATGCTTTGTATTCTTGCTGTGTTTTTTATGTAGGCTTGGTTTGAACTAACATGTCTCAACTGGGTTAGGAGAACTTGTTCTTAAAGGGGGACTATTGTGATAATGAAAATTTAATAATAGCTACAGTATACTGAAATCAGAAACTTTCTAAATACAATCAATTGTTTCTCCTCATTTCTCCTCATTCTGTCTTCATTCAGGAGTTGGGTGTCAGATGGATGATCCAATATATCTTATAGGGGGCTCCTTTTGTCTAGAAGATGAATCCGAGCTCACTCTATTGAAATCACCAGACATCATGTCTCTCTACATGCAGGATTTGTGCAAAAGGCAGTTATTTTGTTTGTACTGGAATCAGTTGAGTGAGGTCTTATACATCTGCTAGGAAAGGGAGCCTCCCTATAGTTTATATTGGATCATTCATCTGACACCCAACTGCTGCATGAAGACAGAATGAAGAGAAAGATTCTGAGAGAGGAATAGTGAATATAAACTTAATTCTTTCAGCTTTTATACTTTAAAGGGATCCTGTCATTGGAAAACATGTTGTTTTCAAAATGCATCAGTTAATAGTGCTACTCCAGCAGAATTCTGCACTGAAATCCATTTCTCAAAAGAGCAAACAGATTTTTTTATATTCAGTTTTGAAATCTGACATGGGGCTAGACATTTTGTCAATTTCTCAGCTGCCCCTGGTCATTTGACTTGTGCCTGCACTTTAGGAGAGAAATGCTTTCTGGCAGGCTGCTGTGTTTCCATCTCAATGTAACTGAATGTGTCTCAGTGGGACATGGGTTTTTACTATTGAGTGCTGTTCTTAGATCTGCCAGGCAGCTGTTATCTTGTGTTAGGGAGCTGTTATCTGGTTACCATCCCATTGTTCTTTTGTTTGGCTGCTGGGGGGAAAGGGAGGGGGGTGATATCACTCCAACTTGCAGTACAGCAGTAAAGAGTGATTGAAGTTTATCAGAGCACAAGTCACATGACTTGGGGCAGCTGGGAAATTGACAATATGTCTAGCCCCATGTCAGATTTCAAAATTAAAAATAAAAAAATCAGTTTGCTCTTTTGAGAAATGAATCAGTTAATAGTGCTGCTCCAGCAGAATTCTGCACTGAAATCCATTTCCCATGACCGTATCCCTTTAAATATGACCTTGTGTGTTTCTTGGTGTTAAGGAGTACATTGTGTTTCTGACCAGAAACTAGTCAGAGGTTGGTTTTAATGGAACCACTCTTAAATATTTTTAGACCCTCTCCATATAATAACAAATCCGCCTGTATGTTATCAACTGTAGGCTCACACAAGATTGAGATATTTCCAACAAACATAATTATACACGCAGAGCACTCACCTGACCACATTTTTCTATTTGCTTTTTATCTACAATAAAAAAAATCTAAGGAAGGAATTTTGAGTATTTGGTGGTGTGTGTTTATTTACTAGCTGAAATTGTGAATTGTTTTGCGAATTTATTTTTAGCAGTCGTCAGTCAAAATTGATGACCTTGACTTGTGACTGCTGTTCTTGTTTGCAGATAAAGTGTTTAATTGTGTGGCATATACTGTCATCATTTCCACACTTTCCCCCGCAGATTGTGTCACACCTGCAATTTGGGCATCGGCTCCACACCCCCTTTCAGAATTCCCAACTGTTGAATAGAATATAAACATATTGTTGAAAACCTTAAACCGTATTTGTTAGGGATGCACTGAATCCAGGATTCTGCCTTTTTAAGCAGGATTCGGATTGGCCGAATCCTTCTGCCCGGCCGAACTGAATCTGAATCCTAATATGCATTTGCACATGCAAATTAGGGTCTGCCCGGCCAAGGTGAATCCGAATCCTAATTTGCATATGCAAATTAGGGGCGGGAGGGAAATTGCGTGACTTTTGGTCACAAAACAAGGAAGTAAAAAATGTTTTCCCCTTCCCACCCTTAATTTGCATATGCAAATTGAGTTCCGGATTCGGTTAGGTATTCGGCTGAATCTTTCACAAAGGATTCGGGGGTTAGGCCGAATCCAAAAAAGTGGATTTGGTGCAACCCTAGTATTTGTATGTCAGTCTGTTTTTCTATTACTATAGAATGGAAATGTGAGTTTATGTATGCATATACAGGAGGTGAGAAAGACTGCAAACAGTATATAGCTAGAGATTACAGACACATAAACAGACACAGAGAGAACTGGTAACACAGACATATTTCTGTATTTGCATTTGTGTATTTTCTGTTTTCTCATTATGATGTGCTTATCTTGTGTATATCAAACAAGTTGAGTTGCACATTTTATAGGCTTAAGAAATTATTATTATTATAATTTATTTTTCTGAAGAGTTAAAGGAAAACTATACCCCCCAAATAATGTAGGTCTCTATTAAACAATATGGCATAAAACAGCTTAAATGTAAAACACTGCTTCATGTAAATAAACCATTTTCATAATAATATACTTTTCTAGTAGTACAGTATGTGCCATTGGGAAATTAGAAAATTACCTTTTTAAAAAATAAGGGCCGTCCCCCCTGGCATCATACGATTCACTGTGCACACAAACATACCATCAAACTATACTTGTTAGGTCGCATGAGCCAATTAACAGACAGAGTCCTGTCTTTTGCTTCAACACTTCCTGTTAGAGTTGTAGTATTTCTGGTCAGGTGATCTCTGAGGCAGCACACAGACCATCATGAAATGGTGGTTCAAGGCAAGAGATGTAAAGGGCAATATTTACTTAAATACATATACCAGTTTGGTAAGATTCTTTGATATGCCACTTAATATGATATAAACTATCTGTTGCTTAAGTATTCATTTTGGGGGTATAGTTTTCCTTTAAAAAAAAAAAAAAGTTTGTGTAAGCCTGTATTCTGTAGATCTGAGCTGCAAACCGATCTCAGGGAAGGTCTGGGAATCCTTGCTTCTGCTGTGGAAGGTTAAGCCATCTGATCTTTCTAAACAGCTGTGAAACAGGCGTTTTTAAGTATAAACCATCCACAGATACACAATGTGTGTTTCTGCTGTTTCAAAGTGTGATGGCACCATCTTCTTTTTTGTCATCTTGTCAAATTGGCTTTGCATTCGGGTACAGCTAACGTGCTACCATATTCTTGCTATTAAACTGGTTAGATGATCATTTATAGATTGCACGAGCTGAGTGAGGTTGCTTTGGCAACTTTTATGTATCTTATGTATAAGTGTGTGTGTGATTATGTATTTTGGGCTATTATGCATTAGTCTAAATCAACTTCCAGTATTCCTTTATAAAAGGAACAGTAACACCAAAAAGTGAAAGTGTTTTAAAGCGGACCTTTGCAAAGTCCTTTGCAAATTAAACATGGAACGTAAATAATTTTCTTAAAACACCCATACCTGTTATAAAGGTGTTTAAATATCTGAGCTGTCAATCAAGTATTACCTGCCCTGCCTCTATGCATGAGGCATAGAGGTGGAACAGTCAATTACTTTCACTTTTCATTCAGCAGTCCCTAGATTTTACTGTACTCCCACAATTTTGTCTAATAATAGTTTCCACAAAATGGCTCCTGCCTGCTTGCTGTGGTTGTGCAATTCCAAGACTGAAGGAAACAAAATGGAAATAATAAATATAGTGTTTATATAAGTTTATTTTGCTCAACTAACATAATAGAAAAGAATTTGGAATTATTTCTTAAGGTGACGGGTCCCCTTTAAAGTAATTAAAATATAATATACTGTTGCCCTGCACTGGTACAACTGGTGTATTTGCTTTAGAAACTCTACTATAGTTTATATAAACTAGGGATGCAATGAATCCACTATGAAGATTCTGCTGAATACCGAACCAAATCCTCATTTGCATATGCAAATTAGGGGTGGGAAGGGGAAAACCTTTTTTCCCTCTCTAATTTGCAAATGCAAATTAGGATTGGGTTAGGTTTGGCCCGGAAAAATGGCGGAATCCCGAACCGAATCCTGGATTTGGTGCATCCCTAATATAAACATGGTCTTATGTAGCCATGGGGCAGCCATTCAAGGATTAGGTTACATAGCAGATAACATTGTGTAGAATACCATTGTATTCTATTACAGAATTTATCTGTGCCTTTTCTCCTTTTTCCATCTTAAATGGCAGTCCCCATAGCCACCCAGCAGCTTATTTATATAAACTATAGTAGTCTTTCTAAAGCAAACACATAGCTTTTACCAATGCAGGGCAACAGGACTTTTCTTATGAATGACTTTAAAATGCTTTCATATTTTGGTGTTACTGTTCCTTTAACTACGGTACATGCCCAGTGTTATTTTCCAAATGTTTTGCTGTCATGAGGTTAATGCTAATAATAAGTTTTGCCTGTTGCGTTTCTTACAATAATAACTATTATTTATCAAAATGCAGCTTAACATTATTCCCATTTGAACTGCTGTTTTGCATGTAGCTAATTATTCTTAGTCTTGTTTCTTCAGGACATCGACTGGGTGCAGACAGAGAAGCATGTGTTTGAGCAGGCCTCAAACCACCCATTCCTAGTTGGACTACACTCTTGCTTCCAAACGGAGAGCAGGTAACCCTCCTAGTTTCTTTTCCTTTTTATCTACTGACCCAGTAGAAGAGAACATGTTAAAAGGTAATTTTCTCAGTTGCCATTTATACCACAGGGAAGAATAGCTGCCTCCCCCTTCCTGTATTCATATGCGCTGAGAGGCATGGGATCAGACTCAATGGAGACTGGATTTCAGTATGGGAGTATGCATTTTAGCAAGGAAGGCAAGGGTTTGGCTTTTCTTCCGTTGGCGAATAAACCCATCTGCTGCTAGCCTAAGGGTATGGATTAGGTTCAGTAGAACAATTTAGTCATTTGAATTTGTCAAAACCCCCTAAAATTAATATAAATACCCAGACTGCTGCTCTGAGCACCGTTGTTGTTTATATTAATTTTCCATTTTTAGCCGTTTGTGATATATTTGATGCATTTTTAGACTGCAGATACACTTTTGGCTCAACAAAAAGTCAGCAACCCTAGGGTTAACTGCATAGACTCTGCTTTCTACAACATTGAAGTTATCAGGCTATCAATCTAAAGTTGTCTAAACTCTTAATTTTAAAGGAGAACTAAAGCTTAACTAAAGAAGTAGCTAGAAATGTTGTACATTATGTTTTGGGCTTCTGTACCAGCCCAAGGCAATAACAGCCATTTATCACTAAAGATCTCTGAAAAAAGTGGATGGATGGTGAACAACCCCTTTAATAAAACTCAAGGATTCTGCTCAGCAGGGATAAAGATAATACATGTATCAACTAAAGGTATCAATTTAGAACAGTTAAAAATTTGACGAACCCCCCCCTCCCCAAGCTGATTTAGAAGGTACAAAAATGAAACTTTACACTTCAATATTAGAAAAATGGTCACATATAGAAAATAGAGAGCTATTGGGAAACATTTTTATTTCTGGTGAACAATCTGAAACCAACTGAACTGAAAAAAGTGTTTGGAAGGTGACCCCTTTAAGGACCAACTCACAATATACAGTACACAGAATATAAATGTCACAATATAAGGTTGATTAGTAATTAATACAGATAATTACTACATGGCAGAACAGAAACCAGTGCAACTAGCATCAGAATTTAATAATCAGCCCTGTAGCATCAGTGTATATTATAGGCCAACCTCATTTTCTGCTTGTAAATTTGCAAAAACCCCTAAGCTTAGCTTCTCAACAGCTGCTCAGAGCCCACTGAGCATGTGAGTGTCGCAGACACTTTTCAAGATGGTGACCCCCTGTGACAAGTTTGAAGTCCTGGATCATTGCGGCTATTGAGAAGCTGAAACTTTAGGCTGATGCAGTAAGTTTAGTATATAAAACTTGGCATTTTTAGCCACATTCAGTTTTTTAGTTTGTTTAGTTCTCCTTTAAAGAAACTAGAAGGGAAATTGTAAATTGCAAATATACTCAGAGAACCACTTTGAAAGTTTACACAAATTCCTTTG
Source organism: Xenopus laevis (assembly GCF_017654675.1). NCBI lineage: Eukaryota > Metazoa > Chordata > Amphibia > Anura > Pipidae > Xenopus > Xenopus laevis. The sequence goes on along the minus strand of NC_054380.1, from coordinate 98,842,245 downwards.
GGTTTAGATCACCTTTAATCCTCTGGACAACTAAACATGATGATTTTTTTGTTTACAGATAAAGGAATATTATCACATATCTGAATATGCAAATTAGGGTTAGGATTCAGTTCAGTATATGGCCCAATACCTTATGGTGGATTTTGTATTGAACAAGAATTATAACTACAGTGCACGGCTATTTGTGCCATTGAATCTGATGCTCAGTAGTGCTTAAAATCCAGATCAACTCCCTTTTTGTAGATTAGGACTAAAGGTTAAAAAATTGATGTTTTTGTTATTGCCAACCTATGTTATCCTGCAGTAGATTGTATGGGGTTATGAACAATGGCCTAGACCGATGCAGATGGCTTTAAACCATCCATTTAATCTTCTCTATACACGAGATGATGATGATGATGATGATGATGATGATGATGATGATGAAAAGCAGTCATCATCATTTACAGTATTTATACAGTTCCAACAAGTTACGCAGCTCTTTATATTGAAATGTAGGTACCATAGAACGATATTGTGCTGATTTATCAAAGGTCGAAGTGAAAATTTTAATTTTGAACTTTTCAAAGGTTTTTTTATGGTTAAAACTGTCAAATTCGACTAGGGAATTGTTAAAATTCGAGTTTTTTTTTTTTAAATTCAAATTCGATTTTCAAGATTTATCATACACTGGCCCTGAAAGAACTCAAAATCGACTATTCGCCAACTAAAACCTGCCAATTGGTGTTTTAGTCAATGGAAGATGTGATTTTTTAATAAATTTCGATTGGTCGAATTTCTAGTTCATGGGAGTTTATAAAAACTCAAATTAACTCAAAATTCGACCTCTTGTGCGTGAGATTTCCTGCTGAGACTATTGTACAAATGCAGACTAGGGCAGTATAGCCATGCCGACTATTAAGCTTCAGAATTTTTATATTGTACTTCATCATATATTCATCGATATCTTTTGCAAATATTGTTTCGAAAATGACCCCTCCTTAGTCCTAATAGAGATGAATGCATTGAATGTCTATCTTGCTTATTGATGAAGACATTGACTATGTTAATTGCTGATTGATCAAGACGCTTTCTGGCAGCCAAATGCATGACTGGCCGTGAGAGACCATAGTACTGTATTTCCACTTACTCTTTCTTTATGCTTTATTTCAGGCTGTTTTTTGTAATTGAATATGTGAATGGTGGGGATCTGATGTTTCACATGCAGCGTCAAAGGAAGCTTCCCGAGGAGCATGCAAGGTTTGTCTTTGTTTTAATGTGAAAATGCCCTTGTGCTATCTCTCTGTATATAGAAAGTCATAAATAATATTTTTCTAGTTTTCTTGTGTTTATAATGCTCAGCACACAATTACATTGGTGTAATAGACTTTTTTTCTTTCTCTCTCTCTCTCTCTCCCTGTAGGTTTTATTCTGCAGAAATCAGTCTGGCATTAAACTACCTTCACGAGCATGGTATTATTTATAGAGATTTAAAGCTAGACAATGTCTTATTGGATTCTGAAGGGCACATAAAACTTACCGACTATGGCATGTGTAAGGTGAGGAATGTTTTATGTTTCCTTTCCACCAAATGGGCCGTTCAAAGTGTGTTCCGCAGCAAGTCCTTTTCATTGAACTGATAAAAAAGGGGGTGTACTGCTGCTTTAATTGGAGCTAAACAAGGTCCAAAGGTTATTCATGATTCTTCACACCAATAGGATGAAAGTCTCTCTCAGAATAGAATTGTTGCTACCAAGAAATATAATATTTGTAGGTACTGGGCAAACAGCATTGACGGGCAGTTTCTATTAAAGCAAATGACAGACTGCACGGTCAGGTTTAAGTATTTTTCTACCGGCTGACAAATGCCTTCTGTGCCATGAGCCTTATGTTTGATGAAATTATATAGACATGCTTTTTCTGGTTTTTTAAGGGTCAGTATTACTCTTTAATGTACAAGCCATCAGTTTATGTATTGTTCATGCTATCCATTTGTGCGTATCCACTATTTGAATATTTAAATGCATGTTAAACAGAGGTGATCCGTTCTCACCGTACAAGAAGCAAGTATTTTGATGAAGCATTTTATATGGTTCTCCTTGAACAATTTCAAATATTTATTGATCCAGAAACAAACAGAACTAATTGCTTTTCATCAGTCCGGAATGATAATTTTTCCCTCAAGAAACGTAATTTGTAAAATGCTACGCAGGGACATCGTTTTGATTCTCCTGATTGCTGCATTCTGGATCAATATAAATGAGCGTATAACTCAGATTCCCAAAGCTTCTCGCTGTCATTATTTGATTATGTTCAGTGGAGTCAGCCATAATCCCTTGTTTCTGAGACAGCATGGAATAAACATGAACATGTGTGTATGTATAATTTTATTTTTACACCTCCTCCATCTGCCCAGTGTCTTACTCGGTAGAGAGAGAGAATAACAGACAGTGAGCCTTGTAGGAGAGGGTGCATGGCGTATAGGCATATATTCTGCTAAATAAGGGAGAGTAGGTATTAAAATGACTTTGTGCAGGTTTGGGAGAAATAAATTGATCAGCTTCTCCACACTTTCACCCCAAAGTGAGTTCTATTTTGTCAACTAAATAATGAGCCTGATGACATCATCAGAATGGGGGGGAGGATCTACCTCCATTATCGCATATAACCATGAATTTACTTCCCTTCAACCTCTAATTGTCCCTTAGACGTGACCACACTATAAGGCAGAGATCCCCAAACTTTTTTTTATTGAACCGATGAGCCACATTCAAATGAAAAACATAAAGTTGGAGAGCAAAACAAGCATGAAAAAAAGTTCCTGGGGGTGCCAATTATGGACTGTGGTTGATTAATAGTAGCTCCCATGTGGACTGGCAGGCTACAGGAGGCTCTTTCTGACAGTACATCTCGTTTTTGTGCAACCAAAACTTGGCTCCAAGCCAGCAATTGAAAAATAAGCACCTGTTTTGAGGCTGCTGAGAGCAATAGCCAAGGGGTTGGTGAGCAACATGTTTGTCACAAGCCACTGGTTGGGGATCGCTGCTATAAGGCATAGTGCTTGCATTTCATTTTTCATGGTGCAATTGAGCATCATGGAACCAAAATGGATATGAGAGAGAGAGAGAGAGAGAGATAGAGAGATATGCATGCACTGGATAGGTGCACTCAGAAAACAATGGAAATGCCTAGGTGCTGGAACACATATCAAAATCTATAGAGCAAAGAAATTCGCACTCATAGGTCTTTTGTGAAGACTCTTAGACTCGAGCCGTCATCAGGAAGGCTCATCGTCCTGATGATGGCTCAAGTCTAAGAGCCGAAACGTTGAATAAACCCATTTTTTTCTTCACAAAAGACCTATGAGTACGGATTTCTTTGCTCTATAGATTTTGATATGTTTCAGCACCTAGGCATTTCCATTGTTTTCTGAGTGCACCTATCCAGTAGTTTGTTTATATATATATATATATATATATATATATATATATATATATATATATATATATATATATATATATATATATATATATATATATATATATATATATATATATATATATATATATATATATATATATATATATACACATATACACATATACACACATACATACATACATACATATATATATATATATATATATATATATATATATATATATATATATATATATATATATATATATATTTATTTCCCAGACGAAAGTTCCTGTGAGGAACTGAAACGTTGGTCTAATACACCTACACTTTGTTTTCAACCTGAGCCGGCATTTGGAAGGTCGTGGCCGGGAGGAGCAGTAAAAAGCACTTAACTCGCCCGCGACCCAGAAAAAAGCTTGCAGGGTCGGCCCGAACCCGACCGACCCGGGTATCGGGTCAGCCCACACATCACTAATTAAAAAAAATATATATAGCTGCACAAGAAGTAGCAACACTCACGGGATCATTTTTGATGCAAAATAAAGAAGTTATTTATTCCACTCAACATTTCGATCCCTCACAGGGATCTTTGTCAGGAGATAACAAACAAAAATTTGTTTTGTTTGTTTGTTATTGGCTGTTTGTTTGTTATCTCCTGACAAAGATCCCTGAAAGGGATCGAAATGTTGAGTGGAATAAATAACTTCTTTATTTTGCATCAAAAATGATCCTGTGAGTGTCGCTACTTCTTGTGCAGATATCTTTTATTATGTAGCTGGCACCTGGGTCTACACCTTGTTAATAGGTAAGGAGGGGGCCTAATCGAATACTGGATGTTAAATAGGGGCTCCAATAAATTTGTCTGAAAATCATTTGTGTATAGGATGTTTGCAGAGACAAATTACACATATGACCAGATGCAATGGTCTGCACACATTTTTACCCTTTATTTTATCTGGAATATAAAATGATGAGTGGCAGACTTCAACTCAGGTTTTACTGGTACTTGTACAGGTCTGTCTATTCCTTTCTTCCTGCGTATAGAATTATTGGATATGATATTTGTTATATCTGTGAAATCTCTATATATTGATTATCTTTTTGATTGTTTGTGTGAAGGAAGGGTTGAGGCCTGGAGATACAACCAGTACATTCTGCGGCACTCCAAATTATATTGCTCCTGAAATCCTACGAGGAGAAGATTACGGTAAGCTTTCTAGTTTTCATAATATAGCAGTTCTGGGTGGTCACACATTGCAGATTCCACATAATATACATAGTATACATATACCATACGGTCTGTTATAATTGCACTGTATTTTATATACACTGTATATTTGCTTTCAGGTTAAAATTGTTTTAATTGAAGCTAAAAGCAATGTGTTGTATACTGTATATGTATCCAATATATTAGTTATATTGCAGAGGATTATTGAACTAGATACGACTAATGCCAGATGTTTCTCATTCTGCATTATACCCTGTCTTTGTCTGCATGAACAGACACTGTATCAGCCTAGGTGCAAAAAACTGAGCAGATTTTTGACCCATATAATGCCTGTCAGTGCAGACAGAGGAGTAAGCGGATTGTCTGTTTTCTGATCTGCGGAAACAGACATGTCTGGCATTAGTCTTAGGACATATTGTTGCCCGAAGTAGTGCACATTTACCACAGGCAACAAAATATAATAAGTGCAATTGCCTATATTCCGCTTTTTCTCTTATCTAGAATTAGTGTGCCTAAAAATCTGACGAGAGTTTTTACAGATGCTATCTAAAAACCGTCTGTTGACATTACTGCAGGGTTAGAGCTATTAACGGGATTAATTAGTAGAGTGACTGAGCTAAGAAAGATCAGCTATTCAAAGCAAGCAACTTAACAATAGCTGTAACGTGTCATTCTATATAAACTATTTATATTTACTTGCAGAAAACTGGCCAGCACTTACATTATTAAAAGTCATTACACTGTAATAAAAGTATGAAAAGTTAGAAATACTGGCAAAGGCAAATTATCGATTGATATAATTTTCTAAAAAGATACCATGTCTGTATAAATGGTGATTATATATATATATATATATATATATATATATATATATATATATATATATATATATATATATATATATATATATATATATATATATATATATACGGGTCTGTGGACAGCACCAGCTTTCCTAATTAGCTACCTTGTAGCTGCCCCTGTGCACGGTGGTATATTATATGTAGATAAATGAACAAAAACCAGCACCAAGGGTCTTCCAGTGATGAAAATATTGTATTGTTACATAGTACGCAAAACCGACGTATCGGGACCTTTATATATATATATTCCATTGATAAAGGTGCACACCAGGATTTTTCAATTAAAACTTCATGTTTATTAAATATATTTAAAACAGGAACCGGCCAAAGTTTCGGTCTTTCTCTAAGACCTTTATCAAGACCGAAAGACCGAAACGTTGGCCGGTTCCTGTTTTAAATTTATTTAATAAACATGGTTTTAATTGGAAAATCCTGGTGTGCACCTTTATCAATGGAATATGGATAATGCAGCTTTTTTAGGGTAGCACCCAGGTATGTGATCTATACATATACTTCGAATCTACACACACACACACACACTCTGTGTACACACACACTGTGTACACACACACACTGTATACACACACACACACTGTATACACACAGACACACTATATACACACAGACACACTATATACACACACACACACTGTATACACACACACACTGTATACACACGTACACACTGTGTACACACACACACACACACGTACACACACACACACTGCACACACACACACACACACTGTACACACACACACACACTGTACACACACACACTGTACACACACACACACACGTACACACACACACACGTACACACACACACATGTACACACACACACACTGTACACACACACACACTGTACACACACACACTGTACACACACACACTGTACACACACACACACTGTACACACACACACTGTACACACACGTACACACACACACACGTACACACACACACACGTACACACACGTACACACACACACACGTACACACACACACGTACACACACACGTACACACACACACACACACACACACGTACACACACACACGTACACACACGTACACACACGTACACACACACACGTACACACGTACACACACGTACACACACACACGTACACACGTACACACACACACGTACACACGTACACACACGTACACACACACTGTACACACACACACTGTACACACACACACTGTACACACACACACTGTACACATTCACCTCTGCTAGTCCTACCAAACAGACATCCAACTTGAACAATTAAATGTTTCTTTCTATTTTGACTTACTGCTAATAGCTCCCAGGATCTCAGTTAGCAGTGAGTATGCTTAAGAGAGATAAGTTCCAGTCGGTAAGATTACACCAAATAAGCATGTTATTAGCACTGATTCAAACCAGCCTAGGAAAGAACTCAACTAACACTGTGATAAGGAAAATGCCACACTGACTGTTTTATTACAAGGGCAGGTTAAAGCCAGATAAAGAGATTTGTAGATCGGAGTTTTATTGATTGCTTTTCCACGTGTAAAGGTTTCAGCGTTGATTGGTGGGCTCTTGGAGTCTTGATGTTTGAGATGATGGCCGGAAGGTCACCTTTTGATATCGTTGGAAGCTCTGACAATCCAGACCAAAATACAGAAGATTTTCTTTTCCAAGGTAATAATCCGGCATTCTGATAAACCCCAATGTTTGCATTATAACATTTCTTGCTTTAATATTCTGTGTATCAAGTTGAGAGAAAAAAGACTTGCGAACGAATTTTAAAAAAAAAATCTCCGCTAGTTTAAATTTAGATTTTAGAGTAAAGCTGGCCATAGATGTAAAGATTTCTAAAAAAATCTTTTCCTTATCATGAGACCACAATTTCTCAAATGATCATTTAAATGTACGATTTGTCCATTAACTAAAGCTGGCCATAGATGTAAAGATTTTTAAAAGTTTTTTCCGGTATCGTGAGACCACGATTATCTCGAAACGATCATTTAAATTTACGATTTGTCCATCAACTAAAAAGACCACTTCCTAAACATGGACCAAATAGGCCTGTTGATACAGGTGTTTTTTTTTTTTTCTCTCCCTTGGGCTTCCTAGATCAAAACAGCAGATCTATTCATGCCTAGCGTAATCTTTATAGTTGGGACATGAAACATTTTTGCCCAAGTGGTACGGTTAGGTCTGTAGTATGGTATATATTTTGTACTGCAGAACTAAAGTCCATAGATGCTATACAATACTATAGATACTATGTCTTCCTACCAGCGATTTACATTGCTGCTGGTGGGAAAGAAACTAGGGACATTTTGTTACTCGCTGTAGAACTTAATGATATCAGAAGGCCCATTTATCAAAGGTCAAATTTTGAATTCATCTGAATTTTTTTTACTCTAATAAATTTGAATATACTCGAAATTCGAATGGGAGTTTAGTTAAGAAAAAACTTGAACATCTGAAACTCGAATGAATATTACCGTCTCGAATTCGAAAACTTGAATGTCAGGAAGGCTATTAACATCTACAAATGGGTCACTGGACCTCTCCCATTGACTTCTACATAAACTAGGCAGGTTTTAGGTGGCGAATAGTCGAATTTGAATTGTTCCCAGGGTAAAGGTTTGATAAATGTCGAATTGAGTTTGGATTATTCCCAATTCGAATGTGTGAGTTTTGACCAAAAATACATTTTGAAAATTTGAATTTGAAATGACTATTCGACCCTCAATAAATTTGCCCCCTGGTGTCTTTTTAAATGCAATGTAATAATGTGTCTTCTGTAAGGTGGCTATCCATGTTGTATCAACTTTACCAGTGTTTTTAAAGCTGGCCATACACAGAAAAATCAGTTTGTTTGAAAAGGGCTCCCAGGTGTTGGGCCATATCATGCTAGCCCCATCATGGGACAACAATAAATCACAGTAGGAGGCCTATGCAAACCTTTAGGGCAGAGACACACATTCAGATTCGGGGAGATTAGTCGCCCAGCGACAAATCTCCTCTTCATCGGGGCAACTAATCTCCCCAAACTGCCTCCCGCCGGCTAGAATGTAAATCGCCGGCAGATTGGCAATCAGTGCTTTGCTTTCCGAAGTCGCCCGAAGTTGCCTCACGAGAAAACTTCGGAAAATGAAGCGCTCCAAGTGCCATCCTGCCGGCGAGTTAGATTCGAGCCGGCAGGAGGCAGTTCGGGGAGATTAGTCGCCCCAAAGAAAAGGCGATTTATTGCCGGGCGCCTAATCTCCCTGAATCTGAGCGTGTGTCTCTGCCCTTAGGGAGAGGACCACATCAACAGCCTGACACAGTTCTTGCCAGACAAGATATCTGCACTTAGTATTAGTCAACTTGATGTCTGAGTTAATTTTTTGTCTTATTTGATAATTAATCTACCGTTGGTGTGCTATTCCCAAACAGAACTGATGTGTCAATATTTCATTTTAAGCAATGAATCACTCCTAGACCAAAAATGTGTCTATTTCCAAAAATGTAAATAGACCAAAATGTATTTTGAAACATTAACAGCGTAAGTATGTGTTTTTTTTGTTTTTTTTTTAAATATTTGTCAGTAATATTTTGTTTCATTTATAGTCATTCTGGAAAAGCAAATCCGTATTCCAAGATCACTTTCAGTAAAGGCTGCAAGTGTTTTAAAAAGCTTCCTTAACAAGGTGAGTCAAAACTAATGTTGGTAGTAGCCTTCTATATCTAAATAATATTGCTTACTTATATGGAATCTGTTCATTGGAGCAACAAGTTACATCTCATTAAACTTAATAATTGTATTAGGAATCAATAGCAAAATTCTGTGTATGCAAATTCTCCATTGCAGAGACCCTGGTTTTTTGTTTGCAAGTTTGCTTTGGTTATTACTACCCTGGCCTCCCTTTTACTCCCTAAAAATGCTTCTCAATGTATTTCCAATGTAAAAGACTATGTAAACCCCGTGATTTCTTTGTTATGGGTTCTGGAGCTTGTGTCAAATAACCTTTGTCTTTCGCCTCAAGTGGTCTCTGATAACTGAATTTCTCTGACATGATATTTATAGATGGATATATTTAGGAATATATATTATTTAGCCACCCTAGTATTTATAATTTATTTTGCATCTTTCCCTATATAATTAGGATCCAAAGGATCGCCTTGGCTGTCACCCACAGACAGGATTTGCAGATATCCAGGGACATCAGTTCTTCCGCAATGTAGACTGGGATCTTGTAAGCTGAATTCCTTTTTTATGGTTTAAAACCAAATGTATATAATTTTGTAAATTATAAGGATACAGTCATATGAAAAAGTTTGGGAACCCCTCTGCATAATAATTTACTCCACTTTCAACAAAAAAATAACAGTGGTATGTCTTTCTTTTCCCAGGAACATCTGGGGTGGGTGTTTTCTGAACAAAGCTTTTTAGTGAAGCAGTATTCAGTTGTATGAAATTAAATCAAATTTGAATAACTGACTGTGCAAAAATTTGGGTAATTTGAATCCATGTAACTCTCATGAAGACTGACAGAATGGGACCATCAAAGCAACTCTTAAAAGATCTGAAAGCAAAGATTGTTCAGTATCGTGGTTTAGGGGAAGGCTACAAATAACTATCTCAGAGGTGTAAACCATGCCCGGACTGGCAATCTGTGGGTTCTGGCAAATGGCAGAGGGGCTGCTATAAGGTGCCATAGAAAGTCAGTATTAGTGGGCTGGTGGGGGCTGTTTGGGCCTCTGAGTGGGCTGATTTGGCCTTTGTGTACCTGAAATGGCAGGGCCTATTTTAATTCTCCGTCCGGACCTTGTTTAAACTGTCAGTTTTAACTGTAAGGAATGTAATCAGGAAATGGAAGGCCACAGTTGCAGTAAAATTGAAAAATACAAGAGCGGCATATGTGGAGGATTGTGAGAATGGTTACAGACACCCAAAGATCACCTCCAAAGATCTGCAAGAACATGTTGCTGCAGATGGTGTATCTGTACATCGTTCTACAATTCAGCGCAATTTGCACAAAGCACATCTGTATGGCAGGGTGATAAGAAAGAAGCCCTTTCTGCACTCACACCACAAACAGTGTCGCTTTTTGTATGCAAAAGCTCATTTAGACAAGCCACAGTCATTTTGGAACAAAGTGCTTTGGACAGAAGAGACAAAAATTGAGTTATTTGGTCATAACAAAAAGCACTTTGCTTGGCAGTAGAAGAACACCACATTCCAAGAAAAACACCTGCTACCTACTGTCAAATTTGGTGGAGGTTCCATCATGCTGTGCGGCTGTGTGGAATATCCTGTAAATTATATCCTTATAAACTGTGCACTACTGGAGTCAGCCTGCAGGGAATTTTAAAGTGATCCTGTTCTGCCCTGACATATTTTAGCATATCAGCCAGGGAGCATAAAATGTTTTATTTATTTTTTCTTTAGATTATATAGGGCTCTGTAGCCCACGCAGCTCCTGTGTAGACTGTTTGTGGACCACCAGCAAGGTTGGGAAATCAGGGTTTTTCTATCTGAAACATAAATATATGGTTATAGCTACACAACCCCTGCTCAGCATTCTACTTCAGACACGTGAAGATAAATGTACAAATAAAAGAGAGAGGGTAGAAAACTAGAAGTGAAAAACAGGGCACAGGGTAATGGCAAATATTACAGGAAAAAGGAAACAGAAATTTACAGCAGAACAAGAAGCAGCCAAAGGAAGGGCACACAACAGGAGAGAAAGGGAAGAAAGGGTAAAAGCATGACAAAACAAAAACTTTACAAAGAAAGGTCATTAGTGATAGCTGAGAAAATGGGATAATAAGAACAGCTGAAAAAAAGAAATGAAAAAGCAGGAAAACAAGGAATAAAGGTAGAACTACACAGTCTGGGGCACAGACTGGGCATTAAACCCAGCAGGTACTTTTGGCAAATAAATGCAACATAGAAAGAAATGCTTTTCTTGTCATCTCACATTGTGTTCACTGAGAATCATGTGATTGTCTCCTGTAAATGTTCTAGTGTGCTTTTCAAGTGACATACACACTTAAGTAATTAGTACTATTATTAACTGCCGTATTTCAGTACAAAATTATTCTGCTTTGTGATGTTCTCAGTTGCTATACCATGTTTTCCAGTATGTTGCCCATGGGGTTAAAGACGTAATTAGTTTTGGTACATCCTAAGATATCACTCTCTGTTCTAAGAGTGTATTTCATTTGCTCTCTGCAATTAGTACTCCAACAAGGTGTTAGCTCTGTAATCATCCTTCATTGGGAATAAAGACAAGCGACTATTTTCCTTCACCAATTAGGTTGACTTTATCACTTAAAATGTTACATTCTCTCACCATTCCCATCACAATGGGATGTAGTAGTGGGTTATTAGGCAAAAAAAATATTTTTCCAGTGCCTAAAATTACAGTTTGTCGAACACCCTAAAAAAATGCCCTGTTGGCCATAGTCAAAGAGGAATGGGTAGAAACCAGAACTGGAAGACAGAAGAAAAGATAAAAAAAAAGGACAATGGAAAAAAATATGCATCAGAAAGAAGGTATATAAAGGAAAAGAAAACCATTATTTACAAATTGTCTGTGGAGCTAACAGACCCTAATTCCTAGGTTAGTCTGATTTCTTTTACTTCTCAGGGCAGAGACACACGCTGCTATTTCGGGAGATTAGTCGCACAGAGACAAATTGCTTTTTCTTCGAGCGACTAATCTCCCCAAACTGCCTTTCCGCCGGCTAGAATGTAAATCACCAGCGGGATGGCACTCGGGATAGAGTCCTGCAGCGGGTCGGGTACCCATGGGTTACCCGCAAAAACCTGCGGGACCCTGCGGCTTGCGGGTAGAAGTTCGGGGTGCGGGTATAGACGCGGGTCTGCGGGTTTGCAGGTCGGGCCGCAGGTCTTCTCAAAGCGTTTTCTACTCCTTTTTTCTGATAACGCCTACTTCCGATGATGTCACTTCCGGTTTACAATGACAGCACTCCTGTTTTACTCCTTTTTTTCTGATAACACCTACTTCAGATGATATCACTTCCGGTTCACAATGACAGCACTTAATGATTCTTGATGGTCAACGGGTCCGGATTACGTATATGTTTCTTGCGGGTGGGATCTGGTAGCGGGTCCAAGCAGGTAAGAATGCGGGTCCGGGTTGCAGGTTGTGGGTTACAGGTCGGGTATGGGTTCCAAAAAATGGACCCGCGCAGGACTCTAATTTCGGGAACGCTTCGTTTTCCAAAGTTGCCTTACGAGGAAACCCTGAAGCGATCTGAGTAGCATCCAGCCGCTAATTTAAATTGTAGCCAGAGGGTACGCAGTTTGGGGAGATTAGTCGTCTCAAGAAGAAGAAGCGATTTGTTGCTGGGCTACTAATCTCCCCAAATATCAGCGTCTTTGCCCTTAAGGGGAAGAATTATGTCCACATGCGTGACACACTAAAAACAATAGCCTGATCATGCTTTCTAACTGAAAATCCAGGCTTATACCAGAGCCTTAGATTAGCAGTAAAAATGCTGTTGATCCTGTCTGATAATGGTTCTGGAACCTTACTGAATCTGTAATAGAACTATATCTTGGGGAAGGCTTGAGGGAGGTAAGATAGGTTACCTGAAGCTTAAAACAACGTCTATGCAAACTTTTTTTTCTTAGTAGAACAAAATGAAATGCAATCTATTAAATTCATACATGATTATGATAAAAATGGTAAGGCTAGGGCCACATGACATGGATTCCTCTGCAGGCAGAAAATCTGCTGCTCCCATTCTCTTCTTCAGGTACTGAGGATTTTGTCTCATTATGGCACTGATAACAGCATCTGCCTGTAATGATTCCGGATGCAGGCAGCGCAGCAGAAGAGGAGCTGTTGGTCAGTGTATTTTCGGCCTGCATTTCTCCGCATCATATGGCCCTAGCCTAAATCATCTCACTGTGGTCTTTTCTGGTCTGTCACTGGTATATTGCTGTTGTCTAATCTCCTAATATGTGATGTTTAAATTGAAAGGTCCATCTTGGGACAGGAGCCAATAATTAATCATTTGGTATAAAGCTTTCCTGTTCTTTGAATGTGATTTATTTGTTTTTTTTAATGTTTTTTTGTATGTTGTAGATGGAGCAAAAACAGGTGGTCCCTCCATTTAAACCCAATATCTGTGGGGAATTCGGTTTGGATAACTTTGATGCTCAATTCACTAATGAACCAGTGCAGCTTACCCCTGATGACGAGTAAGTGATACATGTCATCTGATTTCTTGCTATTTCTATATGGTGGGAAGTCTGAGTATATTGCAGAGGAAACTATGATCCATATTTTTGAATATCTCTTCACTTTCACTGAATATCCTTTTAGCATAATTCTTTGCATCAAAAGAGCTATGGCAGGTACAACTATATACAACAGCAAAAAGGCTTTGTAACATATTTACCTATATTTTACTGTGTTTGTAAGAATGACTATGATGGTACAAGTGGAATATTTACTTCATTTCCTTCCCACAATGGATCCTAGAATATTTAAAGAACCGTTTTACTTATACAGATGTCTACAAAGAGACACCATTCTTAAACTCGCCACTTCAACGGGAGTACTAAACACTTGCCCAGCTATATATTTTAATAGCTCACAGGGATACTGCTTCTGACTACTGTGATCTGCAGTGATCCACAAATGCATTGTACACTATGGGGCAAATTTATCAGGGGTCGAATAGTAAATCCAAATTCGAATTTTCAAGTTTAAAAATTCACATTCCCTATTTGAATGCAAATTCGAATGTGAGATTTATCATACCTCGACCATGGAAATCGTCCTAATTTGGATATTTGCCACCTAAAACCTGCCTAGTTCATGTACTAGTCAATGGCAGAGGTCTGTTAAGTCATTTGGAGATGTTAATAGCCTTCCTGACATTCAAGTTTTTTGTTTTTTTGTTGTTTCATGTGCAAATCAATGTGAAAGTAAATAACAGAGGTACGTTAAGCCATTTGGGGATGTTAATGGTTTTTATTCGGAGAAAAACTCGATTCCTACAAATCGATATGATACAAATTTCCGAGTCAGAACCATTGAATTGAATATTAGACATTTACATTTTTTCTTAAATAACCTCCCAGTTGAATTGTGAGTATATTCGAATTAAAAAAATTCACATGAACTCGAAATTTGACCTTTGATAAATGGGCCTCCCCATGGCCAAAAGTATCTGGACACCTGCTTGTCCAACATCTCATTCCAAAACCAAGGGTAATAATGTATGGACCTTACTTAAAGGAGAAACAAACCCTTAATTAAGAAAAACCCTACCCTACTTAGAACCCTCCCCCCCAGCCTAGGTGCCCCCCCGGGCAAATACCCCTAACTCTTTACTTACCCCTCGGTGCAGATTGAGGCATCAGAGTTCACGGGCACCATCTACAGCTGCTTCGGTAATCTTCGGAATGAGATCGTCGCTTCGGCAATTTTCATGAGTTTCGGCACATGCGCAGGTTTCGCGAAACAGAAAATTGCTCCAACTGCGCATGCGCCGCTTCGCTGGTCTCATTCTGAAGATTACCGAAGAAGATGGTGCCCATGAACTCCTCTGGACTGAATCTGCATGGAGGGGTAAGCAAAGAGTTAGGGGCATTTGCCCGGGGGGGGGAGGCTGGGGGGAGGGAGGTCTATGTAGGCTGGGGGGCAGGGAGGTCTATGTAGGGTAGGGGGGTAGGGTTTTTTTTATTAAGGGTTTGTTTCTACTTTAATGAATAGTGTTTTTACCCTACTGGACAGGAAAGGGCCTTCCCAAAACTGCAGCCACAAATTAGGAAGAATAAAATTACAAGAATGCTGTTTTATTCCGTAGCGCCACCTGTGTTGCCAGTGGTGGGTGTAGCTTATATTGCCAATTTTAATAATTAGAAGGGGTGCCCACATGCTTTTGGCCTCATTCTATACCTGTTTTTTGTCACTTGGTCTGGAGGGTTAAAACAATCTGCCATATTTGTGCTGACTGAATAGCCACTAAAGTGTTACCCGTGAAACTCTGCTTGTTTTAATATACAAATGTGTGAATTTAGCGCTTGCACATAATGTCATTTTTCTTTAAATAATTTTATGATCATAGCTTCCCTTGGCAGTCTACATTTCCACCAGAGTAAACGGCTAATGCTAATAAGACAAAACAAGACATTGCGTGATATTTTTTCAGCTGATCTTGCTAACAGTCACCTTGCTTATGACCCTAACTGTATAACACACCTAGACCCTGTAGCTCATTATAGTGTTTTGTTTTAACAGGGATGTGGTGAGGAAGATTGATCAGTCAGAGTTTGAAGGCTTTGAATATATCAACCCACTGCTGATGTCTGCTGAAGAATGTGTATAATTTATAGGACAGCTCCACAGGACTTTCTTCTGCAGGGACAACCACTGTTTGAATATTATCCTGGAAAGCACAATCTGCAGTATTGCTGTACCGCTTTGTGCTCATGTATATCAGCTATTTAAAGCTTTGAATCACTAAAATGTTTATTGTATGGACAGAAAAAAAAGACATCTCTGGGTTCTTGAAATCCATTTATCTGCTAGGCGCACTATCTTCTGCCGAGGATTCTGATCGCCCGGGAATTGAAAATGTGCAGGGTTGTTTTTTTTTTTTTTTTGTTTTTTTTTCTCTCCAATCTTGCACTTCTAAGAATATGATAAACTATTTGCTACTCCATTCACACCTTTCACTGTTGTTAGAAATAGTCTAGTAGAATCTTGCCTACACTACATATGGATATACCCTTCTACTGGTATATAGAAAGAGTTCATTAGAACCACTCCATTTGCAGAGCATTCCACTACCAGATAGCTGTTTTTATAACTTTGGATACATGCTCATTATTGTGCATGGCAAGTGCACTTTACCTTTTTTTTTACAATATATATATATGTCCCAAATAAGGCATGCACTCACAGGTCTTATCCAAGGTGAAAAAATGGTGTTTATTCAGCAAAAAACTGCTAATTTTTCAGCTAGCCCTCTAGCCTTTCTCAAAGTGCATATCACAATCAAAAACCGTTTTTTGATTGTGATATGCACTTTGAGAAAGGCTAGAGGGCTAGCCGAAATGTTAGCAGTTTTTTGCTGAATAAACACCATTTTTTCACCTTGGATAAAACCTGTGAGTGCATTCCTTACTAGGGACAGTTATCTTATTTTTTTGCATTTTGCACCCAGGCACACTTAACCTTTATACATGCTGTGCCGGCTTCAAGCAAGTTTTTATATATATATATATATATATATATATATATATATATATATATATATATATATATATATATATATATATATATATATATATATAATTTGCCCTGGCTTTTAATCTGAATATTATATACAAAAGCCATGATATCCTTATAAACGGTGAGTACTGGTGTTACCAGTTATAAACGGGGAGTAGTGATGTAATTTGTCACATGACCTACTGAAACTAGAGTATTATAATAAATAAAGTACCCCCTGTTGCAAAATATGAGGATATTAGAAATTAACTCGGAGTTCCATGACCCGTATAAAAAATACTTATAATTTACAAGGGGGGGGTACTTTATACTAGGGATGCACCGAATCCACTAATTTGGATTCGGCCGAACCCCCAAATCCTTCGCAAAAGATTTGGCCAATACCGAATCCTAATTTGCATATGCAAATTAGGGGTGGGAAGGGGGAAACATTTTTACTTGTATGTGGCAAAAAGTCACGCGATTTCCCTCCAGCCCCTAATATAATATACAAATTTGGGTTCAGCCGAAGACAAATCCTGCTGCAAAAGGCCGAATCCCAAACGATTTGGTGCAACCCTACTTTATTCACTATATAAACCATCTCTATGGTACTGTATATTTACAAGTTCCTGCCCATGTAAGCAAAAGGTATCTCTTCCAGAAGCCTTTACACTGTATCTAATTAATAATTCCTGCATATTCTGCTGTTTACCCTCTAAATCGAGTTTAACATCTGCTTCATGGTATCAAGAGATCATGGATATAATTGATTCATAACCCTTCTCCTGATTTAGAGAAATTGTGCACAGCTAAAGATCTATCACTGTTCTTATCCAAGGCAAAGGGAGGTGCCACTGTAAATATTCTTGTGTTCACCGGTCTCCCTGCAACACTTTAAGCATCATTTCAAATTAGAAATATGTTTCAAATCCCTCTAAACCTAACTCAACATAGCTTTCGAAATGAATGTATCAAGCGACTTTTATCCTACTAAATGCAATGTATTCAACCTCACAGGCTTTTACTCTCAGCTGCTATAGTGCCAACTGATTTTTCAACATCAAAAGATTTATATTTATTTGTTGGTGCCAAACAAAGTTCATGTTACCTTTCTGCTTAAATAACTCCACTTCATTTGACGTTGGCACATCTATCCCTAGAGAAATTTCAATGAAAAACTCCATGGATGCAACCACATGCCTGAAATACCTATGGGAAAGAGATGGTTTTTTTTTTATTTTTATTACTGCCTGAATGGTCTTAAACTTTTGATTTTACTTTAAAGAAAAGCTTCAGTGCCAGAATTCAAAGTGGCATATTTATCAAAGAGTGAAGTTAGAGATCGCCACAGTCCTTTAGATTGAAATTCTGCCACTCTCCATTCATTTCTATGGGATTTTGAAAGGCATATTTATCAAAGGGTGAGCTTTCACCCATTGATAATCACTCTTTTAAAAATCCCATAGAAATTAATGGAGAGAGGCGAAATTTCACTTTAGAGGACTGTGGCCATCTCTAACTTCACACTTTGATAAATATACCCCATAGTGTGTTAGGGACTGTTGGGCATATGGCGCTGTTAGTGGACCAAATTAATCCACATTCGTTTTTTTTTTTTTACTGGAATCACTTACTAGAGCCAAATACGCTGGTGATAGCTGCTTGTATGCCACTGTTTATACTTATATATATTAGTCCAAAAACCCAAGCATGCAATCAGGACTTGGCAAAAATAAACCAAAAATTACCAACTTTTTGCTGCCTAATTGAGAGGTTTATCAAGGTCAAGCTTGTACAGTTTTGTTTCTATGTTGTACAAATAGACAGAAATAGCCCAGTAGGTTTTTGTTTGCTTATCGTATATATTATGTTTTTCAAAGATTTAGCTAAGTTCCAGTATTCGTGAGTTGCCAAAAAAAATGGTGTCGGTATTGAAAATGAGGCTTCTCAGGATAGTCTAATCCTCCCTAGTATTTTATGATTCTGGGTGCCAGTGAGTATCCTACAGACCAAGCCGTTGTTTCAGTTTTATTTCATAGGGCAACCAATGAAAATAATCCTGCTAGGACTGGATTAGTGATGACTTGGGGTTTGTCTGCAATGTGCCTGCTGTATTCACTTTTCTTTTCCCAGTATAAAGTCAAGCCACAGCCCCAAGAAACTTCTTACCAAATGAAACGGGTGTCGTAACATGAAACCTGAAAGTAATTACATTTGCAACATATTACAATATACCACAACAGCTAATGAATGTTTACTACATATAAATAATAGCTAGTAATGTAATAGTAGTGAAAATCTATAGGGCTCTGCTAAGTGCCTGCCTTTAGTACTTCTTGTAAATAAATTTTAGAATTTGCCCAACTGTGCAGGGTGTAGCCTTGGACGACTAATGGCAGTGGACAAATGTAGGCTTCCATTATCTATACTCGGCTGCATAGTCCTATTGATGATGAATGATATTACTTGTTGTCCTATATCTACATTATACATTTGCAGCTGGGGTTAAGATTTCATCTCAGAAATAAAGCAGCCTTAGTAAGTGATTCCATTTTAAAGGGGAACTATAGCTTCGGCATACTGAAATAAGAAACTTTCTAAAAACAATCAATTAAAAATTCTGCATTGTTTCTGAAATAATCAAGTTTATCTTCACTATTCCTCTCTCAGCATCTGTTTCTCCTTATTCTGTCTTCATTCAGGAGTTGGGAGTCAGATGAATGATCCAATATGTCTTATTTATCTTAAAGGTATTGGGGTCAGGGCACACACTCATATTAGGGGAGACTAGTCGCCCATCGACAAATCTCCTCTTCTTCGGGGCAACTAATCTCCCCCCGAACTGCCTCCCGCTGGCTAGAATGTAAAAATGCGGGATGGCACTTGGATTGCTTTGTTTTCTGGAGTCGCCCAAAGTTTCCGTGTGAGTCAACTTTGGGCGACTTCAGAAAACGAAGCACTCAGAGTGCCATCTCGCCGAGAAAACTTCGGACGAGTTCCGAAAACGAAGCACTCAGAGTGCCATCCTGCCAGCAATTCACATTCTAGACTGCGGGAGACAGTGTGGGGAGATTAGTCGCTCCGAAGAAGAGGAGATTTGTCGCTGGGCGTGTCTGAGCGTGTGCCCTGACCCTTAGAGCTCACTCTATTAAAATCACCAGAAATCATGTCTCTCTACATGCAGGATTTGTGAAAAATGCAGTTTTGTTAGATTTTGTTTGTACTGGAATCAGTTATTAAATGAGTTCTAATACATCTGCTAGGAAAGGAAGCCCCCTATAAGATATATTGGATCTGACCTTTAATAAATATCTGACACCCAATTGCTGCATGAAGACAGAATGAAAATAAACAAATGCTGAGAGAGGAATAGTGAATATAAACTTGATTATTTCAGAAACAATTTTTAATTGATTGTATTTAGAAAGTTTCTTACTTCAGTATGAGTAAGCTTATATTAAATTTTCATTTTCACAATAGTTCCCCTGTGCCAGTAATCTTTAGTTGCTTTTTTTTTTCTGAGTCAGAGGCATGAATAATATTAATGCAATAGATAACCACAATTGCTCAGCATAAGCAACTGTATTTGAAGATGATACCTTGAAGTTAATGTTATTAAAGGATCCTACATTCCGCTGAAATGATTTCATAACCTTCCAACCCTTATTGTATAACCTGATATCCCTTATGCTCCCAGGACAATAGGCACATTCGCAGGCTGATTTTACAAACATTTTAAAATGGTCATTTTATATATTTCTTTTTATTCTGATACTGGGGGGGGGGTTGTTTCTTGTTTAGTACATTTTTTTACTGGATTTGTTGCACATTATCTCTGTACAGCTGTACATGAAGTTTATTTTTTATATGCACACATCTGTGTTTGTGGAAATGTTTAAGGTTTAATTCATGGAAACCAGTGTGATGTTCTTGATTCTTAACCTTGAGTGCCGAAATCTTTCTAGACTACAACTCCCAGCATTCCTTAATCAAGGGTTAGTGTAGGCTTGAAGTTGTACTCCAGTCACATCTTGGGACCCAAGGTTAAGAAACGGAGCTTTAGGCTTGTGACACATGGGCGTATTCGGGGAGATTTAATCGCCTCTTCTTCTGGACGACAAGCTCCCCAAACTATTGGAAAATCACCTGCGCTAAAGCACACGCAGTGCTTCGTTTTCCGAAGTCGTCCGAAGTTTCCTTGTATGGCAGCTTCGAGCGACTTCGGAAAATGAAGTACCACGTGTGCTTTAGCGCAGGCGACTTTTCATTATATCGGGACAGGAAGACACGCGGAGGCAGTTCAGGGAGATTTCGCCCAGAAGAAGAGGCGATTAGTCGCCAGGGGACTAAATCTCCCCGAATCTGCCCTTGTGTCACAAGCCTTATAGTTTTGCTGAACCATGACTCCCTATAAAAATATATACAGCTCAAGGGATGCCTATCATAAATACCTGGACCTTACTCTGAATTTAAGATTAACTTAAATGCTTGAAGTAGATTTCAGGCACAGATGCCTTTTCCGAGAGTGATTTGTATATGGGGAGGTGAAACTGACAAGCTGTATTTATGGTTTGCTGATTTGAGCTGGTGGTGTAACTTCATTTAAGCAAGAGCATGCTGAATTACACTCAAGCTTTTCAGCTATTTCCTCAGCAGATGGGAAAGTTACGATAGCTTAATGGAGACACTTGACAGCAGACATATCAGACTTGTGGTCCCCTGGCTGTTTTTTGACCTACATCCCCCTCTTTCCATAAGGCATAGAACATTGGAATGGGGAGGATCCACCAGTATGATATTTCTGGTCTCATGAGTGAAAATCCTGCTGCTTTCCCCAGAAACTTTAGTTGTTGACGTTTAATAAGATGGCATGATGCCTTCAAGGAACTGTTACATTACGTGTCACTGTATAATATAGCATATATTCACTATTAATGCCTGCATGGTCACAAGACAAAAACATGTGATTGCATATGTACTTTTAATAAATTGTTTATACAAACTGTGACTGTGGAATCAATTAAATAATGCCTATATTGGAATTAAAACAGGTCTTTGGAGTTGCACCACAAGACGTCCCTTTCTCCAACTATAAGGGTGAGGGCACACAGACGGGGCCGAATAATCTCCCCAAACTGCTTTCCCTCCAGCTAAAATGTAAATCGTTGGCGGGATGGCGCTCAGAGTGATCCAGAAAATGAATTGCTCCGAGTGCCATCCTGCTGGCGATTTACATTTTAGCCGTCGGGGAGGCAGTTTGGGGAGATTATTTGCCCCGAAGAAGAGGAGATTTGTCGTTGTGCGACTAGTCTCCTCAAATCTGCCTGTGTGCAGCGCCGGATTTCATTTCTGGGCGCCCCTAGGCCGCGCGGTCCGACCAGGCGGCCGCGCGGTCCTAGCACCCGCCTTCCCAGCGCGCCTGCGAAAAAACGCCGGCGCAGCTGGTGTAGTTGAACGGGGACGCGAACGTCCCCATAATGCGGCTGAGCGGCATGTCGCCCCTATTTTTTTGCCACCCTAGGCCCGGGCCTATGCGGCCTTGCTGCAAATCCGGGCCTGCCTGTGTGCCCTGACCCTTAATGGTGAAATGATAAATATTCTATGGTATGAAACAATTTGTTTTAACCACAGTTACACATAGTCCATAGCACAAAATGGCATGAACGTTTTGCTGCTGTATTAGAGGAGTGATTACGGTATGTAGGGCTCATTTAGTAACACTCTATATTGTACAAGATTTTACCAAGCAGTCAGCAATTAGTATACCAGAAGAAAGTGAAAGTAAAGATTTGTTGCTATGGGCAACTGCTCTGGTGCAGTTTAGCACCTATGTTTGTAAATCGTTACTGTATAAATTCAATGAAATTGATAGAAATCCTTGACAGATAGTGGTAGAAAGGTTGATCCACTGCCTTCTGCTCCCTTAATGTATGTGTGTTGGGCACAAGAGGGATTTCAGCATGAAAATCCAGTGTGTGTGGGTGCTGCCGGGTTGATCCCATGTCAGGCAACATTCATTCATTGAGGGTAGCAGATCTGCTTTTCTCCAATAGCATACTTATAGTCATATGAAAAAGTTTGGGAACCCCTCAGCCTGCATAATAATTCACTCCACTTTCAACAAAAAAGGTAAAAATGGTATGTCTTTCATTTCCCAGGAACATCTGAGTACTGGGGTGTATTCTGTACAAAGATTTTTAGTGAAACAGTATTCAGTTGTATGAAATTAAATCAAATGTGAAAAACTGTCTGTGCAAAAATTTGGGTAGCCTTGTAATTTTACTAATTTGAATGCATGTAACTGCTCAATACCGATTACTGGCAACACCAAATTGGTTGGATTAGCTCGTTAAGTCTTGAACTTCATAGGCAGGTGTGTCCAATCATGAGAAAAGGTATTTAAGGTGGCCAATTACAAGTTTTGCTCTCTTTGACTCTGACAGCATGGGATCCTCAAAGCAACTCTCAAAAGATCTGAAAACAAAGATTGTTCAGTATCATGGTTTAGGGGAAGGCTACAAAAAGCTATCTCAGAGGTTTAAACTGTCAGTTTCAATTGTAAGGAATGTAATCAGGAAATGGAAAGCCACAGGCACATTTGATGTAAAGCCCAGGTCCGGTAGGCCAATAAAAATACAGGAGCAGCATATGCGGAGGATTGTGAGAATGGTTACAGACAACCCAAAGATCACCTCCAAAGATCTGCAAGAACATCTTGCTGCAGATGGTGTATCTGTACATCGTTCTACAATTCAGCACAATTTGCACAAAGAACATCTGTATGGCAGAGAGATGAGAAAGAAGCCCTTTCTGCACTCACACCACAAACAGAGTCACTTGTTGTATGCAAAAGCTCATTTAGACAAGCCACAGTCATTTTGGAACAAAGTGCTTTGGACTGATGAGACAAAAATTGAGTCATTTGGTCATAACAAAAAGCGCTTGGCAGAAGAAGGACTCCGCATTCCCAGAAAAACACCTGCTACCTACTGTCAAATTTGGTGGAGGTTCCATCATGCTGTGGGGCTGTGTGACTAGTTCAGGGACTGGGGCCCTTGTTCAAGTCGAGGGTCAGGTGAATTCAACTCAATATCAACAAATTCTTCAGGATAATGTTCAAGCATCAGTCACAAAGTTGAAGTTACACAGGGGTTGGATATTCCAACAAGACAATGACCCTAAACACACTTCGAAATCTACAAAGGCATTTATGCAGAGGGAGAAGTAATATCTCTGTTGGGGTGCCCAAATGTATGCACCTGTCTAAATTTATAATGCATTTTTTTTCTTAATACATTAAACTTTGTCACTGCTGAAATACTATTGTTTCCATAAGGCATGTTACATATTAAAAGGAAGTTGCTACTTTGAAAGCTCAGCCAATGATAAACAAAACTTACTGTACTTTTTCATATGACTGTATATATGCCAACATAGAAATCTCTATAAACCCCTCAGTAATTAAATATCCCAATTACCATGTCCACATGCTGGCCTTCGCTTCAGAAATACAATTCCTTTATTTGCAACGCTTCATAGCCACTGAGCACACAGCAAGCACTGTGAATGTGACCAGCATTTTGGTGAGGGTGAGATGCTTTCTGTGCACAATGTGCATATTGCCCTGTTAAAAAAAGCGCTGTGATCTATTAATGAGTTCACATGTATTCATCATTTCACAGTAGGAATGTTGTGGCCTTTTCAAGACACTGAATAATTTAATAGGGAACGCTTTTGTTTGAACCTGTTTTAAATCAGTCTGGAATCTTGGTCAAATATCCAATACAATGCATTATAAAAGTAGTCGCCCAAGCCTGAATATGTCAGTGTCAGTAACCATGTATAAATGATGGTCTATTAAAGATGCATAAACGAATGCTAAAATGCAATTAAAACCAATACGCTTCAGGAAAATGAAAATCCTTAGATGCAAACCATACAAGTTGTTTTCCCAGGCTCGATGAACTGGTTCTCTGGGGCCCCAATTTTTTTTAACTTGTATGGGGTCGTCCTGGCACCAAAGTTTTTTAAAAAAACTTTTGGGGTAGCCCTGGCGCGAATGTTTTTTTTTTTAACTTTTAGGGGGGCCCTGGTCACCAATTTTTTAATAAAAAACTTATGGGGGGCCCTGGCACCACAGTTTTTTTTAATTATAAGGGGCCCCTGACCTTGTGTGGGGGTTTTTTTTAGCGCTGATGTCTATGTGGTCTTTTAACTGTGATGTGGAGTGGGCGGGATCTGGGGTGGGGCTTCGGAGCTGGGGTGGGCGGGACCCAGAAAATTTCGTTGTACGGGACCCAGTAATTTCTAATTGCGGCCCTGCTCCTACATTCCAAAAACATACTGACAGGTTAATTGTTTATTGATATAACTGACCAAAGTGTTATAGTGACTATAGATTGGGGCAGGGAATGATGTGAAGGATATACATGAAAACTTCTGTAAAGCACTTTCAAAATGTTTTCACATGATTTTTTTGGATTCGGATTTGGCTCGACCAGGTACTTGGGTTTGTCTGAACCCAAATCCTGCTGGAAAAGGCATTCTTGGCCCGAATCCCGAACTGCATCTTGGATTCAGTGCATGCTTGAGATGGAACATAATAGTTGTTTACCAATAGAATAGAAGATATGATTGGGATTCTTTTTCACACAGAAATTATGGAAATCAAAGGAGTCTGCTCAAGGGCTCCCATATAACTTATGATATCATTTGAATAATATCAAGCCCTGGAACATGCAAAATGACAAACTGTTGGCCCGCTATGTATATATTGGGGCAGATTTACTCAAAGGCGAAAATTCGCTAGTGACCAGTTCGCACCCATCGCTACACTTTGCCAGGTGAAAATTCTCTCAGACAACGCTAATTCACTGGAATGCGGAGTAATGCTGGCAATGTTTCAATAGCGTTACTTCGGCAATGCGAGCAATTGATAGCGAAGATGCGCCAGCATTCATTCCTGCCTAGCACAAATTCACTAGAGGTCTTGCGCTCAGGCTAATTTGCATAAGGTGGGAAATTTAAAGTTGAATGGACGTATATGTTGCAGCAAATACATTACATTACACAAGTCCAGGGAACCTTAATAAAGAAAAAAGAGTTGTTATATTGCACATGAGCCCAGTGTATAGTTTATGTTCCATATGTTAGATGGGGGAACCCGGTTACCCAAAAAACATTTTTAAGGACTTTTGCAGGTTATCACTCTGAAAAAAGGAAAAGACGCCAGCGTTTTTTGGACTTTTTCCACTAAAAAATATGATGTCAGTAACAGAAGATTGAGGAAGATCTATGCTCTCCAGTGCACTTCTCCTGGTCTGAGCTGGCGAAGGCAAGTCTGGCGAAAGAGGTAACGTTCAGTAAAATCCACACTTCATTGAATTTGCGGAGCAACGTCCATTCGCCAGAGCAAATTGTCACCTGCCGATAGAGTGCGAACGACTGCTTACGTCTATCTCTTTCACTAACGAAGTGACGCCTGCGCCCCCAACGCTAGCGTTAGCCACTTTGCCCTCGAGTAAATCTGCCCCATAGTGGCACAACAATGATCTAGAGCAGTGATCCACAACCAGTGGCTCGTGACATGTTTTGTTCTTTTTGGGGCTCATCGTTGTAACAGGTTTTTCTGATCAGTAGATGTGGAGTTAAAAATATGTGGCTCCACGTAGACACACAAACATTTGGAGTGAGGAGTCTCTCTCTCCTAGGAATCCTGGGAACAAAACTGACTTAAACTCCTGAAATGTCTATTTCTGTTATATAACCTATAGACTGAAGCTCTCTCCAAATGTGTTGTTCTTGTGAAACAACTGATATACACTTGGGGGCAGATTTATCAAGGGTCGAATTTCGAAGTTAAAAACACTTAGAAATTCGACCATCGAATTGAAATACTTCAACTTTGAATATCGAAATCGAAATTTTTTCCATCGAATTTGGGTATCCTGCAGTTGAAGTAAAATCGTTCGATCGAACAATTAAATCCTTCGAATCGAACAATTCGGAGGATTTCAGCGATCGATCGACCGATTTTACTTCGACTTCCAAAAACTTGCTCTAAAAGGTCCCCATAGGCTAACATAGCACTTCGGCAGGTTTAATTTGGCGAAGTATTAAAATCAAAGTTTTTTTAAAGAGACAGTACTTCGATTATCGAATCGTCTAATATTCATACTATTTTACTTCGAATCGAAGTCGTAGTATCTTATTCGATGGTCGAAGTATACAAAAAATTACTTTGAATTTCTAATTTTTTTACTTCGAAAATTCCCTCTAATTCACTTCGACCCTTGAGTAGTTTGGGAAATAAACAAATCAGAAACTGATGGAATCATTTTTACAAAGTCTTCACATTAGCAGAAACAACACCCATAACCCATTGCTGTAATTTAGCTTGCCCTCACTGAATACAAGCAATTTCATGCCTTTTTTAGGGCTGGGTACCCAGAATAAGACCCACTAAAAACAGATCTCTATTTCTATTTCCCACCTGTGCTTTACCAAAATCTAAATCTAACACAGTAACTGCTTTGTTACAGGGGGTCAGTGACCACTATTTGAAAGTTGGATAGAGTCAGAAGAATAATAATCATTCAAAAACTATAAAAAAAGGAATATAAAAAAGAGAACCAATTAAAAGGTGGCTTAGAATTAACCATTCTAAAATTTAAAGGTGAACTACCTCTTTAAAACATAGGTAATGACTTGGAGAGATGGCAGGGTACACTCACTGTAGGGAACAGGCTGGGTATTAAAATAGTTAGGGTTGTTTTTATTTTTTTCCTCTTGGAGATTTTGGGCCCCAGTAATTAGTTTTCAAAGACAATTCTTTCCTGTTTACCTGAAGCAAAACAACATGTATGCATGGTGCACCTGCTCCCTCTTAATAGCCATTTAAATAGAAGCCTTAAAAATAGCCTTGCAACATAATGATTATACACATCCTGCACACCCTGACTCATGTATTGTCCTGCAGGGGTGAACCGATGTCCTACGAGATGAAAAATCTCATTCCTTCTTCTCTGAAAATATAAAAAGTAATGAAAACACCTTGCTGGCTGCTCGGTGAAGAATTCATCGAGATTCGATGGCCCTTGGGGACATCCACAAGAAAGAAATTATTGCTTCTTGTCAAGATAATATTTCATACATGTTTTGTTCTGTGCCAGACTAAATGGAGAAATCGAATTACTGGCACGTTAAGATTTTTTGTTGTTTACTCTCGTATTCGTCTGCAAAGAAAGAAAATAAATCAATATATCCGGAATATATTATCCTACATTTAAGACCTGGTATAGGCTGTACAATAGCAAAGCTGCAGGCAGAGCACATAATATGACTGGTTATCTTGATTGATGAAATAAGAGGTTAATAATAGATTTATCATAAAGCATGTCACATTATATAACAACCATGAGATAACATGAGACTAGTCTAGGGATTAATGAGGAAAGGAATTCATCCATGATTTTAAAGATACCTGTAGGTTAAGAGCTGGGAAGTGCTTTTTTTTCTTAGAAAGAGGGTTAATTATGCAATATTATAGGAAAGTGGGCTCACTTCATAAGTATTATACTATTCATCATATAAGCTGACATAAAGCACAGCTGGCTCCATGCTATGTTGTTATCCTTGATTTTGGTTATATGCCACAGCTGCAATGTTGGGATGAACTGGGTAAATAACAATTATTTGGCATACTGTATCTTAAAGAGGTAGATTAGTCTCTTCTTGTTAAACATGTGGTCAATGAATATGGCTTGTACTAATCGCACTTTTTACCATTTGATTTAATGCCGACATTCATGTATCTACCATATTTGTTATTTTTTGCACTAAATAAGGCAAAGTCTGAAAAGGAAACTGTCACATTCTGCTTCCTGTTCCCAAGTCTGCAATCCGCTGAGAAGCCTCTGTATAATGAGCTCCTTCTTATCTCACAGGCTAATCTTTTTATCGCACAGGCTTCAGCTGAGTTCAGAAAGTGGAATATGACTTTACTTTCAGATTTTGCCCTGTTAGTGCAAGAAATGATAATACCATACATATTCCTAAATAAAATAAGAGGCAAAAAGTATGTTTAACACAAGCCATAGTCATTGCTTCCTTAAGAATAGCTCATTAATTATGGCAATAAAATCTGAAATATTAATATAATCATTGTGTGCAGTGCTTTAATTGCATAATATATATATATATATATATATATATATATATATATATATATATATATATATATATATATATATATATTGTAATTGACAGTAGTTCTTGTTTATCCCTTTCCGCTCTCTGTTCATGGCTCAGTTACTTAGAACTACCTTGTTCCATTATGGACAAACCTGCATTTGGATGAATATTCCCGTTAATAACAAAGATTCTTAAAATCTCAGTGGTATCAGTGAGATATGGATATAGAAACTTCAGTTGTCAGTTTACTGAATGTTAAATGTATCCTTTTATTTGAATGGTAATATAATAATATACCGGTAATAATGTTTGGTTAATAAATGGAAATGTTTTGCTTCTTCATAAGGTGCTCCTGTTTCCTGATCAGTATGGATGCACCGAATCCAAGATTCGGTTCGGGATTCAGCCTTTTTCAGCAGGATTCGGATTCGGCCGAATCCTTCTGCCCGGCCGAACCGAATCCGAATCCTAATTTGCATATGCAAATTAAGGGCGGGGAGGGAAATCAAATGACTTTTTGCCAAAAAACAAGGAAGTAAAAAATGTTTTCTCCTTCCCACCACTAAGTCATATGCAAATTAGGATTCGGTTCGGTATTCGGACAAATCTTTCACAAAGGATTCGGGGCTTCAGCCGAATCCGAAATAGTGGATTCGGTGCATCCCTACTGATCACTGCACTGGCCCTCCTGGGTTAGGAGTACTATGATGGCATTTTTTTTAGGATCTTCTTTAAGTACTGTGCATGTGTACAGTGAAAACAGCACTTGGAAGCTAAGAGCTGTCTTTTCACTCTATTCTGCAATCAGGAAAAAAAGAATAACAAGTCCATATCATGATGCTCCTCAGAAGTACCCTAAAGTACCAGCCCAGGGTATTAAATACGTATTTATACTTTTCTGGGGGTGCCTAAAACTTGGCACCCCACCACAAATGATTTCCTTATTCTATAGGGCACGGACACACATGTGATTTTCGGCGCGGGAACGCAGTGAGGTTTTTAAAAAAGCCAGCCGCCACGTAAATACAGTACACTAACCTAGTATGCCATTGCCTAAGCTTGAAACTGATTAGCGTATTTACGCGGCGGTTGGCTTTTCTGCACAGTGAAACCACATGTGTGTCCATGCCTTTAATGGGGTGGCTAATTCTAAGCAACTTTACAAGTGGTCTTCATTTTTTTTTTTGTAGTTTTTGAATTATTTGCCTTCTTCTAAACCTTTCCAGCTTTCAAATGGGGGTCGCTGACCCCATCTAAAAACAAATGTTCTGTAAGGCTACAAATGTATTGTTATTACTCCTTCAATTCAGACCTTCTCCTATTCATATTCCAGGCTCTTGTTTAAATTGATGCATGGTTGCTAGGGTAATTTGGACCCTAGCATCCAGACTAAATAAATAATTAAAAAACAAAAATAAAAAAAATAAAACCAATTCCAAATTGTCTCAGAATTTCACTCTCTACATCATACTAAGGGGGTTATTTATCTCAATATTTTCTGCTACAAACTCTGATCAAATCTGCTTGGTTTTTTACACTTATTTATTATTACATTTTCCAGAAAATTTGCTTTGCAGGAAAAAAAATCAGATTTTCACAAATGTTTCTGACTTTTTCATCTAAATTTCCCGATTTCCACGATTTTTTCGTAATTTTCACCCGAAAACTCTGAGAACTTTGGGGTATTGCACGAGACCCAGCGCACATCAAAAAATCATTGGGACTTTTCCCATTGACTTATATGCAACCTCGACAGGTCTGAGATGCCGGATTTTCAGATAAAGATTTTTCCATCCTCGGGGTTTAATCAATTCCGAAACATTAGTTAGTTAGTAAAAAAAGTCTAATTTTACATTAAAAAAAAATCGTGATTTTTGTATTCAGTGTTTAGTAAATAACCCCCTAAAAGTAAATTTAAAGGTGACCAAACCCCAAACCCAGCCCCCCTTCCTCGGCCTCCATTGGTCTTCTCCCTGCTCCCTCCCCTCAGAGCCTATTACACTACACAGAGCCTATTACACTACACAGAGTCTATTACAGGCAAGAGTGCCCCTTTGTATGTTACTGATATTAGAATGCAGAGTTTTGTGTTGATATGCGCTATCTTTTACCGCTCTTGTGCTCCTTAGTGATCTTGCACCCAGAGGTTAAGTACATGGGCAATTTCCTATTTAATGATGAGGAACAAGGAATCAAAAATACCTAACGGGCTTTCACTTGTATATGTTGAGTAGAGCAGGAGCAGTCACAGGTGATGGTTTGCCATAATGCGGAGGTGAGTGAACAAGGTGATATTGCAGTCTGAGGTGTTGAACAGCGAAAAGATGTGCAATCTCACACTCAAAAATCTTCTTAGATGTATAAATTATCCCACAGTTGCCAAGCAAGCATTCTCTCCATTTGTTATTGAAATACAATTCATTTGCGTGCAAGGATTATATTGCATTTTACCTTGACAGCTCTAATAATAGTATATAATAATAGTATAACTATGAAGCTTACTGAGTTTTCTGAGTGTCGAATAAATTATGCCAATATTCACTGAAACATTATTTTTTAAAACAAATTATAAGCAAACGTGAGGATATTATCATGATGTAGCATTAGCTACGTTTCTCCTTTAGTTTATCTTCTTTCCACAATGGTTGTACTAAGAAATGTAAAGGGATGTGTTCCCTGAGCAGCAGATGGCTCTGGCCTCTTCAGGGAGGCAAACACATACATTCCCAATGTGTATAAGAGTTTGCTGCCCTCCGGATAATGCCCATGGCTCCTTATTAACTGGTGTCTAAGAAGAATTCTTGGAAGCTGTGCTCGTTTCATATTCTCAAGTGAGAAATTATAACACATATAAGACTAACAAGTGCCTTAATATCATCTATCTATCTATCTATCTATCTATCTATCTATCTATCTATCTATCTATCTATCTATCTATCTATCTATCTTTCTATCTATCTATCTATCTATCTATCTATCTATCTATCTATCTATCTATCTATCTATCTATCTATCTATCTATCTATCTATGTATGTGTGTAAATCCTTGGCTTTTACATGAATAACTCCCTTGGCTTGGGTGCCCTCAGTAGAGTCAACACAAAAAAGAAATGTAGACAGCACAGGGATCTAAATCAATACATATTTTCAAGCATAATAAATATTCATATACAGTGGAGTTACTGCCATGCTTGATAAAGATGAATGTAAATTAAATAGCACATATAAAGAGCTATGTACTATGCAGGAATACTACAAGCTTTTGCCATAATAAAACTCTCTCAAGATACATACATCTCATACATCTACAGAAGTGATACTCCTTTTGTCTCTCTTTACAGATAAAGCTGTGTGTATTGCTTCTCCTCTTTTATATGTTTAAAATAATCAAATGAATACAGACTGCAGCAAAATTCAGTATGAGTGTGTATTTGCCGAGGCAGTAGCACAGACTGACAAATGAAAAATTACAAATGGTTATTGATTTCCACAAATCAGATCCTGGCTACATCAGGGCAATAAAACAAAAGTATAAAACAATAGTATAAAACTACTTAACAAACACCAATGGGAGAAAGTTAGAGATTTGTAGCAACTTGTAGTTCAGCCATAGGGAAATAAACAGCTTCCATTAGCCTCTTTTAGTGTAAACAATAAAGTGCCATGTTCTGAACTCTACAGTTTTCTTATGCAATACATAGTGAAGACATATGTCACAACCTTTTACAAAAAGATATACAGTATTCATATTAGTTCCTGCTCCACTGGAGCTTACAATCTAGGTCCTTGGATGTTTATGGAGTCCATATTTACTAAGTTCAACATCCCATTTTCCATTGAGAGTTTCATCAGACTTGTATAATTTATGCCACACATCACCATGTATACAAACATAGTAGCAATGGCTCCTACAATATGGTCTTTGTATATGGGCACCTTAAAGTCTATTTTTGGTGATAATTAAAGGACCATCAAAAAATGAAATTGTTATAAAGTAATAAATATATATTGCAGTGTTGCCCTGCACTGGTAAAACTGCTGTGTTTGCTTCAGAAACACTACTATAGTTTATATAAATAATCTGCTGTGTAGCAATGGCGGCAGCCATTCAAAGGAGAAAATGCTCAGGTTACACAGCAGATAGCAGATAAGCTCTGTAAAACATAATGTTATCTGTTATCCACTATTTATCCTATGCCATATAGCCGTTTTTCAATTTCCGCCATTGATACTAAGCAGCTTGTTTATATGAACTATAGTAGTGTTTCTGAAGCAAACAGATCAGTTGTACCAGTGCAGGGCAACATTACATGATATTTTCAGTACTTTAAAACACTTTAATTTTATGGTGTTTCTGTTCCTTTAAAGGGCTTCTGTCACAATTTTTATGGTGTCATTTTTATTTCTAAAGTACACTGTTTACACTGCAAATAATTCACTAATTCCTAACCCAACAAGTGTACTTTATTTAATTGTAACATTGGTGTGTAAGCAGCCATCTCAGGCCATTTTGCCTGGTCATGTGCTTTCAGAAAGAGCCAGTGCTTCAGGATGGAACTGCCTTCAGGCAGTCTGTTGTTTTTCCTACTCAATTTAATTGGAGTCACAGTGGGACCTGGATTTTACTATTTAGTGCTGTTCTTATATCTACCAGGCAGCTGTTATCTGGAAACCTTCTCATTGTTCTGCTAATGGGCAGGTGTTGTCAGACGCCTCGTCGCCCATGGGAGAGGAGATTTCCTATATGGGATGTTGCACCCTGTATGTCATCGCCCTAACAGAGATTGTAAATCTACTGTATTAAAACAGAAATATATTCTGACAACACCATGACACTGTGTGACCAGTATAGCTACCATTTGACCACTGCAAGGGGATAATCACACAATTGAGAGCATAACACACTTGTCTAGAGCCACAGCCAGCCTGGCTCATAAGAGGTACAATTCTATCATTTCACATAGACATACCGTTTTTGTTCACTACTACAAATATGTCCTGCTAAGGAATCTACTGGAGCTCTTTCCCCAGACTCTATTCACTGAGAAAATGTCAACCCCTAGCTACAATCTCCTTCATCTTTGTGGTGATTCCAAACACTAGCTTAATTCAAACTTTCATTATTTAACACTAGGTGGAGAATCTATGCATGATGCACATGACCAGACAGTGTCAGGTCATGTGACTCCAGGGGCCCACCCAAAAACCTTAAATTAGGAGCCCACCAAAAAAACCAGGGGCCCACTCTCAGCACCATTACTCTTCCTCTCCTCACTCAACCGCTATTCACTTTTCTTCACATACTGTAATCCATTATTCCATCTATTTAGGCTCTGTGTTATCATAGAAATAGGGAATGGCCATGAAATAGGCTAAATGTTTAGCAGCATGAGGGCCCTGGTTTTCCTAGTATCCCAGTGGGCCAGTCCGACACTGTGACCAGAGGGGGTTATCCAAATTCTGCCACAGAGAAATGCTATTTATCAGCTAATAATTCCATGACCTTCTCTAGCAAAGCAAAACAACATTAATATGAGCCATTTTAGGTAACTTAATCGAATATTTCTTAAAGGAAAATTATACCCCTCAAACAATGTAGGTCCCTATAAAAAGATATTGCATAAAACAGCTCATATGTAAAATACTGCTTTGTGTAGAGTTTCATAATAATATACTTTTTCAGTAGTATGTGCCATTGAGTAATCATAAAGATAAAACTGCCAATTTAAAAAATAGTGTTGAACTTGATGGACGTGTCTTTTTGCAACCTAAATTACTACTAATTCTATGTTACTTTGTAACTTGTTCGGTGGACTAAATGACCTACCACCATGGTACCAAAATTGTTGGGGTGATTACTTGGAGCCCACACACTCCGAAAATTGTACAAAACAAAGTTTCATACGCTTATATCTGCACTTCTAAGGCCAGCCAGCTTAGGGCAGTGGCACAAAGGAAGATTTATCGCCTTAAATTTTTTAGACGAGGCTGCAGGCGACAAATCTCCCGGAAAATGCCTCTCAATTGGCAGTAATTAAAATAACTGATGGTATGCCCAACTGATCGCTAAATAGGCCAAAGATGCCTCCAGACAAAACTTCTGGAGATTTAGAGAACAGTTAGACATACCGCCAGTGAATCCTATTACCGGCAATAGAGAGGCATTTTCAGAAGATTTGTCGCCCACAGCCGCATCAAAAAAATTGCAGGCAACAAATCTTCCCGTGTGCAACTGTCTTTTAGGGTGTAACATGCTTTTTTCTTCCCATCTGGCAGACCAGGCAACAGCACGTATTGTGTTTTAGGTAAGCCTCAGTGATATATTGTAAGCTGTACAATAAGCCACGTGTACTGCATTATTTGTATGCAAATCATAAATAGGCACAATTACTAAAAGAGCACATGCTGTATATAGCTGCTTTCAGCAGTGTCCATACCACTTTATAAACAGCTGTCATAAACAGACCATTCTTTGTAGTGAGATATACAAAGGCACTCTACATACTATGCATTATAGTATAAAATGTATCAGGACATTTAGCTGTCCCATATCTCATTTTGAAGCTAAGAGTATTCATATGAGGTTAGGGTTGCCACCTTTTCTGGTAAAAAAAATACCGGCCTTTCTATATATTTATCTTTTTTCCCTATTAATAACATTGGGATCAGCCATAATTTTTTACTGGCCAGGCCGGTAAAATACCGGCCAGGTGCCAACCCTATATGAGGTTGGTTCTCTATCTGCTGCTGTAACAGCCTATTTTTCTGAGAACACCTCCAATAGATATTGGAACATTGCTAGTGGTATTTGCTTTCACTTATCACTAATGTTGGGGATCAGGATTGGCTTGCAATAAGGTTTCAATTCACCCTAAAGGTGTGCGGTTGAGGACTTACTCTGTACAAGCCAATGAGTTTCCTCTACATATATGGCAGCAAGCCAGTTCTATGTGGTTCTACTTCTTACTTTGTGCAAAGGGGACATAATAGTGCTGAAAAACTTGTGATGTGAAATGGACAGGATCTGAGCTAAACTAAGTGGGGTCAGTAGTTCCAGTCAACCAGTCCTCGCAGTTGCACTGATGGTCAAGCAGTAAGTCATAGGAGGAACTGCCTAATCATATCTGTGCATGTGAGGACAGTTGCAACTGTATGTAGACCTACTGAGTGTGTTGGAGTGTGAGTTATTTATTGATGAAATGTCACATAAAGTGACACATAAATACTAGGCTACAGCCCCTACTGACCTTTGCTAAAACCAGTCATAGCCCTATTATGGCCTAAAGCACAGGTTATTTCTGTTACTGACACACAGCCCTGAAGCAAAGTGATAAGATATACATGTGACCACATTATTACATGAGAAGGCTATTTGGGTGCAATGGGCTAACAATGAGTTCTTGTTTGTGTCTAGTCTAAATGCTAAATGAGGCAGATTAGGCTTGGCCACCCCCTTGCCTTTGTTTATTTATTTACGCTCCCCAGCTCTGACTCACGGTTTCTACCTGCATTTCCCTAATAGGTTGTCTCTGTCTTTCAGTTCTTGTCCTGGCCTTTTGTATTTTCCAGAACTTCAACATTGTACTGAGAAATGATTTGCAGCATTTATGTGCCATCTGTTTTCTGCTAATCCCCACTGCTTTGTTCCTCTAGTAATGCTAGCTGCTTCTCCCCCACCACATGGATCTTACATCCTAAACTATTTTATTCTTTTTTGCTCTGTCAGTTTTCCTGACCCAAACCATTATCTCTATAAATCAGCACATATCTTATCTTTCTCCCTTTGCAGCTGTTCTTGTTTCGGCTTGTATCAGTATTATTCATCATTCTAACCAGGGCATGCTCATGTATGTCACTTAGAGATAGTAAAGGGCAGACAAAGGCAGACAAGTAGGACAAAGAGATGCACCCATTCATACATAAAGAGTAGACAGGGAGGGACAGACACAATAAACAATGAGAGCATCAGGGCCTATTTTAAGGGATCCGGTTAAGCCAGATGCTGGCATAGACACAAATAAACCTGGGGGAATGCTGCATAAAGATGGAGTAAACCATTTAATGCAGGGACTTTACAGAAAACACCAAAGAAGAAAGGACACAAATGTCTTGCTATACTAATGTTGTGCTGTGCATGTGGCCTCTAGGCTGCTTAAGAATCCCTGCATTTTGTTTTGCAGATGTAAATCACAAGTTTCTATTGTAACAGTGGAAAAATGCCTGAACCCAGTTGTGCCACCTGCCTTGAGTATAATAGAAATTCATATGATAGCCTAAGTTGCACGATTATAGTCAATAACAAGCTGCACATTTAGGTTCAGGCATTTTTCTGCTGGCAGAGAAACTGGCATGTGTGCCGTGAACCTAAGGTTGTTTGTGTAGTGCAGCTAATTTCTTTTCTGGTGTTACAGCTAGGATTTAGGGACAAATCTGTAATGTGATCTGTTCTCTGGTGGGACTGCAAACATGCATGCACACAAACATGCAGCCCTCCTCATAGGACAAGGAAAGGCACTTTTTGGGCTAGTTTAATATGCATGACTCCAGTTCAGAAGGTCTCTCATGTATACTAATTGTCCTTGTTTCTGCTGCTTCAGACCCGGTGTTTTGTTCCCTTTCAATGCTTCATCCTCCCCCATGGGCATGGATCATATGCAGTCCTCTATGCTGCAGCACTGTGCATGCTCATTGCATTGCCTTGCGGCCTCCATACTAAATCCATTGGGTGGCTTGTGCCATTTTATTAAAGGTCCCGTTCCCAAACTTGTTTGCCTTTAGAAAAACATTACTTGCCACATGCAAGCAGTGAAGATATATGGGCCACTTCACTTCTAAAAATGAGGTGACCTGACATTTGGCGAACACTATAAAGCACTGGATACACCAGCTGATCCTTTATCATTTCACTAATGGGCCCATGTCCAGTCATTGCAGAATGGTCTGTCAAAATGCTCCCTGACCTGTCCAAATGGTCAAAATCAGTTCAATCAAATGTGGCTATGTATTGGCAACTTTAAGGTCGGGGATGGAGATATCTTAACTTTGGATCTGATCGCCATAAGATCTAACAAAACCCACTCACACGTATAAAGTGGTGATGCATTCTTCAGGGGGAAACAGTTTTCTTCATGGAATTCCCTAAAGGTGGCCATACACGGGCCGATAAAAGCTGCCGACAGATCGAGTCGGCAGCTTATTGGCCCGTGTATGGGACCCCCTGACGGGCTTCCCCGATCGAGATCTGGCCGAAAGTCAGCCAGATCTCGATCTGATGGGACTAAAAATCCCGTCAGGTCGCAGCCACATCTGTTCATTGATGTGGTCCCGCGATCCGACCGCCCATAGAGCCACCGTTAGGATCCGATCGTTGGGCCCTAGGGCCCACGATCGGATCAGCCCGATATTGCCCACCTCGGATCTCTCTGTGTATGGCCACCTTAAGGGCAATGCTGTGGGACAATTTTGAGGGTTTTGTGGCTCTGTGGATAAGGAGATATTGCTTGAAATGATCCCTACTCACTTTGGAAATCAGATGAAAGCCCAGTGGACTTTACTGCATGGGCCACTTTCAGATGATTTCCATTCCAAAAGAAAAAAAAAGAGATTTAGAGTTTCCCACAAAGCAGAAGGCAACTAAGTCAATGGTTTCACAGGGCAACAAACCGAATTTGCTCCTTTGAAAACTCCACTGAGTTTGGAATGAAACCAGGTTATACACCGTACTGTAACATTGCTACAAATCTTTCTCATGGAAATATCTGTTAGAAATAAATATCATGTGCAGCAGAAAGAGTCTGTGCACGTGACCAAACCCACAGGCAAAGCTTGCTGCACGGCTTCTGTCGTTATCCCCCTACCCGTGTCAGCAGCAGCAGGTAAGTGTTCTACTGTCTCCCCCGGATCAGTTTGTACAAAAGTTACATGTTAAAGTGAAAGACTGTGTTCCTTTATTAGTAAAGCTGCCTGGGCCTCTCAGCTCCTTGAAAACAAGGGTTGGGTGGTTCATTGGAACTAGTCACAGGGAGGTGCAGCGTGAAGAGCTATAAATGAAGAATTCCCAGCGTGTGCGAGGAGGCGCAGCTTACGCACTTGGCAGACACACACACACATCCATGTAGTGAAACCCGCCCACACGCACACTACATACACACAGACGAACATTACTAGAATTCTCCACACACGTACATCACGTGACGAGCGCGTCTGCCCTCCGCTCACCCCCACTCCTCCCCCTCTTACTGACGTCACCGCCCCCAGCGCCCTGGAGCCCCGCAGACAGAGCCGACAGACAGCAGGAGGGAGGCGGCCCGTGTGCAGCGGTGACGTCACGAGCTGTGTACCGAAGGGAGGGGAGCCTGGCTGGCACCGAGCTGGAGAAGGACCGGGACCAGAGGAAGAGTCGTTTCCCCTGAGCAAGGTAGGCAAAGGCTATCCCGGGCCGCATCATTTGCGTGCGCTTAGGCTCCGTGTCGCTCTGTTGAAGAGAATATGCGGCATTGCCCTGTAGGTTACTGGGGGACCGCGCTCACTGCTCTGCTGCACCTGCCCCGGTGCCCTGACTACTGATCAGCCGCCGCTACTGGAGGTAACACTGCTGCTTTCTCTTGCCTTGATTCGTGTTGCCAGTGACACACCGAGTTGGCTCCGGGGGATGTTGGCTGGAGGGCAGTGTTGTATTCACACTAGGAGTATTCACTGGAGAGCTGTGTTGTACTGACTCTAGGAGTATTCACTGGAGGGCTGTGTTGTGACGGGGTTATTGGCTGAAGATCACTGTTGTGGCTTGGGGGATACTGGCTGGAGCGCACTGTTGGGAGGTGGGCAATATTGGCTGCAGGGCAGTGTTTTGGCAAGGGAGATATTGGCTGGAGGGCACTGTTGTAGCAGGGGGGATACTGGCTGGAGGGCATTGTTGTGGGGGTGGGGATATTGGCTGGAGGGCACTGTTTTGGGGGTGGGGATACTGGCTGGAGGGCATTGTTGTGGGGGTGGGCATACTGGCTGGAGGGCACTGTTGGGGGTGGGGATATTGGCTGGAGGGTACTGTTGGGGGTGGGGATATTGGCTGGAGGGCACTGTTTTGGGGGTGGGTTTACTGGCTGGAGGGCACTGTTGGGGGTGGGGATATTGGCTGGAGGGTACTGTTGGGGGTGGGGATATTGGCTGGAGGGCACTGTTTTGGGGGTGGTGATACTGGCTGGAGGGCACTGTTGGGGGGTGAGGATATTGGCTGGAGGACAGTGTTTTGGCAAGAGAGATATTGGCTGGAGGGCACTGTTGTGGCAGGGGGGTTATTGACTGGAGGGCATTGTTGTGGGGGTGGGGATACTGGCTGGAGGGCACTGTTGTGGGGTGGGGATATTCGATGGATTGCACTGTTTTGGCAAGGGAGATATTGGCTGGAGGGCACTGTTGTGGCAGGGGGGATACTGGCTGGAGGGCCTTGTTGTGGGGGTGGGGATATTGGCTGGAAGGCACTGTTGTGGCAGGGGGGTGTTTTGGAGACATCGGGGATGAATATTTTGGCACAAACGTATAGTGTACATTCTTGTGGTGGCACTGTCTCATAGCTTGTGCATTGACACTAAAGAAAGGGGTGTTTAGGTGACATTAAGGAAATGGCAAAGAGAGGGCAGCTGTGTGGTGAGACACAGGATTTTAACTCTTTTGCTGTTTTTGAGGTACACGTTAACATTATCCCCTAGAGCCGCTGCATTTAGCTTTGCAACTGTTGGTGAAGTTCATGTGCAGGCAGCCTAGAGACTGGGCATTGAGAGGAGTGTAGTTGAACAGCAGCTGCTGGGGCAACCATTAGACATTCCCGGCTGTATTGTTCTTCCCTGTGCACAGTGAGGGCAGACTTGTTGGTGGCAGGGGTAGGTCTATACAGTCATAGCTGTGCTTACAATGCTAGTTTCTATTCCATATAGCAGAAGCAATTTGTATTTCTACACCCTGGTATAAGCTGTATAAGGAACATGGGAGTGTCAATGAATTGGCACTTGCGCTTGCATGCATCGTTCACTGCCCTATTGCAATGGGGGTTCCCATGCTGTACACATTTATAAAATGCTAATGTTTGAATTTGCCTTGACCCTTTGTTAGGTCACACTCCAGCAGATGCACTTATGCTCTGGACAATGTAGCTATTGACAGCACATGTCAGAGTTTCTGTTAGCAGAACATAAAATGGGGAACATTTTTTGGTTACATTTTACCATTACAGGTATGGGACCTGTTATTCAGAATGCTCAGGGCCTGGGTCTTTCCGTATAAGGGATCTTTCCCTAGTGTGGATCATGTATTAAGTCTACAAGAAAATCAAGTAAACATTAAATAAACCCAATAGGCTGGTTTTGCTTCCAATAAGGATTAATTATAGCTTAGTTTGGATCATGTACAAGGTATTGTTTCATTATTACAGAGAAAAAGGAAATCATTTTTAAAAATGTGGATTATTTGGATTAAACGGAGTCTATGGGAGATGGTCTTTCTGTAATTTGGAGCTTTCTAGATAACCGGTTCTGGATAACAGATCCCATACCTGGGTTATCTTTTGGGTCTATTCCCATTTGCTCTTTTTGTGTGTCTACATTTTTTTTTTTTTTGTAATTCAAAACAGATAATTGCACATAGGCTTGTTCTTGTTGTGTGACATTGACATTTAGGCTGATGACACGCTGGTCTTTTTTCAGCAGGTTGAAAAGCACCAAAAATAGCCAACTCCCAATGACTTATGAAATGCCTGACCGGTTCCGTTCCGATGCTTTTCGTTCTAAATCTTACTCTGCATTTAAAAAAAAAAAAAAAAAATCACTCCATTAATAAGGAAGAAGATAAGTGCCCTTTGCTTTGTATTGGAATGTTTAGATACTTCTGCAGAGTAAAGATTTAATGGTAATAATATGCATATGGTGTTAAGCCTTTTGTTATATGGATGCATCAGTTCCATTTAAGGAGTCCCATGTTGAGAATGAATGAATATTTACGTCTCAAGGTGATTCATAATGCCAACAATTTTCTGATATTAAAAAAAAAAAAAAAAATGAATTTCAGCATTAGCAGGAGCGTGGGACAGCCCTAACCAGACCCTTATAAATATCCTGCTTTAGAAACCCACCATGAGTACGTTTCCTTGATATCAAATGCAGAGGGTTAAATGCCTTGAGGGGGAACTGCAGAGCAAGGGGATGTTTACAGTCAGACTGGAAGCTCCTGGGGGTTTGCTATCAGCATCCATAGCACTTATCAGCCTCCTGCTGGACTGCAGTGAACTGCTAGCTGCTACATTCACATTATCACTTGATATATTTTTTGCATGAAAATTTCAGCTCCCATTTCCCCCCGTTATTCACATGTGCTTAAACCTGCTGTCACGTTTTCCTGTCTCCTATTGGATGGATCTTTATTGTGTGTCTGAAATCGATTATGCAGCACGCATGGTAATGCTGAGCATTAGAGGGAAGAAAAAAGGTTTGGCATATGAATTAATATGCCTGGAATCATTTGAAAGACTAACACATGATGATCTTCTTTTATGAGCAGAATGATTCATTTTCGTCTTGCTGATGCGTATGCCCATAAACAGCATTGTTTTGTTGCTGTTTACTAGTATTGAGCGTGCCTTGTTGACATGTCTACAAACACAATTATTTGTAACTTATTTTTAAATGAGATATAGGCATCTGTCATTTGATCAGGTTATATTGCTTTTTCTTGATTTTTTTCCCCCCATTATTTCTTTGTCTATTTCACAGATGTACTGTTGTTGATGCACAACCAGAAGCTGCTTGCTTGCTGTTCATTCCTGGATATGCCTTTATCTGAAGCTCTGTTAAGTGAATCCTGGAAAACACATTGCTGGAAGGACTGTCGCCATTTAATGCTCGTGCTACCCGGCAGCTTCAATCCTATGTGTTTGTTTTGAGATCGTTTCCATTTTGTAGCATACATTGCTGTATATAAATTAAAAATCATAGTTCACGCTTTCGGTAAAAGTAACAGTATATATACACGCACTTTGAAAAATTCTATGCACATAGCATTCTTTTAAAAAGAATTCTATCATTTAAAGAATTTTATCATTTGTTATTTTATTATAGTTGGACATATTTAAACCTATCACAGGAATATATAGATACGGAGTATACACAGAGTTAAAAAATGTAACTTAAAATGTTCAGAGTTTTTAAAGAATCAGGGAATTAGTCATATTACATCATTGCTGGAATGTTGCCTCCTAGAGGCTAAAATATTACTAGTTTTTATAGATTTTTTTTAATCACAAACTAATCTAAACATGGGTGAAGATGGTAGCCCTCCACTGAAAAAGCTTGCTAAAGAAATGGATATCAGTATTGAGGTTCCTAATGTTGCTAAGAAGGTAATTACAATAAAGATGGAAATAGATGATTATAAAGAACTATCTGCCGAGGAGAATACTGACTTAAACCCGGGATTGAAACACACCTTGGCGCAGTTTAATTTGAGCAGTCGAAGTTCGTTGGGTGGACCAGCAGCATTTTCAGCACGTTTCTCCCATGAAAACATGTCTCCAACAGTGTTTTTACCTCTTCCTTCCCCTCAGATTCACCCAGGACCCCTTCTTATTCCTTCAGACAGTTCAACAGAGCTTACACAGACTGAACTGGAAGGGGAATCCATTTCTTGTTTTATGGTAGGAGGGGAAAAAAGACTTTGCCTCCCTCAAGTCTTAAATTCCGTTCTCCGGGACTTGTCACTCCAGCAAATAAACATTGTCTGTGATGAAATGTATATATATTGCTCTCGGTGTACTTCAGACCAGCTCCACATTTTAAAGGTTTTGGGCATACTTCCATTTAATGCCCCATCTTGTGGTTTGATCACACTGACTGATGCTCAGAGACTATGCAATGCTCTTTTGCGGCCACAGACTTTCCCACAAAATGGAAGCTTGCTGCCTGCAAAAAACTCTTTGGCTCAATTAAAGGAAACTGGCAGTGCCTTTGAAGTGGAGCACGATTGTTTAGGAAAGTGCCAGGGTTTATTTGCACCTCATCTTTTTTCCCAGCCAGATGCCCCTTGCATTCAATGTTTGGAATGTTATGGGATGTTCTCAACACAAACCTTTGTGATGCATTCTCACAGATCCCCTGACAAAAGGACTTGCCATTGGGGCTTTGACTCTGCTAAGTGGCACTGTTATGTTCATCTTAGCCCAAAATATCTAGATACACCTGAAGGCAAAAAGATGAATGCGCTCCTAAAGGAAATGAAAGAAAAATTCAGTAAGAAAAATCACCCGAAGAGGAGTCAACCAAAAGTAAGTCGGTTTTTACGTTTTTGTTGGAAGGAGTTTACACCAAATTACACCAGAGAGCAGAAATGTTCTTAATTAGAAGAAGTAGTTAATAATAGGGATGCACCAAATCCAGGATTCTGTTCGGGATTTGGCCAGGGTGCTACCTTTTTCAGCAGGATTCAGATTTGGCTGAATC
The DNA here is from genome assembly GCF_017654675.1 of Xenopus laevis. Lineage (NCBI taxonomy): Eukaryota > Metazoa > Chordata > Amphibia > Anura > Pipidae > Xenopus > Xenopus laevis. Next base: position 98,797,849 of record NC_054380.1, on the reverse strand, counting down.
CAAGAATCTAGTTGAACCGAATCGCAATCTTAAAAATTATGTGACATTTTGGGCACGGTTCCATTTTGCATTTTGATTCCAATTAAGTTTGATATTTGGCTTAATTGTTTGTGAAGGATTCCGGATTTGTCTGAATCCTAAAATAGTGGATTCTGTTTATCCCTAGTTAATAACTTTTGAATGTTTATATAACCATTTATACAAATGAAATCTCCATTTCCTCTGCACTACTCATTACTGCCCTATTTACTCGTATCTCTTTAAAAAAATGCAGAGTAGAGCAGTTGGTGGCTTTAATCTCTGGCCATCTGACATCTTTTTCACAGTTCTTTGCCCTTTATCATTAATTAGGAGTATGCTCATTTGAAGGCAACATCAGCTTGGCTTCAAGTGCTCATGGAGAGCTGTAAGAAGGGCATCAAATGGTGCCAACCCCACTGTACTGCTCTGCATTTAATTAATGGTTTTGGCAAACAGGTTAGTATGACGGCTGAGGCTCTAGGGATGGCTTTACATGAGGCCTTAGTCCTGTACATTGGTACCACTTTCCTTTGAAAAGTCATCATTTTAAATATATACAGATACATTTACATTTTTTTTTTTATTCTTCTCCTAAAGCATCATGGTGTATGATTAACCTGAGCGTTAGTAATTGGCCCATGTACGAGGCCAAAACATGAGCCCCCCCCCAATACATATCAGACAAGTTTTGTGGTATATCAATTAGGAAGGTTACACACAGGTTCACTGGGCAAGGATACAGTTCTCTCTCTGTGGCTCTGTGGCTCCCTATGTAATGCAATCAGTGGCTCGTGGGTCAAATGATTGGATCAGTTTGATTATGACTGGTATCAGGAATGCCAAATGTTGCATGAATCACTGTGATTGGCAAATTCACCAAATAAGGTGTACTGATGTATGTCAAATGGAGGAAATTTAGTTATTGTACCCTCAGTTAGGCAATAGTGGGCCCCAGGCAGTGGAATTGCCTGAACACTGCATACATTGCTTGTTTAGTCATTGACAGACAAGAGGTTTCACATGGCCCGTTCAATATCCATTTGAGTCCATGTACATATTGGTCTGGAAATAGCCTTGAATAGAGTGGCAGTCTTCCAATTTAATATGGTTGAAAATTAGCAGATTGGATACTAAAATCACAGTGTGTCTATGCCAGGTCTTAAAGGGGGCGTTCACCTTTAAATTAACTTTTAGTATGATGTAGAGAGTGATATTCTGAGACAATTTTCAATTGGATATTTGTGGTTTTTGAGTTACCTAGCTTTTTATTCAGCAGCTCTCCAGTTTGCAGTTTCAACAATCTAGCTGCTTGGTTCAAACCATGCATTGATTTGACAGAGAGACTGGAAAAGGAGAGGCCTGAATAGAAAGATGAGCATTAACAATAAATGTGCATCCTTACAAAGCATTTGATTTGATTTTAGATGGGGTCGGTGACTCCCATATGAAACCTGGAAAGAAGAAGAAGAAGGCAAATAATTCAAAAACGATGAGAAAAAAAACGAATTGGAAAGTTGCTTAGAATTGGCAGCTTTGTAACATACTAAAAGTTAACTCAAAGGTAAACTACCAATTTAAAACACATTGAAGCGTTATGGGACGAAAAACCTCTGTACTGGAGATGGAAGGTGGTTTCCATTAAAGTCATTGGTAGGGAGAATGTTTTTCTTGTAACCTAAGCCAAAGTGGTAAGACGTTTTTTAATTGAACGAGTCTGGGCATTTATGCCTGTGTTAAGGCCCCCATACACGGGCTGATAAAAGCTGCAGACAGACCGAATGGACAGCTTATTGGATAGTGTGTGGGGCCGTCCGACGGGCTTTCCCAATCAATGTCTGGCCGAAAGTCGGCCAGATGTCGATCGGGCAGGGTAAAAAATAATATCAGATTGTGGGCGCATCTGTTTGTTGATGCAGTCCCGCGATCCTACAGCCCGTATTGCCTCCATTCTGATTCGTATCACCTCAATGTGGGCATATCAGTAAGGGATGTCGCCAAACCAGCGGATCTCCCTGTGTATGGCAACCTTTAGATTCCGGTTCTTTTGTGTCTGTTCATTTTAGCCTTTATAACACGTGCATCCTGAAACTGCTTTGGCTCTACTAACATTTTCAGTGCCAAATAAAAGCAGCATTTATCTTCTAATGATTGTAAATATTATGGCACATGCAAGCAACTTTATAACAAAAATTGGTATAGGTTGCCATTAGCAAACTACAATATTATGGTTAGTGATCTGAGGAAACTCCCCATTGTTTGTCAGCTTCTTACAGGACTGTAACAGTGTGAATGTAGATCTTTATATAGTAATATTTATTTTACAATATGTTATTAGTATACACAGTGCAACAAATAAAATACATTCAGTTTCAATTATCAAATGCCATTTGTTATGAGACATGGGAGGATGGAGGTCCTGCCCCACAACTAAGTGACATAAATAGAAGGCTGGACATTGCTAAAAGTCACAGGGGATTGTTTATAAAGTTTGCATTGCGCATATTTATTTGCAAATGGTTGTATTTTTTCCTGAACGATAAAATATTGCACTGCTGTGCCCGTCTTTCCGTTTTTTGCGAATTCTTATTGAGAATACGTTTTCGCAAATGGCTCACAAATGAGACAAATGTTTGCTTGAGTACGCCCCCTGTTCGTGGTTGTTGTGGCCGAAAATAACGTTGACAGTAACTTAAATTCCAATTTGCAAAACTGTTTTGCGAATATTTACTCCACTACCAAAGTTGTGGCGTGAATTATAAGCAGAGTGTGCGCATAATATTCACAATTTGTGATTTTTGCCATACTTAAAAAGCTGTTATAGACATTCGCAGTATGAAAAAAAGAATTTCGCAATTCTGTTTGCACACAGCTTTATAAATGTAACCATAAGCAGGGCAGATATATTATAACAAACAAGGGAAAGTTGTGCTCACCACTAATTTTTAAAACCATTAGGCGGGGGTGCAATGAGGCTGTGACCACAAAATACATATAGACAAATACAAGAGTCCTCTGCACTCCACCCATTATCAATATATTCTAAGACAGCGACATTTTGTGCATACTGCTACTGAAAAATGCCTTACCCTTTAAACAAAACAGGGATTGTTAGTCCATATATTGCAATATATTTAAGATGGCCAACTACGTCAAAGTCATCCCATATCTGGCCAGTCCTTCGCTCAATTTTCAGGGCATATATATTCACTGTGTGAACCAATTTGCCCTGCGTGAAGTTTATAAATGAGCCCCAGAATGTTTGGGGCCTTGTGTTGTAAACATCAAGGCTGAATTAGAAGAGCTAGTGCTCCAAGAAGCAGACTTTTATTTTAGTTCCATTTTGAAGTGGCTGAGACCTATTTACAGGGTAATAACCGAATTTAAGAGCTAAAGAACAATGAGAGAAAGGTTTAAGGCGTAAGAAGGCAGTGGATGTGGGTGGTGTGAAAAGTAGGTGGCTGTAAAAGGAATGGAGGAGACAAATGGCAACATATGAAGAGACAAGTGAAAAAATTGAAGTTTCAGATTGTTTTTTACAAAATGCATTAGATAACCGCAATCTTCCAGCAGAATCCTGGATTAAAATCTCTTTTTCAAAAGAGCAAACATTTTTTTAATATTTCATTTTAAAATTTGACATGGGACTAGACATATTGTTAGTTTCACAAGTGCCTTTAGCCATGTGACTTGTGCTCTGATAACCTTCAGTCATTCTTTACTGGTGCACTGTAAATTGGAATGATGTTGCCCGCACCTTCTTCCGCCCCTACAGCCTGTCAGCAGAACAGTGGGTAGGTAACAAGATAACCGCTTCTTGACTCACCTGCTGCCTGAACTGATAGCACCTCCATGTTTTTATATAGCTGCCACTACTCTGCTTTTGGTTAATAGCTCTGTTTGTAGAGAAACTGTCCTGTATTTTAGGGACTCTGGAAACGGGTAAAATTGCCAGTATTGTCTCCCATTTACTTTAGGGTGATGGCACATGGGTTAATGCAAAAATCTGTACTACCCACTGGCAATAAATCTCCCAAAAATTATTTTTCTTTGATGTCAGTGGGTATCTCCACCACTAAAATATATTAATCCAGTAGCCACTGAAAATGACATGCTGCTGCTTTCAGGGAAAACCACCCTTGGTAAATATGGTCATTCATTCTTATGATATGAAATATACTGTGGCACATACGCAGAGAGGTGACAGGAGGGGATCTGACTTTCACTGTTCTATGTGAGTGACTAAAGGTGCTTTTCATTTAAAGGAACAGTAACACCAAAAAATAAAAAGCGTTTTAAAGAAATTACAATATAATGTACTGTTGCCCTGCACTGGTAAAACCGGTGTGTTTGAGTCTGAAATATAGCTATACTTTATATAAACAATTTGCTGTGTAGTCATGGGGGCAACCATTCAAGCACAGGATACACAGGAGATAACAGATAAACTCTGTAGTATACAATGAGATTCTTCCAAAATGATATTTTATCTACTGTGTATCCTGTTCCTTTTCTTCCTTTTCAGCTTTGAATGGCTGCCCCCATGGCTAGAGAGCAACTTGTTTATATAAACTATAGTAGTCTTTCTAAAGCAAACACACCAGCACAGCAGTGTTTGGTGTTACTGTTCCTTTAAAATTATCAGGAGTGGTATCAGGTCATTTAAACTGCCCTTAGCACTGGTAGATAAATTGCCCTGAGTGCTACAAGCCCCAAATGTCTAACACTGCTAGTACAGGCAGTTATTAAAATACACAAGAACTGACTGTACTTGCTGTGTCAGGCAGCTTAAATTTACAATAGAAAGTGGCATGTCTGTTTTCAGGCATTTTTCTACCAGCTAAAATACACTTTGGGAATACTGCCCCATGTGCCATTGCAGTAAAGAATCTAAATGCACCTGTAAATAATGGTACAGTGAGTTAAAAAAAACACTGACTACAGATCCAAAGGCCGAGGGCAGTTACACAATAATTACATTAAATACAGACAGTGGCAACTTTGGCTCCCCTTCCAAAAATAGCAAGTTGCCTGGAGAAGGTTTCAACATTGTAGAGATCAAAATGAAATCAGAATATGACTTCATTGCTAAAATTTCTCCTCTACTGGTAGCCACGAGAGTAGTATCCAAGAGGGAGAAATAATAGAAGAACCCAAGTTGAGCTGCAACTTTGGAAAGAACATTAAGTAGGGGAAATAATCGCTTATCTGAAAGCAGTTCCATTGTGCTGGTTATTTCTGATAAGCACTCAGGCACTATTACCTGAGATGGCTGCCTACACACCATATTACAACAAAAATACATTTGTAGGTTCAGAAATAACATTTTAAAATGATAAAATAAATTAAGTTTAAAGGGGACCTGTCACCCAAAAAAATTATTCCAAATAATATTTTATCACATAAGTCATGGAAAATAACTTTAATTACACAGTATACATTATTTGAATCTTGTTTCAATCAGTCTGGGAACTCATAATTATAGCAAGCAGGCAGTAACCATTTTGTGGACACTGTTTTTAAGGAAAGCCTTGTATCATCTCAGAATCTTGTTTGTGCACCAGAATAGGGGAACTGGATGTCCATCCCCATGCCCTGGCTACACAATTAAATGGTAAAGAGAACGGGGGAATATGTGGAGAGCAGTGACATCTAGGAAGTGCTCAATGGAAAGTGAAAGTAATTGTCTGCCCCACCTCTATGCCCATGGCATAGAGGAGGAGCAGACAATATTTGATTGACAGCTGAGATTTTTAAATGAGCTATGAACAGCTATGAATGCTTTTATAAAAAATAGAAATTGGATTTCATGTTTAACTTGAAAAGGACTTTTATTGTACAGATTTTTGTGTCTGGGTGACAGGTCCACTTTAATAAAACCACACCATAACAATCACGACAGAATCATTTTAAATATCCATGCATGACTCAAATGTAATTTTGCTGACATTTTGTATTGTTACCGGTGTGCTGAATCCTTGAGTTATACTTAAATTTAAATACATATTTTCTTCAGAATTTAAAAAATCTTTTTTGAACTAGCATTTTCCTGTTGACAAAGAAATTACATGGCAACAGGATCTAGTTAGCTAAAGTTTCAAGATTCAGTACTGTAATAAGAAGTGGTGTACCTGTAACCTAAAAGTGTTCACCAGAGCTATTTTTCGCCAGTGACATCTAAATGCCAATGGCTTCTTCTGGGACTTTCTGTTGTCCTTATTAGAAGGGGACTCCAGTTATTCCTGCTGTTCTCTTATATGCCATGGTGTGGAGGGAGCAAGGGAAGAATGTTAAAATTTATACTAGGGAGCTTGCAAGTAGACTTAAAAACATATTTATAGTAACTTGGGAAACTAGAAAAAAAAATTCCATTAGGTATTACAGGACAAACAAATGCAGTTTAATGTACCCTATAAGGCAGCATATTAATGCCAGATACAGATTGATGATGAATCAGTATTGCAACTAGAGTTGCCACCCGGCCGGTATTTTACCGGATTAGCCGGTAAAACACCTGCCAAGGCCGGGGCCGGTATTACAAATTTACCGGCAATGCAATTGCCGGTAATTTGTAATACCCTTTAAAAAAAGCCCCTGGCCTGTCCCGAATTCGCAAAGAACTTACCTTTTTCCAGCGCCGTCGACGTCTCTGCGATGTTGCTCCGCCCTTTTGCGGCACACCACGTAGCTCCGCCCCTTTTTCCCACCGCGGACCGCCCCCCACTGGCCGGTATTATTTTTAAGTAAAGGTGGCAACCCTAATTGCAACAGAAGTCTTCCAATTTGTGACCTGGTTGGTGCAGCAGCTGAGACATTATAATCTTTGTAACTAGGGGTTAGTTCAACTCAGATCATTTATCATTAGTTTAGAGCTGTCAACATAGACATCGGGAATGTGGGGTCTTACGGAAGCATCATAGGGTGAGCAGAATGTTCAGTGACATCACAGAATGTGCACTGCATGTGCGCAATGATCAAACTGGGGGAAATTAATAACTTTTGGTAGACCGGGAGAGAGTCTGGGAAATTCTTGAGACTCCCATCATTTTCGGGGGAGTTGACATCTTTGTCAGTAACCTGTCATTTATAAATTTGAGGTTAAAGAGTGTTAGTGGATGCAAAATTGGTACAGTCAGAGCTCTGATGTTGTAAATGCCAGGGTCGGTCTAGTGGGTGCAGGGCTCACCGGGGCTGCTGCTGTTTATTGAGGTCCCAAATAGAACCAAAAGGTCTGCTATACAGTCACACAATATAAGTTCTATGCATATGTCTGATTTTATTGTGGTAGTATTGTACCATGTGTGTGTGTGTATGGACACTGTACTTGGAATGACTAGCTTAGTCTTCTTACTATATTTCATCTATAAGCAAAGACACTTGTTTAAGGGCTGATCAGGACTGATTCATCACCAGGCGATGACACGAATTGTAGGAATTGCAGAATATAATAGGACTGCTTGAGAAATCGCAGGTACAAACTACATGTATCCGACTGTCGGATGTGAACGCCGCACACTGCGTTTTCAGATACATGTAGTTTGTTCCTGCGATTTCTTGAGCAGTCCCATTATACTCTGCACTTCCGACACGTCGCGTGCATTGTCATTGCCTGGTGATGAATCGGTCCTGATCGCCTGGTGGAGTTCAGCCGTTAAACTACAGGTATGGGACCTGTTATCCAGAATGCTTGGGACCTGGGGTTTTCCAGATAACAAATCTTTCCATTATTTGGATCTTCATACCTCAAGTCTACTTGAAAATTAGGTAAACATTAAATAATCCCAATAGGCTGTTTTTGCTTCCAGTAAGAATTAATTATATCTTGTTTGGATCAAGTACAAGGTACTGATTTATTATAAGAAAAAGGAAATTGTTTTTAAAAATTGGGATCATTTAATTATAATGGAGTATTGGAAATGTTAGGGACCACATTTTGGGCCCACTTCTCTTAGAGGCCCATTAATCAAAGGTCGAATTTCAAATTCATGTGAGTTTTTAAAAACCACAAACTCGAAATTCGACCAATCGAAATTTATTAATAAAATAGATTTTTTTTTTAGAAATTCGACCAATCAATATTTATTAATAAAATCGAATTTTTAAAACTCTCATGGATTAAATCGACCGAAAACTCGAATCAAATTCAAATCCAATTCGATTTGACTTTAAAATCTTTAAAAAATTTTAGTGTCAGAACCAGGCACTGATTTTTCCTTGGGGTGCCTCTAGGCCATAGGTGTGCCCCCCTTGTGAGTGCGTTGTGGCCTTCAGGCATGGGCTAACGTGCAAATCCACCCTCCTAAACACTGGGGATTAGGTGCACAGCAGCTTGTCCCCCAGTGTTTCTGGTAACATTGAACTGCGGCTGGGTTGCATGCGACCCCTTTAATATTGCCACCCTAAGCCCAGGCCTTTGTGGCCTTGCCACAAATCCGGGCCTGGTCAGAAATGTGCAATTTTGGCAATCAGTAAGGGACGTTTCATTGGCATTGTTGGCTACACTGCATGGACACACTGATAATTTGGATCATAGAAAGGAGTTTCTTGGTGAGTTTCAAGTTAGCCATTTACTCAATGCTCAAAATTAGGTATCATCACAATTGGCTATTACCTGGGAAATTTTTTCGTTTTGGATGATCAACATTGGAACAATGAGTAGGCCTAATCATTTTTCAGAGCTGGAGCATGCCTGCATTAGAGATCTTTCTAGTTTCAGATGAAAGCCAGGTTCAATTGTTTGTACTGTGGTTGTTTTTTTGTTTTGTTTTTTTAAAAGTTTCTACCAGCGTGGAACTAGAAATGCACAAGTCTAGTCTAGTATAAAAATTTGCTTATTTAGTAAAAAAAAAAATGGTGTGTTTTTAATGGTACAGATTCCTGGAGTCAGTCAGAACAGTCATTGTTTGTGAATGGGTTAAATATCAGTGAAGCCTTGCGTATCACAGCCAATCAAGTCTAATTATATTCAAGTGATGTTTGAAAGCAGGCTTATGAATGTTTGTATACAATTTAAATCTTGCTTTGCAACTTGCATTTTTATCCTATGGCTTTGATGAACTAATCTCTTCTTTGCTTGTTTCATATAGACAAGTAATTAAACAGGCATAGATAAAATTGATAGAACATCACTTCTTTGTGTTGCCAAAGCAAAATTTCCCAACTGAAATCCTTTAGGGAGTCACTGATCCAGTGCAGTTTATAGCCTGATAATGATGTAAATTAGACTTTGGACTTCTCTGGTCTTCTGCTCAAAATCATCTCCCCTGTGTGTTAATATTAGTATCTTGTGTTTTTAAAGGAGAAGGAAAGTCTCTAAACAACATTCCCTAAAAATCTCAGCCTTAATATAGTCTCTAACAAATTCCCCCAGCTCAATGTAATGTTGCTTAGTTTGACTTTGTAATGGCAAAGTCAGGTCCTGCTATTAGGTACCTGTTTCAATCCAGAGCTGCTTCCTTTCTCCTCCAACAGAGATTTCCCCGGGCAAACACATGCGCACCTCACTGCTGAGCTGCTGCTGCCCTTTTTTTTTTTTCTTCATTAGCATATTCAGCCTGTACGTGCTGAAAGTCTTGCCCTCGTTAGCCCCGCCCACTTAATCCCATTGTCCAATCAGAACTCTCCTCTGTTTTTTCAAGACAGTCCTGCACAGCCCCTCTCCCTAAAGCTGCAGTTTACAGTGTAGGAGACACGGGCGGAAGTGATGTCAGCAGCTTGAAAATGGCAACTGCAATCTATTTAAGAGAGGGCTTACTTTCAAGACAGCAAGCTGGATAAATAATGCTCATCCAGAAGAACTGCTATAGCTGTTTGGGAGGCAGAAGTATGGTAATTATATTAAAGGGATTTTCATGTAAATCCTTTCCTTCTCCTTTAAACCCTGCACTGTGTTTGAAAAAGGTTAATAGTAATATCAGATGTTTTCACCTCCATTAAAGTACCAACACGAAAAAAAACCTCAGCTTTGTAGGCTATGGTAGTTGCCACAGTATATGGATAGAACTGCCAAAAAAAACACGCGATAAGTCGGATGGAGACGCAGACGTCAAGATTCTAATTGGACTTAATGTTATACTACATTACATCCGACACAACACGGCTGTCGCAATGTGGACGCAGAAAGCAGCATCTTCATCCAACAGCCGGACCCTGTAGTTGTTATCTCAGACTTTTCACTCAGGCCAATTATATCTTCACGTGTGCGACTCCATCCGATTTGTCGCGTGCGTTTTGTCGACAGGTGTTGATCTGACTTAACACACTCGTGGAGTTCCACCCTAGAACTCCACAATCGTTTTTCATCGGATCGACGCACGCCACAAAACGCACATGACAAGTCGGATGGCGACGCAGGCGTCAAGATTCTAATTGCATTTAAAGGAGAAGGAAAGATATAATAGCGGGGAGGGTGACAAAATGTTAGGCATACCCAGTAATTATAATTGCTTAGCTAAGGCCCTGGGTCCGTACCCCTGTTAGCTGAAAACTACACCAGCCAGGGGTACTTGGGGTAGGTCCCAGAGTCCTAGTATCCTAGTATCTTAAGTAAGATAAAATCGAATTAATGTAACGGTTATATGCTACAATAATGTATGTTACAGTCACTGTATAAGTCTTTGTTCTTCTTATTTGCAGGGGGAACATACACAGATATTGGAATTACCCTCTTGGTACCCAGTCATAAAACAAGAAGATGATCCCACCAATAGACCACATTTGTTGCACCCTAGGTAAGTGTAACCCTCATTTGGCTTAAAAAGGCAAATACCAACTAGTGAGGTACAGCATGGGCTACACTGGACCCTCTATCAGCAGGATGGGCTTTTGCTATGTGAGAAGAGCACGTAAGGGTGTTGAACTACACATCTTTACTGCCAAAAGTAGAAAATAGTAGAAAAGGGACAGCTTGTTTGCAAGCAAAAACAACACAGGCTTCAATAAATGGCAGGATACAATGACAGGTTTAGCAGATACATACAGAATGGCACCACTGAGGGGTAGCTGAAGTATACACCTTCCAGGTTGTCCGTAGCTCATGTACAGATCCCTACAATAGACGTGGAACAGGGATAGAACAATAACCCGTTTCCCTTGTTAGTACTGCTGTCCCTTTACTACAGGCAAGCAGAACCTGGGGGAGAGCTACTCCCTATTATCCTACTTGATGGAGCTCAAAGTTGCTGTTGCTAATTAATGCTCACTGACTGACTCCTCCTGGAGAGTGCTATAACATTGCTTATCCTGCACACTAGCTAACCTCATTCACGGGGTCCCTATTCACCCCTGACTTCTCTAAAGTGGTTGTTACTTTAGGGTCTAACACTTATGCGGCCTCATTGACTCCAAGCTCCATGGAACATCCACCCAGATGAACTGCTGCAAGTCAAAGAGGGAAATAAGTAGAAGTGGTTACATGGGTTTTAACCCAGCATCAAATATATAAGGTACTTTTAGGGAATTGAAGACATGGGGGCCATTGAACCTATGGGTCCCTACATAAGTATTTGTTGTTTTTCAGATTGACACATTCAACATGTGTATTTGGGAAGCGACCACTATTGTATGGATGCTAGTCATATTTTTAAGACAGTCCTAGAATACAGAAAACCAAAAATTCAGAGCAATCCAATTCTGACAAAGTAGAATTTTGTAAAAATACTAAAATTGCATGTTATGTAACATCTGCTAAAATTAGTAGGGAATGTGTTATAGACATGATCTATCACTTAGTTGTAACTCATTTATATGTTGCAAAGTGAAATAGCACCTTTCATTTTCTCAGCAACTGCATCTGCCATATTTAATGTACTTTTCTCTCACTGAGCTTCCCAGATTGACAGCCCTGAAATAATTAATACGCCAAATATATCGCTTATACAATTTGGTGGCAGATATTTTTTGGTAAGAATTAAGGGCAAATAGTTGTTTTCATTTTATATTTAAAATTTGCATATTTTACAATTGTATGGGGAGAAGAGTACCAAGGTATTATGATCTGTCCTCATTTAATTTTTTTTTTACAAATGTGTTAAATATTCCTTTTCAGCTACTATCTCTACATGTATGATAAAGTTGTGGCGCCAAATGTGTCCCTCACAGCTACTGTATCACAATGCAAGGAAGCAAAAATAGCAAAGAAAGAGGTTATGAGTGGCAAATCTTCAGTGGAACTAGAGAAGCAGGCTAGGAGTGGCAAACATAAATCTTCTACCTCGTATCCTGACCTCTCCATAGAGGAACAAGTGAGGGTAGATTTGAAAACAGACATAAAGACCAGTAACAATAAACGTAAGTAAAAGGTGCCAGCTTTCTGACTTCCTCTTTGAACTGCATGTTCTACTAAAAACGTCACTTTTCAGTTTTCTCTTCTGGAAATTGCATTTCTGCAGGCTTAATTCCTACACACTTCTCTAATGTGATTAGGCTGAGAATTTATGGATAACAAACTAGATGCAACATAGCTGAGAAGTGTTACATTTTGAAACAGTGGGAATAGAAGATCCTATATATGCAATGTAGAGGGTTTGGGGGGAAAATGAGAATTTAAGAAGCTGAAGCCATGGAGTGGGATTATTTTTAAATGACAAGGAAAGCTAAAATCACTGGGGGCACCAATTTGTTAGTTACTCCCCAGTGAAAAATACTTTATCCCAGTCTAGTGCTTTTTGTGCGTGGAAATGTACTAGCCAGGGGTAGTTTTGATCAAGGTGGTTCAACATCACATTTTGCTACCCAGGGATGTCCTGTTTTAAATTTAGCCTTGACTCATGCACACTGCCAAACTTTTCAAACCATTTCTGTACTGCACATGCTCCAAATCTAGAGGTGCAGGGAATACTTTATTAGTCAAGTTAAGGTAGGCCAGTCCTGTTGTTAACTACATTTGCACAATGTGTGTACAGAAGAGTAAACCTAGTCAAGGATAAGTGGATAGAGTTACTGGATCATGCCTAACAAATTGGCCCATTGCTTTATATTTCCTTATTCTTTAAAACAGTGACTCAAGTGTCCCTTTGTGGTTGGTTCAGCATTTGGTCAGGAGCCCCATTAACTCATAACAGACACACAACAACATTATTTTATCTGTCACTCTTCTAGAGTTGGAAGAATATCTAAAACAGCAAATATGTGTACACTCCAAGGCTTAAATTGTCATTCAGGTTGGGTCTGAGGATAGTATACAACATAACTTTTCAGCTGCCCACCCTTGGCATGTGGGAGAAGCCATACATTTTGGTAGACTCGGTTTCCTAAACACATGGGGCTTCATGGAATATTTGAAGTTGCGGAGAAAAGAATGGCACGGAATTCCAGAAACAGGCAGAATATAGGCTGCAAGAAGAGCATACTATAGAAACTGCAAACTGGTGTATTTGAAGATAAAAGCTGAGAAAGGGCTTCAGTGTTCTGCATAAGGATGCAGTGATCTGGATAATTGAATTAGTTGATTTTTATCAGCAGGGACTAGTGGGTACTATGGAAGAAACTTAAAGAAGAGGCACTGCACTTATGTCTGAGCCATATTATTTAATTACTTCTCTTTTATTTATATAGCGCCGACACATTTACGTAGTGCTTTACAAAGATTACAAATCATTCAAATCCGTGAATCATGTATAGTTTATGAGGCCGAGTGGAGCTATTTTACTTGAGGTGAGAAGTCACTATTACACTCCATACACAGGAAGTTCCGCAAATGCATACTTCCGGCCGCGGCTGCCACGCACCATGGGTCCCTGGAAATCAAGCATGCCTCCTTGGCTGTCCTCTAGATAGCGTACCTGCTGACCACTAATCTGGGTTGCGTAAGACTTGCTGTAGGGTCCTTGTTACCCCAACCTGCATCACACTTGCTATTACCACAGTTTCTTTCCAGTTGGCCACTTTTATTTTTATTGCCTAACACAGCCTAACTTGGCAGCTGAGACAAGCAAGGCATCAAAAATGGGGTTGATAAAAGGCAGAGAAATGCTACCAGCTCCTACCAAAAAGTCCTACAAATTGACTAAAGACAAGGAAACTACTATAGTTAGTAAATGGGGTAGTTGGAGTCAACTACCGCCAACTCCCTCCTTTTAAAAACACAGTTTGCATTTCAGCAAGATGTCTGAACTTTTCTACAGGCCTCTGCCTGTATCAAACCAGTGGTTTGACACTCCATCCCACCTTGGAACCTAAATCTGGTTCTACGCAGGCCTCAACACCCACCTTTTGAACCACTTACTACAATCGACCTCTAACTTGGAAGGTGTTATTACTTGTGGCGATCTCATCAGCCAGGAGGTTATCTGAAATTGGCATTGTGGGGATGCAAACCCCCCTTCTGCAATTTTCTTGAGGATATGGTAGTGCTCCGAACATTACCTACCTTTTTACCTTCGTTCTACCTTCGTTCTGTATCAAACCTACCATTTCCTATTGTAGACGTCCGGGCAATCAAAGTTGACATCCGCAGAACAAATTACTTCAGAAGTTCAGACTCTCTCTTCATCCTCTATTGAGCAAACTGGAAGAGAACTAAGGCATCAAAATCCTCAGTCGCCAGATGGATCAAGCTACTTATCACCACAACATAGCAACTATACAAGCTCCCAATTCCCTTCCAAATAACTGCGCACTTCACACAGGCTCTCAGCACCTAATGGGCCCTTGCCCACTTCGGCAGAACAACTGTGCAAAGCAGTAAACTGGTCTTTAATACATACTTTCTCCAAGTTTTACAAGGTTAATGTGTTTTCATCTGCCGAGTCTTCCTTCGGGAGAAAAGTTCTACAGTCTGTTATATCATAACATGCCTTCAACTCATGTTGTTCTCATGTTGTGCCATACTGGCACTTCGCTCAACATAGATTTTTTGGCTCTCCCTCTCTGCTTGCTTCTAGCACAGAGAGCCCCACCCTCTACTATCTTACTTCTTTTATTCTCTATCAGCTGTGCTAGTGGGAACTGAGGAGAAGGGGTTAAAGGAACAGTAACACCAAAATACAAAAGTATCCTAAAGTAAAAAAAATATATATAATGTACTGTTGTGCTGCACTGATAAAATTGGTGTGTTTGGTTCAGAAACACATCTATAGTTTACATAAACAAGCTGCAGTGTAGCCATGGGGGGGCAGCCATTCAAAACTGAAAAAGGAGAAAATGCACAGGATACACAGCAGATAACAGATAAACTTTGTAGCATACAATGGGATTCTTCAGAACTTATCTGTTATTGCCTCTGTATCCTGTGCCTGAATTGCTGCCCCCATGGCTACACAGCAGCTTGTTTCTATAAACTATAGTTGTTTTTCTGAAGTAAACACACCAGTTTTGCCTGTGCAGGGCACCACTATGTTATATTGTATTTCCTTTAAAACACTATAATTTCCTTTGCTGTTCCTGTCCCTTTAATGCAAGTAAGCGGAGGGCTGAGTGGGGCACGCCCTGCCTTGACAATTTTTTTTTTACCATCCTGCCTCCTGAAGGGAAGGTGCATTAATCCATTTGTCAAGTACCAAGTGAGTGCTGTACAAAATGGTTTTCGTGAGATCTGAGTGGAGGAAATTGACTAGCCTACACAGATCCCCTACACCAACCAAGCTGAGCATCTGCGGGATGAATTGGTGGGTGGAGTATTTGAGTGAGCTCTAATATATCTGCTAGGAAAGGGAGCCCCACTTATAAGATATATTGGATCATTCATCTGACACCCAATTGCTGCATGAAGACAGAATGAAAAGAAATAGATGCTGAGAGAGGAATAGTGAATATAAACTTGATTATTTCAGAAACAAAGCAGAATATTAACTTTATTTAGGAAGTTTCTTACTTCAGTATGAGGAAGCTTATATTCAATTTTCATTTTCGCCATTGTTCCCCTTTAAGGTTACAATAGAATAATAATAATGTCATTGTGTTTTCAGCATTCCTCAAGGGAAGGACACTCTCCTTTGCCTTAGCTCAGTGATCCCCAACAAGAGGATCGTGAGTAACCTGTTGCTCACCAACCCCTTGGCTATTACTCCCAGTGGCTTGAAAGCAGGTGCGCCCTCTGGCTCCCCTCCCTGAGCTGCAACCAACCTCCCAGCCCCCGCGCCTACCTTTATTTTTGTTCAGCTGCACAGGGGGCCAGGGAGGGAAGTCTGAAGCCGCTTCCGCGATGCCAGGGTATGGGCCTGCGAGGGCCGGGCCCACCAGGTTTGTTCCCGGTTTCCCACTGACCCAGTCCGACACTGGCTTGGAGGCAGGTTTTAGTTGCATAAAACCAAATATGCTGCCAAACAGAGCCTCCTGTATTCTGCCACTGCACATAGGGGCTAGTCAATAGCCACAACCTTTTTTTCATGCTTATGTTGCTCCCCAACTCTTTTTACATTTGAATTTGGCAAACCCCTGCTGTTATTTCTTTTCTTTGACTGGTCAAACCCAAAGACCTGTGTAGGATTGTTCCCATGCCATTTTCTCGAGATCTGGCCTGTTTTTAAAGTGCTGTTAGATTATTTCTATGGTTCTGAGACAAGGTCAAAGAAGATTTATATTTATATCATTACAAATTAAACTGGAGCTCCCTTTCTTGTATGCAATTTTTAAAGGCTTCCTAATACTTTGTATTGTGAATCTTTCAAAGCTGCCTGAATGAGCTCCTTTAAAGAGTTAACACTGAATAGTAGATTAATGTAATACAAGCTCTGAAACTGCCAGTTTTTTTTTCATGCTCTAAACCACATTTACAGTTTGTGTTATCATTCAGATGAGCAAAATAGTATTAAAATGTTCAGCTTTATACTCATTTTGATTGGAACAGAGCTGGCATTCTTGCAGGATTTTTGGTTAGCCAGTGAAATGTGGTATGTTCTATTATCTTGTCAGGGATATGCTATGCTCTTAAATGCTTCTGTTTCCCCTTTGTTTCTTCATTTTTAGTGATTAGCTTTTCATTTTACAGAGCTCAATACAGTGAATGGGGAAAAGGTTGAATCTACTAATAAGGATGTTCTCTGTGTGGATGACAAAAGCCAGATTATGGAAGAAGTTGTAAAAACATTCTTGAAACAGCAAGAGAAACTGAATTATATTCTGCAGAAGAAGCAGCAAATTCAAATGGTATGTAAGGTGTAATTGTAAGGTTAATTTTTTACTGCTTGAAATGTTTTTAAGAATACATAACCACCTAAGAAAGACATTTGATTAACACTTCATATTATGATTTTTTATTTTAAATTGTGTAATGTTTCTATAGACCTTGCTAATATCTTTAATAAATGTTAGCACAGATTGGTGAATTTAGCTCAGACAATGGTGATTTTGTAAACAGTATCAGAGAAATTGGTTTGAAAGGACAGTTATTCAGATAACATGCCTACACTTTATGGCCACCTTTCAGTTGTTCCACCGTTGGCCTGGCAACATCTGCTGATAAGGGGCAGATTTATCAAGGGTCGATAAGTAAATTTGAATTTTAAAGTTTCAAAATTCACACATTTGCATTTTGATCCCACTATTTGAATGTAAATTTAAATGTCAGATTTACCACAGCTCGACCATGGAAACATTCCTAATTCGAATATTTGCCACCTCTGTCAATGACAGAGGTCCGTTGAGCCATTTGGAAATGTTAATAGCCTTCCTGACATTCAAATAACATGTTATGTTGGGGCTTTAAATTGTTCATCATTCAATTTACATAATCTCAGAGTGGAACTTTACAGTGTAAGGTCCCTATCACATTAACACACAAACTAGGGTTGATTTCATCAGTAACTTGTTAACCTTGTGATGTGAGCAAGATGATCACCTCTCATTTCTGCAATTATCCCTTTGTGCTTTTACAGCATTTATATTCTGGACTGGCTAAACCTCCAACATTACTTGTGTTGGGCTTCCATTAATTTGAAGATTTCATCATCATAAATGCTGTTTGGCATGTTTAAAAACATCATAAATTTTCATGTGGGGCACAGACCAGCTGCTTACGGGTAGTAGTTACTCAAATTTTGATACGCTAAATATTGATTGTATTACAAAGTCAGTCACAGTGCCCTACTGAATGGAAAGTTAGTTCAATTACTGATACAGTAATAATCTAGGCCAAGGACATAAGAATGACATACTGTTTTTTTTGTAGGAAGTTGAGCTTCTAAGCAATTCCAAAACTATGAAAGACCTGAGTGTGGAGCAACAGAATTTGCAGAAAGAGTTTGAATCCTTGCAGACTGAGCACGTTCTAAAAATGGAGGAATTATATGACGAGCAGCGAGATTTGGAAGAAAAGCTGAAGCAAGTTAAAAAGCAGAAGTGCTCGTGTGGTTTGAACACAGACAGGGACAAAGAAACACAATATGCAAACCAGGTAAAAGATATGTTTCATAACTAGAATATTAGTTTTGTAATGTGATTATATAACTTTAATGGATGGTAGTGGAGTCAGCTATGTATAGTTTATATACTGTATAATATATAATGCAGCTACATGGGAGTTTAACACTTAAAGGAGAAGGAAAGTGACCGAAGCAGTTTAGTGCAAGCTAGAACACCATATTTATTTTGCAGAATGCTTTACCATACCCAAGTAAACAACGCTAGAAGCTCTCTCTGTTTATTTAAGATAGCAGCTGCCATATTAGCCTGTTGTGACATCACATCCTGCCTGAGTCTCTCCCTGCTGTCATAGCTCTGGGCTCAGATTACAGCAGGGAGGGGAGGAGGGAGGGGTAAAATGGAGAGGGAGAGCGAGGAGCAAATAGAGCATGCTCAAGCCCTAGCACTGGAGGTTAATGCTGAAAACAGGAGGTCTGATACAGAAGCCCATGTGTACACAATAGAAGGAAAGAAATGCTGTTTCCTTTGACGAGAACTCAAATCAGCATTACTTTGAGGGTTTACTGGTGTATTTATATAGACCTTTCTGATAAAGCTTACATAATTGTAGCCTTTCCTTCGCTTTTAAGAGCCACATCTGGGGGCAATAGTTAGGGTTTAAATAATTCATAGTCTTTCTTTTCAACCCCAAATCAGTTTTTGTGAAAAAGTCTGACTAACATGCATGGCTTTATCAGTTTGCATGATACAATTCTTGTAAATGAGCCCCAAATAGGCAGAACATTTCAGAAAAGATTATAGTTCAGTGGTTTACAATTGTTTCCTTTGAGTTTGTTAATGCTGGTGAAGAAATAGAAGGGTATCATTTACACTTTAATTCTAAGCTGTTTTTGTTTTACTTCTGTTGTTACAGTTGACAGAACTACGGCAAAGGCTGGACCAAGCTGAAGCGGACAGGCGAGAGCTTCAAGACGAGTTAAGGCGTGAACGAGAAGCCAGGGAGAAGCTGGAGATGATGATTAAAGAGCTAAAACTTCAGATTTTGAAATCAGCAAAAAGTGGGGAGGGAGAGTAGAGTATGCAGCACCCAGACAAAACTTTACACTTCAAACAGGGTTTATTTACTTAATATGCGGAGAACAGCGTGGCATGTTTTGACTTCCCTGCCCTATGAAACATTCTTCATATGTCTGTGTGGTTTGTAATACTTTCTAAACGAAGGCATCACCAGTAATGTCTGGTTGGGTGCTTTAATTTTCTTGCTTTCCTTTTTTAAGACCAAACTGTTTTTCACTTTTTATTTTGAAGTTTGAATCAGATTTCTAATCTTATCAGTGCAGCAAGTAACTGCACTTCCTGGCTCCACTGATATGGCAGTTGCCAAACAACTTCATTAATGTGAAAAGACCATTTTGATGCTGCTAACACTTGTTCCCCCATCCCAATTGCGTGGAAAAGCCAAGCTACTGGATGTTGTTAGGAATGTCTTCTCAAAGTGACAGATATGTTGTAAAGCTATATTTGCCATAAGAGAGAGAAAATATTTGCCATAAGAGATATAAAATGTTGCTTCAAAAGCGACTGAGAGCATATAGAATTTTTTAAAAATTGGAAGCAACCAATTTCCAATATCATTTGCCATTTATTTTCAATTTGACCTTTTATGTATATATATCTATATATATATAGATATATATCTATAGATATATATCTATAGATATATATCTTTATATCTATAGTTATATATCTATATATCTATATATATATATATATATATATATATATATATATATATATATATATATATATATATATATACACACACAGTATATATGATATGCCTATTTGAAGATTTGAAATTACTGATGTATTTCCAGCTTAACATTGGCTGCAGAAGCAGTTTGGGGTTGAACTGAGGACCAACCCTGTCATATTATGCAATTGTACTCCTTTTTATTTATTTTTCACGAAGTGAAATCCAACATTGCAGCTAAGAAATAAAAAGTTAACCGGCAGAAGTTATGTGGATGGTAGTATTACCCAAACAATAATGCCAATAATTTGCATTTACCTACTATTTTTTAATCCCAGGCAGACTTGGTAGCCAGGTATCCAGATCACACCGGCACCCAGTTCTTTATGTGTATGTTTAGAAAGACAAGGTGTTCCAGGATAACTGGCTAAGCATTCATAATATGCCTCTCACTAAGGCATAATTAGCCTTGTTCCTACCACAGATAGAAAAGCAGAACTTGTGCAATCTTTGTGTAATACTCATACAATCTCTAAGACAATGCAGTTTTGGCACACACTTTCTATATCTTCTTTTTCTGCCTTATCAATAATTCTGCCTCAAGGTATCATATCATATATACCCCACAATATAACTGGACTCCTGAAATACTGCATATAAAGCTCTTTTTCTTTCATTTCTGAAACATTCAGGTCATTGTACACACGGAGGGATTATGTTCCAATGTCAGTGCTACCTGAATAACAGTGATACATGAATGTTTTGTCCTGTTTATTTATTATTGTATGATTCCTCCGTGTAAATACTGAATTATTCTAACACTTAAATATTTATCATATAAATTAATTTATATAGCATTTATTCTACGTTCATTTTTTTTAAAGATAGCTTCCCAAAACGATAGTTAATAGTGCCATAATTTCACTGAGTAATGCTTATATAGACTTGTATATATATTGTAAAGCTTAACTTGATTCGCCTTGCTTGAAAAGCTTCACAAATCATGCATTAATTGATCCTGTAACAATCCGATGATATATGTTGTACAATCCACTTAAAAAGACGGTTTATTGTTTTGTGGTGTATTTGCTACCGCATGAATATATTGTATCGTAGTGATAAAGTGAGATGTTTTGTTTCGATTTGGTGCAGTTTTATCAAAAGGCGGAAGATTTTGGTTGAGAAATTGCAGAATCTATCTAAAATAAGTGATTATGTAAATCTTCAAGGCCCTCAGATTTTTTAATAATGAGTATCCGCACTCCAAAGCTGTTATCAATGGCGGGGTGCACGGTAATTATTTATGTATCAAAAATCTTCTGACCAGCACTCCCTTTAAAAGTTTAATAATTTTGTCATTCTGTAATATCCGACATTTCGGTCCACATTTGGACCTTTTTCAAGGATATATAGGTGATTATTGGAGTCTTTCAGTCATCTTTGGTTCACTTTGCCTCACTTACTGCATTCAAAAGTAGTAAACCTTATGTATAGGTTGTCTTTATTTGGAAACTAGCTGGACATCCTTAGATAAACTGAAACAAATCAACATGTACATGTCCATATGATAAAGAAAGATTTGTATCTTGGGCTTTTTCACCAATGGGTTTTCTCAAAGGTTGGACAGATGGCTGATAGACTTACACGGTTTCTTTTGTGTTTAACTGAATATTCACAAATTCTGAAATGTTTATTGTTAGATTCTGAATGGAAATATTAACGCTAACCTCCCACCATAGTGTTTATCTGTGAAGACGTAGACTAGCCCTTACGAATGAGTCTGGCTACATTATTAGCTGGGATGGCAATAAGGCACTGTAAGTGTGGGATGAACCCTTTCTGACCCAGCTGCAGTGCATAAAGACTAATATTTCTCAGGGATGCAGGAGCTAACCATATTGAAGTGCATTGACGTCCAAATCATAAGCCCCAGGAAGCTACAAATGATATAAAAAAGTATATATAAAGAATAACAAGTAATAGTTTATTAGACTTCCTATTTTTTTACAATTGGAAATGAATGTCAGCTCTGGGTTAGGATAGAAAGCAAAACTGGGCTGTAGGTGCGTTGATAGGGTTTAGCCATAGCAAAGCTATAAATTATGTACAGATTCCATATAGTCTTTCAAGTTCTTTGTGTGCATTTAGCACATTGCATTGGAGTTTGTAATGATCTATGGCAGCTTTATAAGTCTGTGTTAACAGTGCTCCACTTTTTATTTATATCCCTAACAGGCAAGACTTAAGGGCAGAGACACACGGTCAGATTCGGAGAGAGTAGTCACCCGGCGACAAATCTCTTCTTCTTTGGGGCGACTAATCCGCCCGAACTTCCTGCCAGCTAGAATGCAAATTGCCGCGGGATGGCACTCGGAGTGATTCGTTCTCAGAACTCGCCCGTAGGTTTCCTCGTGAGGCAACTTCGGAAAACGAAGCACTCAGAGTGCCATCCCGCCAGCAATTTTCATTCTAGCCGGCAGTTTAGGGGGATTCGTCGAAGAAGAGGAGATTTGTCCCGGGCGACTCATCTCCCCGAATCTGTGTCTCTGTCCTAAGGGTCTATTTTTCAAGCATTAAATTTATCTAGTTAGGAAAATAAAATCTCGAACTTTTAGAGATTTCCTATGCTACCTAGTTGCTAAAAATCAGAACCCGAAAATACTCTAGTCCTAATAATCCTGTCAAAATCATGTAGCAGTCAATGACGGATGGTCCCTTTAACAATTGGAACATGTTTTTTACCTTCAGGATTCTCGATAGTTTCGGGCTGCGCTTGTTTTCTCGGGTGACAACTCGAGATTTAATTTATTTTTAATTTATAATTTCAGAAACAAATTTTCTCACGCCAATTTTATCGAGATTAATTATTGGTAAGTTAAGGGCGTTCAGGTTTGGAAGTTTGGTCAAATTTGTTTTAAAAATAAAGTGGGAAACGATTGATTTTTAGTAAATATGCCCCCCTAAAGTTTGTTTTACTCTGTACAAATGAACTATTGCTGACATTGTTACAGCAACTGTTGAGCTGTTCTATTCCAGGAGTGCACCGCTCCTTATAACACAGTGACAATTACATGTACATGTGCCAGTTGTCCCAAAAGAATGTTTCCATCAAACTGCATTTTCTAATCATTGACAGCTGCCTTTGCTCCCTTTCATTTCAGCAACTCACTGGGCAAGTAGAGAAGACCATTCCCACCTACAATCTTCAAGAATAAATTACATTATTTTGTATGTACAGAGAGGCCATGAACATTAGGATTTATGCCTGTGTTACAGCTTCTATTAAAGGGGAAGTAAAGCCCCCCAAAATAATTTCATAATCTTTCTGTTTTTTTCCCCTTTCTTATTTTAGAAGTTCTAAACAGCTGTATCATGCATTTGGCAAAGAGGGTTAAGTGACAGGTGATAATTCTGTACTACAACACTCTGTGCATTCCCTCCCTTGATTGGATTTTAAAGTAATTTTTAAAGAAAGGGAACAGTTCTGCACCCAGAGACACTGTGTCAATTTAAGTAAAACTGTTCATTCCTAAAGGGGTGGATATCCATCAGAGCAGAACTGTCCAACGCTAGGCATTTTTGGGTTGAGTGAGGCCCTTCGAAATATTTTTATAATCCCTTTCCTTCTCATGAATCTTTTTATGGAGTCATTATGATGTTGTCATTTGCTTCCGAAACATGCTTATTCGCCCAATATTTGAAAAAGTTGAATCAGTAAATAGCTGCAGAGCACTTAAGATAAGGATTTCAATTATTTAAGGGGATTCTTGGGGGTTTGATTCTACAGCAGTGACAAAAGTCCACAGATTAAAATGGCCTGAGGTTAGGATGTCATGCTGGCCAGCTCTGATTGTTTTATAATAAAAATCAATTTTTTTAGTATGGTTATTCTCCAACACTTAAGCCAAATATCATTGCTTTGCATGGTCCTTTAAATGTAGCCTGTAATGCTCGCTATATTATGGAGAGAGTAGCCAGCCTTGTGTAAATACATGCTGTGACAATTCTTCTTCTTGTAGGATTACAACTTTAAATATTGATTTACTATTTCTTTACTTTGATGACCTATGTGTGTGCCTGCGATGGGTACTACACGCTGTAACACAAGTGACTTTCAGTGAGCGACCTAGCTATTCTTGTCACTATTGTGCATACATGGAATTACAAAGCTGCTCATACAGTGGTGTCTTCTTCATAAAGCTGCTCACCTTGTTTCACAACACAGACTTATTCCCAAACAAAAAGAAAAAAAAAAAAGAGATTTTTTTATATTTTCATTCTATTTATGAAGTTGCTTGATTTTGTATTTTTTTCTGCTCTTGCAGTAGTCTTTAGAAGGAACACTAATTTACGGTGTAAGCACATTGACTTATGTGCTCGGATTTTTAATATTTATATGATGTATTTAAGCAATGACAGGAATTATGAATTGAAATTTTACAACAGAAAAATGCACATAGAGAAATTTATGTAGTTTCACTGTGACGATTAGGTTGTTAGTTTAGTTGATAGTAATGATATTTTGTTTCATGCACATACAGAGCTCTGTGTTTATTTGCATAGAAAACTGTGTACAGATATGGGGCCTGTTATCCAGAATGCTTGTGATTTTCCAAACAAGGTATATTTCTGTCATTTGGATCTTCATACATTAAGGGGCAGATTTATTAAGGGTCGAATTGAAAATTCAATTTTTTTTTCGTGTCTAATTTCACTTGGGAGTTTTTCGCGATTTATCATACTTCGGCTCGTTAAGAATTCAAATTTGACTATTTGCCGAATTGTTGTTTAAGTCAATGGGAGAAGTCCAGGGATCAATTTGGAGATGTTTGCAGCCTTCCTGGCATTCAAGTTTTTTTCGGATAAAAAACTCGAATTGAGTTTGATTGAATTCAATTCGAGTTTTTGAGTTGTTTCAATTCGTGTGACTTAAAAAAATTTGATTTTATTAATGAATTTCCATTGGTTGAATTTTGAATTTATTGGAATTTAAAAAAAAACAAAAAACACATGATTTCCAAATTCGACCCTTGATAAATGTGCCTCCCATTATACTAGAGAATCATGTAAACAATAAATAAACCCATTAGGCGGTTCTGCTTCCAATAAGGATTAAGTATATCTTAGTTTGGATCAAGTACAAGGTACTGTTTTATTATTACATAAAAAAGGAAATCATTTTTTAAAAATCTGGATTATTTGCTTATAATGGAGTCTATGGGAGACGGCCTTTTCGTAATTTGGAGTTTTCTGGATAACAGATCTGATACCTGTAGTTGTTTTGTTTCTGTGTTGCCATGTGTTGTATGTTTTAATCTCCTTGTTCTCGCTGTGCAATAGTATGCTATAACCCATCCCTTTATTGCTGCACGGGATGTGTTTGTTTTGACTATATCTCATCTCTCTATATCTCATCTCTTATATAACTAAGGTACCATGTATTATTGTCAGGTTTGCATTCACTGATGTTCCAAAGATTACTTGTCATTGAGGCAGAATTAACCACATTGCATTGTTGCAATAGGGTAGAGGGCAATAAAATCCTTGCAGTATAGCAAGACTTTCTTTAGAAACCTGTGCAGACTTCTTTAGCAAAACATGGTTAGAATATTCATTTATGATGCATTTAATTATGTTAAAAACAAATAAAGCAAAAGTGCCCATGAGAACGCAGACATTCTTTATTGATGTTTGTGCAAAAAGGAAAGGTGCAAATGGTTGGATCTTAAATTGTGCCTATTGTTTGGCTTCTTTATCCTCCGAGATTCACAGTAATCATGCAAAATGGCACACAATAGTGTAGAGACAATCACTTGCTACCTCTTTTTGTGCTTGTGCACATTTATGCCATACAACTTTCCAGTTGGTCATTTACATTGAACACTTACATGAAAAGCATTGTTTTGGTTTTAAGCTCGGGGTTCACAGTGGTTTATCTTTGAATATCAATACGTAGGTGCATGACGTTTTGTATGCTAGTGCTTGTTTGTTTCACTCCATCGACGGCAGTCATTAGCATGCGTTTCATTCTTTGTTTCAGAGTAAAGGAATATTCACAATGGTGATTTTTTTTAAAATCACTTGTAACACAATGATTGCTCTCAGTCATGTTATGTCTGTTCTGCAAGCTCTGGAACTGCTTCGCTCAAGGGAATATTTATTAAAGGGTAATGGCAAAAGGGTAGTGTCTGGTCAAGGGCAGTTCCTGGGTACAGATTACCTCTCTGTCTCTGCACCTTTTGTGTCATACTCAATAGCAGGCACAATCTTCAAACTGGGCATGGCAGTAGTGTAGATGAGCGTAAGTAATTTATATATGATATTGCTTAGAGCTACACCCAGTGATCTAAACAGCTGTGTTTCTGGGAAGAGGAGGCTTGGAATACCACCCTGGGTTCCCACATTTTATTTGTATCCCTGTTTAACTAGGAACTGGTGACTTCTTAAAGGAGAAGGAAAGCTACCGAATCAGTTTATTGCCAATAGATTAGCCACAATAGTGCAAGCTATAACACTGTATTTATTCTGCAGAATGCTTTACCATACCTGAGTAACCAGCTCTAGAATCTCTCTGTTTGTTTAGGATAGCAGCTGCCATATTAGCTTGGTGTGACATCACTTGCTGCCTAAGTCTCTCCCTGCTCACTAATAGCTCGGAGCTCAGATTACAGCAGAGAGGGGAAGAGGGAGGGAGGAGCAAACTGAGCATGCTCAAGCCCTGCTCTGGAGGTTTAAGATGAAAACAGGAAGTTTGATACAGAAGCCCATGTGTACACAATAGAAGGAAAGAAATGCTCTGTTTCCTTCGACAGAGGACTCCGCAGCATTACTTTGAGGCTTTACTGGTGTATTTATTTTAGGGATGCACTGATTCAGATTTGGCCAAATCCTTCTGCCTGTTTGAACAGAATCTTAATTTGCATATGCAAATTAGGGGCGGGCAGGGAAGTCGTGTGACTTTTTGGCACAAAACAAGGAAGTAAAAAATGTTTTCCACTTCCTTTGCATATGCAAATTAGGATTCAGGTTCGGTATTTGGCCAAATCTTTCGCAAAGATTTCTGGGGTTCAGCCGAATCCAAAATAGTGGGTTCGGTGCATCCCTAATTTATATAAACCTTTCTGATAAAGCTTACTTAGTTTTAGCCTTTCCTTCTCCTTTAACCCTAGCTGGTAATGCTGATTATGCTAACCTTGCTTCTTACAGGCACAACTAACCAAAGAATTACTGTGAACAAGCCCAAATTAGTGAATCCAATAGGGTACATCATCCTATGAATTCATTAGTGAAGTGAAATCTTAACATCTTGCCGTGATCCAAATTCTCTTCAAATACTTTGCAAAATGTTGGGGATTTTTTGGGGGATGTTTTTGCATCAGATTTTAATAGATGGCCTGGCTACAGAAACAAACAATTTTTTTTTATAAACCATTATGTGAAATAGTCTGTAGGCCTGTGCCACTTGAGCTTTCTGTACAATAAAATCATTGCTAGTTTTCTGCATTAACTATATTTAAAGCCATAGTGCATCCAGTAGAATAGGATATGTTTGTATATTTTTTTTTTCAACAAAGAATTTTTATTGCAATATTATTAATGTATTAATATAATTTTATAGTGATTTTTTTTCTCTATGGGTTCTGCATCCAATACGTGATGTTATTATGATGCTAAAACCAGAGGTGCAATATATATATTTATTAGCTGGGTGCAAGAATGACTATAGTTTGCTTTGCTATCACAGGACACATTACAATGTATACTGCTGCTTCCCTACATTTAACTCCCATGTAATCTGCAATTTTATGCAAATTTGCACACGTAGTTCGCACCCCCTGCATTTATTAATGCGCACAAATGAGTTCTTGTGGGCCATGTATTCTTTTAATGTGTATGCCTGTCGTAAAGAGATCTATATCAGCACGCTGCTGTTTCTGAAGAGAGAAGCAATGATTATTTTTGGCGAAAAAAAAGCTATCTTACGTTTTCATGCATATTCTGCAAATTCTTTGTTGCATGAAACAATGTGAAATACTGAATAGCGAGCATGTGTAAAAACCTCATGTTGTTAAGTCACAATTGGCAAATGTTTTAAACTGTGAAGCCATTCACGTTCCTATTTTTGATTTCTCCGTTTTATACGATTTACCAGTGATGTACAGTTAATGCTATAAGTAACTGTGATTGTGAATTACATGATTCAAAACTGTCCTACCTCACAAGAAAATAAACAGGTGTTTTATAGGGTTTGGAAAAAAAAAAAATAGAAAGAAAAATGAAAAACAAAATTTCTCTGGTCAATCAGTTTACACAAAGTGGAAGAATCTGTATTGCAACATTACATACTGTGCTTTCTGCTTATACCTCAAAATGTATTTTTGTGCTGTTTTCCATTGTCATTCCTTGTACATACTGAATTCCAATGATGGATTAAAACCTTAATAAAAATAAGATTGTGACTAAACTCTTATGATGTTTCTTTTTCCATTGTAATTGTCGGCAGTTTATCAGTTACAGGGATATGATTCAATAGGGCATATTTCTCAAAAGGCCAAACAGAACTAGTCACCAAAGGGTAATTCCGCTGCTCTTTTTCGCTTGTATGGGATTTGTAGGTACATATTTATAGGTGGGCAACACTTTTTGTCCATAAAAATCCTATACATGCATTTTCCCTCTGGTGCCCTGTGACTAGCTCTACATCACCTTTTGATAAATGTGCCCCAAATATGTGGGGCAAATTAATGGGGACTTTAGCAAAAATGCAGGCGCATGCATGTTTCTGGGACTGGTGAAATTTGGCACCTAAACCTACAAGGGATGTCTATTTGCTGCTGCTGCTGCTTCTGGTGAAATGACCCCTTGCCCCATGGAAATATCACATTTGTGCAGATCAGCATATTTTCAGGCAATAACTTGAATGCAATGACACAAGTGTATGATTTTGAGTTTTCAATCACTAAACACTATTCTCAACATGGGCACATGCAGTTATGTTCAGAATAACTGCAGTGTGTTTAAAAAAGTGAATAAAGCTCAAAATCCTTATAATGGCTTTTATTTCCATACATGCAAATGAATTGGGAACACTGCACATTCTATTCCAAAATATGAACAATTTCTCAAATTTGTGTTGTTCCTTTACAGAAATGCCTCAGACTCTCCAGCAGAATCACCCCCTTCCAATAAGTGTCCAAAGATTCCATCTTGGAATCCCCTTTCATGGACTAGAGAACACACCTGTCATGCAGGACCGGACTGAGAATTAAAATAGGCCCTGGCATTTCAGGTACACAGAGGCCCAATTAGCCCACACAGAGGTCCAAACAGCCCCTGCCAGCCCACTAAATATTGACTTTCTATGGCACCTTATAGCAGCCCCTCTCGTAACCAATGGATGGACAAATCATCACTCTCCCAGCAGACCCAGCTTATAGTTGGATGTAACAGTTTCAATAAGGGAAGGATTTAAATCCTCGTATAATCCTGCATATATATTTACTGGGATTTGAAACATTCAACTCTCGTGTTGAGGATACATTAACATGGCTACTGGTGTAAGATGTTCCATGTGAACCTGGGCTTACCCCCAGCCTTCCCTGCTATGTCTGACAAATTCCAGTGTCTTCCTGGTTCAGGTGCAGCCACTCATTGCTAGGTACCACCTACATAAACCAGCTCTCGGGTAATGCTGAGAATACTTGCCAGTCCTGCTCTCACAATATGCTGAAGCATACATGTTCTGACTATCTTGCCTGATTTCTGTAGACTTGCCTTGTCCTGCCTGATCTTGTATATTTCTCTCTGATCTCCAGCCTCTGTATCCTGTTTGAGTCTCTCTTGTCATTTACATTGTCCTTTTCCTGCCTGTTGTGTTTTATGATCCTTTACTGTTTTGATTTGTTCTATTCTGTCTCTGTCTTCACCCGCTCCATCCTTTTCCTGACAAACTCCTATTAATTATGTTGATCTCCCACTGTGGCTTTATAATTCTGTTTCCTTTTTCTGAGCCACAGTTGAGCACTCAACACCTTTCCCAATACTCTGCTTTTATGAATTCTGCGTCAGATAGTTTGGGTCATTCCCAACAGTATGTACATACATGTGTTTGTAGGTACATATATTATGTTAGTATAGAAATCAATTTCACATCCACACAACAGCTGTGCACGGTGTGGTCCTTCTGCAAGCATGACAGTATAATGCTTAATGCTAAGTAAAATGGGTAAACATATAGGCTGTGCAAAATAAAAAATGTTTTTTAATATAGTTAGTTAGCCAAAAATGTAATGTATAAAGGCTGGAGTGACTGGATGTGTAACATAATAACCAGAACACTACTTCCTGCTTTGCAGCTCTTTTGGTTTCCACTGATTGGTTAGCAGGCAGTAACCAATCAGAGACTTGAGGGGGGCCACATGGGTCATAACTGTTGCTTTTGAATCTGAGCTGAATGCTGAGGATCAATTGCAAACTCACTGTTATGTCCCATGTGACCCCCCCCCCTTAACTCAGAGTTTGAGAGCTGAAAAGCAGGAAGTAGTGTTCTGGCTATTATGTTACACATCCAGTAACTCCAGCCTTTATACATTACATTTTTCTAACTATATTAGAAGCATTTTTTTATTTTGCACAGCCTATTTATTTACCCAGTTTTATTTTTAGACTGAAATGTTCCTTTAAATTCAATGTTCAAATATTTACTTGCAGTGCAAAACACCTGTTGTTGAGGGTATTTCACAAATTTGGGAGTGGCAGCATGCTATCTTTGCATAGGGCCTATTATCAGGGGCGATCCTACCCAATTTCCCGCCCGAGGCGGCCTTCGTTTTTTGCCGCTCCCCATAGCACCCACCTTCGGCGTGGGGTCCACGTCGCTAGTGCAGAGAGCGCAATTGCCCTCTCTGCACTAGAAGAGCCAAATTTACGGGATTAAAACTGGAAATTCGGCTCTTAGTTACCAGTAGCGGCATTTTTGCCTCAGGCCCCTGCCTATTATGTATTAAGGAAGCCTCTGGGATTCTTCTCAGCTTAGAGAGCAGACAACTATAACATCTGTATGCATGTGTCATTGGTTACCAAGGTGTTAGATCAGACAGTGACTATGTTAGGAGAAGTTTACAGAGATATAATAGTAATGAGTCTAAAGCAACTGGACTTGCTGAGTAACCTTGCAAATGTTTCACAACTGAAGCAGAACTAATGAGACCGACTGGATGACTGGTGAAATGAATTTAAGATTAATCAGCAAGTGCAGTTGCTTTAGACTCATACTAGATAATGTTTGTCATGACCTGGATGAATAAAAACCTTAACTTACATCTACACAGAGACATGTTCATCACACAGTCTATTCATTTAATGGAACCTTCTGCAGCAAGGCCTTGTTTTTTTACTGAGTGGCAACAAGGTGAACAGGTCAAATGTCACTGAGCTTTTAGAACCCAGTCTATTTAGTTTAGTTGAAACATTTATTGGGACGCATGCATCTTCAGAAACACTTTAGAAACACTTTATATGGGGATTTTTAAATTTGGAAAAATGAATTGGAAAGGTCCCTGTTGCTCTTTTACTACTGCTTTTTTTTTGGAGATTAAGGGGGTTATTTATCAAAGTCCGAATGCCAACACTGCTTTTTTTTTGGAGATTAAGGGGGTTATTTATCAAAGTCCGAATGCCAAAAACTCAAAAAAAAGTATTCCAACTCAGACTTGCCAAGTTCATGTAGAAGTCAATGGGAGAAGTCCCGCAGATATCTGTGCTGGGTTTTGTGCAATAATCCGAAGATTTTTGGGTATTTTCGGCGGCAAATCCGAGAAATTTGTACGTTTCTAATTTTCAGAAAAATTTATTGATAAATAAGGTCTGAGTATTTTACTGAAAATTATCAGAAAGATTTTGATAAATAATCTCCCAATTGTTTATGCAGTTTCCCTATTTCTGCAAACTTACAAACCAACAATATCCATTTTGTTTTCAAGCAAAAGTTTTTATTTGCAAAGCGTTTGCAGCCCTCATATTTATCTGTTGGCGACTGGAAAAGGCAAGTGCTCATAACTGTTCTCTATTGTGCTTAGTGACTGTAGTAGTGAACATGTCCACTAGTGGTCTCTACTTGCACATTTATTAGGAAACAAGGAAATTCTCTGGTCAGGGCAATGGGTATTTTCTCTCATGGAATTTAAGTAGTACTTTGCAATATTTAGGTGATTATTTTTTCATAACTGCAACAGATTTACGCAGATAAAATCACATATTCACAGCAGTTTTAAAATAATACTGACACTAAAAACTACTCTTCAAAATATTAATGTGCATTAAAAGTTTCCTATAGGTCATGTTGATCTTTTATCACTGAAAGGTCTGCTCTTGTGTTACTCGAAGTTCCTAAACCTAATTGTTTTGCCAACCTGATTGTCCCTTCTCAGTCTGTCAGTTAAGGTGGCCATAGACACACAGATCCTATTGTACGAATCGAGGATTCGTACGATTTTCAGATCATGTGTGGCGTGTGCCGACATCTTTCGTCCAGTGGAGATCGGTCGTTTGGTCGATCAGTCAGGTTTGATTTTGACCCGACTGATCCCACTGGAGCCCATGGCACATTGTAATCGGATCGTTCGGCCATACGGCCGAACAATCAGATTACCCCCGATATAGCCATGCTCGTTAATGTCATATCGGGGAAAGATCCGCTCGTTTGGCAATGTTGCCAAACGAGCAGATCTTTGCATCTATGGCCACCTTTTGAGTTTCTAATACTAACAGGCTACTGCTGCACAAATATGACAGCCCCTCATAGAGGAACAGGTAGGATAAGATAGGTAGTGTAAAATCATTGCAATAAAATGCAAAGACAATGATATGATAGATGAAAACAAAAAGGTTTGATTTCTGGCGTCAGTACCTCTTTAATTAGCACACAGGTATGGAATGCATTATCCTGAATTATTAACTAATGTGAAATTAATGTAAATTCCTGCATATCACCACATTCAGATAAAATTCAGCCCAATATGCTGCTCCTCCTGCAGCATTTCTGGCTCATTACGGTGTAGACAAAAGGTGCATGAGGATTTGTGCCGACATAAATTCCTTGTGCCTTAACTAAACCAGCAAATCCAAGACAGGTTTCTTTTTTTCTAAAATTCAGAATATTTAGTATTTGTGTCACTGTCAAGGAGATGCTGTTCCATAAATGTGAAACTGTACCCCACTATACAACACTAAATAAAACTGTCAGTCATTCTCCTGATTCAGGAGAATGGTACGGCCATCCAGTAATAATGAATTATTTATTCAAACTCAAACAATTTAAGTGATTCAATTGATAATGTCATAGAAGTATACATAAGCACACAAAACATTCTCTGTATCCTTAGAATGGAGGGTTATGTTACTCAGTTAACAACTAAGTTGTTGCACAAAGATGTGATTGTCTGTTGCCTCTTGGCTATCCTCATCAAGAAGAGGAGAAAAGAAAGCTGTGATCTGAGTTGAAGGGCAGAAGAGTTCAAGATCACCGGGAAGCTCCCAGTTCCACTTGCAGCCCTAGGATAGCTTGGTATAGACACAAGCCAGAATCCCTCACTGATAGATTTCTACAAACCAGAAAGAACCAAAAGGACAAGAAGCAATGGGTGGCACATGTCTGCAGCTCTTTGGGTTCCTCTCGAGTTTTGTTGGCTGGATTGGGGTGGTGGTAGCTGCCACCACTAATGACTGGGTGCTGACCTGTGACTACAGCATCAATACCTGTAGGAAACTGGATGAGGTTGGATCCAGAGGGCTGTGGGCAGACTGTGTTATCGCTATAGGACTCTATCACTGCAAGCCATTGGCTGACATCCTTACTTTGCCTGGTGAGACCCTCAACTTTCACTTACAGTTTGAGGTGATTTTATATTGGGGGGGTTCTAAAAATGTAGTTGTAGCATTAATATTAATTGCATTCTAGCAGTAGTTTGTCTGACCACAATAGAGTTTTTGAAGTACAATCCTAATACACCCTTGGCTGTACATTGAAGGACATATGTTTGGAAATTTCTGCTGCATAGAGACCACTGCATTTCTGTGTAGTCTACATTTCCCCCATAAAACAGATATTCACATACCTCAGCACTACACATGTAGCAATTCCTTAAAACCAAATATTAGACATTCTCTTACGTATGGAATCATGTGTAAAGATGTGCAACTTTCTCACTTATGCATGAATGGCATTCCCCCCAACTGTCCAGTTGTCTCAGTCACTGTCTGCAGTTAGTTTAGAGAAATTCCCTTCATACAGTCACTGCTGCTCTTTTGTGAGTCTTTAGCGGTGACTTTTACAGACATAACACTTGCTGTGCCTAGTGACTGTTTTTTTTCTTTTCTATATTTATTAATTGCAAATGCAATGCTTTCTGTGAAATTAGTGTTAGGATTATTTCACGATTAATTAGAAATTGAAATGCATGCATACTGTAAGTACTGACATGGCTTTAATAATAGATTTCATGATTAAAATGTCCAAATATCGGTTTGCATGATTAAAGAATTTGTAATTCTTAATAACACTCCAATACACATTTATTAAAAAATATCAATCAAGTTAATTGTAAATGTAATTGCTGCTGAAAGCAGTGTGCGTGTTTATCCCTTGCTGTTTTCTGGGTCAGACCCTCAAAACCACAAACAAGAGTGCGCTCTCAGTGTTGTTTTATCAGCCAGCTGGGGGTGTTAATACTAAAGTGCAAAATCTTTCTTTTGCCATAAACAAAAATATGCAACAACATTGGCAATTTTACAAGTATAATGATTTTTTGCCCATTAACTTCACATTAAATATGCATTTACATCTTTTCACAAGGTATAATGACACCAATGTGAATGTTATTAACTGGACTGTTTTTTTCGCCAGATCCAGGCAAATTTTGCAGGGAGTTCAAGCCACTTAAGTTACACCACTGTATTTTTATTACCAATACAATTTACAAATAACTTTACATATAAATTTAAAAACCACTGAAAATGTATATCGGAAGTTGCTTCGAATTATATGAGGAAGGAGGAGCCATTTAAGGGGAACTTAAGTGCTTTAGGGTCAGACTGTGTTGACTTTAAAGTCATATAGAACATCCCAATGGCACTTTGAAATCTCTCAATTTGTGGCAAGGAAACCTATTATATCAGCATTTTGTTGCTGGGGAAATGGAAATACAAATGTGCTAAAATAAGCCGCTGTACTGTCACTTACTATGTACAAATATACTACTCGTTTCACAGCAAACAAATACACACATTTCCAAAAATAACATCAGGCTGTCTTAATATAAATGTACGGAGCATGTTAAGGATAAATAAGATGTTGTATTATTTACTGACTATTAATTCCACATGCTGAATATTGCTCATTGTGCCAAATATTCCCCAAATATAACAAAACCAAATTGTTAAATTATTTCCCTGTGGCAGCGGATCACAGATGTTTGTTATAATCAACAATGACCAGCTTCTAATATAAAAAGACATCTAGGCTTACAGGTGTACTAAAAACTGATTCCAGAGAAACCTGTAAAAAATGGAATGTGAAGCTGTATCCTAGAAACACTAACTAAAATCTAAGTGATCTCCAGTCTTCTGGATCCAGGATCCACTGCTGTGTGAGAAGACAGAGAGGGTGGCAATTTAGGCACCATTAAAAGCATGATCAAGAATTTTTTTTAAAAGTACTTTAAGTCCACTATAAAATCAGGTAGACATTAAATAAATCCAACAGGCTGGTTCTTTTTGCAATAAGAATTAATTATATAATTTTATACATAAATACTGTATATAATGATTATATATATAATTAAATAGGAAATCATTTTTAAAAAATTATTTGGAGTCTAGGGGAAATGGCCTTTGCATAATTCGGAGATTTCAGGTTTCTGGGTAATGGATCACATGCAGTTCACAGCTCCTCCACGCATTACCCTTTGCGCACCTTCCCCTATTTGCATCAACCTCTGCATCTCTTTTCCCCCAGTCCCTTATTCATTATGTCTCTACCCTAAATACACAAATATTTGCATATTTCTCTTAATATTTTGCTGTTTGCTCACAAAATAGACCTTCTTCAGCATCCCTAGTATATAAGCCTTTTTGTCAGCCTCTGCCTCCAGTTGATCCATCTGCTCATTAACATTTGCAAATTGCAATCATTAGCTTACATTTAGGATAACGGCTGTTTCAGGTACTAAAAATCTGTTGTATAAATACCAAAACAATCCTGTTTGCCATTACCATTACATTTATTTCTCACTCCCCAAGTTTTTCAGCCACTGACCCTAATTCTGATTCTTTAGTCTTTGTCCTCTCCCTCCGTTCCTTGTACAGTTCACAATGACTCCTTTCCCATCCATAGAACTTGTGAGTCTACTAACACATTCAGGATAAAATCGCCACTAATATAGTGGAACTACTAGTTACACTAATTAACATGGGTGATCAGATGTTGATTTACGCAGTTATTCTTCATTATGCCCACTGCAAAGTGATGTTGGCACAATCCAATGACAATTCAATTCTAACAGCTGCCTTTGAAGGGGTGGTTCACCTTCAAACAACTAGTAGTTTTCAGATAGATCACCAGAAATAAATACTTTTTCCAATGACTTTCTATTTTCTATGTGTCACCGTTTTTCTAATATTGAAGTGTAACGTGTCATTTTTCACCTTCTGAAGCAGCTCTGGGAGGGTGGGTCGCTGACCCTGTAAACTGTTCTAAATGGATACATTTAGTTAATACATTTCTTATCTTTGTCCCTGCTGAGCAGAATCTCGGAGTTTCATTACAGGCAGCTGATAGAATTGATACAATAGTTGCTAATGTTCCAGAGATGCTGCTGAGAAATGTATCAAATGTTGTAAAATTTTAGTCTGAACCTGAATTACTGAGCTGCCAGACTTGAACATTCAACTTTGAACTTAGATTTTGGAAAAACAGTAAAAAATAAATAATGGATTGAAAAAAGTCTTTATTTCTGGGGAACAATCTAAAAAGTGTTTGGAAGGTGCACAACCTCTTTAATGAAACTCAGAGATTCTGCTCAGCAGGGACAAACATAACAAATGTATCCAGGGTCACCGTCAGGGGGGCACAGGGGGTACAACTGTACTGATACTGTGTCTCAAGGGGGGCCCGGGAGTGCTGCTCTTTTTGAATTAGCAGGGCCCCCCTTACTAGCGAGGAAGTGATGCGCCGCAGATAAAGCCGAATTTCCAATGCCGTAAACGGAGCCGAAGCCATGAAACTAAATGAAGTCCTGAAGCTGTAAAAAGACCCGAAGCCACGAAAGTAGCTGAAGCTGTATACCCGAAACCACGAAAAGACCCAAAGCCATGAAAGGAGTTGAAGAAGAACCTATGGTTCCACTTAACACCAATGTGTTTTTTTTTTAAAAAAAAAAAATTTTTATTAAACTCCTGGCTACCAAAGCTTTTTTTTTTTTTAAATACTCTAGGACTATCAATGATTTTTTTTTTTTTTACTTATAGTGAGGCCCTGACCCCCAATGATTTTAAAAACTTTTATGGGGGGCCCTGGAGGCAATGTTTTTTTTTTAACTGGTAGGGGGCCCTGACCACCAATGATTTTTTAAAAACTTTTATGTTTGACGCTGGCTGCCAATTCTTTTTTTAACTTATAAGGGGCCCTGACTACCAATAGCTTTTTATAACTTGTGAGTGGGGGGGCGTTTACCGCTTTTAGCACTGTCTGTGTGGACTTTTTACTGTGGTGTGGGGTTTGGGGTGTGGCTTGGAAGCCGAGCTGGGGTGGGCGGGGACCAGGGGTCCCAGAAAATGTTGCTGCATGAGCCCCATGATTTCTGATGGCGGCCCAACTTAATGTAGCAGTTTAGAACAATTGACAGGGTCAGCGACCCCCCCCTCGCAGAGCTGCATCATAAGGTGAAAAATGAACCTTAACATCCAATATTAGAAAAACGTCCACAAATAAAAAGTAGTTGAAAAAAGTTTTTATTTCTGGTGAACAATCTGAAATCAACAGAATTGAAAAAAGTGTTTGAGGGTGAACAACCCCTTTAATAGTAGGAAAAGAAAAATATGTGTAGCTTCCAAAACCTTAAAAACTACACAAATTCCAAATTTTGAGCCTCTAAGAATTTGATTAAATCCGAATTTTGCATAAAAATTAAGATTCTGTGCGTCCCATCGAATTGCGCCTCCAACCATTGTCCGTACACTGGAATCTTTTCCACATACCGAGGATGGCACAGTTTCTCTTTTAGGGGGAAAACACACGGAGCTCCTAGTAGCAGCTACTACTTGTCACTACTACTAAAATAGACAATGCTGACAGGCCCGGATTTGTGGAGAGGCCACCACTAGGGCGGCAGGATTTTAGGGGGCGGCAGGATTTTAGGGGGTGGCATGTTGCCTAATAACACCCACATTGGTTAAGAAACACTAATGAGCAGGAGATACAAAAGTTTTTTAAATCTCTCGTGAGCCAATCCCCATTGCTCCAGTCCCAATGATGAAAATGTGAGCGAATAAAAGGGATAGAACAAACGACAGCAAGCCTAGGGGTACCCACTGTGTAAATCCGGCCCTGAATGCTGATAAGTTCCTCTCTACATGTATTTTAGCAGAGGCAATTCTCAGTACTGTCTATGGCGGGGTCTTTTCTGGCGAATTGTAGCCCTGACAAGAAGCTGCTACTAAGTAGCTCGGTGTAGCTTCACGCACTAGAGCGCCAGTCAGAGAAAAAAACAACCGTGAAGCCGTTTCCAAAACAGCTGCGATACAAGTCATTGCCACTAGTGGTCGCTCTTTGCACATTTATTAAAGAGGTCGCATCTACTAGAGACTGAACTTGGCTGGAAAACTGTTTATTTGGCGTTTGGTTGCGGAGGAGCAAAGTGTCAGCTGAATTCGAACCATTTGTTCAGTTCAGAACAGTTCAGCCGTTATTTTATGTTGCGACAGAACGGAACGTCCCCCCCCTTTTTACTACACTGCCCAAACTCTCTTATAACTGCTACACTACTAAATGTGTATATGTATATATCCCCTATTGAATGTCAGTAGTAATAGTGTCCGCTCTCCAGCAGTCGCAACTCTTTGCCCAGGATGCGTTAGTTGCGCCTGTAGCTTAAAACTCTGCGCTCACATCCCAACTCTTTCTATAACTTCTACACTTTACTGAGGGCAGCATCCAGCGCAGGCAGCTCTCTGATTGGCTGGGAGAGTTTTTGGCGTGGCTGCTGCCAGTGGTGGGTGGGAGAA
Source organism: Xenopus laevis (assembly GCF_017654675.1). Classification (NCBI taxonomy): domain Eukaryota; kingdom Metazoa; phylum Chordata; class Amphibia; order Anura; family Pipidae; genus Xenopus; species Xenopus laevis. The sequence continues at coordinate 98,758,500 of NC_054380.1, read as the reverse complement.
AAGGAAAGGGGGGAGCGCTGGTATGTAGCGAGGGAACAGTCGCACCGACACACCTACAGCAGCTGCGCAGCCCTGGGTCACTGCCACTACCTGCCAGTTGCTCACTGCCGGCCTCCACCTAACTGCCAGGGCACCGCTAGCAATGGGTGGCACTTGCCTGCAGTTCTTTGGCTTCATCTCCAGTGTCATCGGCTGGATTGGGGTGCTAGTGGCCACCACCACTAATGACTGGGTGCTGACCTGTGACTACAGCATCAATACGTGCAGAAAGCTGGATGAGCTGGGATCCAGAGGGCTCTGGGCAGACTGTGTGATCTCTGTAGGACTGTATCACTGCAAGCCACTGGCTGACATCCTGACACTGCCTGGTGAGACCCTCAACTTACCCTTTACTCTCCCTGCTGGGAACTAGGAACACTAGCCCACCTTACAGACAGGGACACTCAGCTTACACTCTCAACTCTACTAATGTAACTGGCTTTATAATGAGATCAGGGAATAGTGATTAGATGGAGATACAGTTGCATTCTGCACTGTTCAGTACCGTGGGGTTTAATTTTGGGATGCACCGAATCCACAATTTTGGATTCAGCCAAACCCCCAAAACGAATCCTAACGTGAATTTGTAAATTAGGGGTAGGAAAGAGAAAAAATTCTTTACTTCCTTGTTTTGTGACAAAAAGTCACTTGATTTCCCTCCCGCCCCTAATTGGCATATGCCACAATTAGGATTTGAATTTGGTTCAGCCGGGCAGAAGGATTCGGCCGAATCCGAATCCTGCTTAAAAAGGCCGAATCCCGAATCCAGAAACAAATCCTGGATTCGGTGAATCCCTAGTTTAATTGCCTACTATTTAAGCATGCTATATATTGGGCACCCCTAGGCCCACTACCGTTCATCGCCCCCGTCCCTTCCAGGGGGACAGGAGCAATGGGGATTGGCGCACAGGAAATTAAAAAAATTATTAAATCTCCAGCACATCCCCAGTGTTTTTGAACCAATTTGGGTGTGGTTGGGCAGCATGCCGCCCCCCTAAAATCCTGCCGCCCTAGGTCCGGGCCTAGGTGGCCTTTCCACAAATCTGGGCCTGGCTATTTGGGGATTCCCTAGAATTCAAACAGATTGCATGCTGGGGCCCCAAGATTGATTTTAACCCTCTAGGCTCCACAGGGCCAACTCATGCACTAGGACTGTTGCTGTACTGGAATAATATTTGGCATTTTTAAAAAACATCTGGAAATGATGTGTCCCTGGGTGAGTGGGCTGTGTAGCCAATACAAGTGCGTAGAACTTGCCTATCAGGGCTGCTACTAGGAACCTCCCAGAACAGCTTGGCCTTGATTCTGTTATTATGTGTGATTCACTCTGCTCATCACTAGATCTTATTGTTTGGAAGTAAAAATAACTAAGTTCTCTTGTGCTGCGGAAGTTTCACCTTTTTTAATCCCTTCTTTTTTTTTCTTCTTTCCTTTTTTGTCTTTTTTTTTTGCTTTACGAAATTAAAGCAAGAATAAAAGGAAACTACATTTTAATAAGGACACAAGTACAATAATTTTTTAGGAATGCAGTTTAAAGGGGCTGTTTACCTTCAAATTAACTTTTAGTATGATTTTTTATTATTTGTGGTTTCTGAGTTATTTTGCTTTTTATTCAGCAGCTCTCCAGTTTGCAGTGTCAGCAGTCGGGTTGCTAGGGTCCAAATTAGCCTAGCAACCACGCACTGATTTGAATAAGAGACTGGAGTATGAATATGAGAGGGTCTGAATAGAAAAATGAGTAATAAAAGTAGCAATAACAATAAAAGTGTTACTTTACAGATCATTTGTTTTTCTATGGGGTCAGTGAAAGCCATTTGAAAGCTGAGACGAATCCAAAGAAAAAGGCAAATAACTAAAAAACTAAAAAATAAATAAAGAAGACCAATTTAAAAGTTGCTTAAAATTGGCCATTCTATAAAATACTAAACGTTAATTTAAAGGTGAACCACCCCTTTAAGATTTAAAGATTGTATTGTAATGAAAATGTAATAATTCTGATATTCAGTAGCCAGATATTACATGTACTTGATATGAAATAATATTTACTAAGTGCCCCGGAAGCTATGCTGGTTACAGTTTTTGTTAACACACTCCCACTTACACTTTTCAAGCCATACATTTAGCTTGAAACGTTAACAATAATATAGACAATTTCACATTTATTTTTCTGCTGCTTTACAGTGAAAAATTGCAACTAGGAAATGCTAAAATAATTCCTGATGTGACATTTATCTTAATGGCATAAACCTCATACAAAGGTGTGGACCCTGTTATCCAGAATGCTTGGGACCTGGAGTTTTCCAGGTAAGGGGTCTTTCCATAAGGTATGGAGATTCATTGGATCTCCATACCTTGTCTACTAAAATAATTAAACATTAAATAAACCCAATAGGATTGTTTTGCTTCCAATAAGGATTAATTATATATTAGTTGGGATCAAGTACAAGGTACTGTTTTATTAATACAGAGAAAATAGCAATTATTTTTTAAAATTTGAATTTTATTTACAATTGAGTCTAATACAGGTGGTCTTCCTGTAATTTGGAGCTTTCTGAATAACAGATTTCCAGATAATGGATCCCACTTCCCATACCTGTACTAAAATCCAAACCACAGTTTACTTTTTGGTAATTACCCTTATGCAATTCTGATAGGTACATATAACGTTGTTTGTTGGTGTGAGTCCGATGACAGTGGAATAGGTATGGGATACGTTACCCAGAAACCTGTTATCAGAAAGCTCCAAATTATGGAAAGGCCATCTCCCATAGAGATGTTATCCAAATTCCATTAAAAAAATCCTTTTTCTCTGTAATAATAAAACAGTACCTTGTACTTGGTCCAAACTAAGATAGGAAAACGATTGGGGTTATTTAATGTTTAAATTATTTTCTAGTAGACAGTAAGATATGAAGATCCAAATTACAAAAGGATCCATTACCCGGAAAACCCTGTGTCCTATGCATTCTGTATAACAGGTCCCATAAATGTAATTGTAATTTGTTTGAATTTGGCCTATAAAGCAGATTTATCAGATGGGTGGTTGCAGTTCTTTGTGCCAGAGGCCATTGCTATAGAATATGCCAGCAGCATTAAAAGTACCCTCTAGGCTATAACAGCTTTGAAACAGGAACATACTGTAATTGTATATTTATATGCTAATATACCCATATGGGAATTACAAAGGAAAATTGCCCAATTAAACACGTTTATGAAAATACATGATGACTGTCTGCATACATTTCTACATGGCACTGCACTCTATATTTTTAAGTGGCATGTAGGTTTCCCTAGTATAAATGATTATTAGGAGGCCAGAGTTTATTCCCTCTGATTTATGCACCCTTTCATATGGGTTTTAAGATTCTTGCATCTGCAAAGGTCACCTCTTCTTCAGATTTGGTTCTGATAATTTTACAGCTTTCAACTCTACCAGCACAGAACAGATATTCCTAAACAAATATTACACTCCTGTGCATTTTATGTAGTCTGGATGGATGCCTCATAGGGATAAGGAAGACAAGAAGAGTGATTAAGTACAGATGATGCATGCATAATTCAGTTTAGGATTAAGAACAAGCTTTGGAAATGAGGCCAGAATCATTAAGAAGCCATGTTTACTGGACAGAGGATGCAATCAGGATTATATTTAGCTATGGCTTGATCTGTCTTTTCCCAGAATGTTGCTTCACTACAATCCAGATTACAGCAGTCAAAACATTTGGGAAAGCTGGAAGATCCCAAAAGTTGAGGACCACTTTAGGCCAGGGATACAGTAATCCTCTGAATATTCTGTATGATACCCATGTCTTATGATTGTTGGCCAAGGAGGCAAATTATCATATCAGGAGTTATGGGCGTATTAATGAGCCAGGCACAAATTTGTGTCTAATTTCCGCGCCTTCACCTGCAGCGAATAAATTAATGAAACTGCTGTGAAAATTCGCTGGCAAAAAATCCACCGCAACAAAAACAATTGTTGCACGTCAGAATAGTTGCGAGCATAAAATGTGTCCAATGCATGCATGGCCTAGCAATGCCATTTAGAAATCTTACTTACTCATTGAGCGAATGTAAGATCAATCAAATCTTTCGGTTAAAATATAATGTTTGAGTATTATGTCTGGGATAGAACAAGGACTGTATGTTTAAGCCTCCATTTGGCACATAATTCACATGTGTATCATATTGAAGGGACAGTAAAATTCCTTTATTCCAATATTTATAAAACTATTTTTATTTGCCTTTGTTGGAAGTGGGTTTTGTAGATGTAAGTGGTCATTTAACCTCCCTAACAACATTATTATCTGTTCCAGTGACATATTAGATACCCAGTGGCTGAAGGGGAGATTTGTCGGCCAAGATAAAAATGCACAATTGTGGGCTAGCGTTAAATCCAATGCATTGCTTCGTTTTTCGAAAGTCGCCCAAAATTGACTCAGGATGAAACTTCAGATGACTTTGCGATATGTAGGTTTTATCTCCAATGATTTCAGTTATTTCCATTGGAGTCATATTTGCGGGAGATTTGTCGCCCACAGTCGTGCATAAATAATCACGAGCGACAAATATCCCCATCAGCCACCGTCCTAGATACAAAGATCCGATCGTTTGAATCCTCTAACAATGGCACTTCCACATCTCCCGACCTGCCACTAACCATTCAGATAGTAAATGGTAAGTAGTAAAAGAACAGATCAGCCGATGTTCTGACCCTGACAGCAATCGTACGAAAGTTATGTCCGACCAAAGCTGGTGACAGTCTCCCTCTGAAAATCGTACGATCGCCAATACATGCAGAGACATTATCGGCAGCTGACAGAAATCTTTGAACCTGTCCGATCAACCAAACAACCGATCTCTGTGGGGTGAAAAATGCCGGGACTCTCCACACACGGTCCAAAAATCGTACGAATCCTCTATTCGTACAATTGGATCTTTGTGTCTATGGCCAGCTTTAGACCTCCAGCTGGATTAGTTCTACTTCTCCTGGGTGCAGTTTAATTACATTGATCTATTTACTGTTTCTATATCGGTGCTGGTGATCTTGCACACAGTGTTTACTGTTCTTTCCTGAGGATTTGCGGAAACTAAACCGAATATATAAAAAGACAGTGTTAATGGCATCTCTCATCAGCTCAGCAGACGTAAAAGGCCAATTCCCTTGATCTTTGTGTAGTTGCAGTGCCTAAGCAGCTCCCATGCTTATTAACTGATTCCGAGGTATTACTGCTTACAAAAGAAGTTAAGTGGATGGCACTAGTTTTCCTGTTGTACACTCCATAGCGGAAACACCCCAGTCAACAGCCATTTACATTCCATTTCCTGGGGATTGGCCTGTAATTCTTCTTTTTATATCTCCCATGAAGCCAAAGTGACAGGACACTATTCCAGGAACTCTTGTTGTCGATAAACCATTATTAATAGCCTTTGTTTGGAGAGATTCTATGGAAAAATGTAAGCCTGGTGGAAAAAGTTGATAACAATCTAAAAAGTAATTCAGCTTCTTTTCACACGTTCTATAGGGATCTAATTCTGTCTCTCGACAAAAATGTTTGTTCAATCTAATATTATTTTAAGAAAATGTCTGTTAAAAATTAGTTCCAAGGAAATTTAACAAAGTACTGTATGTGAGCGTATGGTGTCAAGCTCAACCTATTTTACTCAATCACGCCAAAGTTGTATTATACACTTTAATAGTTGTACTCCTTTGGATGGCCTGTATACATGGAATTGCAAGGGCATGTGCGTGAGGCTTTGAAGCTGTGCCATGGTGTCTGTGCAGGTGTGTTGGCTGATGTGAGATGATGTATTCCAATGCTTATCATGCAATTAAATGTATCCTGTTGCTGTTGACAGCTCACATCCAGGCAGCCCGTGCTCTGATGATAACAAGCTCTTTCCTGGGGCTTCCAGCAGTGTTCCTGCTTCTCTCTGCCATGCCCTTTATTCGAATGGGCCATGACCCTGGCGCGGAGAAACACAAGCGTTTTCGCCTGGGAGGAATACTCATCGTCATATTAGGTAAGGCAAATAGGAAACAGTCTTTGGTTTGTTAATTGCTCTTTTGCATTCCTGTAACTACTATTTGTCACGAGAGTCCTGGATGATGGATAAGAAAGTGATGATACTGCAGTCATGCTCCATCATGTTTCGGATCATTTCCTAGGCAGCCAATGCTTTGCAGGGGATATGGGAGGTCTGGTGGGTCAGAGGAGTGTGAAGAACAAAGGGTATTTTGTTGCTGGTATAGAGCAATGCCTCTGTTCTCTCTACAACGGGCATCTAGCAGGACAGTGTATATGACTCTTAAAAATCCACAGCTAGTGATGGCGAATCTGACGTGTTTTGCCGAAGATTCACGAAACACAAAAAATTAACCAAATGCTTTGAAGTCTATGGGCGACATGTTTTTTGACAAGCGATGATTTTTTTCATCCATTGGAGTCTAGGGGTGTCTTTTTTGTGGCAAAACCTAGATAAAAATTTTGCTCATCACCAGCCACAGCTTTAAATTATTTGGAGCTTTGGAGCATGGCCAGCATTTGAGGTACACACACACACAATGGTCTAATGCAGTGATCCCGAACATGTTGTTCACTAGCCCCCTGGATGTTGCTCCCAGTGGCCTCAAAGCAGGAGTTTATTTCTGAATTAATGGCTTTTATCACATAAAAACCAGGTGTACTGCCAAAACAGAGCCTCTTGTAGGTTGCTGGTTCACATAGGGGCTACCTAATAGCCAATCACAGCCCTTATTTTGCACCTCCAGGAACATTTTTTATGCTTATGTTGCTCCACAACTCTTTTACATATGAATGTTCCTCCAGGGTAAAAAAATTTGTTTCTGATGCTGTGAACTCTCTTGTGAATTTAGTTGCTGAAGGCTCAAGCATTCTTAAATTGGTCCCTGTGCATTAAATAATGTCTCAAATGATGGAAAAAGTTGGACAGTGCTGCCACATATAGTGTGGGATAAGTGAGAATTGCATCACTTTCTCTTAAGAATGTTCATTGTTTTACATTTTGCTTTCACAACCTCTGCAACTTCTTCTTTTGACACATATTGGAAACCAAGGCTTGTAAAAATGTTGCTAATGCTAAAGATAATGCTTCTTCAAGTCAGAATGCAATATGCTCTAGATTTGTCAAATAAACTTGATTTCTTTTGAAAATATTTATTAACACATATTTTTGGTAATGTACCAGACACTGGATATCCTAGTGTTACTGACAGATAGCACACCTTTCATCTTTAAATGGGGGCAAATGATGCCATGTGTAACAGTAGTGCAGTAGTCCAATTAGAAAGCCATTCACCTTTTAAGGCATAAAATCTTCCTGTCCAGTGTTTGGCCCACGGCCTGTATATTTTATGTGTTGCATCATGCATGAGCATGTGTAAAGAGAAATGCTCATCAATCAGTAGCGGGGCCTGGATGCAGGCAGAGGAGACCCCCCCACACCCCGGTAGTTCCTCCCTGATACTCACTTTTGTACTGCATTTTATATTGTACACTGTGTAGCCATACAGGTCAGTGAATATTGGAATTTCCCAAGTACTGGTAGATTTGGCAAAACAATTGTGAGAATGCAAAAAGATGAACAGTTACTCTAAAGCTCTGAACCAGGACTCTCACTTGATAAAGGGCCTAGCCCGAAACATGTTGTGTCTGGTTACATTCCCAATAAAAGATTTTGCAGTCTAAGAATACTGCTGTGGATTTGTCCTGCATTTGGATTTTCACTGACTGAACCAGGACTCTCACTACAGAATATCTTAAAGGTGTGGTTCGCCTTTAAAGGAGAAGAAAAGTCGTTTAGGACTTAGGGGTGTTAGGCACACCCAAGCGAATGCATTTACCCCAGGCTGGTGCTCCTATCAGCAGAAAACTGCACCGGTCTGGGGTTATTCCAGCTAGTACCACAGATCGCTTCTCTTCCGGCTTCTTCTTTCTTCAAATTTCCCGGGGGAAAAGGCGTATGCGCAGTAGAATGAAAAAGCCAACTTTTTAGTTAAAGTTCGGCTTTTCGCTCTAATGCGCATGTGCAGCCGTGAGAACAAAGAAGAAGCCGGAGGAGGAGCGCTCTGTGGTGGGTGGGTGTGGTGGAGAAATTAAATAAGCTCTAAACATTTTCTGGATTCATTATTTGCAACTACAATACATGGCCAAATTGCAAATGTAAAATATGCCAGTCCAGCATGTTATCCCATCGCTGAAACTAACCTTTGGGGTACTTTGGGGTAGAAGTTCCAGTAGTACCTCCATGTTATATTCATGTATCCTTGCTCAGGAATAGTGCAAAATATGTGATTACAAATGCTATGGTCCAGGTTGATTGATGAGATGAAGGAAGAAGCCCAGGCAAATATAATGTAATGCTCCCAGATGCTTCTCACAAGTTTTCATATTTTTTACAAACATATGTGACACCAGCTGCTGTTGTGTACTGAGGCATTTACTAGTTCTTAACCACATAGATAATGGTGTGTGGCTCAGTTTCTTGACAAAGGTCAAAAATAAAAAATGAAGAATAAAAAAGAAAAGGAAAAAGAAACTTAAATAATGGTAAGGTAACCCCCAGTTCAAGGGTTTGCCATCCATGTTTGCAATATGTAGAAAATTTGAACGTAGGAAGAGACCATCCAGTAATAAAGCAGTAGCCAAAAGTATTTTGTAAAATTAAAAAGGCTTTATTAGGATATATGTAAGCATAGGCTTTGAGTAACTGCCCACTTCAGGCACAAAACACATTAGGCTTAAATATGTTCTAATAAAGACTTTCTTTATTTTACAAAATACTGTTGGCTACTGCTTTTCTTGTGGATGATCTCTTCCTACATTCAAATGTTCTACATATTTACTAGTTCTTCCCATGTTCTTATACTGATGTATTGTCAGTAATACATACATATGTGCAATTAGTGTGTGTGTATAATGTGTAATAGCTTGTAACAGTACCCAGTTATGATGTTTTCTTTTCCTCTTATGTTTTTGCTCTTTTCTTTATTCCAACTCTTCTAACTCGTCTTTCTTTCCCGTTTTGCATTCCTGTTTTCCACTCCCCTGATTTTCTCAGTCTATTCTCTGGTCTTCCCCCTTTCTTCACTGTGATATTGTTTTTAGAATCAATATATAGAATCAAATATTAAAATAAATTCAGGAAAACAAATCTCCAAAAAAGTTGCATGCTTTCTTGGGTATCTTTAAGTATCTTAAAGTATCTTATTATAAGCCCCCTATTTACTGGCATGATAATCAATGGATAAATAAATATGTCACAATAAAACAGGTATGTCACATGGGGATGTTCTCCTGAAGCAATATCTATGGGGAACTCATTATGTAATGTCAAATAACCCCCTGCCATGCTTTTTGTGATCTGGTGTAAACATTTGTGCTGTTATAAAGGTGGTATAGTCACCTAATGGCACCCAATCAGCAGGTTCTACAGATACTGAAAACAGAAATCTGACTGTTTGCTATGGATTACTAAACATGAAAAAACTTTGTGGCTTTTATTACGCCTTTAATATTTTCCAGAACTGTTTATGGCAAAAACAGTGGCTAATTTGGTAGCTAGACACTAGCTAAAGTAAGTTTGGGAGAACACCAGTGGTTAATACATTTCCCCTGCATTTTGCTACCATTCCTCAGTAAAAATCTTAGTTACAAAAAAAAAATCCACTTGAGCCATCTGTTGAAGTTAACCTAAGATTAGTTTAATGCAATAGCTGTCAAGGATTTTTATGGCAGTCTGTTATATTAATAGGAATAGCTGCAGGAAAATCAAGTACCAATCTTGACAGAACTTGATGGAAAAACCACCCAGAAGAAAAGAAAGTTCCAAAACGTCATCCACTATCAGTTTCCAAGTAGTTATGCTTGTATGTATTGGCACATACCTTTATGACCTTTCTTTAAATTTCATTAACTCAAGCCTGAAAATGACAAGAAGAGCTGTAACAGAGAATAAGCCAGTTTTGTATTGGAAAATTGTCATATTTTAGTAAATGGACCCAAAACTGAAAATATTGTGCAGCTCTTTTTGGTTAATTTGTCAAAACTAACGGGGATTATTTATAAACATTGGGCAATTTTGCTCCTGGGCAGCAACCAATCAGTGATTGGCTTTTTTCATTGGTTGTTAAGGGTTACTGCCCAAGTGCACATTTGCCCAGTGTTTATAAATGACACTACATGATAAATAACCCCAACCAAACAAAAGTAAGCTACTGTGGGATAATTATGTAGCTATCAATTGACTGGGTACATGAGACTAGTTATATGACACTCTTACCCTGCCGCAGTAGCATTGTTGTATATAGGGGGCCCTAAGTGTTACTCTAACTCATCAGTACTGAGACATAGTGCCTTAGATATAATCAGGGTCGGACTGGAGCAATGGGGGCTCACCGGGACTGCCACATGAAGGGCCCTCCAGGCAGTCACCGGGCCCCCCCCCGGCTCCCCTGTGAGCGGCTGCTGAACACCGGTGCACCTCATGCCTGCACAAACGCCGGTACACCACGCGCATGCACGAATGCCAGTACACCACACGCCTGGAAAATTGGCGGTGGTTTTTTGTAGGGGGTGCCTGATTGGGGCACAGCTCTGGGCCGGCGGGGCCCATGAGGGCTGGGCCCCGGGTTTTTTCCCTGTGTCCCGGCGGCCCAGTCCGACACTGGATATAATAACTTTCAAGCTATATGAAAATATATACAGTATACAGAATTTACATTATCAACCATTCTTAGCACAGGTATGACAACCAACAGATGGGGGTGATTTATAAACACTAAGCAAATTGGCTCCTGGGTAGTAACCCATGACAACTAATAAGATGTTTGCTTCCACAGTTCTGTCTGCAGCTGGCTGAAAAAATCTAATCATTGATTGGTTGTTATGGGTTACTGCCTAGGTGCAAATTTGGCCAGTGTTTATAAATGAGCCCCATGAATTGCTCTGAAAGGAAGAGAGTCCCGTGCTCATTTGGTTTGAAAAACATCACTTTGAAGATCCATCTTAGTTGTCATTATCTGTGTCTGATATTTGCATTAAGTATTGAGTATATTAGGTAGGAGTGATTCATCATTTCAGTATAGCGCTATCGTTTCTGCCTCATGTTTAGGTTTAGACTTTGTTTCAATCAACAGCAATCTATCAGCCAGCACACATTACATTCGTCATGGTGAGCTGGGAAGGGAGGGGAGTAATGTCCTCTGTAACGTAAAATAGTGATTCATCCTTGAGTCATCAGGCTCCGCAGCTGAACTGATACACTTTCATTTGTATGACCCTCATAACTTGAATTTAACTACTTCACTGCAAGAAGGTGGCAGTCTTCAAACTCACATTCTCTTGTACTGCAGTTTTGTACTTCTGAGGATACAGATTGTATTGTTTACAATTATTTGTGTAGGATGGCCAGATAAAAGCTTTTAGAACCTTCTTCTTTGTATCAGTTATCCAACATCGAGGAGTACATTGCAGATCAAGGCCCTGCGTGTGCCATACTCTGCCTTCCCAATGCTCCCTATGTGTGCCCTACTCTGCCTGCTCTATGCTCCCTGTGTGTGCCGTGCTCTGCCCGCACTATGCTCCCTGTGTGTGCCATATTTTGCCTGCCCTATGCTCCCTGTGTGTGCCATACTCTGCCTGCCCTATGCTCCTTGTGTGTGCCATACTCTGCCTGCCCTATGCTCCCTGTGTGTGCCATACCCTGCACAGATGGCTGGAATTGCAACCTTTTCCTCTCAAGTTAGGGTGGAGATTACACTTACTAGTACTTTGCTTTTTAAAATATGGATTAGGTACATCTGCTTTTATTTAAATGATAATGAGCTAATAAAAGAACATTAGATAGAAATATAATTTTCCAGGGTGGTATTTACACCACTGATGGCAAGAGGATGGAATTCCAACAAGAAATGTTGCATTTGTCTTCACCTTCACCACAATAAACAGGCTTTTCTACTGCCCGGTGAGTGAATTTGCTCCTACATTAGCTTTTAGAGTTTTACAGTTATTGACTATGGCATATGCTTCCTAAATTGGCTGAACAGTTCATGTTAATGATTACTATGTGATGCTTCTAAATGCAAAGCATGTTGATAAATCAAAGGCATCCTAAAAAACGTAAAAACTTAGTTTCATTCCTCAAGACATAACGATCTTCTAAAATAAAAATGTGGGGACACAAGTAATAGCAGAAAGGCTAGCAAGTCCATCTGTCTTATTTATTTATCATGACTCGTCCCTGGCAGCTGCATGTATTTCTTTTTTTTATTTACAACAAATCATTGTGTATAATGATGACTCTTTGCATACAATAATGACCATCATTGTGTGGAGCAGTGGGACAGATGTTGATATAGCAATGGTGAATAGTATTCTCTGTTCTGCACGATACTTCAGTTAAATTGTTTTTCTCTATCCACTAAGGAAAGGACTTTGAACATCAATATTTCACATTTACCATAGTAGTTGGTAGTGTTTTAAAGTAATAAAAATATAATGCAGTGTTGCCCTGCACTGGTGTTTGCTTCAGAAACACTACTATTGTTTATATAAATTAGCTGCTGTGTAGCCATGGGGGAAGCCATTCAAAGGAGAAAAGGTTCAGGTTACACAGCAAATAAGCTCTGTAGAACATAATGGTGTTATCTGTTATCCACTATTTATCCTGTGCCATATAGTCTTTTTTCAACATCCACCTTTGCTACACAACAGCTTGTTTATATGAACTATAGTAGTGTTTCTGAAGCAAATAGATTAGTTTTTGCCAGTACAGGGAAACAGTACATGATATTTTCGATTTTTTCTTTAAAACACTTTTATTTTTTTACTGTTCCTTTAACTTTCAGTTAGATTATGTAAGAGGTATTTTATAGGTGTCTCATACTGAAGAAAGTGTCCCTATCCTTATATTGCATTTTCATTTCATTTTCTCTTTTCGCTATGGCAGAAATGTAGAACAAGCACAAATGTTTCTGAAGGAGGATCTACATATCAGTTAAAAAAATCTATGTTCCACTACCCAAGGCAATATTCACTAAAAACATGGGCCAATATGGAGGTTTGGATGGTGTCAATATGCATACACTGAGTATGTCAGATGCACATGCGTAAGATTCGGGGGACACCATAGGCAATAATAAGTATCTCTAAGAGAGGTGTGAGGAAAAAATGTTGTGTTTATGAATCCTGTCCCTGAGGAATTGTGGCGCTTAACCAATTGAAACGCATTGGTCTGAATTGCATTCATCTGTTTTTCTGTGTGTTGTACCTACATTGGAAGTAGCCAGTTTTAGGGACAGATTTATCAAGGGTCGAAGTGGAAATCTGAACTAAAAAAAAATAAATCAAATTTCGAGTTATTTTTGTGTACTTTGACTAAGGAATAGTCCAAATTCGATTTGGATTTGAAAAAAATTACAAAATTCGAATATCGAAATTTATCATGTACTGTCTCTTTAAGGGGCAGATTTATCAAAGGTCGAGGTGAAATCGAAATTTATCATGTACTGTGTTTTTAAAAATTCGACTTTGACCATTCGCCATCTAAAACCTGCCGAATTACTGTTTTAGCCTATGGGGGACCTCCTAGAACCTATCTGGAGTCAATTGGTGGACAAATCGAAGTTTTTTTTGGGAAAAACTTTGAAACGAAAACACTATTCAACCAAAAAAAACTTGGACTTAATTTTGGTTTTTGAATTAGAATTTAGAAGTTTTTTCAATTCGAAATTCGACCCTTGATAAATATGCCCGTAAAACTTCGACCATTCGCCATCTAAAACCTGCCAAATTGCTGTTTTAGCCTGTTTTAGAACCTAATTGGAGTCAATTGGTGGACTTTGAAAAATTGTAGTTTTTTTTTTAAAAAATACTTCGAAATCTAATTCGATTGAATACAATCTTACATAGATTCGAATGGTAGAATACAGCCTATTCACCCGCATAAAAAAAACTTCCATTTTTTTTAAAATAAATTTCGGTTGGTCTTTTTTTTTTCGAATTTCGAAGTTAGAAAAAAACTCCCATTACTTTTGAAGTTCGACCCTTGATAAATCTGCCCCTTAGTGTTTTATTCATTTATTAAAACTTGCTACGCTATATACTGGCTTCAATGTTTATGTCTAGCCTATGGGGCATTGGAACATTTTATCATTGCTAGGGCATTTGAAGATCTGCTGCAGGTCCATATGCACCTTTATTCCTGGTCAGGGGTGCTTCACCAATGAGGCGAGTTGAGGCTGACGCCTCAGGCGGCAGACCCCCACTAGGTACCAGGGGCAGCAAAAATGCTGCTCCTGGTACTTTAAGAGCGAATTTCCAGGGGAGGGGGGCAGCAGCAACTGCTGCTGCCTCAGGCGGCGGAGGGGCCAGGATCGCCCCTGTTCCTGGTCTAAATCTGGTGAGTAGGCTGACTCACTGGGTGTGCGTTAAAGGAACAGTAACACCAAAATATGAAAGCGTTCTAAAGGAATGACAACATAATGTATTGCTGTTCTGCCCTTGTAAAACTGGTGTATTTGCTGCAGAAACTCCACAATAGTTAATATAAACAAGCTGCTGTGTAGCCATGGGGGCAGCCATTCAAGGCTGAAAAAGGAGAAACGGCACAGGATACACAGCAGATAACAGATAAGCTCTGCAGTGTACAATGTGATTCTTCTGTTATCTACTGTGTATCCTGTGCTTGAATGGCTGCCCCCATGGCTACACAGCAGCTTGTTTATATTAACTATAGCAGTGTTTCTGAAGCAAATACACCAGTTTTACCAGTGCAGGGCAACAGAATATTAGTATATTGTATTGTCATTCTTTTAAATCACTTTCAGTTTTTGGTGTTACTTTTCCTTAAAAGGAGAGATCACACAACAGCACAAGTCATTTAAGTGGATTTTATTGGCTATTTTTCACACATCATTGTGTATATACACAATTTACTACACTATATAGCTTTTATCTGATGTGCGCTTCCTTATAGTTCTACTACTTCCATATCAGATTTGGGCTCCTGCACAGAAGGAATGGTTCAGAAAGCTGCAATTCACTAGTTGGATATTGTACATTTGATTGTGAAATCACACTTTAGCGCTGAACATTTGTTTACCTGATTTTTTTTTTTACAGTACTTTGCATCAGGGTCATCATACATTGAGGAGTGATTTACATACAGTGGGTGCATAGATAAAAAACATGAGCTTTGAGCTTATAGAAAGGGTTGGTGGTGGCAGTTTCATCGTTCTAACCCCATCCAAATAATAGGAAATCACAGATACATGCGATTTGGGCATTGGCTCAGAGCACCTAACTGGGGATTGAAAGCACAAGTTGCACTCACACACATACATATACTCAATCCAGTGCTCTGAATGGCTTTGTGTTGTTTTAAACTTGGCCAGCTCAATGTTGGTTAGTAGTAGTCATAAAGAGAAAATGAAAACGTCAGCTAACCCTTAGCAAATGGAGATAGCAGCTGCCATTAGCTGATCTGCAGTCCGGCGGTGAATGGAAATGTATTAAAATATGTGGTCTCGGCTCAGTAGTGACTCCTACTCTAACAGCTGTAGTCGTCAGATGCTGCGATTTCATGTAACCAACAAACTGGAAATGTAATCATGACATTCACCTCAATGGTGTCGTAAATTTAAAATAATTTGGTTGGGCAGATTCCCATAAGAACACTTATAATGCATTCCAATAAAAGATTAGTCAGATTCAGATAAGATGAGCACAGGACCAGTGCAAGATCAGAATCGGAAAATTTCTGATAATTTCTGTAACTTCGCACAATTTTTCCAAAAATTTCTTGTTCGGCAATATCGTGAAACTATTTGAATCGTATGAATTTGACGCCCGAAAAACACAAAATCTTCAGATTATTGCATGAAACCCAGCACAGATCTTCGGGACTTCTTCCATTGACTTCTACATGAACTCGGCAGGTCTGAGTTGAGTCTGAGTACTTTTTTTTATTAGGCCTTTTAACACCCTCCGGGTTTAATGAATTCCAAAAAAAATCAAGTTTTTTTTCCACTAAAAATATGGATTTTATAGTAAAAAAAAAACCTCGAATTTTTCAAGTTTTTGGCATTTAAACTTTAATAAATAACCTCCTAAATCTGCACTCTTTCCACCTTTCATGGGAAACCACTTCTACCCATTTCCTCTTTACAAATGCCTCCAGGAGTCATTATTTAGGCATGAAGTTATGTGTTTAATGCCAATTCATTGAAAATAAATGGGTATATTAAATCCATTCCTTTGTGATGATGCATTGCTTTAAAACATATAGTTTTGTAATTAAGTTTTCATTCTCTTACCCAGACAGCTAGCATTATACTGCCTTGAAGATATCACTTGCCAACAGTGCTTAAAGTCTAGGTTTAATGAGTTGAATTTCCATCCGTGACCTTAAATCTTCTTTTTTCCATTCTGTGGATGGCCCTTGTGAAGTAAATGTGCTTTCCATACAAAACATGACACTTGATGATCCTGTGATAAATAAGAATTGTTTCATTCTCCTGTTAAAATAGCCCAGGGGAAAGCACAGGGCTCTGTAACTGAAACAGTGTAGGGTGGATGTGGCCCTACAAGGGATTAACAAAGACAAAATAGTTTTTGATTCTACGTCAGTATACATTTTATGCTATAGATACCATATACTTCAGTGAATAATTGTTGAGATAAATGCAACACTTGGGTGATTTATCGCATAAAAACACTGTCTGTGCATAAGCCTTGTATTCAGAGACAGGCTGCATCTGATATTGTTTTGGGAATTGTACCAAATACAGTATAATATTTATTACAATTACAAAACAGCTATTTGAAATATTTTCATTCTTTTTTTTTTAAACTGGCAATTAAAATAGTTTCTTTTTTTTTGTTGGTATGTTCCTTTGCTAAAGCTCATGAGTCTTCCTACATTCATATTGTGGAACCACTGTATAATAATGGAATATGAGCATTTAGAAAAATTATTAAAACTTTTGCTTCATATCCAAAGTCTTTTTTGGTCTGTTTCAGACATTAATACTGTGTATACATTATTTGAGATGTGCCCCATGCAAGGAAATGATTACGCTTTGGATCTTAATGAAGAAATATACTGGTGCAATAACTTGAATTGCTTTTACATTTTTGTCAACCTGCAGAATGCAGATAATCGGTCGCATACTGTAAAAATGTAATTATGCTTATAGCATGCATCGCTGTTATCACCACTGGGGTGGCCAGATTGAAAACTCTCCAATTATTTTTACTGAGTACTGTATATATGACTGTATAGGGCAGATTTATCAAGGGTCGAATTTCGAAGCTTTTTCTACTTCGAAATTCAACCCTTGATAAATCTGCCCATTGAATTGGAATACTTCGACTTCGAATATCGAAGTCAAAGTTTTTTTACATCGAATTTGGCCATTTGCGGTCGAAGCTAAATCGTTTGATCGAACGATGAAATCCTTCGAATCGAACGA
Organism: Xenopus laevis; assembly: GCF_017654675.1. NCBI lineage: Eukaryota > Metazoa > Chordata > Amphibia > Anura > Pipidae > Xenopus > Xenopus laevis. Next base: position 98,740,967 of record NC_054380.1, on the reverse strand, counting down.
TTCGAAAGATTTCATCCATCAGTTGAACTATTTTTCTTTTACTTCAAAAAACTTAGAAAAATGCTCTAGAAGGTCCCCATAGGCTAACATAGCACTTCGGCAGGTTTAATTTGGCGAAGTATTGAAATCAACGTTTTTTAAAGAAATCATCGTACCAACTTTTTGGTACGATTATCAAATGGTCAAATATTTTCAAACTATTTTACTTCGAATCGAATTCGAAGTCGAAGTCGTAGTCGTAGTATCCTATTCAATGGTCAAAGTATCCAAAAAATTTTTTTTTTACTTCGATAATTCCCTCGAATTCACTTGATAAATCTGCCCCTATATGTTCACACAATGTAATGTGTTGGAGGGTTCATAACTCTCTGCAGCACTTTATAAAAATGATACTAATACTATTTCCTTCTTTTGTTTTTTTTCAGCACTGTGCACCATTATAGCCACTATATGGTTTCCAGTCTCCACCCACAGAGAGACCACCATCGTAACCTTTGGATACTCCATGTATGCTGGATGGATAGGGGCGGCATTTTGCCTTTTTGGCGGCTCTGTCATTGTCTGTTGTGCGGGAGAATTTCACGCATTCATGGAAAACCGCTTCTATTACTCTTCCCAAGGATCCGGCTCTCCAACTCATGCCAAGAGTGCTAATGTCTAAGGATACTGTGATTGTAGCCAAGGCTTAGAACCCTGAACCTCCGTTACACTGTTGCTGATGAACTATGAGAACTTTTGTGCCTCCGGTTTTATCTGTGTATGCTGTTCTAAAACGTAAATGACATAATATGAAGCAATGTTCCGGGTGTTTAAATACTGTTACACTCTACAGTAAATAATGTCAGACACCTTCGTTTCTCATTCCATTGGTGCTTACAATAATATGCTTGGAGATGAAGAGCTCTTTAAGGTAAACAGAGTTCAGGCTAGATACATGTTTCCTGATGGAAAAGATGTTCGTAACTGTATGTCATTTGTCTAATATTGGTTTATTAACACATTCAAGTCCACTTTAAAGGACAAGTAACACCTATAGCCTCATGGGTATTATAATTCTTTTGCTGGCCTTTCGTTGCCTATTTCTGGTACTTCTAGTTTGACTGGAATATCCAATTTAAGACATGCGTAAAACGTTCATCATTTTAATGGATTATATTGATGGAAGGACACAGGGCTGCAGTGAGAGAAGAGTGGGGGCATGTCTGAGATAGAGGGGATGCCATTAATCAGGGATATTCAGCATGCAGCTGTTTTTGATCTACAATTTACAGAATCCTACTTACAGCTGTTTCAAATAAATCTCTAATAATTGTTACAGAATGTAATACTTTTATCTACACCCGACCCAAAAATAGCCCTTCTAATCCTGAGGACTGGGCCTCTACTAAACTTTATCTTGAGGAAGCCATAGTCTCCTAGTTCTTAAAGTCATTTGCTGTGGCTTCAACACAAAAAGAAAGCAGTAAAATATCCATGTATGCATATTTATTGCTTACTTTTAAAGGAGACAGTGTATTAGGCAGAAATTTGCCACTATTTAAATGCCTTCTTCCTACTAGGATCTTCTTCAGGTCTCTTTGCCAACACGAAGCCTCAGGAGCATGTTTGTAATGCTCTTCCTTAAACTGTTATTGCATAGCAAATTTTAATTGCACGTTGCCCACTTTTAAGAAGAGCTTGAAGATGTCGTAATGTTTTGGAGAAAATATAGCAACATTTTCAGTCAGAAGTTTTATTACCTTCACTTCGCACTGGCGCAAACTGTAAAATTCGCAAAACTTCTTCCACTGTCGGAAGTGGTTGCAGGGAGGGACAGGTGGGGGGCAATAGGAGGCAGCTAAGCGGGGCTATGGTTCCTAGGGGGGTTTAGTTCTCCTTTAAGAAACTTACCTGCAGAGGTAACACTCACAGTTGGTAATGTAATATGTTACAAAGTATGTATCAGGTATAGTTTCCCAAAGCAGCCAACCAGTTGTTTACTTTCAAACAGGTAACCAGTAAATGAGGCCTGTTAATTGGTTGCTATAGATTACTAAACCTGTTTACTATATGGGGATATTCATCAATGCTATAGCATCAAGAACTTGATTAAAAAAAAAGGTATCTAAACATAGTGGCACAACCATAATTTACCCAGATTTTGCTGGGCTACAAATCTCAGCCTTTCCAACATATTTTTTAAGGGTTAAAGCTTGCTGGGATCTGTCATGCAGCAAGATTGTATTCTAAAGCTATGGGCACACAGGCTGTTGTTAGTGGCTGAGCAGCTGAGCAGCTGAGCAGCGACTGTTTTCAGCCTGAGTAATTTTGCAGACTAAGAGAAGCAGATCTGTTCAGTGCCCCTGCTCCATTGATTTGAATCCAGTGACGGAACTAGGTGGGGGCGGGCCCTGGTGCGGGCCGTGCAGCTGGGCCCCGTCCCCACCACCGCCCGTGCGGCTGCAGCCGAATCCAGTAGGTGCATGACTGCTCAGGGGCCCTGCGGGGGTGAGGGCCCTGGCCCGATTGCAACCCCTGCTCCCCCGGTAGTTACGCCACTGTTTGAATCTGATCAGCTCACAAAGGCTGAGGTCAGCCCAATTATGCAAGATGTCAACAGCCTGTGTGTCCATGCCCTTAATTTACATTTAAATGAACTTTTGGGAGGTTATTTTGGGAGGTTATTTATGAAGGTCCGAATTTATCTCAATATCGGCTGCCACAAACTCCGATCTAACCCGCTTATTTATTATTAAATTTTTCCCAAAAATTTGAGTTTTCACCCGAAAGCTCCGAAAACATAGTGAAATTGCCCGAAACCCCAGACACAACCAAAAATCAATGGGACTGTTCCCATTGACTTTTATGCAACCTCGACAGGTTTGACATGCCGTGTTTTTACATTGGGCTTTTTAGCCCTCTGGGTTTAATAAATTCCGAAAAATTCGTGATTTTTTTAAAAGTCTGGTTTAATAACAAAGAATCACAAATTTTTCGGATTTCGGGGAATTTCGAAGCTTAGTAAATAACCCCCTTATTGGTTTTTGTCCTTTAACTTTTTTGTTTAGCAGCTCACCAATTTGGAATGTCAAATTACATTTTTTAAAGCAACATTGACCAATAAAAATACTGACTTTCCAGGGCCTGTGTGCCAATAAATACAAGGGAATCCTGCCATGACAATTCCACCTATTTGTGCATCTGTTCCTGTAACTGGCAAATTAAACTGTAGTATCATTCTCCCTTCCCATGCTTGGTTATAGTGTACTGGTGGGTAACCAAATTGTCGGTTTGTTTAGGACAGCTGATGACTGCCCTGGTGCTGGAAAGCAGAATTCTCATTAGTGAATCATTTTGCATCTGTAAGGGCAATGACAAATGGGGAGATTTGTTGCCTGTATTAAAAATTTACTTTCCCATGATCAAGGTGAACTGCTGCTAGTAATGTAATTTACTTGTTAGGTTTGTAAATGACAAAGCATTTTCGCGCAGACTTGTCACCTGCGGTAGCGAAATTTTATATTGGGCAACAAATCTCCCTGTGTGTCATTGCCCTAATGGCATGGGTGTCCGTAGAAGGGGGTAAGAGGGGGCAGTTTCCCCACCCTGACTTCTCCAGCTACTTCCAAGTAATAGTTTGTAAATTTGATTCCCAACAACACAAAACATTTTTATGCTTCCCACCACAAGGCAAGCCTTAATAAGGTTATCTTCTGCATTGTCATGAATTGTTTAATCTTCAATGGGATTTTACCCAATGTGATATTAGCTTACTTCTCTGTGAAAAATGATCTGCAGACACTCATGCCTAATGGTGTAGGTTGTTCAACAGGACCGTTTACATCCCCTTTAAAACCTTTTTCTGTAATGTTTAGTTGCATATTGCTTGCTGGAAACTATGACCTTGTTTTGTTGTTTATCTTTCTTTATGCTAAACAAACAATGTCTTCTGGTCTTCAGTCCAAGTGAAATAAAGGGAGCACAGTGTTGCTGCATGAGAAACAATAGCTGGGGTTCAGTCCAGCACACAATCTGCCCCTTGTTAAGTGAACAAACAGTAACAATAACAGCTCGTTTGTGCCAAACTGTGTTTCCCAACCCCTCCTTTACAGAATCAAGGCCAAACTGTAGGGTAAATATTTAGAAAAACAGTGTCTCGTTTATTTTACAACTATTCCCAAAATGTGAATGAAAGCTTACTTTTACATCAGCAAAAAGCATTTGAAGGCCATGCCATAATATTCTTCTGAAATAAGCAAGATTCCAAATGTTGTGAAGGTCCAGAAAATCCAAAATCACAGAATCCTGTAACATACATAACATGATTGTGCTTTGTGTATAATAAATGACCAGTGCTCCCTTCTTAAAGTAGTAGTTCTGTTATTGAATCAAATGCATTGGGCCCAGGAAAGCTACAGATCTGACTTATGGATCATGGGCTTTTATTGTACTGAATGCTGAACAAGTGGACACATTTCAGCTTGGTAATGCCATATGCCCTTGCAGTAACTACACAAACGAATGCAACTGACTGCTGAAATCATTAGGGCTGCCATTTATACTCTGTTATTTCTCATCTCAGTGATCTGTAAGTCAGACTTTGTAGGAGCATCAGCTATCAGTGGAAGTGGTGTTGTGTAATAGTCAGTCCATAGAAATCAGTGAATAGCTGTTGTAAAACAATAATCACCTTTGATTTTACTATAATTTGCGTGCAGTTTCCAGGTCTTTGCTTTCATTGTAGTAGGCTGATAAAAAAAAGTAGGGAAATATAGAGTAAGAGCTTTGGGGCAAATAAAGTCCCTTCTTTGTGCATCTTGTCATATAGTATCTGAAAAATCATGGCAGTTATATGCGCTAGCACTGGGTATATAAAAATTGTTGCAAATATTGTATTTTAATCCCTCTGCATTTCATGAGTTTTTGGTTGCTGTCTCATGCCATGCTGAAAAAGTTGTCCCAAAAGCTTGCATTTTATAATCTACTAAACTCTGTATTTTTTGTTTCTCTCTATGGCTAACATGGTACAATACTATGCTACACTAGAAATAGAAAAATGGAATAGAAAACAAACTGCTGATTGTTTCCTACTTGCAAATCCATTTGTGCAGTGGAATAATGTTGGCTTTTAGTCCTCCCGTGCTAATCACTTGCTCTGAAAATATATATTTCAAGTAAACTAAATACTAAGTTCTTCTGGTGTTGCTTTCCTTTATTTACAATTCTTACGTTTATGAAATATTAATGGGATCACTGTCCTCAAGCTGATTGTGAGGGGTAAAGGTATAATCCTATTAGAATGCTGTTTGGAAGCTCAAGAAAAATTAATATATACAACTGAACTATTCAGTACCAAACTCCAATAGTGGGGCTTATAACTATCCGAGGTTTAAAATTGCACTGGTGCAGGAATCCATAGCAACACATGCAGTATTTATTCTAATGGCACAAGACCATTCAATGCAAGGTTTTCTTTACCTTGTGCATTAGGGATTTGCACTTGTATTAGAAATGAAGCTTTAGTTTTCTCATCTGGAATCCATTGGGTAAATTATAAATGGAAACCAGATCAGACTGAAGGAAAATGTTGACAAAGCTTGTCAATTTTCCACTGAACTGGTGTCTTGTCTTGAATTCTACATTGTAAATACTTTGGGTATATTTTTGATGGTATATTCACCAGAACTTTAATCCCATTTAATTCAGCAATAAATTGTGTAAAATATACTATTACTGCAAAGAAAAGATTGACATTTCTACTGTAAATAATAATGTAACAAGAATGTCTATAATATAGATCTACTAACTGATTAGTAACACTTATTTTGCCAAAATTTGTATGACTTTTTATAAATAAATATCCTAACGAACCAAAAGCCATTGAGATATGTAATAAAATGTGCTGTCTATACATGTTTGATGTCTGTTAATAACTAATGTTGTTGGTTGTATGAAATAGCAGATCACTATGCTGCAGAAAAAGCACACAGGACAGTCAGTAACACTTGCTCTCCACCCACAAATTAAATATGCAGCCTGAGTTTATAGTGTTGCATTGGAATTAGCCCTAAAAGTGGACAAAAAGCGTCACAGTAGGCGGGAAATGAATTTAAGTAGCGTATATAGCTTTCAATGTATTCTTTTTAATCATTATGAGATTGAAGTTGCCATAATTAAAAGTGTAGTCATTGTTGTTACAATAAAATTGCACCCATACGCTTGCTGATATTGCAGAGACAATGTGGATTAGCTCACCAGTGACCATGTAGGGTCTGGGTGCACATGGCCAGCTCTGGACAGGGATACAGAACAGGCCTTGGCATTTCAAGTACACAGCGCTAAACAGCCCCCCACCAATTCACGTAATAGTGACTGTCTATGGCATCTAACAGCAGCCCCTCTGGCAGTTTTCAGAACCCACAGATTGCCTGCACAGCTTGAGGAGAAGGATTATACCAACAAAAATGGCAATCACTCACAGATCCCATGGGCAGGCAAAGTAAAAAAACTTTATTTCAAGCAAACATAAGTCGAATACAGCCTTATGCATTTTGTGCACCAGGGCACTTAATCAAAGGCCTATGCCTATTGCTGTTTCTCTTATTTTGCCTGTTTGTGGGATCTGTGAGTGCCTGATATTTTGTTGTTATAATCAATCTTGTTTTGAGTTTCCACATGCAGGTATATTAAAGAAATCCTGATATAATTGTTCCACCTATTATTTTTTCTGCAGAGACAATATAAAAAACAGATATAACAGACAAGCTTAATGCTTGATGTAGGTGAAGTCTGGGGTTAAATGTGAATAAGAGAACCAAGGTTTGCTACTTACACCCCAAGCAACTGCAATATTCACATGAGACACAGGAAATACTTGCAAACTGTGAATTTCTTCATTTGGCTTAATATCAAAGAGACATGTGAAAGCTTAATGCATTTATTAAAATATACAGGTTTTGGTAAACTGTGTTTTCAGACAATAGAAGAGATTCAATGCACAATCATGTGAAAATAAGTCACTCAAGAATATATCTGCATATATATATACTTTTTTGTGTTTTTGTATTTTACACCACATCTTCCAATTGTCCCCTTCACCATTGGGAATACATTAAAAGTAAAAGAGCATTTTCAGTTCGGTCTGCAGAAGTCACACAGAAGAAAGGCCATTTGCAAAATAAAAATACAGACAAGACCAAAAAGGAATATTAAACATATTTGCCACTGCAAGCTGACACACCAATTTTACAATAATATAACAAGAAATGTTTTGGAACATAGGATCCTTTTTGTTATTGCCCAGGGCTTGGTAAAAGTGTCTCTGTTGGAGGTTAAGTACATTTGCAGGGCCTTAAGCAAAATCTGCATGTGTGCCCTATCCACCTCTTACCCATTCCCTACTGAGGGGTCTTGGCATGAGTGTGGGTGACCTCAAGAGATGTAGGCACATCTGACAACTATGTCTAAGACAGGAGTTATGTTTACTAGCCATGTTGTAAGGCAGCAAGAGCATATCCCTTGTGCCTACAGGATACAAAGAAATGTTTTAGGGACAACATAAAGATACAAAAGACATGATGTATAACACATTGATGTACAAGACATTAATGTAAAATTGTTACTTTTCAGTGTATTAAGCAGGGATGGATGTCTAACATAATCTAACTCAGAACATTTCTTAGACAGCCTTCCACAGTTAGGAGTTGGAGCTTAAAAGGGAAGTAAAGTCTAAAATAGAATAAGGCTACAAACTTTCTCTAACCCTGCTGAACCAGTGGCTGCAGCAAAATAATCCTCCGAATAGAATCCCAGTTTATCTGTTTAAATCTGGTTGTCCCTGCAGCTGGAGTTGGAAAAATTAAGGGCAGAGACAAAAGCTGCTATTTCGGGATTAGTTGCCCAGTGACAAATCGCTTCTTCTTCGGGCGACTAATCTCCCTGAACTGCCGCACCGCTGGCTAGAATGTAAATTGCCAGCGGGATGGCACTAGGAACGTTTTTTTTCTGAAGTTGCCCGAAGTTGCCTCACTTCGGAAAGCCGGAGCGAATAGAGTGAAGGTAGTTCAGGGACAAATTGACAAATTGCAAGAAGAAGCAATTTGTCACTAAGCAACTAACCTCCCGAAATAGCAGTGTGCGTCTCTGCTGTAAAGGGGTTCTAAAGCCAAAATAAAATCCAATGCAAATCTCTACACAGTCGCTGACTGCTCTACAGGGAAACAAACAAAGCTGCTTGAATTCTGCATGGCTGGGATGTAAGGCGGGGCTCTCCCTGCTGTTCATAAGTATGATTGTTTCCCTGCCCAGCAGGGACTGTCTGGCAAATTCTATTCATAGATGTAAATGAAGGAAGAATTTCAATGCACACAGTCAGGTTTCTGGGCAGGCAATTACTTTCACTTTCCATTCAGCACTTCCTAGATGTCACTGCTCTCCCCACATTCCCCCCACTCTCTTTACCATTTAATTGTGTAACTAGTGCATGGGGATGGACATCGGGTCCCCCATTCTGGTGCGGTTAAAATGTTTTAATTAAAGTATAATGGAGATAGGTTTCCTTTTCATTGAAGAAAGTAAAAATTGGATTACATTTTTTTGCATTTACATACCCTTTAACAATAGCAGGTACACCGCAGCTTAGATATATCTAATTTATATAATTTTTTACCTCTCAGGTGTGCCCTGATGATGGCAGTTACTCATTAAAATTTTCAAAAACAAAATACTTTTTCGTAAGCAACTTTGAGGTAGACAGGATTTTCTTCTCTTACTATTGATTAGACGAATGCATTGTTCACTTACTAGACAATTAAAGCATATGTATCATTATGTATTTTCTTTGCAGATATATTGTAGCAGTGATCAGAACATGCAGAATTGCCATAGGTTAGCTCCCAGTGACAGCTGTTGGATGCCTTGTTAGTCACCTTCAATTTATTACACCCTCACCCTCAACTTGTTACATGGCCTGTTGACCAAGTGTAGCACTCAGTCTGCTGCATTGTGATTAGCCTTAGCCTGCTGTTGTGGCTCAAAGATGCTCAATAGCACCCACACCAGTCCCCATTTTTTCCAGTGGACCTTCACAGATCCATCTGATTTTTAATGAGTCATAAAAGTGTTTAAAACACCTTGTTGCTCCATAGTCCCCAAGCGATGCAGTGCAATAACAATGGGGTATATTTATCAAAGAGCGAAGTTAGAGATCACCACAGTCCTCTGCCACTCTCCAATAATTTCTTTTGGATTTTTAAGAGTATTTATCAATGGGTGAAAGTGAAAGTTCATCCTTTGATGAATACGCCTTTCGAAATCCCATAGAAATGAATGGAGAGTGGCGGAATTTCACTCTAATAGACTGTAGCGATCTTCAACTTCTTCTTTGATACGTATGCCCCAAAGATTCTTTACCCAGTTGGCTTGTGCATACTTCACTATACACTTTGAAAAATAACAGCTGTAGTTTAATTTTTCCATTCAGTTGTCATTTTTAAATACTGAATTACCAGTAGGCAGTCCAAAGGATAAACCCTACCTAATCACATTCTGTTTCTGGGTTAATGCATTAGGAAGATTTACAAAAAGCCATACAGTGATATTGAGATTGATATATTGAATGAGAAAATTTACACACCAAAATTCTATATGTAGAATTCCTACCTACTGTATATGTAGCAATATAGTACCTTTATATGTAAAAAATTGGAAAGCATCCTGTCAGGGGGCCTAATGGCTCCCAGAGGGAGTAGTCCGGACCAAGGAGGAAGCCCAGGGCAGAAGTCCAAGTCGAGGTAGCCAAAGGGTAAAACAGGAGACGTGGTCTGGTCACAGGCAAGAGTTCACAAGGCAGGCAGTGAAGGGTCAAAGTCCAAAACAAGCAGGGATCAATATGCAGGAATAAATCAGAAAACTGCACAGAACAACAGCCAGGCCCTTTGCAGGAAATAATACCTATAATTGGGCAGGGTTTCAGCATCCTGGGCACTCTTTTATTATGCATCTTGGCACCAATAGTGACGTCATCACGCTGGCGTCACCGCGCCAGCGTCACGGTGCTGGTGTTGCAGAACCCACATGTGCTGTATGGGCACCGCCATCTAGTCTTTGCCAGCTCTTACAAATCTGCTCCTCCCCAATCATAATTATACACCAGCTGGAGCATTGAAAGATCCCTCCCTATCCTTGACCTGGCACTTATGTTTGCCACAGTGTATAAAGTTTCCATACAATGTTCTTATTGTGTACTATCTACCATAAGATTCGATATTTAGCTACAAAATAGTAGTTTGACTTGTCCCAGGAACTCTCTTTAGTGTAAGAAAATCAAGCGTTTATAGAATAAACAAGTTAATGACTACCTACAGTTAGAAAGTTTCTGATCCATTCGGGGATTATGATCCGGCCATATAAACATCAAAACCTCTGCAAAGAGTCAGTTATTTAATCCATAGGGTACTTTAGGTTTTAGCCACCAGACTACTCATGTTGGGTGAGATCTGTTGTGAGAATGAGAACAACTGGGGATTATGAAATAATAACATTTGCTCCAGTTCTAGTAACCCAGAACATACTATTTTTGTTTATCAGCTTGAAAGCAAAGACAGGTTACTAGACCAACAGCACATATTGTGCCTTCTATTGCACCCAAAGACCTTCCACCACAAAAGAAAAATAAACAATATCAGTGAAGTTCTTCATTTTAATCAGTTCACATTCTTATGTGTGCCAGGTTTAATTTAATTGAGATGCAATGACTGACTTAGTATCTATGGAAAATCCCAGCTCCCATATGTGAATGCAGTTTAAGGGCTAAAGGAAAATATATTTTAAATATCCTACAATAGTACAGTGCGTTTGGGCTATCTATTTCATTAATCTATTGAAAATACCGTACCATGCCAACCAATATGGCTGCACACACAGTAATATCTTTACTAATTCATTTGTGCAGTGAAAGAACATGATGTGCACACAATCAGTTTACCATTATAATTTACTGTCATTTTAAGAGAGATAATTACTTTTTAAAAGGGTATATAGAGAAAGATTATTTTCAGGTTTTACAAAAAAAAAGACTGGCTGAACAAGTGCTACTAAAGGTAAACTCTATTTTATCTGTAAAAAATCCTAATGTTGATACGTTTATGGTGCCGCTGCTGTTGATACATTACAAACAAAAACAAAGCAGCAGCATCCTCAACCCCTATATACAGAATAAGTGCAAACATACAACACAAGAACATCAAGGACACTTGATAAGGGTTGCCCATAATTATAGTAAACTGTATAGTTTAGTAAATTAATTAGTAAAATTATTCTAAATATAAAATTCATGCTATTTATAAAAAAAGGGTAGGGTTGTTCCTTTAACTGCCTATAGGTTCTTAGTCATGTTGGTCACATAGATCTGCTTATTTGCTGCATCTTTCCCTTGCATCTAACATAATCTGGGAATACACAAACTGGTAGGCACTAGTGATGGGTGAATTTGTCCCATTTTGCTTCACTGAAACATTCGCGAAATGCATTGAAATCAATGGGCGTCAAAATTATTTGGACAGCATTAATTTTCGACAATTGTTATACGTGCGCCTATTTTGGCCAAATGCATTAAAGACAATGGGCATCAGAATAATTTTGACGTGTGACAAAGTTGATGCACGCAACAATTCTGACGCGCGGCCACATTTTTTCAAGGCGGCGTATTTTTTTTTTACGCCGAATTTTCGCGGCAGTTTCGCCCGTGGCAAAATGCAGAAATTTGCAGCAAATTGACACCTGGCGAATTTATTCGCCCATCACTAGTAGGAACATGTATGGACATATGTAAAGTATATTTGGTATTGCACTGCATCAGTTCCTTTTTAGATGTAGAAATGCAAATACATGTTCACTTTACTCTTTTGAACTGATCACATGCAAACAAGTCTTTCCACTGTAGTCTCCTCTTAGTACAGCAGATAATCAACAAGCCCGTGCTCATCCATTAATAAACATTATTTGGAATAATTTCGCTTATAGATTGTACTTATCAAATGCCCCCCCTCCAAACTACTCTCTACACAAATCAATAGCAGACAAAAACATGATACACTATGCAACAGCTCTTCTTATTGTAGGAGCCTAGTAGATCAATTTAGAAGATCTCATTATAAAAATCTTTGCATTCTTATTCCCCAGACCAAGGACAAGTTGCACAAATCACCCTTAAAATGGCTTTGCCTTAATAAGAGTCCAGTCTATTTGCATTGGAACCAAAACAAATGAGCCTAGCCTACAGGATAATGAATATCTGTTGAGGGCCATTTCTATAGACTGATGCTTGTCACACATGGGTAGACCATGATCATTCAGATCTATCATAGGGTCACTGCTTGAGTAAAATCATTGGCAAAACTGGTAAGTGAAGGAGCTCATCTGGTCTCCCACACAAAGACAAAATCACTATGGGACCCTTGAAAAATGACTGAAACACAGGCCATTGTGATCAACAGAGATACATATACTCACATGCCCAGGTTTGTTCAGATCAAAGTATTGGGTCCAAACAAGGAACAACTTGCACCGATATTGCTGGAAATAGCAGTTTTTTTAAATAACTTCCAACAACCCAATAATGACCACCCCACACGAATAAAGGCAAAAACACAACTCGACATGCAAACATTATACTTTCTGACCAGTAAAAATACATCTCCAGCTGCAGAATTGTTTAGTCTTGCTGAATGACTAAAAAGCATAAACTTGGTAACGGAACAGCAGAGTATTTTGTAAAATTCTTGAAGGGCTTAAGCAAAATGTTTCTATTTGAAGATGTAAATGATAAAAAGCTTCAGTAAGTTGCAAGATGTGTATTTTCCAGATAATTCAGCCCAGCAAGTTCTTTATTACGTGACGCAGAGAGACTATTCCTGCACAGCTCTGTGCTGACATGAGTTATTAGCAGACGTGATTTATTAGCTGAGCTTCAGTGATATCATCTATGGTTCCTTTGGGGGATGTCTGCATTCCTGTGGCATCCAGCCTATCCTTTCTAAGCAGCCCAAGATGAGATGCAGAAATCTGTAGCCAAACATATTATCTAGAAGGATGATTTCTAACAGTATCTGTGCATCCCAGCGGCTTTCAAAATAAATAGCTTTATATCTCTTACTCCAAGAAATAGATAATAGCAAAATGCTACCTAGAACAACAATATTTACAGTGCAGCTATTACATTTCCCTGTTTCAAGACATCATAGCATGATCAATTCCAAGGCAGGGATTTACAGCCTTCCATTGCAGTTAAACTTCAACTCTCAGAATCCATTGAAGGGTGTTGGGGGGTAGGGCAGCTCAGCAGTATGAAGAGAACCATAGGTTTATGCCCTATGGCCTAGGCAATTTGGCACATGGAGGATTTTAAATGTTATAGGATATTTCTACAAACACAAGCAGAATTACAGCAGCCGCACAGCTTAATTTTCCATTTGGTTAACACACACACATGTTCTTTATCTAGGATTAAAAGGCGTTTTTCATGTGCTGATTGTGTTTGTATATGCTATCTAATTTTATATTAAAGGGGACATATCAAAAAATATAAATTGGGATTTGCTTTCCCCATTTAAAAATAAACCTGTTTGCAATATAATTTAATTAGAAATTCTCAGCTATTTTTATAGAAAAGAGGTTTTTTTTTACTGTTTAAGACAGGAGAATCAGCAGCAAACAAAGGGAGAGCTTTTTATTTTATTTCATACAATATGCCCCCTTTTTTTAGTATCTGTGTGTATTTAATGTATGAATGCCATAGTTCTGGCATTGTATTTCTCTGCATAGGACACCATAAGAAAAAAGTCTCTACTAAAGCTACTAGCTTTTTTGAAAAAGATCCTTTAGGAACATTGTCCCAGTAACAACTGGTCTAGATGGAGATGAAAAAAAGGCAATTTTTGAGGGATTCTTCAAGCTATAGTAGATGAAAAGTCTGATGCTGCCACCCCTACCCCACCCCCATCCTTGTGGGATTTGGAAAAATGCTCCTTTTTGCCAATTTATTTAAATGGCCCTGATTTTGCATAAAAGGAAACAGCTTGATGAATTGTCAGAAATAGATTGTAATCATCCATTGCTGTCTTTGGGATAAGTAGGTAACATTTTTAAATTGAAGTACCATATATACATTAGATTGTAATGCAGTCTAACACCTAAATGCATGCGTTTACCCTACTGCAATTGGAATCGTCTGCTGTTTTCTTTGTAAAATGAGTGAAAAAGTCCCAGGCATCTTCGGATTTGCTGTTCCTTCATGCAGCATGGTGCAAATGAGTGTTAGAATGATAAGAACAAGAGCACATGGGATTCTAAATGATGAAACAGGGAGAAAAGTGTTGCACATTCAGGGGCATATGCTACATCTCCTCTGTGAAGTTATGTTGACTGAAGGCAGTAGGAAAACCACAGCTGTGGAGCTTGTGACTTGTTCTGTATGGATTCCCAGGAGATTGCGGATGTTTTTCTGATAATAAGAAAAAAACTGCCAATTGAATCAGAAATATAGTTTTTGTTGTCGCTAAAGGAAAATATCATCAGTCACAATTTCAGAGGCTCTGGAACATTACAAAATATTAATTTGTCAATATGCAGGAAAATATTCTATTTATAAAAATTTTATATATTTTTCTACTCTTTTCATGGCACCCTGCCACTGTCTTAGGGTATAATAATATGTGTCAGAGCCACAATTTCTAATTCAACATGCAGCTCTCCAGCTGTTACTGACCAATAACTCCCAGCAGTCCCTGTGGTTGATGAAAGCTGTAGTGGCACAACAGCTGGAGACTATAAATAGTACAAAATATTTCTTTCACCATCTTGCTTTAGTCACTATAAAAACGTGCAGCTTCTTCCAAGAAGGTAGAGAAAACTTTGGGTTGCAACAAATGTCTATAATTTAGGCCTGCATGCAACGGCTACTACAAAGACTTTTGCACCCTGCTAAAGACAGCACTAATTTGTTCCTGTGCCCACTCAAATGTTAAGACACTCTTGGTAGTAAATACTTCCATAGAGACATGGGCACCTTCTTTGGATCAACTGGAAGAGGCACATAATGTAAGGTTCATCACATTTGGAAACTGATTTTTGTGATGCCAATAGTGACACTGGGAAATGACTCTTAGCAAGACCGTGAATAATAATAAGAAGTTATAAATATGGGGAATTATTTACAATGAGTAATACAGTCTGAAACTAGCGACACACACACACACAGTCCCTTATCCTGAATTACATGTGTTTTAAATGAAACCTTGTATGCCCCTAGTTATAATAGATTATCCTCATGTTTTAGTGTATCCTGTCACCCAGACTATGAACACATGAAACAGAAAGCAGGAATGTAAGTGCTGGGCATCTAAATATGGTTGCTTGAAATACTTCTTTTAGTGAGAGTTCAAGACTTGTAAAGGATCTCAGCCATTGACCTTAACCTAAGCCATTTATATACAGTGTACAATGTTGTTGAGTGAGAGCTATCTTTATGTGTTCATAGGGCAAGACAGTTGCAAGAGGACACGTTGCCTTTGGCAGTACACACCTAAACGCATTTTGTAAAATTCACATAAATAAAATAGTTTCCTACCATGACAAAATTAGAGATCCATAAAACAGCTTGTGCTGTTTTTGAAAGTGAGAAAAACCATTTGCTCGCAGTCCTCATTTACTAGACATAGTCTATGCACAATGAGGAATGCAAAACTAAAATAATCACTAATTTCAACTACAAGCCATCGCCTGCAACCTAGCGGTCTTCCATGATGTAAAGATTAAGACACTATGCACGTATAAATATATGTGTTTCACAAAATGCTCTTTTTGGGACTGATAGTGAAGGGTAAATGTTAGGGTTATCCTTTAACGTGTATTCGAGGACAGGAAGTGGGGCACAAAACAAGATGGAAAACAGATTGAACACTTGCTTACAACTTAATAACATAAGCAGCAACGTTTGTGAGAAGAACGAGCAAAATTCTATTGATGAAGCTGTTATATTCATAGAGATGGAGCACATTATAATAGGTTTGGATTTATTCTGCACCATAGTCTAACTCGTCGTTGGCAATCAGTGCATCAGAATCCTGTTTGTGCTTCCGTTTACTTTTGGGCCTACTGTTCATCTGGCTGTTGCCTTCTGTCTCTGGGTCCTGCTGATAGTAGCTGTCTTTTGTTTCCCTGCCACCCCAGTCTTGGAAGTTTTCTTCTGAAGGATAGGACAACCCATCATCCACAGAGAAGGTGTCATCAACATCGTAGCGCTGATATGTGCTCTGATGGAGAACCTCTTCTCTGGCGCTGATTTCTAAGGTGCTGTTCCACATGCCGTAGCCAAAATAAATCAACAGGCCTGTGAGATACAGAAAAGAGATCAGAGTGCTAAGGGAATACAAATCAGTTAATTACTAATGACTGCAATAACTATTTGATCTGTTTCATGGCTTTAAAAATTACTATGATTAAATATTATTTAGTGATAGAATACATACAGGCAAACTTGATCTGTAAAAAGAAGCACTTACAACATTGAAACGGTTACATACACCAGGAAAATGTCAGTTGTGAGATAAACAGGAATATCTTATTTGGCAGAATAATATTTTTATTCTTTAACACATTTACACAATACTTTAAAGAGATTATAATTAATATCAGTATCAATCTAGTCCAGCTTATAGTCTAAAGTCCCTATCACATTCACATACACACTATACTGAATTTGATCAGGAGCCAATGCACCTGCCTGTATGTTGAAGTGTCGGAAGAAACCCACAAAAGCACAGGGAGAATAAACAAACTCTTGTGAATGGTTTCTTCTGGATTGTGTTCAAACTGTACACAAAGAATTTAAAATGTTATATTATTATTATTATTATTAACCATTAGCTCAGGTGCATACTAGGTCTATTTCTATGCCTCTAAGCATGTGTTTAGTTTTAAAAGAATTATCTGGAACACCAATGCCTAACATACCCCCCACTAGGTGTACTTTATTTGTAGTGCCACTATAAGTTATTATAAGTGTTGAAAATACTCTTCTCAGATTATATACTGTAGTTAAATTGGCTTGGAAAAAAAGTCCATCAAGGTCAACAAACATTTGAGAGTTCTCAAACATATCTATATATCCATATATATACCAATACCTATGCTAAATAACTCTATGATCTATGATCACAGTAGTCTAGTATATGAAACTTGTTCAGGAAATTGTCCAAACAACTTTAAAGGCATAAGTAGAATCTACCAACACCACAATCTCACTGACCTCACTGTGAAGAACCACCTATGCTGCATAAAATGAAAGCTATGTTCCTCTAATCTAAAGGGGTGACCTCTGTTGCACTGAACATTTTATGGGGACGAACAGGGTGTTTGCAGTTGGGGCTTGATGGATTTGTGGCTGGAGCAGTGCGGGCACATTTGCAGCTGCAAGAAGTTACGTGTGGGGGGGGTTTATTTGGGTCGGGCCTGGTGGAGGTTTGCGGCTTGGCCCCAGTCCGACGCTGGGTTAAAAGATCCCCTGCTATTTGTCAATAATGCCCTCTACTGTGTTTGTAAAGAATAATTATGTCCCCTCTTAAGCAATATTTCTCCAGAGAAATTAATCATCATTGTTTGAATAATCCATTCCTATTGCCAGTTTAGTTACACTACTCTGAACTCCCTCCAGCTCATAAATATCCTTCTAAAGTACTGAAGCCCAAAACTGTACTGCATAGTCAATGTATAACCTTACCTGGGACCTATGAAAAAGCAAAATTAAGGTGATCCCTTGATTTGCCGTTTTTATGCAAGAAAGTTCTTTATTTGCTTTTGTACCCCGTGTTTGACACTTCCTAGAGTAACACAGCCCTAACTTGCATTTACAGTATTTTTACCAAAGTGCATAACCTTCAACATTGAAACTAATGTTTCAGTTTACTACTTAGTTTTCCAGTTTAGTCAAATTACTCTGCAGTGGCAGTATCCTGAATAGTTTTGCACAGTTTATTATTATCAGCAAAAATGGAGACAGTACTTTCAATGCCCACCTCAAGGTCTTTAATAAACAAGCATACTGCCAAGTACAGACCCCTACAATACTTCACTAATAACATTGGTCCAATTAGAATCTATTCTTGAGCTACTTCTCTGTCCAAGGACAAATACTGTGTTCCAGGCCAGTATTCCTTAATTTACGGTAACCTTTTTTGTGCGGTACAGTAGCAAATGCTTTAGCAAAGTCTAAGTAGATCACTTCCACTGCCATTCCAGAGTATAGGTTCCTGCTCACCTCCTTATAGCTTAACTTATTTATTCTGGCAAGATCTACTGTATTATACATAAAACCATGTTGGCACAAATTCATAGTTTTTTTATTTGAAATGTTGCGCAAAGCACCGTCAGCATACCTCCCAACATTTTGCAAATAGAAAGAGGGACAAAAAGATTGTGACCATGCCCATTCTGTGGCCACACCCCTTAATTACCATATTAATTTTATAAAATTTGGCAGGTTATGAAAGTTTGAACATATATATTTGGTTTCTATGTGCTATTACAGTTTTGCTAATGAAAGTGAATTGCCATTTAAGCTGTAGGTCACAGTTTCCCCAAGAGACTTGCTTATCTTAAATTGTTACACTTGTTTCTTTGCTTATCTTAAATTGTTACAAACTGATCAAAGTGCACCTGCCACATATTCCTGGCTCTCTGCCAAAAGCCAATTAGTTTCGGAAGCATTGTATCATTTTCTGGCTGTTTGGTGCAGGAGATCAAAGAGAAAGTCAGGACATTTCAGTAACAATCCGGGACTGCGGTTTGACTGAAAAATGGGACAGTTGGGAGGTATGCGTCAGTCCTTCTTGCCTTTCGTTCTGAATTGAGAGCTGCTGCACCTTTTGTCATGTCCCATTAAGTGAACCCTGGAGCCACTCAGGGTTCCCTCAGCACCCTATATCAATCACCTCAGTGCAGTTGGGAAATAAAGAATTTGGGTGCAGGGGTCACTTGCATGTTGAACACTGTAAATGAGGCAAGGCAGACTTCTCAAATATTCATCACAACTGCGCATGATTTGCAAAGAAGCACAAGCACAGATATCTTCTTTTTAACCAAATCAGATGCAGCTGAGTTGAGTTACACACAACTGATTTAATGCCCACATTGCACATGACGGCGCATGAATGTTGTGATAAACAGTGCATTATGGGCAAAAAACATGGCAATTGCATGCGTAATTGTGCTTTACTCATTGTGTCAGGGTAAGTAAATGCACCCTCTATTCACCTTCCATTCATGAATAGTTATATAATTACAACTAGGTATATTAGCATTAATTAGCATCCCTCACTTGTGTAGACAGATGAAAAATAACAGTTAAAAATTTCTGCTTTTTCCTTGAGCTTATCAATGACCTCCCTGTGATAATATTGGTCAAACCCCTTCTTACCTCATTTTTTTTACTATTTACATATTAAAAAGAAAACATTTTCTTTTTGCTGCCATAGCCTTTTCCATCTCTATTTCAGCTTCTCCAATGGCTTTTTTCGTATGCTTTACTAGGCTCATTACACCTGATAAAAGTTTCAGGCTTCCACTAATTTGAATACCTTAAAACAGGGGTCCCCTTTTATTTACATGTCAGCCACGTAAATGGCATGTAAAAAGAGTTGAAGCATGAAAAAAGTTCCCGGAGCTGCCAAATAAAGCATATGATTGCCTATTTGGTAACCCTATTTAGACTGACAGCCTATAGCCTGTTTGGCAGTACAACTGTTTTTTATTCAACCAAAACTTGCCTCAGGAATTGAAAAATAAGCACCTGCTTTGAGGCCACTGGGAGCAACATCCAAGGGGTTGGTGAACAAGATGTTGCTCCTGAGCCACTGGTTGGAAACAACTGCCTTAAAGCACATTTTTTTCTTACCAACCTCAACACCACACACTATCAAACCATAAAGGTTTTGGTTTGCGACATAGTTTCTTTCAAGGGGATACACATGACATATTTAATAAGCAGCATTTTAAAGACATTCCATTTTTACTGACTTGGCCATCTCAAAAAAATGCACCCACCGGACTGCAAAAATGTATGCAACATTAAACAGTGGTTAACATGTAGGGTTGCCACCTGGCTGGGATTTTACCGGCCTGGCCGGTAAAAATGATGGCTGATCCCAATCTTATTAATAAGGGAAAAAAATACAATAATTTATATAAAAATTATATAAATATAAAGAAAAGGTGACAACCCTATGAACATATTAACCCATAATAAAACCTTCTTTAGAACCTTGACCTGGAGAAGATATACTGTAGTTACAAGTGCTCCTCTCCGAAATTATTTATGTGTGAGTGCGCTTATGCACAAAACAGATGTATTTTTGAAGTTGTGTATAAAAGTGGAAATATGGTGGATGTATCATTATGACAACGTGCCTTCTAGCAATATATAGTGAATAAAGTACCCCCTCTTGTAAAATATAAGGATATTATAAGTTACCGAGGAGTTTCATGACCATATAAAAATGCGAGGCCGAAGGCCGAGTGTTTTTATACAGGTCATGGAACTCCGAGGTAACTTATAATATCCTCATATTTTACAACTGGGGGTACTTTATTAATAATACACAAATTTTAGTGAGTCATGTGACAGAAATTACATCACTACTCACCGTTTATAACTGATGACATCACTACTCACCGTTTATAAGAATATAATTTACAAGATATTCATGGCTTTTGTGTATTATAATATAATATTTCTTTAACTATACTTGTTTATAATGTTCTTCTGCATTCTATTATTCAACTTTTGTTTCTAACCAATAATGAAATGTTACATTTAGATGCTCTCTGACCTAGCAATTTCACCCTTGTTATGGGAATCAGACCCCCAGGGCTTTCATTAGGCATGGTTACTAAAGTCATTTTCTTCCGCATCAGGTTTCTAAATGTGCATGGAATGAAAGATCCTCTGCAACTTGTCCTGTCTCTGAACTGCTGCGAGGAAATGAACCAGAATAACTTAATAATCTTACTTGGCAATGCATTCCCACTCTCCTCTATCGTGAATTTGTGGTTTTACGTCTGCTTGTACACTAGCCCCTAGATTATATTTTCCCTGAAATTGTCACTTATCAGCAAGATTTCATTTTATTTGTGATGCTAATTTATTTTCTTACAGACAGCTTCACCTATAAAAAATGCATGACAAGTGTTACAGGAATCTCTTGATATGGATACAAGCCTCTGGACTCACAGAGCCAGATGGTGAATGTGTATAGTTCTGCTCATAAAATTTTCATTACTTTCCAGCATATCTCATCCTCCCTACACAGGCCCAATTAATACTTTAACTTTATGCTGTGACCGGCTGAGGGGCTCATCAAACAGTTCAATTTAACCTGTTGATATTACAAACATAATAAACAATTGAGGGAAACATTTTAATTGCTTTCATATATACTGTCCACCATCCTTTGATGTAGCATGATATACAGTCATATGAAAAAGTTTGGGAACCCCTCTCAGCCTCCATAATAATTTACTCCACTTTCAAAAAAAATGATAACAGTGGTATGTCTTTCATTTCCCAGGAACATCTGAGTACTGGGCTGTTTTGTGGACAAAGATTTTTAGTGAAGCAGTATTCAGTAATTTGCTAATTTGAATGCATGTAACTGCTCAATACTGATCACTGGCAACAAACCAAATTGGTTGGATTAGCATGTTAAACCTTGAACTTCATAGGCAGGTGTGTCCAATCATGAGAAAAGGTATTTAAGGTGGCCAATTGCAAGTTGTGCTTCTGTTTGACTCTCCTCTGAAGAGTGACAGCATGGAATCCTCAAAGCAACTCTCAAAAGATCTGAAAACAAAGATTGTTCAGTATCATAGTTTAGGGGAAGGCTACAAAAAGCTATCTCAGAGGTTTAAACTGTCAATTTCAACTGTAAGGAATGTAATCAGGAAATGGAAGGCCACAGGCACATTTGATGTAAAACCCAGGTCTGGCAGGCAAAGAAAAATACAGGAGCAGCATATGCGGAGGATTGTGAGAATGGTTACAGACAACCCAAAGATCACCTCCAAAGACCTGCAAGAACATCTTGCTGCAGATGGTGTATCTGTACATTGTTCTACAAATCAGAGCAATTTGCACAAAGAACATCTGTATGGCAGGGAGATGAGAAAGAAGCCCTTTCTGCACTCACACCACAAACAGAGTCGCTTGTTGTATGCAAAAGCTCATTTAGACAAGCCACAGTCATTTTGGAACAAACTGCTTTGGACTGATGAGACAAAAATTTAGTTATCTGGTCATAACAAAAAGAGCTTTGCATGGTGGAAGAAGAACACCACATTCCAAGAAAAATACTTGAAATTTGGTGAAGGTTCCATCATGCTGTGGGGCTGTGTGACTAGTTCAGGGACTGGGGCCCTTGTTAAAGTCCAGGGTCGGATGAATTCAATCCAATATCAACAAATTCTTCAGAATAATGTTCAAGCATCAGTCAAAAAGTTGAAGTTACGCAGGGGTTGAATATTTCAACAAAACAATGACCCTAAACACACTTCAAAATCTACAAAGGCATTTATGCAGAGGAAGAAGTACAATATTCTGGAATGGCCATCACAGTCCCGACTTGAATATCATCGAAAATCTACGGGATGATTTGAAGCCATCAAATTTAACTGAACTGGAGAGATTTTGTATGGACAAATGGTCAAAAATACCACCATCCAGAATCCAGACACTCATCAAAGGCTATAGGAGGCGTCTAGAGGCTGTTACATTTGCAAAAGGAGGCTCAACTAAGTATTGATGAAATATCTCTGTTGGGGTGCCAAAATTTATGCACCTGTCTAATTTTGTTATGATGCATATTGCATATTTTCTGTTAATCCAATAAACTTTATGCCACTGCTGAAATACTACTGTTTCCATAAGGCATGTTATATATTAAAAGGAAGTTGTTAATTTGAAAGCTCAGACAGTGATAAACAAAACTCCAAAGAATTAAGAGGGGCTCCCAAACTTTTTTTATATGACTGTACAATGCACTTTGAGGCACAGTAACAGGGTTGGTATACAGTAAGTAGCTGTTTGCATTCAGGGCAGGATTTACCCCTAGGCCCACTGCCATTGGTTGCTCCTGTCCAGGGGTGATCCTGGCCCCTCCGCCACCTGAGGCAGCAGCAGTTGCTGCTGCCCCCCCTACCCCGGAAATTCACTCTTAAAGTACCAGGAGCAGCATTTTTGCTGCCCCTGGTACCTAGTGGGGCGCTGCTGCCTGAGGCGACAGCCTCAACTCGCCTCATTGGCGAAGCACCCCTGCTCCTGTCCCCTCCCCTTTATTTGTGCAAATTTTCATCATCTGGATTGGAGCATTGGTGATTGGCACACAGGAAATTTAAAAAATGATTGTATCTGCCCCCCTAAAATCCTGCCGCCCTAGGCTCGGGCCTAGGTGGCCTTTCCACAAATCCGGGCCTGTTTGCATTTCCACCAGGTTTCTATTAATACAGATATGGGAATCGTTATTTGGAAACCTGTTATCAGAAAGCTTTGAATTACAGAATGGCTGACTCCCATAGATTCCATTTTCTCTGAATAATCAAAATCCTTAAAAATGATTTCCTTTTTCTCTGTGATAATAAAACATATCTTGTACTTGATCCAAACTAAGATATAATTAATCCTTATTGGAGACAAGGCCAGCCTATTGGGTTTATTTATTTATTTCATTTATTTTATCATATGTTTATATGATTTTCTATAAACTTACGGTAAGAAGAGTCAAGTTAGATCTATCTGGAAGATCACATTTCCTGAGCATTCTTGATAACAGGTCCCATACCTGTACTCCAAGGTGATATATTCTAATTCATTTTCAGAAGTCGCCCGAAGTTTCCTCGTGATGCAACGTTGGGCGACATCGGAAAACAACATTTACCCTTAAACTTTATGTTTCAAAAAATTTTATTTTAATTAAAGGAGAACTAATTCTCTAAAAAGGGTTAGTCTAGACATTTTAAATTTATCCCATAATTCTTTGGCTTTTGTACCAGCCCTGGTCCATCACAGCCCTATAGCAGGACATGCTTATAGGACATGCTTTCAGTAGCTCCACAGCCTTTTTTCTGCTGATGCCCAGTACATGCTCTGGACTGCTATCAGTTACCTGAACTTAGAATATTACTTAATATATATATATATATATATATATATATATATATATATATATATATATATATATATATATATATACATATATATATATATATATATATACATATATATATATATATATATATACATTATATTTATATACATTATACGGTACATACAGTATGCAATTCATGCTTTTATTGTTAATAGTTATTTAGATTCACATTATATAGGATATGTATGCATTCTATAGCAAAACTGATTATTAATCACCCCTGCAGTATCAGCTCCTATGGCAGATGTAAATTCACATTCAGATAAGGTTTTGATCATGTGCCACTAGGATTAAAAATATAACTAAAATGAGCAAAAGTAGGAAATTGCTGTGGACACCTCTAAAAACATATAACTGCAGAATTATAGAATGCTCAGTTAGACACCTTTAAAAAATATATACCCCCACCTGTAAAAAAAGGCACTAAATTTACTGAAGAGCAGAGATCCATGGCAACCAATAACTGATGACTATTAAATGGTACCAGCTGATTGGCTGCTATAAGTTTGCACCTGGGCAAACTTACTAGGGGTCATTTATGTAAACCAAAGGAACAAGTGCTAGAGCATCAAAGGGCAATAAATACTAATCTAGGAAGCACTTCAGCCTCTGGATCTGTTGTAGCCACCTTATCAAAAACCCGCCAGTTGGTAGAGATGATTAGAAAACTCACACAGGGTTTCCTTTATGATTGCCTGAACAAGAAAGCTTGGCAATCATAAATGGGCCACTAAATATGCATTTTTCCCTGAAAAATGTTCAGAGGTTAATTTAAAAAAAAGTAGCCGATATAGTGACTTGTTTAGCTGGATTCATAGTCTCCATTAAAACATAAAACCATTTTCAGAGTCACATTCACATTCACATTTTATAAAATGCTGTTCCTTTAAGTACAAATTATATTTCTAAACTTAGTGAAGCTGTTATTGTGCCAAAAAATGCAATAAAAAATTAAAAAAGAAAAACTTACCAACAAAACACCAAATAGCAAATCGAATCCATGTAATTGATGACAGTTTCAGCATGAGATACACATTTACCAGCATTGCAAAAGCAGGGACAAATGGGACACATGGTGCCATATATGGCAGCTTTTTGGGGTTTTCTGGTTGTTGTAGGATTACAAACACCAAGGCAATGAGCAGCAGGACCATCAAGACAACCAGGAGGATAGCCCACCATGTTTGTTCATAGATATAGTCCGCAGCAAAGATAGTAAAAGAGCAGAAGATTAATATGAGAAGGAAAAGCAGCATGACACATATGGTGACTGTACGGCCAGTTGCAGCAGTTGGCCGATCCATTTTTCCAGGCAAACCAAGGCGGATTCTTAAGGTATAATATCGTGGGCCTATAAATTTTTTCAGTTTAAAAAGGTACATATTTTCAGATTCATCTGCTTCAATCCCAGATGTCATATCAACTGTGCCATAATTGGGGTGGTTTACGTTGTAGTGGGACTTATCAGATTTGCCAATAAGCATTTCATTGTCTCCGAGAGAAGGCAGATTCTTTGCACCACAGGTATTTGTGGCTGGGCCACTGAATTCCTCTCCATCACTCATAGGAGAGAATGCATCCTTCTCACACTCAGCCAGGATTCCTTCCTTCTTTTTGGTGTTTTCTTCTGAGATAAATTTAACAAAACCATCAATGTCACTCTCAGGCTGGTAACGCAGTAGTAGGACACAAACAGACACCAGTGTGTATGCTAATAGAGTGCCTATTGACATCATTTCTATAAGATCACGAAGGCTGACCAACAAAGACAGAAGGCCGGCAAGGAATCCTGAGACAACACAGGCCAAGACTGGAGTTTCTGTATAGGAACTGACATTGGCCAAAAACCTAAGAAACACAAAATAATTGTCATGTGTTAATGGCAAACGTGCTAGCATTTTGCATTGTAAAATTTAATTAAAGGCTATGACTTGCCCAAGTCCTTGATCTACTGTATCTGCCAATACTGAAATTGTACCTGTGATACTATTTATAGTGGAATTGATTGTGGTTGTATTTTTGTAAAACCATTTTTTTGAATTATGGTTTAAATTCCACAATTTTTTAGCTGTAGGTATGCTTGTTAAACATGAGCATGAATGATGGTTTCATAGAGCAGGGACTCACCTGAACAAAAGCCCATCACCAGCCATTGCATAAATAACCCTAGGCATAGGGAACAGAGAGCCAAATAGACTCACAGTGAGTCCTGCTACAGAGCCAACAGCAACAACAAATTTGGCAGCATAAAATCCGTGAATTACAAACATCTCCATCAGTGGGGATTCTGTGTCGATCATGTTGTATGGCACTGTCAAAGTTAATATAACACTCACCTGGAATAAAACAAAGATATATTGTTCAGCTAAATATCATGTTGCTTTAATGCCTAGATTGTAATGTCAAGCAGAAATCAGTGGCTGTAAAATAAATTACAAGTGGCATTTTTTTTTCAGATGTTGTTGCCACAGGCAACAAAGCAGACTGCGGAGACATTAGAGAGTATTTCCATGACATAAGATATAAAATAAAGTCTCATTTATTATCAAAGATGGAAGTCTTGCATTCACAGATTCACCAAAAGTGCCACCTGCCACCTCTTCCATGGTTGCCATCACTTGTGCCTGGCATTCATAGGCAACTACTTACACTTTCTACCGGGTGGCAAAGTAGTTGTTCCTGGAAGCCTTGGTTACATGATTATGACTTCTGTCAGCTATGCCTTTATAAGTGATTATAAGATAATTTAGCACCAATGAAATATCCTTGCTTTTGATGGTTAATGTCATATCAGGCAATTGCCCAGGTAAATACTAAAACCAGGGGCTATTAAAACCAAATGGAAAGCCACCCAAAAGGTGAAGATCATTATGGAAAGCATAATAATGATGAGTTACAAGCACTGCAGCAGAATGCATAGGGTGGGAAAGGGTCAGGCCCTGATTTTTTGAAAGGCCACAAAGGCCCAGGCCTAGAGCGGCAGAATTTTAGGGGCAGTATGTGACCTAGTTGCATCACAATGGGTTTGGAAGCACTGGGGACAGGTGGGAGATTTACTCCTATGAACCAATCCCTGTGCTCAGATATGACGTTATAAAGCTTGCACATGCATGTGTATATGAAGGGTGGAGGCAGGAAGGGAGAAATGGGGGCAAGGGGGTGACAAGCGGCACCTTGTGTATAAATCCGATCCGACCCTGGCAAGGATCATAAGTTGAGTGATCTCAGCTGTTGTCCTGACTATATTCAATATATTACTTGCTAATCTCCAGCACTGGGCTAAGGCTGCCTATGTGCATTTGCAGTAAAGAGTTTCCGAAGCAGCAAGCAAATGTCTCCAGCAAAACTCAATGCAATGTTAACAAACCAGGTTTTAAGCTGTCACTTGCTATCTAAAGTTCTATTGGTAGCTTTGTCTTATTTTATTCATATTGTCATTGTTTCCTATAAAGGTATGGAAACTGTTATCCAGAAACCCATTATCCAGAAAGCTCTGAATTACAGCAAGGCCATCTCCCATGGACTCCATTTTCAGCAAATTATTAACATTTTTAAAATAAAAATTGAAAAAAAAAATTGTTCTCAGCTACTATATAATGAATCATTTTTGGTGGTATTATTATTAGGGTTATTTAATGCTTCAGAGATTTTTTTTAGCAGACTTAAGGTATAGAGAACCAAATTACAGAAAAGTCCAGAGCATTCTGGATAACCCTCCTTCTCACCCCTACTACCATCCAATACATGTTTGGCTTCTTTCTCAGCTATATAACTAAGATGGGAGTATATAGATACTCACAAACCAAGGCAAAACTAAAAATGCAATCTAGTTAAATGCAATTTACTGTGCAATAAGTTAAATATGAACTTTTTCAAAGTGTAATTACTGCAAACCATGAGTTTATAAAACATTTTACCTGACAGTTCATCATCTTTTCTGTTTTGTACAGATGGGACAATTTAGCAAGCATTTGGGGTCCCAGATTTAAAAAGAAACAGCAGTCTTTTTTTAACAGTACAAAAAAAGCTAGAATAGTGTGCTATACTTACAGACACATAAGCAGTTAAACAGGTGATTAAAGAAGCAGTAATGGCATATGGGATAGAGGTGTTGGGACTCTTGGCTTCTTCCCCGGTGGTAGCAATGATATCAAAGCCAATAAAGGCATAGAAGCAGGTTGCTGCGCCCGTCATCACCTGTAAAACAAAAACTAATCTATTAAAAGATATCAAAAAGCTATTAAATAATAGCACAGTATTTAGTAGCCTCAATACACAGAAATGCAATAATGAGTCAGGAAACAGAAGAGTACAGGGCAGATTATTGCTGTTCTTTTCAGTTGTGTTTGATATTCCTTCTCATGTGGGATAATCTGCCATTAACAGGAGTAGTGACCTGGGATTTCCCAAAGAAATAATATGGGCATCAGAAACTGCTCCATATCACCGTCTGCCTGCCTCCCTGTTTGTTTAAGCAGCTGCCAAGGGAATTTTCTGAATGAGTCATTTGGGGCACATAAGGGCAGCCCATTGAAAATACTCCAATGTAGAATCACTCACTTTACTAAAACTTCCTCATACAGAAGCAGAATGATGCAAAGTAGTGATGGGCCAATTTCTCCCATTTCTCGAAATTTAGCATGAATTTTGAACGTGAGTCTGAAAAGTCGTTTGAGTTAATTTTGACGCCGGTGTTAAAGTCAACGGGCGTCCGAATAGTGTTACCGCGCAACGATTTTCAGGCAAGCGTCTCTTCGAACGTGCGGCAAAATTTTTTGACACAGGTGAATTTTCGCAGGAGTTTTGCAAATTGTTTCGTCGGTGGTGAAATG
The DNA here is from genome assembly GCF_017654675.1 of Xenopus laevis. Classification (NCBI taxonomy): domain Eukaryota; kingdom Metazoa; phylum Chordata; class Amphibia; order Anura; family Pipidae; genus Xenopus; species Xenopus laevis. The sequence goes on along the minus strand of NC_054380.1, from coordinate 98,711,905 downwards.
CAGAAATTTGCTGCGAATTCGCACCAGGTGGATTTATTCGCCAATCACTATTGCATAGTCATAAAGCCCCCTTTTTACTGCCTTCATTCATGTGACCCACCCACACAAAATGCTTTTGTTGTATAAACAATAGTTTATTACAGAAATAAATAATACAAAGTACCTACCCCAGACCATCCATAGGGGAGAAAATCTCCAGACCAGTTCTTCCCATTTACATAAAAAAGACCAGCTATCATAATAAAGATCCACACTAAGATGTTAATAACATTGAGCACATTATTAAATCCAACTGAGTTTTTCACCCCAAGAGCTACAATAATTGTCACGATGATAGCAATAATCAAAGCTATAAAATCTGGATAGGAATCTTCTCCTTTGCCTAGAAAAAAAGAGGAAAATTGAGTAACGTTATGCGCAACAAATTGTATGGGGCATTTCAGCAGCAACAATAGCAATCAAGTTTTCTAAGCTATAGCATCTCTTCTTAAAAGGCCTAGTATGCCAATTGTAGTGATTAATGAAGAATGAGCCTCTTATTGTATGGTGGTTACAAATTTTTAGAGGCTGAGATGTTTCTCTGGACAGTATAGTTGGTTTTGCAATTTAATTAATTAATCTCAAACAGAGACCAATTATATATTCAGAGAAGGAATGAGACTAACCCCCATACTTTACTGAAAAGTAGTTGGGAATTAATTATATTACTTATGTAGAATGTATCACTGCAGATTATGGCTTCTTCATTGACATAGATGCTTATCGTCCTTAATATGCAATCATTTACTAGTGGCTACCATTATAACAGCTCTCCAGACTCTTGAGTCAACCAGTGGCTTAAAACATTCTTATTGTTTCATTCCTGGCTTGGAGGCAAGATTTGGTTGCATAAAAACCAGGTTTACTGCTTAAAAGACATTCCTGGAAGCCTCCATTCCACATAGGGTCTACCAACAAAACAATTACAGCCCTTATTTGGCGCCCCAGGAACTTTTTCATGCTTGTGTTGCTCCCCAACTTTTTTTTTACATTTGAATGGGACTCACTGGTAAAAAAATAAAAAGGTTGCGGAACTCTGCTCTAAGGTATATTGACTGATAAATCCCAAAGAATGTAACAGAAATCTTGCTTCTCAAGCAGGGTCGGAGTTAAAGATGAATGTGCTTCAGTGGGAAGTCTGAAGGGAAAAACATACCTAACTTTTAACTGTTTTTGAACTACAACTGACAGAAACCCCCAATAGCCTTCAGCTGTCACTGGGCTGCTGAAAGTAGTAGATCAAGTACCGTAGATCTTGATTTATGTGTATAATATTCTTGTTTTTATTTGCTACATGGAAGAAAATGACAGTAGAAATGCATAAGAAGCTTGGGACAAGATGACTTCTTTTTCCTTACCCAGTCCATTTAATGTTCCCACATTGGTAATCATCCAGTGGCTGATTGTATGATTGGCCAGGGAATCAAACATGCTGCTCAGAGCACTGGCTCCTGACGCTGTACCAATCAGATATTCTAATAATAAATTCCATCCAATAAAGAAAGCCACAAATTCCCCCACAGTCACATAGCTGTAAGTATAAGCAGAGCCTGAGGTTTTCGGTACACGCACTCCAAATTCAGCATAGCAAACACCTACAGAGACAAAAACAGATATAAACATTGAGCGCTGGCACAGTGAATTTAAATATTTTACTAGCTGCTTCATCTTTCTGTGCACATTTTTCCACTGAGTAAACCAATGACAGCTCCAGAATGATTGATTGATTGATTGATTGATGCTGCTGGAGTATCACTAGTAGCACATCCCCACATCCCAGTTCTATTTGCTAAGTTGTAACTGAGTCTACTGTAAGGATCTGTAACTACTTAATGCTACAAATAGTTTCTATTTCGTTACAAAAATGTGAGTGCCATATGGAGCCAGCCATCGTCACGTTCTGACTTGGAGCAAGGCAGTATTGCTCACAAATAAAATGAATGGTTGTGCAGATAAAGCATACTCTTGCAAGAGTTCAATGCGGTTACTGCAACTCTGAGAAATATACAATGACGTCAAGCCTTCCAGTGCTGCTCAAGGGGAAATAATAGCTGAGGGTCACCTGGTGACTGTAATATTGCAGAGTTATATTGGAGTTTCACTGCATGAATTAGGTAATTCACTTACAGAACATTCTGTGGATATCAAGAACGAACTTGAAATTTCTGCGAAGTAATGAGAATTATAAAGCAGCAATGCATTAAAATTCTTACATCCTGACCAGCTGAAGCCTTCCAACTGGTCTTCAGTTTTAATTACTGTGCTTTCCTTTTATTTTTATTTGTACTGCAGCTCTCAGGTTTTGAATTTGATTTATCTGACTGCTAAGTGTTAATCATGCTAGCCGCCAGAGAGCAGATTTAAAATCAAAATGCAAGATGAAAAGTCTTATAGGCTTGAAAGGCCTTACAGGCAACCTGTTCTTTTGATTGTTAGGATCAGTGACCCACAAAAACAATAGAGAATTTTCAGATTTAGGCTGGAAAGAAACCGTATTGGAAGACGAGTACAGTAAAACCTCAATTTAACATCCCCTGGTATTAAAATGTGGGTTCTACTGTTATTCAAAGACTATACAAAATAAATGATGAAAAGGTGCAGGCAAAGCTAAACCTCTCCTTTATAGCTGAGACTAGTTTCCCAGTCCCTGGCACCCAAATTACCCTCTGGAAATCGTGCAAGAAAGTGGGAACAGGACAAAAGCTGAATCACAGCTTAAAGTACGAGTTTATTGTAGTCCAACACATTTTGAGCATCAAATGTGTGTCTTAAAAAGGGCCTGTGAAACTCAAATTATGTTGGGCACACTACAGATGTGATAGAACTGATACAATATAATATTTTAAGTAAAACTAAGACTAGAGGCAGCAATAATATGGGGTGTCATGGGAAGTTAGGGGGATATAATCATCCCCCATTTCAGCCTTTGTCTCCCTATTTTGTGTCTTATCCAACCCACCTTTAACAGCATTGATATAATTTCACATTTCATTTTATTTAAACTGAACCAATATTAAGTAACTTCAATAGACTTATTGAAACTGTTGACTATGGGTTACTGTTCCCTGTGGAAAAGAAAAGCCAATTTTATCCAACCCTCTAGATCACTTCTAAGTAGTGGTTTCAAACACAGTTTCTTTTCGGCTACCGATTATAACTGAAATCTGTAATTATAAAGAGAAGCAATATGTTTAATCTTCAATTAAATTGATTGGCTGACTAAGAGAGACTGGTTCTATCAGGCAGGAAATCTGCCACATTTGGAGAGAGATCTTAGTGGGTTGCCTAGAGACTGATGACATATAGTACATTGTGACCATGAACATCTTTTTGTTGCTTCTCCCACACACTAAACTAAAAACCTGCAAACAATAACTGGCATTCAAAGGAAATATTTGTATATTGACATACTAGATCATTTGCCCTCCAAGAAATCTTTGGTCTCATTCAGTTTTTCTTCCGGGCTACTTAAGTAGAAATCCTGCACCCAAACTATTTCACACATACATTATTTTTTGCATGTACAGTTTTTTCCATGGGGTACAAATAATAGTTCCAGCACAGCCAGGGGTGTTTTAAGGCCTTGGTGGGTACTGGTCAAAGAACCCATTGGTGGGCGCCTCTCACCAAACACCCTTCGCAGACAACACACACCCCGACATCTCACCTAAAAATGTTTAAAGTACCCCTGCACAGAGTGTGGCTTTCCTTGTTTACTAACACTGGTAAAATACCTGCCAATCAGCAAGTAGCTGATCATTAGATCAATTTGTAAATCATCTACTGCAAGAAAGAATAATGGAAGCTCTTGATTGTTATGGTTACTGCACGGTTTAGTAAATGAGCTCCAATTCTTTCCTCGGTGTGTTGTTGACTGGTACATTGATCAACACAGTTTTTGGTGAGATGGGTTGTTAACTTGAGTTTACTAAAACTACTGAAATGAAGACTTTTTTGAAAAAGCCCTCTAAATCAATTCACATGTACAAATTGCCTTGGTAACTATCAGTCTGGCAACATAAATCTGAGGCTCCTCATTCTCACTAACACAAAAGTCAATGATTTTCCAAGTTTATAATGTATAAACAATCTGTCATATTCAAAATGAAAATATTCTGGTCTAAGGATTTAGGATATACTGTAAATACATTTCACTCTTAATATCTGGTATGTTAAGATACAGACTTGGCCAGAGCTGGGTCAAAATGCTTTAGCACAATAATCTGAACCGCTCATGATACTGTCACACCACACCTAGGGGGTGTCCAAATGCCAAAAAGTGAGTTACTTTAAAATGCGAATTTTGATTGGGGAAAAAAAAACTAGAATTTTTTGAGATTTATGATACCACGAGGCTGCAAAAAGATAGAACCCGAAAAGCCACCATCTAAGACCTGCTGAGGTTGTATATAAGTCAATGGGAGAGGTCCCTATCCTACTTGGAATTTCTGGGGTCTGCGCTGGATTTAGTCTGAACTATTTCGGGCAAAAATTGGAAAAATTCAGGATTTTCGGGAAAAACCCAGACAAAATCGAACATTTTGTGGAAAAAATCTTACAATTTGGATTTTCGCTCGATTTTTTGATGCTCCGCCCTGCTCCTGATGCAAGATTTTATATCCTAATGAGATGCACTGCCTCTGCTGCACTTTCAAAATGAATTTCTACGTCCTGAACGTGTGGCAGGGGCAGAAATAGATGAGCCTTAATATCTTTATCCTGAAATTGCAGATATTTGGGAACCGTAATTTTCTGTGATTCTCAAATAAAACACATCACTAGTTCAAGAGCAGACATTTTATTCAGCAAGAAAAAAAGCACATCAAATCTTATTTTAACATCTGAATGGAATAATTCAGAAGCTCTGAGTTGCAGATTTTGACAGGTGAAAGAAATCTAGATGATTATAAAGGTCACTGTTTTAGAGCTGACTCTTATTCTTTGATTTCTGCCTCTGTTTGTGGCATATATTGAATACTGTCAAAACAAATTCTTTTTGGCCTCCACAATGTTATATTAGGCGCCTATAAGTAATGACAGGGAGTCTTGGAAGATTTTAGAGATTCTGTCAGCCTTATGTGCTCTTCTGTAAGGGCAACTCCACACACATGTAACTCTCTGAAGCAGAAGGAAAGTAAAAAACCTAAATGTTTGGTAACATGAGGGAGCTTATTGTGAATAAAACAGTAGGGCATAGGAAACCGAATTCTGGTTTGAGGAACTCTGTTCTAAAGTACAGCAGCTTGCTAATTTTATGTCTCCAATACCAATGTATTGGGTATTATAAATAATAACGACTTAAATGTCCTTCCATTCCCAATTTGGTTTTGAGCTGGTAAGCAACATACATTTTCTGTAATTACATTGGCAATTTACACCAAGCTGCATAAACACTGAAGGTGACACATTCAATGGAGTGTCATGGAGTTCCACCAATTGTAAGTCTTGTTTTCCTTCTTTTCTTACTATATACTTTCATTGAAGACCCATCTGTGTTTAAAGGTTCTCTTTAAGCACATCATATCCATTGAGCAGTCTTAAAGGTGCCAGGCAATGGAAAGTAGAGCAAGCTTAGGTGTAAGAGATCCCTGACCACTTAATAGGTACAAAGTTCAAACCACATCTTGTGCCTATGTTGGACCCCTTCACTCTATGCAATTAATGATTTGATGCACACCCAGTTTCTGTCCATGTACAAACACGAAAAACAAAGAAACAGCTAAGAAAGAGGTTAAACATTCCCCTCAAGTGTGTGGACTTCAGACTAAGAAGGTAATTTGCTGAAACGGTTCTATTTGTAATAAACAAGCTGATTTTATGCTATGTTCCTAGCAAAAATGTGCATGCAGTTTTTACACAGTTTTGACTGTACAAAAGAATAGATGCCACCTCTGCCATATCACAAATGTGCAATATACACATTAATACTATTATTTACAAAAAAAAAATTCCAAGTTCATGTGAATGCATTTAAAGAGACTCTAAGGATCATTTAATACATGCAGGGTAGGGTGTAAAGTGCAGACAATGAACGCAATCCACCATGTTTTTGAGAACTCCAAAACAGAGCTCAGAGGCCCATGGATACATCACCTCCTGCGTTCGGCAGTGCTGTATTTATGAGAGGCATGTGGGGAAGGCACATAGAATCCCTCCTGTCTACCTCCTAACTTGCCCCCTAGCTGTCTCCTAAATGCAAATTAAAAAGTAACATGATTTATTTACCAGTAGGTCTTTCCAGCTGACACGAGGTCACCCATTCCGATTAGAAGAAAAGAGGTTCTGCCTAAATATTCGGAAGGGGTTTTTTACAGCGAGAGCTGTGAAGATGTGGAATTCTCTCCCTGAATCAGTTGTACAGGCTGATACATTAGATAGCTTTAAGAAGGGGTTGGATAACTTTTTCGCAAGTAAGGGAATACAGGGTTATGGGAAATAGCTCATGGTCCAAGTTGATCCAGGGACTAGTCCAATTGCCATTTTGGAGTCAGGAAGGAATTTTTTCCCCCTCTGGGGCAAATTGGAGAGGCTTCAGGTGGGTTTTTTTTGCCTTCCTCTGGATCAACTGGCAGATAGGTAGTTAAAAAAGAAAAAAAAAAGGTTGAACTCGATGGACATGTGTCTTTTTTCAACCTTACTTACTATGTTACTATGTTACAGGGGAGATCCTAGCCCCTTTGCCTCCTTAGGTGGCTTGCTGCTGCCACCACCCCCTATCCATGCTCAACATTTTTGGCTCTGGAGGTGGTCCAGGGTGCTAGCACAGAAAAACCACAAAAAATAAAGCTACATGGCTATTTGTAATGCACCCTATTGGGAGGTAACCTGCAGCAAGTTACAGTGTTTTGCTATACTACTACAGGTATGGGACCTGTTATCCAGAATGCTCTGGACCTGGAGTTTTCCAGATAACAGATCTTTCCATAATTTGGATCTTCGTACCTTAAGTATACTACAATATCATGTAAACATTAAATAAACCCAAAAGGCTGGTTTTGCCTTCAATAATGATTAATTACAGTATATCTTAGTCTGGATCACAAGCTAGTGTTTTATTATTATAGAGAACATTGAAATCATTTTTAAAGATTCGGATTATTTGATTAATATGGGTGATAGCCTTTCTGTAATTCATAACTTTCAGGATAACGGGTTTTCGGATAACAGATCCCATACCTGTACAAGTATTAAAAATGTGAGTGTAGTTGGCCATAGCCCTAACTGGTCTATTCTGCTTTAGACAAAGACAAGAAATGGAGGAATCATTATTATTATTATTATTGTATTATTGCATTATTGAAAAACAAGTGGAAGATCTAACTATAAGTAATGTAACTTAAAGTCCATTCTCTTAGGTTAATTAGCATTTTAAGAATGCATTTTAGAGCACTGAAGTAGAGAAAGATAGAAAGCACTTACCAGACAAGATTGATGCCACTGCTGCAATAATGAATGACACAATTACTCCCGGTCCAGCCATTTCTTTAGCAACCATTCCAGAGACAACATACATTCCAGTTCCAACACAACTTCCAACTCCAAGTGAGACCAGATCCAACGTAGTCAGCACCCTAGCCAGTTTAGTTCCATGGACAGAAGTTCCGGCAGTGCCTTCCAGCATTGACTCTACCGGCTTGGTGCGTAAAACCCTTGAACCAAATGCATGCCCAGTGGCTCTCCACGGAATCCTCTGTGGGTCCAGGTAGGGAAGGAACCCACTCATAATTTCAGCAGTGTAGTAAAAATGTTGAGGGTAAGATCAGGTTCCTGCAGGCTCCTCCTAGCATTCAGTTAAATAGTTTATGTTCAATTGTATCACTTGTTTTTATAATTTAATGAAATGCCACATGATTTAAAATCCCTTCTCCCTCTTCAGTTAGTACTTGAAAAACTGTAACAAAAAAAAAACCATGATGACAGAACATAACATATGTACATAACAATACAGAATAAAGGTTTTCAGCTTAGGTTTTTGGGAATGTATTTCTTTAAAAGCAAATTCTATTTTCTCTCCTAAGAATCTTATATAGTGGAATAGATGATGGAGGACCTCCCCCTCTGGAAAGTTTATAAGTCTGTATTACAATTTTGGTATGTCACATTTTATATTGCCTGAATGTCCATCCCCAGTTCACCAGCCAACCAACCACCCAAACCCATAGCCCTCTCCCTTATTGGAATCAAAACTTTAATTCAGCCCCCAACCCATGCTACGTCCTCACCTGCAACTGCTACATGCGCTACAGTGGTACATGTAATAAATACTTGACAATAAAAAAACTGGTGTAAAGAAGTAAAGTTAATAATACTTGGTAATATTTATATTAAATATAATGAATGTTTATTTATACTAGTAAGTAAATAATTGGACCATAAAATGAAAGTTACAATTTTGCACCAAACCCAGTAACCCACAGCAAGCAACCACCAGTCAATTCTGCTTGCTAATTGGTGGCTATGTGTTACTAGTCCTGGTGCTACCTATACATTGTGAGTTATCTGGGGAATTGCTGCTTAGACACAACTGATACAAATCAGAAATAGGAGCCATAAGTAGGTTTGTAAATGTCACATCCATATTTGTGCAACTCTGTTACATGTACCATCGTTTCCATAAGGGTTTCCATTTGGCATCTCAGTAGTACAACTGGGACCAAAAGTGTGCGTGAACTAAACAGAAGGTCTTGATGCAGCAGTCACATAAGCTGAAATATTTTATATTCAAGCATCAGTTGACGGTTTTTAATACAATACTCTGAGAAGAAGAATTCAGATTATTCTCATCCCATTATTGCCAGTTGTAAAAAGTGCTTAGAGGTAACCGAGCGTCTGTGGTTCACAGTCTTACAATTTAGCACTGTATATACAGTAACATATATATTTCTTTTACGTTTCTAAACCTTGTAATAAAGCAGGTTTATATTTTAAAAGCAATTTAGATTTTGAATTAAATGCACAGATTTCAGAGTCTCGAGCAATCTTTGTTTTGCACTTTTCTTAAAAGAGGCATCTTTATCCATAAAAAGTTCCCCAATTTGAAAAATCACACTGAAAAAAGTAAATCTGTCATATGTCAATTAAAATAAATATATAGTGTTGTTCGATAATAATTTTAATTTTAAAGTTATGTTGAGGTGCATATTTTACACTGGAGCAATGAATTTTTCTACATTGTTTATTTTTAATTTTCTTTTTCCTTTGTAAAGCTTGTGTTTTTATAGAATTTATATGTTTGCTTTTCTTACTCATACTGATTTTGTTTACTTTTCTTATCACTCTCACACAGTAAATTAAATCTCCCCAGGGAACATCTTACTAGACTGCCCTAGCCAATAATGTGTGCCTGCATCTATGTGAGATCCAGTAAAGCTGGCCATAGATGTAAAGATTTTTAAAAGATCCAATCGTCATCGTGAGACCACGATTATCGCGAAACGATCGTACGATCATACGAATTGTCCATCAACTAAAAAGACCATTTCAGGCTATATTGCCAGGAAAACAAAGGGGAGCTGCCTGCTTGTCCCTGCAGACATAGATAGATTGCACTGGGACTGATAAAGATTTTCTAACCTGGCCGATAAATTTTCTGACAGATGACGGCCGAAAAATCGTAAGATGTTTCGAAGGATTGGTCAGGCTTTCGCTAAAATCGGTCATTCAGCAAGAGAAATCGTTGCGTCTATGGGGACCTTAACAGGGACTAAAGGTCCCCATAGACGCAAAGATTTCTCTTGCCGAATGAACGATTTTAGCGAAGTACGGCCAATCCTTTGAAATTATCATGCGGTTAGTGGGATTCGAACGATCGTACATCTTACAAATTTTCGGCCGACATCTGTCAGGAAATTGATCGGCCAGGTCAAAAAATCTTTGTCGGTCCCAGTGCAATCTATCTATGTTTGCAGGGCCAAGCAGGCAGCTCCCCTTTGTTTTCCTGGCAAATTGGTCTTTTTAGTTGATGGACAATTCGTACGATCGTACGATCATTCCGAGATAATCGCGGTCTCACAATGACAATCGGATCTTTTAAAAATCTCAACATCTTTGGCCAGCTTAACAAAGGTGTTTCAGGGAAAAGCTATTGCTTGAAGTTCATCTCAAGGCAACTTCAAGCAATTTTTGGAGACCGACGCAAAACATATGAGTACGATTCACATTATTGCCGAGGGGAAAGCTTTATGATGACAAACACTACTAGTAGCAACTACTTGTCATGACAACAAAGAGCTAGAAAGTACCCTGCCATAGACAATACTGAAAACTGCCTCTGCTAAAACACATGTAGAGACAATTATCGGTAACAGGTAGCCTGGTGTATCTTTACCCTATAGGCCAGGGCACACGCTGCTGTTTTGGGTGATTAGTCGGTGATTAGTCGCCCAGCGACAAATCGCTTCTTCTTCAGGTGACTAATCTCCCCGAACTGTCAGTCTTGTGTAAGGATCTGCTGTCACGTCCTTTCCGGCGCAGGCGCAGGCGCGCCCCTAGGGGAACCGATGCGCGTCGGTGCGCAGCGTTGGACGCCGGCGACGGTCGCCGACGCATGGGCGTCAGCGACGGACGCCGATGACGGACGCACTGACGTCAGCTGTGCGACGCCAGCGTGATGACGCCAGTTTGGCGCCAAATAAGCGCTATTTAATCCTAACTTGAACTGTGACTCTTTGCCTGGTTATTAGGTTGTTTGACTGAAACCCTAGCATTGAATTCTACTGATCTTTTGTGTTTGACCTCAGCCTGTTCCCGGATTGCCTATTGCCGCCTGCCTTGATCTTCTTGCCTGACTTCGTTACGACTCTTCGCTGCCTGCCCCGACCTCGGCCTGTCTGACTTCGCTTTGCCTGAACCCTCTGTACTTCGCTTCGGTTAGTCTCATTGGCTACTCGTCACTTCACTTCTCCCTGTTCCACTCCAGGTGGGTTAGTGTTGTGCGAGGCGCTTGTGGGTTCGTACGCTACAAGTTCCGGCTCCTTCCTCGTTGGATCAGACGGTAAGCCTGACAGTATAACCAGGCCATGGATCCAACTGAAGGGGCTTCTCCATTTGCTGTCCTGACGCAACAACTGTCATCTTTAACTCAAGCCGTTCGAGAGCTACAGAGCGGTTACGCCCAGCTTCAGGAACACGTCAGAGCACATCCTCCGGCTGCAACCCCTTCCTCCGATGCAGCATCCTCTTCTTCTGCTCCAGCTGAAGTACAGGTGATCACTTCCGAAATTTCGGAGCCGAAAGTCGCTTTCCCTGAAAAGTTTGCTGGGGACCGGAAGTTATTTCGCAATTTCAGGAGCAGCTGCAAGTTGTTATTTTCGCTTAAACCCCACACCTATCCAAATGAACAGACACGAGTGGGGGTTGTCATTTCCTTCCTGACTGGCGAGCCCCAGACGTGGGCCTTCCGTCTGTTGGATCGGCAAAGTCCTGTTTTGGCCACAGTGGACTCTTTCTTTGATGCCATGGCAGTGGTCTATGATGACCCACACAGAACCTCTACTGCCGAAGCCGCCTTGCATGCCCTGAAGCAAGGTACCCGTCCTGTCGAGGACTACACTCTGGAGTTTCGCCAGTGGGCTGAGGATACGGAATGGAATCCTGCAGCTCTGAAGAACCGCTATCGTCTGGGCCTTTCGGCTGAATTAAAGAATGAGTTGGCCCGTATAGGCATTCCTGACACCTTGGAAGAGCTTATCCTTATATCCATTCAGTTGGATCAAAGACTGAGAGAACGTAGGGAGGAGGAAAAGGCTGAAAAGGCTGGTCTTGTGTCACCTACTTGGCTCTTACCTTCTGCTCCACCTCCGATCCGTATGCCTCCTATGATGTCATCTACGGTCCCTACAGCCACTATCAGTACTGCCCCAGAGCCGATGCAGATTGGAGCCATTAGGTCTGCTTTAACCCCTGAAGAACGTCTCCGACGCCGCAGGCTTAATCTTTGCCTATACTGTGGTCAAGCGGGCCATCTTCTTCGGAATTGTCCGACCCGTCCCTCGGGTAAGGAGACTTATGAAAAAGACTCTAATAGTTGCAACTTTTCTGTGTCTCTACTCACAATTTCTCTATCCTTGCAGTGGGGAGACAAGGTGGTGGATCTCCAGGCAATACTTGATTCCGGGGCAAGTGGGTGCTTCTTGGACCGAGAAGTTGCTCTTCAGTTCCAAATTCCTCTCCAATCCAAGAAGAACCCCATAGCACTTCGTGTGGCGGATGGTTCACTAATCACTTCGGGTCCTGTGGTTCAAGAGACTGCTGCACTTTTTGTTGTAATTAATAAAATTCATGCTGAAGTAATGAATTTTGATGTGGTGACGTCTCCATTATTCCCTATCATTTTAGGGTTACCCTGGCTACAGAGACATAATCCTTTTATCAATTGGGCCACGGGCGGTGTAACATTTTCTTCTGAATTGTGCCTTTCTAAATGTACATTAGAGAATGCGTCTTCTTCAATCAAGGTTTGTTCCCTTTCTCCTTCTTCTGAAATTCATGATCTACTTCCTCTGGCGTATTGGGAATTCTCTGATGTCTTCAACAAGAGAGGGGGCCGATAGGCTTCCACCCCATCGCATTTATGATTGTCCCATTAATCTTCTTCCAGGAGCTCAAATCCCCTTTGGACGTATTTATCCTTTAACTGAGCCTGAACTCTTGGAATTACGCAGTTATTTAGATGAAAATTTAGCCAAGGGATTTATCCGACAATCTTCTTCTCCTGCCGGAGCTGGGATATTCTTTGTTGAAAGAAAGATCGTTCTTTGAGACCGTGTATCGATTATAGAGACTTAAATAAGATCACGGTCAAGAATCGTTACCCTCTTCCTCTTATTCCAGAGTTGTTCCAACGATTTAAGGAGGCCAAGATTTTCTCTAAGCTTGATCTTCGAGGGGCCTATAACTTAGTTAGAATTCGGGAAGGGGACGAATGGAAGACGGCGTTCCGTACCCGTTATGGTCACTTTGAATATCTCGTCATGCCATTCGGACTTTGTAATGCCCCCGCAACGTTCCAGCATTTTGTCAACGATGTCTTTCGAGACTTTCTTGATATTTTCGTCATCATTTATCTGGACGATATTCTAATTTTTTCTAATTCTTTGGAAGAGCATAGATTACATGTGAAGAAAGTTCTTGCCCGCCTCCGTACTCACCAGCTCTATGCCAAGGTCGAGAAATGTGTTTTTGAACAGACATCTGTGGACTTTTTGGGATTTTTTATTTCCCCTTTAGGAAGTCAAATGGATTCTAAGAAGATCTCTGCAATTATTGATTGGCCGATTCCCTCCTCTAAGAAAGCTGTTCAACGCTTCATTGGATTCGCAAACTTTTATAGGAAATTCATTAAGAATTTTTCTCGAATTATTTTACCAATAACGGAACTCACACGTTGTAATCAAAGATTCTCTTGGTCACCAGAGGCTCAGATGGCTTTTGAGAGATTGAAAGAAACTCTTCACGTCGGCTCCAATTCTTCGTCATCCAGACTTGGCTCTTCCATTTACGTTAGAGGTCGATGCCTCGGAAAATGCTGTGGGCGCTGTCTTATCACAGAGGTCTGGGATTCAAGAAGAACTCCATCCAGTTGCTTTCTTTTCACGTAAATTGACTAAATGTGAATGTAACTATGATGTGGCAGATCGTGAATTACTTGCTATTAAACTGGCATTAGAAGAGTGGAGGTATCTCCTCGAAGGGTCCAAACACCCAATTCTCATCGTTACTGATCATAGGAATTTGGAGTACCTGCGTTCCGCCAAGAGACTAAGACCTAGACAAGCAAGATGGGCCCTTTTCTTCATGCGATTTAACTTCCACCTCACCTACCGGCCCGGGTCAAAGAATGTCAAGGCAGATGCTCTTTCCCGCATGTTCTCCTCTGACGATGAGATTCTCTCTTCTCCTGAGACAATTCTAAACTCAAATAACTTTCTTTTATTACAGTCTGTTCTTGTGGATCAAATTAAAGATGCATCTAGAACTGTTTGTGAACCCTCTCTCGTGCCCAAAGAAGGGTTTCTTCTTCACGAAGGGAAAATCTTTGTTCCTGAACAGATGCGGTTGGAGGTTCTTAAGAGCATTCACGATTCTAAACTGGCAGGTCACCCAGGTATTAAGAAGACTATTATTTCTGCTAAAAGACTGTTTTGGTGGCCTGGGATGACTAAGGACTGTTCGAAATTTGTCTCTTCCTGTGAAGTCTGTACCAGGTCCAAGGATTCTCATGTTTGTCCTATTGGCCTCCTGCAACCCCTTCCAGTTCCTTCTCGTCCTTGGGGCTCAGTGTCTATGGACTTTATTTCTGACTTACCACCCTCCTCTGATTGCTCCGCTATTGTTGTTTTCATTGACCGCCTGACCAAGATGGCTCATTTTAAATCCCTGCCTGGACTTCCTTCTGCCCCTGAGACAGCTGATTGTTTTATCAAGGAAGTAGTAAGACTTCATGGCCTTCCAGATGAGGTAGTATCCGATCGTGGTCCACAGTTTACATCTCAATTTTGGAAAGCTTTATGTGGTGCTCTTAAAATTTCTGTGTCACTTTCATCGGCTTTTCATCCTCAAACCAATGGCCAGACGGAGCGAACAAATCAGACTCTTGAGCAGTATCTGAGATGTTACTCATCGTATCTCCAGGATGATTGGGTTAATCTCCTTCCTCTTGCGGAATTTGCCTATAATAATGCCCAACATTCCTCAATCAATCAGTCCCCCTTCTTCGCAAATTACGGTCTACATCCTGTCACCTTCCCTTCTTCCATTGTTTCCGATATTCTTGTTCCTGCAGTCAAGGATCGGTTAAACTTCCTGGCGGATAATTTTTTGAAACTCCAGAGGAACATGAGGAGAGCGCAACAGAATTTCAAGAGCTATGCAGACAAGAAGCGAAGAAGTGATCCAGAGTTTAAGGTGGGGGACCGCGTTTGGTTATCTACTATTAATCTCAAGTTGTCTTGCCCCAGTAAGAAGTTGGGCCAACGGTTCTTGGGTCCTTTTCTTATTACTCGGCAGATTAATCCTGTGGCCTTTCAACTCAAACTCCCAGCTACCTGGCGTATTCATCCAGTTTTTCATTCTGCTCTACTAAAACCAGCCTCCACATTTCACTTTCCTGGCCGTACAACTCCACCTCCTCTTCCTGTTGTTGTGGACGGTCAAGAGGAATTCGAGGTTGAGAAGGTCCTGGATTCCCGTGTTAGGGGCAAGCATCTGCAATATCTGGTCAGTTGGAAGGGCTTTGGTCCGGAAGAGAATTCTTGGGAACCAGTTTCGAACATTCATGCTGCTGAGCTATTGAAGAATTTTCACAAGAGCTACCCTGATAAACCTTCTGCCAGTTGCGTCCTGAGGCCGCTCCTTGACGGGGGGCAATGTAAGGATCTGCTGTCACGTCCTTTCCGGCGCAGGCGCAGGCGCGCCCATCGGGGAACTGATGCGCGTCGGTGCGCAGCGTTGGACGCCGGCGACGGACGCCGGCGCGAAGGCGCCGGCGACGGTCGCCGACGCATGGGCGTCAGCGACGGACGCCGATGACGGACGCACTGACGTCAGCTGTGCAACGCCAGTGTGATGACGCCAGTTTGGCGCCAAATAAGCGCTATTTAATCCTAACTTGAACTGTGACTCTTTGCCTGGTTATTAGGTTGTTTGACTGAAACCCTAGCATTGAATTCTACTGATCTTTTGTGTTTGACCTCAGCCTGTTCCCGGATTGCCTATTGCCGCCTGCCTTGATCTTCTTGCCTGACTTCGTTACGACTCTTCGCTGCCTGCCCCGACCTCGGCCTGTCTGACTTCGCTTTGCCTGAACCCTCTGTACTTCGCTTCGGTTAGTCTCATTGGCTACTCGTCACTTCACTTCTCCCTGTTCCACTCCAGGTGGGTTAGTGTTGTGCGAGGCGCTTGTGGGTTCGTACGCTACAAGTTCCGGCTCCTTCCTCGTTGGATCAGACGGTAAGCCTGACATCTTGCCTGACTGTATGCAGTGAAATTCGCCCTTCATTTACTGCTGTGGAAAGGAATTGTCAGATGGTCCCTAACTGCTCTGCAGGGAAACAATCATACAGGAACAGGGGGAGCCCCCGCCTTACTTCCCAGCCATGCAGAAGTCAAGCAGCTTTGTTTATGATGATCCCTAAGCAGCCCAGACCACACTGAACATGTGCACAGTCTTAGTCTTGCAAAGATGTTTAACAAAATTAAAAGATGGTGACCCCCTGTAGCCACCTTTGAAAGTATAAATTATTTGTTTCATTAGGCTTGTGGTGCAGTAAGTTCATGTTTATGTTTAGTATACAAAATACAGAATTTCTAGCCTTATTCTATTTTAGACTTTACATGCCCTTTAAGGAATCACTGTGCCTGGAGGTGAGTTTGAGCAAACTACCTGCCTCAGTACTAGATTTGGGCAAGGCTGTAGGTTGCCAAGTGATAGGCCAGAACAATAAGCCACTCGAAACCTAGTGCTGAGGTTTGAGCTTATTATGGTGGTTGTCTAATTACTCAAGTTGCCATCCATTTAACTGACAATGTGAAACTGATTAATTTACTGTTGATTACTTCCCTGCTGCTGTTAAACGTTTACTTCTATGTTGTACTTTGGGCAACATCTTTAATGGGCTTTGCTTTAAGCTAACCCTGTATTGTATCAATCTTTGGGCACTCACAAGTGAAATCATATGTGATTTGGCCGTACTGTGCTAATAGGTATTTTTTTATTAAATAAATGCTTACAATAAAGAAACAAACCATAATACAATTCTTAAATGACCATAAAATTAATGACAGGTTAAAATAAGTCCACTTAAGATACCCACCACCAGAAGACTCCCTCCCCATTCCACCCATATGAGGACGGACAACTATCAAAGCCCACCCCTTTGTCCATATTGACCGCCTCCCCTCACCACACCCTCACCAACTCCAACAACACCCAATGGATAGCCAGTTTAAAAGTCTTATCTCTGTCCAATCTGGCTTCCATTCCCCTCCACCAAACCAAAATATCCAGAGCTCACCACAAAAAAAAAAACACAAAAGAATCATGTTCTTGAAATAAAAATATGACAGCAATAATAAAAGAGATTCCTTATAGAAAGAAAACTGCCATGGCTCGATGGCTACAGAGTAAAGCCCCTCCATAATGAATCAGTGTCCCAGGAGTGAGCTGACTCTAAAGATTTTATATACCATAACTCTCCCATGATGGATTTAACAATGCTCTCAGGAGTCACATCTGAACCAAAAGTATAACGACATCGCCCGTGCCATAGATGGTACTTATATACTGTGATCACCAGGTACAGCGTCTCGTGGTCGTGACTGCGCTGTCTGGCTGACACTCCATAGTCCACTTCAGCATAGCCCAGGGTGTGCAGGAGCGGAGCATTTAGAGCTTGGGAGACCTGAGAACGCACCCTCTTTGCCAAGGGACAATGCTGCAGAAAATGCTCCTGGGTCTCCTCCACACCACACCGCCAGGGGCAGTTTCGACAAATACTTGACATTCTCCCTGATTAAGAGCTTTCCCTGAAGGGAGAGCCAGGATAGGTCAAATAGCTTGAGTGGCAGCCTTTTGCTATTGAGGAAGCGCAAGCTCCTGACCAAAAAAGGTAATACCCAGGCCCTGACACTGCCTTCCCACGGAAAATCAGTTCTTTGACCCAGATGCCCAAAGTTAACCTTTAGGAAGATGGTGCCAAAGAAGGCCACTGGACACAACATGTCCAACCCTCCCACTTTTGTCCGCAGGTAAATAATCCCTCTTTTTACATGGTTTAGCCTGTTCCCCCAGAGCATCTGGAAAAATAGGCTGTGGATCCTCGCATAGAAAGCTTCTGGCAAAGGATAAACAAAAGACACATACAGAAGTACAGGGACCAGGTAGGTTTTAATGAGCTTCACCCTTTCCCTATAGGACAGCTTCCACTTTTTCCCATTCACGACATCCAATTTTGACTCCCAATTGAGCCTGGCATTGTCTTCCCTCCCAAATTTGACCCCAAGGATGCTAATCTCTTTGGAGGCATGCTGGAAATCAGGAAGAGAGAAATCTGGCTCCCCGTCCAGAAGACTACTGACTTGTCAGCGCTGACCAGCGATCCAGAGGCCGCTGAGCAACTTTCGATGGCATCAGTCAATAAACTCACCTCCTCAGGACATGAAACAATGACCATAACATCGTCCGCGTAGGCTACCCGCCTCAGGGGCAGGCATGAAGGGGCCTGAAAGCCCTCCAAGTCCAATCGTACTGTGCTAATAGGGTTTAGTAAAATGCTATTCTATATATATAGTATTCACATATAAAAAAGCAGTGGTGGTACACAGTTGTTTTGTTTTTCTAGCACTGAGTGGCATTTACATAATGGTGGTATGTAAAGTAGGTTTTGATCCTAATGTGAATATTAACAGCCTTTCATTATTACTGATCTAGACATTGAGTCATTTCTCTGCTACTTTTCTAGTGTATGGTTTATTTACTTTTTACAAAAGTTATTTTTGATTACCTAAAATCTATATTTCTTGACTTTGTTCCTCAAAATTAATTTCAACATTTTAAGTCAGCTGTGGATTCCCAAGAAAAATGAAAACAGGATTCCATGAAGCGACTAAATGAAACCATTATGACACTGAGAATTTATCACCAGGTCTTGCTTTAGAAGAAAGAACACATTCTCTGAAACAAGTAAATAAGTTATTGATTTGATTTAGAAAAATGTGTTGTCTGAAAACCAATGCCCAATTATATTCTTCCTGGCCTTTTATCTATACACGTCTTCCATAGATTAATGCGTATATGATGAAAAACCTATGCTTTTACACAATTAAAGCAATTAAATATCTAACCTATTCCTTTTGATGTTCTTTAGGTTAAACTTAAAGAAAGGCGTGGTTTATATACTGTATAACCATTTACACTGGGTTGGGGTCCTCACACCATAGGTTAGAGAGGAAAAGAAGCATTTAGTCTTTCTCTGCATTTGCCATCTAAATAGACACATGCTATTGGGCCAATTGGCTAATGATGACTAATTCTCACTTTACTGAAGGGAACAAAAGGCAGTGTTTTAGCTTCACAGAACTAGTGGCAGGTAGAGCAGTTCAGAAGTAGGGATGTAGCGAACGTCGGAAAAAAAGTTCGCGAACATATTCGCGAACTTGCGCAAAAATGCGAGCGGTTCGCGAACGGTTCGCGAACCCCATAGACTTCAATGGGAAGGCGAACTTTAACATCTAGAAAAGACATTTCTGGCCAGAAAAATGATTTTAAAGTTGTTTAAAGGGTGCAACAACCTGGACAGTGGCATGCCAGAGGGGGATCAAGGGCAAAAATGTATCTGAAAAATCTGCCTGTGTGTGCTTGGAAGAGATAGTGTAGGGGGAGAGCTGTTAGTGATTTCAGGGACAGATGATAGTAAGTTTGCTGGCTAGTAATCTGCTTGATACTGCTCTGTATTGGAGGGACAGAAGTCTGCAGGGATTTGAGGGACATTTTAGCTTAGGTAGCTTTGCTGGCTAGTAATCTACTGTTCTCTTTAAACAACTGCCATACGTTGACCTTGTAGGCATTGTTTGCCCAGTTTTTTTGGACGCAGCCACTGAAGCACAGTTGCCATAAAAAATATGCCATATAAATGCTGAAAATAGTAATTTTTCGCCATACGTTGACCTTGTAGACATTGTTTGCCCAGTTTTTTTGGTTGCAGCCACTGAAGCACAGTTGCCAGAAAAAATATGCCATATAAATGCTGAAAATAGTCATTTTTTGCCATACGTTGACCTTGTAGGCATTGTTTGCCCAGTTTTTTTGGTCGCAGCCACTGAAGCACAGTTGCCAGAAAAAATATGCCATATAAATGCTGAAAATAGTAATTTTTTGCCATATACGTTGAGTCAACGTATGGCAAAAAATGACTATTTTCAGCATTTATATGGCATATTTTTTCTGGCCTCTGTGCTTCAGTGGCTGCGGCCAAAAAAACTGGGCAAACAATGCCTACAAGGTCAACGTCGTTGACCTTGTAGGCATTGTTTGCCCAGTTTTTTTGGCCGCAGCCACTGAAGCACAGAGGCCAGAAAAAATATGCCATATAAATGCTGAAAATAGTCATTTTTTTGGTCGCAGCCACTGAAGCACAGTTGCCAGAAAAATTATGCCATATAAATGCTGAAAATATGCATTTTTTTGGTTGCAGCCACTGAAGCACAGAGGCCAGAAAAATTATGCCATATAAATGCTGAAAATATAAATTTTTTTGGTTGCAGCCACTGAAGCACAGAGGCCAGAAAAATTATGCCATATAAATGCTGAAAATATGCATTTTTTTGGTCGCAGCCACTGAAGCACAGTTGCCAGAAAAATTATGCCATATAAATGCTGAAAATATGCATTTTTTTGGTTGCAGCCACTGAAGCACAGAGGCCAGAAAAATTATGCCATATAAATGCTGAAAATATAAATTTTTTTGGTTGCAGCCACTGAAGCACAGAGGCCAGAAAAATTATGCCATATAAATGCAGAAAATATGCATTTTTTTGGTCGCAGCCACTGAAGCACAGTTGCCAGAAAAATTATGCCATATAAATGCTGAAAATATAAATTTTTTTGGTTGCAGCCACTGAAGCACAGAGGCCAGAAAAATTATGCCATATAAATGCTGAAAATAGTCATTTTTTGCCATACGTTGACCTTGTAGACATTGTTTGCCCAGTTTTTTTGGTTGCAGCCACTGAAGCACAGAGGCCAGAAAAAATTAAACCAGTAGGGTTTGCACCCTAGTTTGTAACGGTGGCGGAGGGAGGAGGAGGACGCTAAAGGACAGCTGTGTGTGGAGTCATGAGGCTTGAAGAGAAGGACAGCTGCATAGAAGTCAGAACAAGTCTTCCGGCGTGCAGTAACCCTCCGAGATCCACCCCTCATTCATTTTAATAAAGGTCAGGTAATCGACACTTTTGTGACCTAGGCGAGTTCTCTTCTCAGTTACAATCCCTCCTGCTGCACTGAAGGTCCTTTCTGAGAGCACACTTGAGGCTGGGCAAGACAAGAGGTTCATGGCAAATTGTGACAGCTCTGGCCACAGATCAAGCCTGCGCACCCAGTAGTCCAGGGGTTCATCGCTCCTCAGAGTGTCGATATCTGCAGTTAATGCCAGGTAGTCCGCTACCTGCCGGTCGAGGCGTTCTTTGAGGGTGGATCCAGAAGGGTTGTGGCGCTGCCTTGGACAGAAAAACATTTGCATGTCTGACGTTACAGACTGGCCAAAGGGCTTTGTCCTTGCAGGTGTGCTCGTGGCAGGATTACTGGCACCTCTGCCCCTGGAATGTTGATGAGTTCCTGAAGTGACATCACCCTTAAAAGCATTGTACAACATGTTTTGCAGGCTGGTTTGTAAATGCCGCATCTTTTCGGACTTGTGGTATGTTGGTAACATTTCTGACACTTTATGCTTGTACCGAGGGTCTAGTAGCGTTGCGACCCAGTACAGGTCCTTCTCCTTAAGCCTCTTGATACGGGGGTCCTTCAACAGGCATGACAGCATGAAAGACCCCATTCTCACAAGGTTGGATGCAGAGCTATCCATCTCCGCTTCCTCATTATCAAGGACTGCATCATCCACGGTCTCCTCCCCCCAGCCACGTACAAGACCAGGGGTCCCCAAAAGGTCACCACTAGCCCCCTGGGAAGCCTGCTCCTGTTGGTCCTCCTCCTCCACAAAGCCACCTTCCTCCTCTGACTCCACTTCTGGCACCTCTCCCTGCGTTGCAGCAGGTGCCTGGGTTCGTTCTGGTGATTCCGACCAGAAATCGTGCGCTTCCAGCTCCTCGTCACGCTGGTCTACAGCCTCATCTGTCACTCGTCGCACGGCACGCTCCAGGAAGAAAGCGAAGGGTATTAGGTCGCTGATGGTGCCTTCGGTGCGACTGACCATATTTGTCACCTCTTCAAAAGGTCGCATGAGCCTGCAGGCATCGCGCATAAGCACCCAGTAACGGGGGAAAAAAATCCCCAGCTGTGCAGATCCAGTCCTACCACCCAGTTCAAAAAGGTACTCGTTGACGGCCCTTTGTTGTTGCAGCAGACGTTCCAACATAAGGAGCGTTGAATTCCAGCGAGTCTGGCTGTCAGAAATCAAACGCCTGACTGGCATGTTGTAGCGCTGCTGAATGTCAGCAAGGCGTGCCATGGCTGTGTAGGAACGTCTGAAATGGGCCGACACCTTTCTGGACTGGGTGAGAACGTCCTGGAATCCTGGGTACTTGGAGACAAAACGTTGGACTATTAAATTTAACACATGTGCCATGCAGGGCACATGTGTTAAATTGCCTAGTCTCAACGCTGCCAACAGATTGCTTCCATTGTCACACACCACTTTTCCGATCTGCAGTTGGTGTGGGGTCAGCCACCGATCGGCCTGTGACTGCAGAGATGACAGGAGTACAGATCCGGTATGGTTTTTGCTTTCCAGGCACGTCATCCCCAAGACAGCGTGACAACGGCGTACCTGGCACGTCGAATAGCCTAGGGGGAGCTGGGGGTGCACAGGTGTGGAGGAGGAGAAGGAGGACCCAGCAGCAGAGTAAGAAGAAGAAGAAGACGAGGTAGAGAGCGATGGAGGAGTAGAGGTGGTGGCAGAACCGCGTGCAATCCGTGGCGGTGACACCAACTCCACTGTTGTTGTTGAGCTACCCATTCCCTGCTTCCCAGCCATTACCAAGTTCACCCAGTGGGCAGTGTAGGTGACATACCTGCCCTGACCATGCTTGGAGGACCATGCGTCAGTAGTCATATGGACCTTTGGCCCAACACTAAGTGACAGAGATGCGGTAACTTGGCTCTGCACATGTTGGTACAGGTGTGGTATTCCCTTTTTAGAAAAAAAATTGCGGCTGGGTACCTTCCACTGCGGTGTCCCAATTGCTACAAATTTGCGGAAGGCCTCAGAGTCCACCAGCTGGTATGGTAAAAGCTGGCGGGCTAAGAGTGCAGACAAGCCAGCTGTCAGACGCCGGGCAAGGGGTGACAGTCAGACATTGGCTTCTTACGCTCAAACATGGCCTTCACAGAAACTTGGCTGGTGGCAGATGACTGGAATGGGAACAGGTGGTCAAGGTGGAAGGCGGAGTGGAGGGTGGTTCAGACGGGTCAAGGAGAGCAGAGGTAGAGCAGTAAGATGCTGGACCAGAAGGAGTGTGGCTTTTAGTTTGCCTGTTGCCTTTGAGGTGTTGCTCCCAAAGTGCTTTGTGCTTGCCGCTCATGTGCCTTCGCATAGAAGTTGTACCTATGTGGCTGTTGGGCTTACCAAGGCTCAGTTTCTGACTGCACTCATTGCAAATTACAATGCTTTTGTCAGAGGCACACACATTAAAAAAATCCCACACTGCTGACTTTTTGGAAGTGTGCGATCTGGCGGTAACAGTAGAAGTTGGCGGCATTGGCGGCAATGGCGGGTGCGTTGGCCGGCTGAACACAGGTGCCGATACATGTTGTTGCCCTACTGATCCCTGCGGGCTGTCCTCCCTGCTTCTTCTAAGTCTTATTCTCCTACTGCCTCTCTGACTCTCCGTCTCTCCATCTGAACTACCCTCCTCTTGCTCTCTTCTACTAGGCACCCACAAAACATCAATCTCCTCATCATCATTCTCCTCAGATGCATCAATTTCTTCTGACACATCACAGAAGGAAGCAGCAGCGGGGACCTCCTCCTCATCACTCATTATGTCCATCTCTATCGTGTTCTCTGCCAGAATTAAATCTGGTGTAAGGTCCTCATCTCCTTCATCTTCTTCTGGCAATAATGGTTGCGCATTACTCAGTTCAAGAAACTCATGGGAAAATAACTCCTCTGACCCCAGTGAAGAAGGGGCACCGGTGGTGGAGGAAGTGTTACGTGGGGTGGCCATAGCAGTGGAGGATGAGGAGGATGTTGTGGTAAAGTTAGAAACGGTAGAGGATGGGGTGTGCTGTGTAAGCCAGTCAACTACCTCTTCAGCATTTTGGGAGTTCAGGGTCATTGGCTTTTTAAAACTGGGCAATTTGCTAGGGCCACAGGATTGCATAGCAGCACGGCCCCTAGCACGGCCTCTGCGTGGCGGCCTGCCTTTGCCTGGCATTATTTTTAAAAAAAACAACAACAAACAACAAAAACTCAGTTGGTTTTTCTGGAAACGATAATACACACAGCTAGATGGCGGGTTGAAGAAAACAGTGTGCAAATAATGCCTACAAGGTCAACGTATACACTACTACAGCAGTGGATACGGATTACGTAAAATATATGAATGCTGCTTGAAAAAAAGTAACTCAAGTGGTTTTTCTAGAGACGATAATATTATCAATATTTAGACAAAATGTGAACAAGCTCACACAGCTAGATGGCGGGTTGAAGAAAACAGTGTGCAAATAATGCCTACAAGGTCAACGTATACACTACTACAGCGGTGGATACGGATTACGTAAAATATATGAATGCTGCTTGAAAAAAAGCAACTCAAGTGGTTTTTCTAGAGACGATAATATTATCAATATTTAGACAAAATGTGAACAAGCTCACACAGCTAGATGGCGGGTTGAAGAAAACAGTGTGCAAATAATGCCTACAAGGTCAACGTATACACTACTACAGCGGTGGATACGGATTACGTAAAATATATTATGGCTGCTTGAAAAAAGTCACTCCGGTGTTTTTTCTGGAGACGGTAATATTATGGATATTTAGACAGAATGTGAACAAGGTCACACAGCTAGATGGCGGGTTGAAGAAAACAGTGTGCAAATAATGCCTACAAGGTCAACGTATACACTACTACAGCGGTGGATACGGATTACGTAAAATATATGAATGCTGCTTGAAAAAAGTCACTCCGGTGTTTTTTCTGGAGACGGTAATATTATGGATATTTAGACAGAATGTGAACAAGGTCACACAGCTAGATGGCGGGTTGAAGAAAACAGTGTGCAAATAATGCCTACAAGGTCAACGTATACACTACTACAGCGGTGGATACGGATTACGTAAAATATATTATGGCTGCTTGAAAAAAGTCACTCCGGTGTTTTTTCTGGAGACGGTAATATTATGGATATTTAGACAGAATGTGAACAAGGTCACACAGCTAGATGGCGGGTTGAAGAAAACAGTGTGCAAATAATGCCTACAAGGTCAACGTATACACTACTACAGCGGTGGATACGGATTACGTAAAATATATGAATGCTGCTTGAAAAAAGTCACTCCGGTGTTTTTTCTGGAGACGGTAATATTATGGATATTTAGACAGAATGTGAACAAGGTCACACAGCTAGATGGCGGGTTGAAGAAAACAGTGTGCAAATAATGCCTACAAGGTCAACGTATACACTACTACAGCGGTGGATACGGATTACGTAAAATATATGAATGCTGCTTGAAAAAGTCACTCCGGTGTTTTTTCTGGAGACGGTAATATTATGGATATTTAGACAGAATGTGAACAAGGTCACACAGCTAGATGGCGGGTTGAAGAAAACAGTGTGCAAATAATGCCTACAGGGCAAATAATGCCTAAAAGGTCAACTTATACACTACTACAGCGGTAGTAAAATAAAAAAAAGTAAAATAAAAAAAAAATGAATATTAAAAAAAAAAATTAAAGTTGGTGCTGCTGAACTACTAGGAGCAGCAGATTAGCACACCAGTCCCACTCCCCAACACTGCTAGACTAATAGCACTGGGCTCTTATAGTAGTAGTAGTAGTAGTAGTAAAACAACAAAAAAATAAATAAAAGCAGTCCTTACAAGGACTACTGTTATTGCAGCAGTCAGCAGATGAGATCAGAAGCAGGACAGCTGCCCACTGCAGCTACATACAGAGCACTGCAGTAGAAGGTAGATTACTAGCCAGCAAAGCTACCTAAGCTTAAATGTCCCTCAAACCCCTGCAGACTTCTGTCCCTCCAATAACAGAGCAGTATCAAAACGATTACTAGCCAGCAAACTTTCAACTGTCCCTGAAATCACTAACAGGCAGCAGCTCTCTCCCTACACTATCTCTTCAGCACACACAGGCAGAGTGAAAAAACGCTGCAGGGCTTCGGTTTTTATAGGGAAGGGGAGTGGTCCAGGGGAGAGCTTCCTGATTGGCTGCCATGTACCTGCTGGTCTGGGGTGAGAGGGCAAAAAAAAGCGCCAACAATGGCGAACCCAAAATGGCGAACGTCGCGCGACGTTCGCGAACTTCCGGCGAGCGCGAACACCCGATGTTCGCGCGAACAAGTTCGCCGGCGAACAGTTCGCGACATCTCTATTCAGAAGTAATACAAGACATACCCTTTAGAATAAAAGGCAAAATGTGTGCCTAGATGTAGTAACCCACAGCACCTGGTCGAATTTGTGTTTTTTTATTACATAATGATAATAATGATATTTTTGAGCAATGAAATATATACATAAACACACACACACACATACAGTATGATCCCACATGGGTATCTTTGTCAGGAGATTACAGGCAAACAACCTGTTATCTCCTGACGAAGATCCCCGTGTGGGATCGAAACGTTGCCTATTTTTTAAAATTTTTTTTAAACCCCCCCACCCTCCGCCATGGATTTCCATAAGAAATTCGGTGACAGAGCTGAGGGGGTGAGGTGCAGGTGGGCAGAGGAAGTGATGTCACGTGCATGGCGCACTGAAGTCACTTCCACTGCATGCGACGCATGATGTCATAAGCAAGGCATGCTGATGTCACGAGCACAAGAACATTATTAGACACCAGACCATTTCACCTTTTAATCTCTGAAGCTGGCGCTGTAAAGCAGGCAATAGATGCAAAGATAAAGTTGAACCAATCGAAGGTTCGTATGATTTTTCGAACCGTGTGTGGATCATCCCGACATTTTTTGTAGCATGGTGATCAGTTGTTTAGTTGATCAGACAGGTTAAAAGATTTCTGTTGGGTACTGATAATATCTCTGCATGTGTTGCCTATCTGCAGAACCGGGCCAGAGGAACAGACGTATGCGTGCGCGAACAGACACACAGATGCTGGTGAGCATGCGCCAATGGATGCGCAAGCGCGAGCCGACAGTCTAGAGAAGAGAGGGGACTGGACTAGGGGTAGGCAGGTGGCAGAGAAGGTACGTGCCTGGCACCCCCCCCCCAGTGTTGCGCCATAGGCATGTGCCTACTCTGCCTTCCCCTAGTTCCGGCCCTGCCTATCTCATAATATTAATGCGTGACTGTCACTATAATTTGTTGGACATTTTTTACCATTGCTGTCATGGCCAGAACATTGTCTGATCTGTTCTTTTACTACTTTATTTAATCTGAATGGTTAGTGGTAGGTCGGATACAAGGCTAAAATCTGCATGTCTATGGCCAGCTTAAATCAAATTCATTGCCAAATGATATCCCCTCCCACAGTACTGTCAATGTATGAACAATTAGCAAATAAGTTACAAAAAGTGTTATATATACAGTATATATATATATATATATATATATATATATATATATATATATATATATATATATATATATATATATATATATATATATACTCGTGTATAAGCCGAGTTTTTCAGCCCCCAAAATATGCTGAAAAACGATACCTCGGCTTATACTCGGGTCAAGCGCAGAAACGGTCGCCGGCGTCTAAGAATAGTCGCAAGCGTCCAAGAATAGTCTCCAAGAATATACGCCGGCGTCCAAGAATGTACTTCCATTCTTTCTTCTAAAACTGTTATAATAAAATAAAATACATAAAAATCATCTTAGACATTTTGAATGGGGGTATTTAGCACACTACTGCACATGTCCCATCAATAAAACTGTACATACTCTTTATGAGCAGAAACAAAGCACAAAAAGATAATGACAACAACTGGGTTAATATCTCATAAATCACCTCAAATGTCTCTGATTATATATCATTGCAGTAGCCTGACAGAATAATGCACAACACCCTTTGAATCATTTGTTAACCAATAAGCTTAAATTCTGGGAAATATGGCATGAACCATTCCCATTAAAATGATTAATGTATATTGATTCGGATTCGGATGAGTTGTCTTAAAAGCAAGTGAAATACTGCAATGAGACTGATTAATTAAAATGGATTGTTTTCTGCTGATCAGATATTGAAGGCTGCTAATTCCAGGGTTGAGTGGGCTGTGGTCCAGTTAACTGTTGAGTCTGGAAAACCTTCATACACTGTCTGGCCCAGGAGCCAGATGTAGCCTTTTGTGGGATTTCTGTTTCTCCCAGGCAGATTAAGCTGGAAATAATAATAATAAATGGGAATGTAAACTCTCACTAATTCATGTTTGTTTGCATTTTAAAGAGCTATTATTATTGTAGAAGTGACACAGTTATTACATATACGTTCATCAAGTGTTCATATTCCATATATCATCAAGTATATTATATATTTGATGAATTAGTATGAATTTCAGAAACTTTCACAGATTAGTCATTGTGTTATAGTATAATAATCAAACAGCTAGGATGGCAAATACATATCCACACCAAATCTCACACCAACTACCTTTAAAAGCTGAGCTTCTATGAGTATATATACGCAAGCCTTCAATCACCTATAGGGAAGCCAGGATAATATAAAAGGAAACAGTAGTTTAATTACCATTAGTATGTTACCCTTGTGAACACTCAGTTATATAGTAGTACATATTACACTTTAAATTAACTTTTAGTAGGGTGTAGAGAGTGATATTCTGAGACAATCTGCATTTGCTTCTCATTTTTTATCATTTCTGGTTTTTGAGTTATTTAGCTTTTTTTTCAGCAACTCATCAGTTTGCAATTTCTTGGATTTTCCCAAGGGACATGTTATCTTATATTGTTACAATTACTTATTTGCTTATCTAGAAATTGTTACAAAACTATCTCATCTGCTGCTGTGGCTGTTCTGGGCTCTCTGCCAAAATCCAATTAAGTTAGAAACTTTGTTTCTTTGTCAGGCTGTTCAGTACAGAGAAAAACAGGACTTTCCAGTACAAATGAGGGACTACGGAGCTGTCAAAAGAGGGACTGTCCCTCTAAAAACAGGACAGTTGGGAGGAATGCTTTCAGAAATGTCACAATAGAACTTCTTTCTCATAAGCTATTGTTTCTCCTACTCAATGTAACTGGAGTAGTCACAGTGGGACATTTTTTTACTACTGAGTGCTATTCTCATATGTAGACCTTACATTGCAGGTGTCGGGGAGCAGTTATCTGACAGCAGCACAGACCAATATTTATATATACAATATATAAATACAGTATATATATATATATATATATATATATATATATATATATATATATATATATATACAGTATATCTAGATATATATAGATATATATATGTAAAATGTTTTTAAATTCCAGTCCTGCAGCCTTCTGGTCCTTCCTAGTACTCTCCACCCTCATTTCCATTGGGTTTACTATTCTCATGTTTGCTAGGTGAGTTTTCATACGTTCTCTGTGCACACACTGCACTGTGCTCTTATAATTCACTGTCCAACAGATTCCAGACTAGCCTCCTGCAATATATTCCAGTAAGTAGAAACTATTGGGTTAAAATCAGAGGAGAAACATAGCCTTAATAGATATGTTCACTTTGCCTGTATCTTGATCTTAAAGGTATTTTTAGCCTAACATAAAGTATCAGAAATCTACAGTTTAATGGAAGCTTGCATTATTCTAATTGCACAATATATACTAATTATCAATTAGAAATAATCTG
The DNA here is from genome assembly GCF_017654675.1 of Xenopus laevis. Classification (NCBI taxonomy): domain Eukaryota; kingdom Metazoa; phylum Chordata; class Amphibia; order Anura; family Pipidae; genus Xenopus; species Xenopus laevis. Next base: position 98,682,145 of record NC_054380.1, on the reverse strand, counting down.
ATTAACATAAATTATATGTTATTTTTAACCTATCTGATATATCCAGCTTTTTGCTTTGTATGGTGCCCACAGCTTCAAAGCTAAGTAATTAAATTGTAGATGATAGAAAAGAGAAACACATTTCCATATACCATTAATTATTCCTTATGCTATCACACACTGAGATAATTTAAGATACTGCTGGTTTAGATCATCTGTTAGTAAGAAAAGCAATTAGAGGAACAATTTTATTTTTCTGCGGTTTTCCACAAGGCGAATATGATTCAGTAGCTAAAATCAGCAGTGTTTATGATCATCCCATTTTTATTCCCAGAATCCCTTAAAACAACAAGCTGAAGAAAAGTCAAAGGACGTTTAACTTCTGCCATATTGTTAAACTGGGATATTCAGGGTCCCCCCAAAGCCATTGTGAACTGCAGACTAACAAAAAGAGGAGAGCAGCTTGTTGGACCTCCCCTGGTCTCTATTTCATTTGTACATTTTGAATATATGAAACCACAGTTAATTCGGATGTACTGTAATTGTGCTTGACACATGTAAGTTTAAGGATTTGCACAAGTCAGTAGCTGGCCTATAAATGGATGCCAGTTGCAACTATGAAGGATAGGGTGGCACATTAAATACAAAGAATTGTGCCTCCACAATTCAATATGTTTGTCCTACCTAAACAACTCAGCCATCCTGTGAGTCAGTAGAGCATTGCAAATTGCAGCACAATAAAACCAAACTATCACAGTCAATCTATCTATCTTTTGGTTGTTGGGGGTTAATGACCCTGGCAACCAGGTAGTGTTTTTGGTTTTCAGTTACATGTTACACTATGGGACCTTGAACTTGCTTCTAAGGATGCCATGAAAGGCATAAATAATAAGGTTTGACTACAATATCTTGGTTTTGTATTGATATGGTACTAATAAATGCTATTTTTAAAATCAGACACCCTGCTGTTTTGTGGTATAACATATTAGAAATACACAGAATAGAAAGGATAGTTATTAAAAAAACTATACAAAATAAATTATAGAGGTCAGCTGAAAAGCTGTTAAAATAAGTCAATTTATTATGTACAAACATTTAATTCAAAGGTAGACTTCCCTTTCAACCTTTTGATCTTTTTTTGTTTTGTCATTCAGGGTAAGATTTAATTTGATTAGATAAATGATCGAATCTTATTTTTTGAAATCCACAATGGACTCCATGCGGGAACCTGGAACGGAATAAGGATGTAAGTCTTTCTCGTCAAATTGAATTGAGCCCTTAATGTTGTGAATGATCTAACCTAGCACAACACAAAAATCAACTGCAGTGGAATGTCAGCCAGTGACTGGTTTGTTCTGAATTAACTGCATTGCTGCTTTTCTGAGAATATATTACAATACCACTATGCTGTGCCACCACATTCAACAGATCTCAGTGATGGTCATTTATCAACACTGGGCATATTTGTCTATGGGCAGTAACCCATGGCAACCAATCAGATTGCTGCTTTCATTGTTATACTTGCAACTGGCTTTAAAAAGCTAATCACTGATTGGTTGCTATAGGTAACTGCCCATGGGCAAATTTGCCCAGTGTTGATAAATGAGCCTGAAAGTCTCAGCAGCTTGGGATGAAACTAAACAATACCAACAAACATTGGAAGCACATATACACATATACATGGTAACGGCAGCAGTCTGTTTTGACCACCTCATATGTATCAGATGCAAATACACCCACTCACAAACTTACTAAACACTAATTCTGAAATTGTCATTCATCTTTAAGTGTGGATGATAAACACAAGCAAACAATATGGTTACGCGATGAACTACAAATAGGCTTTATCCTTTTGGATACCAATCTGCTGACAAATACTCTTTAGTGTAATAGAAGAAAAACCGGCACTCAGAGCTCAATGCATGTGGGCAAAGCCCTGCGTGTTTATTCCAATGTAACGTTTCGGGGGCGGGCCCCTTCATCGCTGTCTGACGAAGGGGCCCGCCCCCGAAACGTTACATTGGAATAAACACGCAGGGCTTTGCCCGCATGCATTGAGCTCCGAGTGCCAGTTTTTCTTCTATTACGCTTACTACAATTAGGGTTGCCGATCCCTTGTAACTGTGCACCGGGCCAGCTTGTGCTTGAGAGGCGAGGGTGTGCTGGTGGGTTCTGGAATAAATACTCTTTAGTGCCCAGAGGGTTAACAGTGACAACCCACTTGCTGTGCCACCTAAGCCACTGCTGAGTGAGTTAAGCTGGAAACATATTACAGGAAATTGATCTCATTACATCTTGACGTCAATGAGGCATTTTACAATGTCCAATGCACAATTAAGCCTGAATCAGACTGTAAATATTGTCTGATTGCTTGAAAGGAGACTCGCTAATGTGATCGCACCCTGCTCTTCATATATTTAATTTTTAGCATAGTCTAGAAACATTAAACTCATTAGAATGATGTAATAAAAGTTTGTCCCCGTCTAGTAACCCACAGCAACCAATCAGAGGCCTGTTTTCAAACAGCCTACCAGTAAATGTTACTGCTGGTTTGTTGCTATGGTTTATTGGACAAATAGCAAACCTATGACCATGTATTACATTGTTACATATAGGGGAATATTTATTAACATTGTAGACCAACATCACCTTTAATGGGGGATTACCTATAGCAATCAATCAGATCTTTGCTTTTGGTTTCTAACTTGTAGGTGACTGTTAAGATCTAATTGCTGACTGGTTGCTATGGGCAACATGACTGGTGATGATTTGCATAACACCTTATGTGAGTGTTAAACTCTTACTTTGCAGTGCAGTGCTTTTTATATGGCACAAGGCTTTTTGGTTCCTTTTAGCCTCTCTCACCCTAACCAGGTTAGGTTCTCTGCTTCTCCAGTTAATAAACATGTCCCATAGTCTTCAAGAACTAAAACTAGCAGAACCGTCTTGCTGCAGGTACTGGGAGTTCACAGCAGATGGAAGGTTATGAATTTGATGCCCTTGGATTTATCTGCTATAATGCCTACATTAGTCTAAATCTGGGGGAGGGGTGAGTGAATTTGCAAACATTTATACACACACATATATATATGTAGTACACTTATACTTTCACGAGAACTATAGAGAAGGGTACTTCAGCGGATATTATTAGTTATACTGCTTGCTGTCTGTATTGATTTCCTACTTCTCTCTGTCCTTTCTCTTCTAGCGTCCAAATATAAAAAGACTATCTGGTAAATGCCCCAAGCCTACATTTCTTAAGCTGGCCATAGACGCAAAAATCTGATCGTAACAATCGAGGATTCCTACGATATACGGACCATGTGTGGAGAGTCTCGACATTTTTCATCCGGCGGAGATCGGTCGTTTGGTCGGATAGGTTAAAAGATTTCTGTCGGCTGCCGATAATATCTCTGCATGTATTGCCGATTGTACGATTTTCAGAGGGAGACTGTCACTAGCTTTGGTCGGACATAACTTTCGTACGATTGCTGTCAGGGGCAGAACATCGGCTGATCTGTTCTTTTCTACTTTATTTGATTGGAATGGTTAATGGCAGGTCGTGAGATGGGGAAGTCCAATCGTACGTTGATTCATACGATCGGATCTTTGCATCTGTGGCCAGCTTTACATTCTGACCTGGGTTGACCAACTGTTATTAGGCATAATGTGTTGTAAGCGTTTATGCTTAATACTATATACTGTACATTCAATGTGTACAAGACAGCCAGAAAGGCTCAGCAGTCAGTCTCCTCTCCGTAGTGATCTCGTTAGTGATGAATGGGGAAAGAAAGTTGAGTGCAGGGTTGTTGACAATCTACACAAAAGAGCAGAGCTCAGGTTACCAACCCTTTAGTCCAACCACCTGCCATGACTGCAGTTATCAACCACTCTGTTAAAATGATTATTATAGTTTTCAGCAATCGTACAAAAGGGAAAGAAAGCCTGGATTTATTACACTAAATTGGACTACAACAAACCGATCACTTGAGAACTAAGGGGATAATCCCCGGTGCCAAATGTCCAGGTGAGAACCGGGGGTCATTTCAAACCATATCAAGACAAGATTGTAATAACAGCCCCTGGGTACTTTTTTCTTTCATGTTAATAACATGTCATATTTGCACACATATGAATTTGCTTTAGCAGCTGCTCTTTATTTAACCAACAATTATTTTAACCATACAGCAAACCCCTTAATGGTCTGGGCCCTCTGTAGATATTGTGTCTGAGTTATGGTAGTTAGGCCACTCAATTTTAAATATAATTACCACTATAATTACCACTATAACTATAACCTATAACCACTATAACTATAACCCTCTAGTTATAACTAGAGGGTTATAGGCTCCAGGGTACCACCTTTCTACTGCGCCCCCCCCCATAACACAAATTCCAGCCATAACAGAGCTCGCTGGGCTCCAGCAGGTTTCTTGCCTCAGTTCTTTCGGTCTCCCAATGGATTTCACTGGCTTACAGGTCCTGCGCAGCTGCACCCACTGCTCACCCAGTAGTTATGCCACTGCTAATAGCATATGTTATTCTATGCATATTTATTACACATAGGTGTCTCTGTTACACCTATAAGTACATGAACAAGTTCAAAGCTAACTAGGAATTTGCTTAAGTGAGCTCTAACCAATAGCAGCTTGCTGTCAAAAGAACTACTGGCTTAACCCCATAAGTGCTAAATGCCAGGAGTAATACCTTTTTCAATCCCCACTAGAGCTGTGGAGCCTGCACATAAATTCTTTGAATTCGAGGCCACAGTTTATGGTACCTCCGATGCTGACTCCAACTCCACTCTGTTTTAAAGGAACAGTGACACCAAAAACTGAAAGTGTATCTAATTAATTTAAATATAATGTACTGTTGCTCTGCACTGGTAAAACTGGCCTGTTTGATTTAGAAAGATCAGTATACTTGATATAAACAAGCTGCTGTGTAGCCATTGGGGCAGTCATTCAAGCAGGGAAATGGGAGAAGGCACAGGTTGCATAGCACATAACAGATAAAACATTAGACATTGGTCATACAATGGGTGTGGCCAAAGAATTTCGTCCCACACAGCACAGCAAATCTTGTTATCCCTCTTTCCATTTTTTAAATGTTGGGAGGTATGGGATTCGTTGAATCCAAAATGCTACAATTAGTAGCTGCTGACTACAGTCTTAGTCAAGAAAAGAAAATCTATCCTGTGAAATAATTTGGGAAGCCAAGCACTCCATCTAAATGTGACAGAACAGTGATGAGGGCACTGTCTGAGGATTAATGTTGGATATCCTAAATGTCAGCTTATGTATGACATAACAGCTTAAAAATTTTAAGCTAAATTCTGCTTGGGGACTATGGGTTACAGCACCTGGAAAATTTAGCACCTATGCTAGCAAATAAGCCCCACTAATAATCAGAGAATTAAGATTCTCATAGGCACTGCTTGTATTTTTTAACAACTATTGCAGATAGACATTCCTACTATTCATCCTGTGCTCACCATTTTAGGTATTTTGGTTAGTGGCATTGCATGAAAATGTACTGTAACATCCCAGAACCGTTACACATTCTATATATGCTTTAAAGCAGGGCTCCTCAACCTTTTTTACCTGTGAGCCACATTCAAATGTAAAAAGAGTTGGGGAGCAACAGAAGCATGAAAAACTCCCTTCGGCTGCCAAAAAAGGGCTGTAATTGGTTATTTGATAGCCCCTGTGTGGACTAGCAGCCTACGAGAGACTCCACTTTGCATTATACTTTGTTTTTATGCAATTAAAACATGCTTCCAAGCCCGGAATTAAAAAATAAGCACATGCTTTGAGGACACATCCAAGGGGTTGGAGAGCAACATGTTGCTCACGAGCTACTGGTTGGGGATCACTGCTTTAAAGTGTGAGAAAGCAGATAGACTTAGTGGCCTAAATTTCAGTTTGATTGGAGTGACAATCTATAATTTTTCTTATGAATCAAATAAATATACATGAAGAAAGTGTATGTGCTGAATCAGAAGTAAGACAGTAGTTATGTAATACTGAGCTTGAGTACAACATTACCCAAGAGAGTTTAACATGACACTAATGTATAACAATTTTACACAGATTTGGTTTTAATTCTGGATTCCTTCTGGGCCAGTGTTTGGCTTTTAAAGTGCCACTTAAAAATCTAAAAATAGGTTTGTTAGCTCTCCTGCGTCAGTTCCAGTAACCAGTGAGCCCATAATTTATTTGCCTAGCTAGTCCCAAAATGGTCACATAATTAAGATAAATATGCTCTAATAAAGAACTCCATTGATGTGCTTTTATAATCTTCTTTGGACACTGATTCACCATGTGCATATGTTCCTACATGCAAACACATGTATATACATACTGTTGGAAATGACCCAAAGAATCTGATGCAGAATATATATATATATATATATATATATATATATATATATATATATATATATATATATATACAGTATATATATATATATATATATAAATATATATATATTATTTAGAGACACAATCATAATTGGCCAAGCTAGAATAAACTGGAATCTTAACTTGATATTAACTGGAAACTTTGGTGTGAATACTGGGTAAATACTAGGGCTTTATGGTGAAACACCAGACGTGGCGTTTTTGCAGCGTTTTTACGTTGCGTTTTTAAAAAAGAACAGCCAGGCATACATACGCATAAACTGCACTACCACTGAAACTAATGGAAAACACACTATGGCAATTCGCACAGGGCGCTTGCAAGCTGATATCCGCCACAGGACGCAAGTATTGGCGTTTTTTAGCAGAAACGCCAATACGTCAAAAAACTACCAAATCAATAGACTCTATGGGATCTGCACGTTTGAAACCACACTTTGAGTAAATACGCAGCGTATTTTAAATATTGCGTCCAAATTCTCAATGAGAATAATGAAAACAATCAGAAGTGCATGTTGGGAAAAGAATTCTACGTGCTGAAAAACGCATGAAAAACGCATGTTGACGGTCGCATGTGGTTTTAGTGGCATATTTATGCCTGGCTGTTCTTTTTTAAAAACGCAACGTAAAAACGCTGCAAAAACGCCACGTCTGGCCTTGCCAAAGGGTAAGTTCACACGAGGAGATTCGGGGAGATTTTGTTGCCTCGTTTTCTGAACGACAATCTCCCCAAACTGCCAAAGCGTGTTTTCCCATAGGCTATAATGAAAAGTCGTCTGCGCTAAAGCACACACGGCGATGCGTTTTCCACAGTCGCCCCAAACGCCTTCCCTCACTCTGCGCTGGCTAAAATGAAAAAAAAAAAAACGCCGGCGCTAATCACACGTGGCGATTCATTTTCCGAAGTCACCCGAAGTTTCCTCGTGAGGCAACTTCGGAAAACGCAGAGTGAGGGAAGGTGTTTAGGGAGACTGGTCGCCGCAAAAATGAGGCGATTAGTCGCCAGCCGAAGTTTCCTTGTGAGGCAACTTCGGGGCACCTTTGGAAAACGCATAGTGAGGGAAGGCGTTTGGGGAGATTGGTCGCCGCAAAAATGAGGTGATTAGTCACCAGGCGAACAAATCTCTGCAACACGCCTTCGCTGCACTAGGAACACGGTGTTTGTTCGCCTGTACTGGGAAGCGAAAGGCGATTCAGCACGTCGGACAGCGACTGAACACTCACAGCTGAGTGCCACGGGTCACGAGTTCCCTTCATCTGATCAACAGGCAGAGAGCACACAGGAAATGACAGTTGCACCCAGCGTTACTGATAAACACATGCCGATAATAACATGTATGATAAAGTGACCGGTGCCAGAAAGCGGTGCCCTAATCCCTAGTGATCGCGTCTCTGCGGCGGCTCAGCGCACAACAGCGCTAGTTAACCCTTAGTGAGAGCGGATCACAGAAACACAACAAACCCAAGGCAAACACTGCAATGAAAGACATAGGTGTACTGAGGTCTGACTTACTCAATGGACTGCACAGCATTTCCCCTAGTCCCTCATCATTCACCTTTCCCCTGTGAGTGGCTACACCAGAGACACAGGATGGTATCGATTTATTTGCAATCCAATCATCCCAGCACATAGAGACATATGGCAACACCATTTCCTCAAGGCAATAAATATTTATAGCAAATAATGACACGTGACGGCTGAACAGTTTCCAACCAGGCTGCTGCCCGAAACGCTGATAATAAGCAAAAGGGGCAAAGGTCGGGCACAGAGACAGCGCTATAATATTTACCCATAATTAACAATGCTTATTATCAGACTGAGCTCCTCTCTCCCACTTACAACTGTCTCTTCTCTGCAAATACTATCAGCCTTGCCACCAACTAAACACCCAATAGCCAACAGTGAGGCTTATTATTACTACAGACGAGAAGATGCCCCAGATCCATTGCACTTGCCTTACCGCTAATAGACTCAATCCTTAGCAGCTGGTAGGCTCACTACACCCGACTCCCTTTGATTTTATAAGAAAACATCGGCAGCAGCCGCCCTTCCACTGAGCTCTGGGAACCTAATGTGCTGTGTAGCTGGAACATCAGATAGAAGCAGCGGCACAAACAGCAGCACAAGCAGCGGCACAAACAGCAGCATAAGCAGCAGCACAAGCAGCAGGCAGCTCATGGGAGCTCTAGATGGGAGGCAGGGGCTGAGGATGTGTAAAGCAGCAGGGGGTTATCAGAGGAGAACATGTAGCTCAACTTAAACCAGATGATGAATGAAAAAAGGAAGCAGAAGAAGCAACTCACCAAGTATTGATGTAGATCAGCAGCAGCAGTAGCAGTAGGCAGCGCTGGCAGTTGTAAGGTCCATGTCTCCTGTCTATGCGGCTGGCAGAGAGGAGGAGGAGGAGTCAGGATGTAATAACACAGGTCCTGAATCATTCAGACTCAACCTGGGTCACGTGAGCTCAGTCCCTTGCATAATTCAGCATCTTGCCCTGGGGAAGGGGTTTAGGAGTGAATTTGGCTGCTTTGGGAAAAATGTCGGGACAACCTGAAAGATGGACAATGAGGAAAGCAGCTTCATGACTGCAAGAGCATATGATGCAGTAAAACACACAAATAAGTCATCTGATTAGCAAATATGTTCACATAACAGTCTCTCCCATGCTGCTTGCCAACACAAAGGCAATAGTGAAAGTACAGCAGTGCCTCTGAGCTGGATAGTGGTGTTTACAGCATTGGGGCCAATAAGAGTATTCTGTTCTTAACCCTTTCATTGCCAGTCGGTTATGGTACCAATAAGAGTATTCTGTTCTTAACCCTTTCATTGACAGTCGGTTATGGTACCAATAAGAGTATTCTGTTCTTAACCCTTTCATTGACAGTCTGTTATGATGCTTTTAGTGCTTTTTCGCATTAGAAGTTTTTCCTGTCGGAAATAGTTATTTTACCAATATTAAACTGTTGTTTTTCCAGGACACCGAAAGCTTTCAAATCTGAATTAGTGTATAATTCCATTTCTCTAACAATATACTATAGATGGTTCTAAATCCATTAGACAAAAACACAGTTTTCATCATGTAGCTAATAATCTATTATAATAATCTATTGTTTTAAATATTTTGTATATGCATGAAAACAAATTCTTCTCTGTACTGAAAAAGGAGACTTTCTTTTCTTCTCTCTAACTCTCGTCTGCTCTGGATTGAGATCAGGAAAGGAGGGGCATGAATATTGTCAGCATATAGGTGGTATTAGGAAACAGGTCCGGACTGAGAATTAAAATAGGCCCTGGCATTTGAGGTACACAGAGGCCCAATCAGCCCACACAGAGGCCCAAACAGCCCCCACCAACCCACTAAATACTGACTTTCTATGGGACCTTGTAGCAGACCCTCTGGCATTTGCCAGAACCCACAGATTGCCAGTCCGGGCCTGTTAGGAAACCATATGAGTTGATTTTGTCATAGAGAGAAAATCGAGAGAATCAAGAGAAAATAATAAGGGGCCCAAAACAGAGCCTTGAGGAACCACAACAGAAAGAGGCAGGCTAATGAAGTTATTCCATTGTAAGAGACACAGACGGAACAATCTATGAGGTAAGAAGAGAACCAGGACAGGGCCATGCCATGAATGCCAAGCAAATGGAGGGACTGGAGGAGGAGAGGGTGAGCCACAGTGTGAAAAGCAGCTGATAGATCAAGCAGTATTAGTAGTTAAAAGTGACTTTAGCTGTTAAGTGGTCATTGGTTAATTGGGTTAGACAGTTTCAGAAAATCTTTGAAGGGGCCTTGTGCAAACTGCAACTTCCGTGGCTCTGCCTGGCTCTCCTCACCCACTTAAGCATATGCACTCCGCCATCGCAGACAACAGATGCACAAATCTGCAAAAAAGTTCATCCCCCACAAAACTGCCGGGTCTACTTCCTCTATAGTTACGCCACTGATTAAATAGATGAGTTAAGGCTCATCTATTCGGGAGACACAGAACACACCGGCACAGCATGGGTATTACTAGCAGGTATAACCTTGGTTGTTTATTGTGGATGCAACGTTTCGGGGCGTGACCCCTTTCTCAAGCATCCGCAATAAACGAGCAAGGTTATACCTGCCAGTAATACCCATGCTGTGCCGGTGTGTTCTGTGTCTACGCTGCTTTTGAGGTTGTCCAATTCCTCTATCATCGAGCACCTGGGATCCGTTTGTTTCTGGACGGCCAGGGTGTGCGAGTGTAAGTCTGTTTTTTTCATCTATTCGGGAGCCCAGTGTAGGGTCCCAGAAGGGATTCGCACCACCGGAAGTCCAGAACCAGCTGTGGGAGCCCAAGGCAGGGTCCCAGGTATCTTGGGGAGAGAAGCCAGCAGCCTAGCATCTTAGTTCCTGCCAAGTGATGCCCCTCTTGGGAAGTCATGGACAGGTTCCCTTGAGCTTAGGGACAGTGTCGGACTGGCCCACCGGGATACCAGGAAAACTCCCGGTGGGCCCAGGTGTCAGTGGGCCCTCATGCTGCTATTTATATGAGAACAAAGAGGCCAAATAGATGGAATAATAGATTACAGTATGTAAAGAAAAGAGACTAGGAGAATAGAGGTGGAGTGAGGAGAGGAAGAATATTAGTACTGAGAGTGGCCCCCATGGTCTAAGGTTTTTCTTGGTGGGCCCCTAATCTAAGGCTTTTGGCTTTTTGCTTAGGGAGAGAAGTCAGCAACCCGACCTAATGGTTCCCACCATGGGATGCCCCTCTCCAGAAGTCACCAGGTGACGTAACCAGTCAAAGGCCAGAGAATGTTCCCAGGATGCTTGGGGAGCGAACCAGCAGCCCAGCCTCTCGGTTTCTGATAGGGTATGCCCCTTTCTGGAAGATACCAGAAGCCTAGGGCTGGGTCCCAGGAGCCTCAGTGAGAGAAGCCTGCAGCCTGTCCCTGTCCCTTTTTGGAAGTCCCCAGTGGGAGAAACCAGTTGTGGGAGCCAAGGGCAAGGTCAGGAGCCTTGGGGAGGGAAGCTAGCAGCCGGCTTCTGAGTTCCAGCCAGGGTACACACCTATATGGAATTCCCTGGGGGTGGAGTAACCAGTCGTGGGAGACAAGGCAGCGTCCCAGGAATCTTGGGGAGAGAAGTCAGCAGCCAAGCCTCTAGTTCCCAGCAGGAGATGCCCCTCTCAGGTAGGGTTGCCACCTGGCCGGTATTTTACCGGCCTGGCTGGAAAAAATTATGCTTGATGCCAAGTTATTAATAGGAAAAAATTACAATAATATAGGAAGGCCCGTATTTTTTTCCAGAAAAGGTGGCATCCCAACTCTCAGGAAGACACCAGGTGAAGGAACCAGCCATTGGGGCCCAGGGTAGGGTTCCCAGAAACCTTGGGGAGAGAAGTCAGCAGCCCAGCCTCTCGGTTCCCAGGAGCATTTGCTGTTCTCTGGAAGACCCCATGTTTAGGAACGGGCTGCTCAAGCCCAGGGCAAAGTCTCAGGCAGAGAAGCCAGGAGTTCAGCTTCTTGGTTCCCACCAGGGGATGCTCAACTATGGAAGCTACCAGGGGGTAGAATCCAGCCACCAGAGCCCCCGGGCAGGGTCACCATATACCTGGGTGTGTTAGAAGGACAAAGTAAAGGCAAGGTAAGGGCAAGAAAAGGGTACGGTCTTGATAGAGAACCACCCAATACCCAGGATGAGGAACTGGCTGCGAGAGCCCAGGGTCGAGGGTCCCAGGAACCTTGGGAAGAGAACCCGGCAGCCCAACCTCCTGGTTCGGCCAGGGAACTCTCTCTCTCTCTCTCTCTCTCTGGAAGTCATCATAGTGGGAGGCCAGGGCCAGGTACCAGGATAGGTTATAAGGGCAAGATAAGGGCAATATAAAAGGAAGGTCTTGATGCTGAAACACCATTCACTCAGGGTTAGTAACCAGCTGCAAAAGATCAAGGCAGGGTCCCCAGGACCTGTAAGGAACGCTAACACAAAAAAATTAATGTGCTTTAAAATAATGACAATATACTGTACTGTTGCTCTGCCCTGATTAAAATGGTATGTTTGCTTTTCAACTATAGTTTATATAAATAGGCTGCTGTGTAGGGGGCAGCCATTCAAGCACAGGAAACACAGTAGATAACAGATATTCCCATTATTTACTACAGAGCTTATCTGTTATCTGCTGCGTATCCTGTGCCTTTTCTCCTTTTCCAGCTTTGAATGGCTGCCCCCATGGCTACACAGCAGCTTGTTTATATAAACTACAGTAGAGGTTCTGAAGCAAACACACCAATTATACCAGTGTAGGGCAACAGTAGATTATATTTTCATTACTTTAAAACCCTTTCATTTTTTGGTGTTACTGTTCCTTTAAGCAGCGAGCTAGAAAATACGGCCATAGCCAATGTTCACCAGCCCAAGTTTGAACTCTCAACTACCTCCACTGCAATTGCTCTACAAAAGAAAGGGCAGACTGCCCTTTTCAACTCCCCATTGGAAGTTCCCAAGAGAGACACTGGGCCAAGCAGTGCCTATTTGCACAAAAACCCTTAGAGACGGAGGCTTTGTCTTCGGACAAGAAAGTGATCCTTCCCCATCAGTGATCCTTCCCCCAAAAAATAGGCTTCATTTTTGGAAAAGGGAGTTATCCCTCCCCCCATCATGGAGGTACCTTCATTGACTAACAGGGAAGTGGTTCCTCCCACAAATAGGCTTTGTTTTTGGACAAGAAAGTGATTCCCCCTTTATGGTAGCTCTGGGATGCCGTGGGACGTAGCCTCTAGGGTTTATTTCCCGTCTACCTACTGCCTGCAACGTAGCCATGAACTCTTATTCTATATAATTTCCTATCCTTCTATATTAGGCTACTCACAGCATGGTATGGACTAATAGACAGCTACGGCATTTAAACAGGAACACTGGAAAAAGAACGAGGAGTTTGCTGTGTTGCTGAGTCTTTCTATAGAAACTAGCACCTATAAAATAATAATTCACGGTGACACTTTTGCTCTTCTGCCCCATACAGAGACGAGACAAGCAGAAAAACAAACAATGGAAAGATACCTTTCTCTTGTAAACAGGAATATTGATAAAACAGTGGGGGACAAAGGACAAACGGAAGCCTGTTGTTAATGGGCACAAAAGTCTGTGGACACTTTTAGAACAGGTGCTAGATTCAAGGTTTAAAGCTATTTCACTTACTGACTTACTGGCATGTGCACTAAGTGATTGCCCACGGACGTCAGTCAACAGAGTCTGACAAATGTACCATTATTTTAGTTTTGTGTCTAGGCACCTTCATTTCACATATTATTTTAATTAGATTTTATAAAATCAAATGCTAAAGAGATGGGGTGGAGTAGAATGCACATAGTTTCAGTGCCAGTCGCAGTGTTGTACACAGGGCCGGGAATTGGGGGTAGGTAGAAGAGGCACCTGCCTAGGGCGCAAAGATGTGGGGGCGCTGGGCAGGTACCTACTAAAACATTTTCTGCCTACCCGATAGTTCAGGCAGCTTCCTACCCTGCGCTCTCGCTCCCATTCTCGCTCCTCCCCTCTTGCACTTCCCCCTCCCTCCGTCACTACCTCCCGTGCCCTTCCCCTTCGTAACTTGTCTGGTTATTGCGCGAATGTGCTCTTGTACATGCGCACAATTGCGAGTGTGCACTTCTCAGCGCATGTCTGCGCCAAGAGTTCTGAGCACGCACACTGGCGTTCTGTCGCTCTGTCAGCACGGCCCGGCCCTGCTTGTACAGTTAATTCTGCAGACAGGCACACAGAGTGATTTGCTTCTAATGACTATGAAGATTTTCATTCATCTAGGTCAGTGATCCCCAACCAGTAGCTCGTAAGCAACATTTTGCTCTCCAATCTCTCAGTGTCCTCAAAGCAGGGGCTTATTTTTGATTTCCAGGCTTGGAGGCAAGTTTTAATTGCATAAAAACTACGTATAGTGCCAAGTAGAGCCTCCTGTAGTCTGTCAGTCCATATAGGGGCTACCAAATAGCCAATCACAGCCCTTATTTGGCACCCCAAGGGACTTTTTCGTGCTTGTATTGCTCCCCATCTCTTTTTACATTTGAATGTGGCTCACGGGTAAAAAAGGCCAGGGACCCCTGATTTAGGTCATGGTATATATGACATAATAATTCTAAAACAACTGGAATTGCTTCTTGTTTTGAAAAATTTGCAAAGTGCAATTTTGTGGTTAATTGGCATGTTTTTAACCCATAAAACTGATCTAGAACTGAAATTCCTGAAAGGTTGGCTAGATGTTATGTACAAATGGATATAGTTAATTTTAAAGGAATTGTTCAGTTTAAAAATAAAAACTGGCTAAATAGATGGCCTGTGCAAAATAAAAAATGTTTCTAATACAGTTAGTTAGGCAAAAATGTAATGTATAAAAGCTGGAGTAACTGGATGTGTAATATAATAGCCAGAACGCAACTTCCTGCTTTTCAGCTCTCTTGGTCTCCACTGATTGGTAACCAGGCAGTAACCAATCAGTGACTTGAGTGTGGGCCACATAACTGTTGCTTTTAAATCTGACCTGCATGCTAAGGATCAATTGCAAACTCACTGAACAGTTATGCCCCATGTAGTCGCTGACTAACTCAGAGTTAGAGAGCTGAAAAGCAGGAAGTAGTTTTCTGTTCTGTTAGACTTCAGTCACTCCAGCCTTTATACATTACATTTTTGGCTAACTAACTATATTAGAAACATTTTTTATTTTGCACAGCCTATTTACCCAGCTTTTACACTGAACTGTTCCTTTAAATGTTATCCTTACCAGTCCTTTAGCTTGTGTCCTTGCCAAAAAGTACAATAGATGTAGCTGACAGGTTATCTGTTACATATTTTCATGTTTTTATTGTTCAGTTGAAACCTTAGCCTTCTTTTTAATTTTCATGTATCTTAATGACTCCACCATCTTTACAATGGCACTTTGCTCCACTGTGGACATTTTTCTTGATTTCTATGATATTCTTATTGCTTATGTTCTCATGCTTAAATCAGCATAATAAGGTCCATACATTTTATCATGAATCTAAAGGTCAGGTTTTTTTTTTTTTAACCTTTTTAGAGAGGGAGTCAAAGTATGTCAGATTCATACACGCAATTTGGTTTAGAGTTGACTAGGCAGTGTAGTAAAAGTGATCATAGGGACCAACACTGAACAGCACAGGGACTCACCCAACTCATAGGTCTGTACACAAGAGAACGCCATATCCAGATATTTTGCTAACTGGTTCTGTGCAAGTATAAATTCACATACATCATTATTCTAATCACTATTATTATTTTTGGTTTTGTTAGGCCATATTTGTGTTATCAAGGCAGCATGCCAAAGAAAATAAAGCAGGCACTATCCTTCGGTAGGGGGTGGGTTGTTTTCCTGTTGGAAAGTTTTGGGCTTGAATAATTTTTTCCTTTGAAGTGCAGAGACACAGCATGTCCAGTATAATAAAGGTCACAATAGACTATATACATTTTCCAGGACAGCTATACGTGTACAAAGGGGGGCTTTCTATTACATTTATGGGCACTATTTGGATTTTGCAAGAATACGTAGGCTTATAACATATTTAGGTATACAGCAGAACCCCCATTTTACGTTTTTTATTTTTTTAATACCGAACCGAATCCGAATCCTAATTGGAATATGCAAATAAGGGATGGGAAGGGGAAAACATTTTTTATTTCCTTGTCTTGTGACAATTTCCCTTCCCACCCCTAATTTGCATATGCAAATTAGGATTTGGATTCGGTTCAGCCGGGCAGAAGGATTCGGCCGAATCCTGCTGAAAACGGCCGAATACTTGCCGAATCCTGAACCGAATCCTGGATTCGGTGCATCCCTAGAAAAAATGGTGTAAAATCCAGGAAAATGTAAAATCAGGGAAATGTATTATGCATAATATATAGGTGGGACCATAAAACAACAATATAAAATGAGGAGAAACTTAAAATCAGGGGATGTAAAATTGAGGTACCACTGTATTAAGAAAAAAGACATACAGAGATACACTCACAAATACACACTGAGTGACCATAGATGACTCCATTCACAAAAAGAGTAAACCCCAAAATCTCTGATTTTTATATTTTCTATTATAGATTTTCTCTGCCTGTTATTATTTACCTTTTCCCTTACGATATCATCCTGTTGGGAGAATGTGGAATATTTCACTTGGTTATGGATAATGTGCACCTATTTTACTTCTTTGCAGCCCAGTAGCACATTAGTTAGTACAGCACTAAGGTATAATTGCAGGGAACTATTTTCCCAGTTAGTATGTTTCCTTTGCTTGTGTGGATTTCCTTAGGGTACTCTGGATCCTTCCATGCTCCAAAAATAAACAGACAGGTTAATTGCCACCTGATAAAACTGTCCATAGTATGTATACAGGGACTGGTGGGGATGGTGTTTAATACCTGTAAAGTGATGTGGAACATGCTGATGCTTCTGTAGCGCTATTGTAAATTGAGTGCACCGTTCTCTTTCTATGAGCTCCACTCCCAATATTGTGCTCCGGATGATACCTTAAATCTTAGGGAGTAAAACGGTGTGGAGGCAGGGTGTAATGTAACTATATGCAGGGTGCAAGAATTGGGCGCCAGTGGTTCTTATAACTAAACCAATGAACATATTTATTGAACAATACAATCCTCAGTGGAGTGTACATAATAGCAAAACAGGATCCTACAGAACAGTGGATAGGCAATACTCACAGCATCTTTGGTCAGTATTAGTCCCCACAGGGAAGAGAACATACACTGCAGCAATGAAGGTAAACCCAGCTTTCAGTCTTTTCCCTAAGTGGAACCCAGAGGAATTCTACATCCCTAAGTCTATACACTTAGTCCCTACTTCTGGGCAATTAGTATCCGGGATCTTATTCCCTCTGACTCTCCTCAGCCTTGAGCTGCTCAGCTAAATAGCCTATCTATCTGTCACTCCTAGAGTGACCTCTTAAGGTTAGTAGCCTATCCTTACTAGACCTGACCTGTCTAGGTTCCACTCGAGCTCTGCCTGCCTGCTCAGGCTACAGCCAGCACAAGATGGACCCTGAGAACATGGCTACAAAGGGTTTTATACTTTAGCACAGTATCTACTGGTCACTAATAAGAATCTCATGGACATATCATAAAGAAGCGCATTGACAGTCCCCATTAGGACTCATTTAGGTGTCTAGAACACTAAGGATTTGCCTGCCTTCTTAACTAGGGGTGGCTATTTTACACATCCCTACACTTCATAAACAAAGAATAGTACTAATATTTTACTGATCAGAATGCCCAGTGTAATTGTTGCTGTATTACATTTCCCATTGTGTAGAAGTGAGACTCTCAGAGAGAAAGTAAAAGAGAGAAATGGATGCTTGTGTGTAAAGCACAATACCATATAAAACAAAGTTGACAATTCCCAGCCTATCCATGCCAATGCTGCTGTATCTCAATGATTATTATTTGCATATTTAAGCATAAATAAGTTAGTGGCATAATGACTATTGATTGCAGTACAGATTTCCCGCCAGTTAAAATGAGCTACAAAATTAGATGCTTACAGATGTCCATAATTAAGAAATCAGACATTTCTTAGTGTGTTTAGAAATAAGAAACAAAAACATCAATTACCCAAACAGATTAGTCTTGGATGGCAAATTTACATTTTCCCAATATACACAGCACAGTCCTTTTCATCTTGTGTACAGAGTAGAGGGTACGCAAAGCATCCACTGATTTTCCATGCATGGGATTTTACCAAATCTCTTTGTTTGGAAACCTTGGCTAACAAGCAGATCTTATCATTTATGCCAAGTTTTACTCCAAGTTTACAACATGCTGTGTACCTACCCTAACGGGGTCCAATGAAACCCTGGACTGCACCAGTAAAATATAAAGACCTCTGTTATATTTGAATGGTCAGGTTTACTGTAGTGTGCACTTAGTGCTGCTCACAACAGATATAACTAAGATAAAATAATCACTCTAATATTATGTGCAAATGATCCACCTGAGGGATCACTCAAATGGGATCCTTTTAATGGGAATACCGTATTTGTGTATACAGGTATGGGATCTGTTATCCAGAATGCTGAGTTGAGTTTTCTTAATTTGCAACAGGTAAGGCCAATAGTAGAATACCAAGATGAAATTATAATTCTGCATTTTAATCAAGCATTAATCTAATGGTCTATATTCAATATTCAGTGTAGTTTAATAAAAGAAAATACAATATGGAGCTAAACAGTGACAGGCCCATGTACAGGGTCTGTATAAAAGGACTAATGAAGCTGTTTTTGTGGCAGGAGGTGCTCTGTATTCCCAGAAATATCCTTAAACGAGGCTAATAATAAAAAGTTAGTATAACAATCTCTACTGTTGTGGGAAGATTTTGGCCAGATGTCAGACACTGGTAATTTCTTCAATTTAGCTAAAGGCATGATTGATTTTGGGCACTGATATCAGGCCTGTCTCATTCTGTTTGACCCTCACTGTGTGCATTGGAGGATTTTCGTACTGAAACAGGAAAGGGTTTTATCAAGAAAGGCAGCATTTGCTTTCACTGGGTATCACTTGCAATTAGTACACGATGAAAGCGTTTTATATTTTCTACCATTAAAAAAAATTACATTTTAAAAATAGGCTATTTTAGGTTTTGACCCTTCATTTCCCCAGTACAGTTTATCAGGCCAGAGTGTTGATTTCATAAACTGTTACAATGTGATACAACAATTAATACATTTCTAAGCAGCAGTTGTAGCATGCTCATGGAGCAACAGTTCATTCATTATTTCTGGTATCCTGGTAAAGTTACCATTTTCTAAAGTGCAACTCATCTTTTACAGATGGCATATACTGTTACAATGGTGCTAAAGCGGATAAAACACAATTTTGTGTGCATGGTACAGGATAGCTTTGTTGAGAGGATTCTCAGAATTGTTACATGTGTCTGGAGAACATTTTGTGCCAGTAATAGAAAATATTTTATCTAAAGAGCTTATTTCCTTAGTTCAATCTGTGTCTCCGTGGTCGCTGATAAATGACAAATGTCAGTATCTTAAAGGGGCCTAAGGGGCTTAAGGGCCTTTTCTCTATACAATAATAACACATTTACTTTCCTTAAGTAATTTACAGAGTGCAATATGGTAGGTTTTAATTACTAGTCTTGCATTTCCTAGCACATGAAACGAGCTGCTAAAGAGCAGTGGTTACTTACCCGACATTAGATCTACTCTTACCTAAATGAGAATGATAAGTGCAAAAAACAGAGCACCAAGTAAGCCAATATAAAAAGGTCAAAATGTATTTGGTGAACATTAAAAATGACAAATTACAGCAGCATGTCTAAGGTTTTGGCTGCCCGCTGAACGTGTTTTGTGGCTCCCCGCCATTTCATCAGAAGCTGTCAGCCTCCCTGCACCTTCCTTAAATGTGTACAACCCCCCCCAAACATTTACCCTATAGAGTGACGTTAGACATTAGATCTATTCTCACCTAAATGAGAATGAGTCTTAAAACAAGGCTTCACAAGAAACAGTTGTGTTATGAAATGTTCTTTATAGTAGCAGGTTTTGTTTATTGCTTTCCAAAGTTTTATTGCTTTCCAAAGGGCTGGGGAACAAACAAGAAGGGGGAGAAAGTATAGGTACATTTTGATGGAAAATGCCTTCTGCATTTTTCAGTGATTATGCCCTTCAGTTTAGTAAAGGGAAAGGCATTTTCATGAGATTTGTTGCCTGTAGGTAGTGCAAGTTTCCTGTAGGTGACAAAACTCCTTGTGTGTCATAGCTTTAAGATCCAATCCTTTCTAGAGGGAAGGCTCACTTACATCCTTTGCATAATTAATGTCTTCCTAATATAGTCAAGACAATAGTGTCCATTATACCCAGTAACCGGGGCTTTGGTTTCTAGGCCTGATGGTTTCATATGTGTAATATATATATATTTAAATATATTTCCACTGAACTCACCAGCATAGCCTGCAGTTAAAAATTGGGTTTGTTAGGATCTGGATTAAACCACCAAGCTACATAGTATAATTGAAAGGCTAGAGCTCCCCCTCTTCCACTGGAGCCTTCAATTTTGGCCCTAGCAACTTGAGGGGATTTCTGGCCCAAAATAAATTATGCTTGTAAACGTTCTATCTGAGCAAAAGTTAGTTTGGTAATGTAGGTGGGTTAATTATGAAGAATTACAAGAAATTTCCATTAATTGATTCTGCCCCAGATTGTCAGTGGGATGGACACCCATTGATTTAGCAATTGCTTTTACTATCCCAAGGTACTTAAGCAAATTGAATTCTCATCTCATCTATAGGGAAACTACTAGATTTTCCAAAAGTGTCTAATGCCAGGACTACCTGTAATGATGAGTCATTTAGATATAAAACACATTATTAGCATTTTGAGAGATACTCTATTTTACACTTCCCAAGTAGAGGATGCTTAGGAGAGCCACAGATAAGACTTTCTAATAGCTAAATGAACAAGAGCGGGTAGAGTGGGCATTCCAGTCAAGTACCCTTCTTGCTCATATTTACCCATGCTACTTGGGATTGATACGCTCAATGTGAAGTTTAGAGAGATGATGCCTTGTTGCATGTTTTATGGAAAAATAGCAGTATTTTCAATGCTTTATGGCTGGGAGTCTAATTTCCAGCTTTAATAGTTTAATAGTCTTTAAAGTTTAACTGCTAATGTGCTGCTAATGATTTTTAAAAGCAAAACTTGGGGAGATTTCTGTTATGATATTTGTCACAGGGAAAGGCCTTCATTAAATTAATTAGAAGCATGGGAGTGTGAACTTAAGATAGCTATGTACACCCAGATTGGCTTGGGCAGATTTTACCCAACTGCCTGGACAACTGACAGATTATACAGTGATCCATCATCCTGTGGATCAAGTGTGTGAAGCAGTGGCAGATGTAGACGTAAAAAGAAATTCCACTTCACTTCCTACACCCTGTTGGCATGAATGAATTGAACAATAACATTTGACTGATCAATGTGTAGGATCAGTGGTATGATATCCACCAATTCTCCCTGCAAGATGATTGGTCAGATCCCATGGAGGATTACCCAGTGTTTGACTGCTTTTAAAAGAAAAATATCAGCAAATTCATACTGCACTTTAAAAAAGAACTAAAAAGAGGAACAATATACATTGTAAGGGTTTGCTGACTTCCTAGGAGATACCCACCTACCTGATAGCCACCTACCTAATGTGACTTAGAAACAGATTTAAAAATAACTAAATATAAATAAATAAAACTCATATATTATGGTTACAGATTAATGGTTTAACTACAATGCTACACTAGTTAAACCTTAGGTAGCATAAGGGTACTACTGGCACCAGCGCCAGGGCTATACATTCATAAATGGAAATATCCTGACATTTTATGACTGGGATTAATGCAGTGGCACAGAGGAGAAGCCAAGGCAATGGTTTGATTTGCAGAGAGGTCTGTTCATATCAATGTAGTCCCCTGCCCGGAGAGTAAATGTTCAACTTGCAAGCACATCTCTTGGGAAACTACTAAACTGACCACATGAAGTAACCACACATCAAGGCCTAATTAGGCTGAAGCTATAGCAGTGGGCTATGTCTCTAGCAAATCAGGATATGGTAATTATTATCCGACATTACACCTATTCTGTTCAGTGATATGTAGATTCTTTTCACATAACACTGTGGTAGGTTATTATTTCTTGTCAAACATAAATGGTAACACTGTTCTTTTTAATCCCTCTATAATTATGGCTGTCAGTAAGTGTTGTTATGTGTTAAAACACATTTCATTTTTCAATGAAAAACCTTTATCATTTTCAACTTTTTAAAGCATAACAAAATACTGTGAAATATATTTCTACAATCCCACTGGGAATGTTAACCGGGCCAGGGATGTCATACTGTATTGGCAGCTCTAAAGCTGTCCTGGAGTAGAACTCCCAGAAATTGAATCCTAGGCTAAATCGTAAGAGCTGAGCTTGCATGAGATGGATTAAGCACTTGCCTTTGGGCAAGGGAGGAATTGGGGCCTCTACAGGCAATATGGGTCACACCACTGCTAAGGCAGAATTATCCAGCTGATCATGATAAAGGATATGCTAAGGCATAAAGCCTCATGAGTCATGACTGGATACTTCTTACATACTTATTTTTAATATACACAGGTCTCTATCACTAAATACAGTATTTATTACATTTCTTTTATTAAACATGTCTTTCTGTTCTGCAATACATTTCAACCTCTGCATTTATTTTCCTGCTTCTTTAAATATACAGAATATGTGTGTGGGCCGTGTGAGGAGAAAGGCCTGAGGTCTGAAGTCCCTGATCTATGGGTATAAATCATTCATTCACAATATGTCTTTTGTTCTTTTAAAAGAGGCCCTTCTGGTGCTGGGGTCCAGAACAAATACCCTAAAAACTGGTATTGGTAACCAATTCCATCGTTATAGATCTTATTCTAGACATATTCTGACATTCCCTAACCAGATAATTCAACTGTATAACCTTAGCAACAGATTTTATATTTAATTAACCTCATATACAGTAAGTAATTGATTTTCTGTGCACTGAATGGCATTGTTATTATTAAAGCCGTCTGCTGTTGATACCATAGCTTGGATATAGTTCCATGATCATTCCTAAGTCTATTTCCTGCAATGGATAACGCAGCCAGGTACTGTAATTTATCACATTACTTGACCCAGATGTCTCAGCCTTTACCCATGCCAGAAATGTATTAAAATTGAAGAAAGAATTGCACAGGCCAACAGGCAAACATCTGTTCACCTAAATCTCCTCATCAATCTTGCATCCCCAATAATGAAAACATGGTGTCTGATTTAGACATTAATACTTGTTGCCAACATATGTTGAGCAAACTCCAAGTTTCATTCGATTGATATTGTAAAGTTTTGAATTTCTATACTTATGCAGGGGTGTTATTTAAAGTTACTGGAGCCGACTGATTTAAAGTTGAACTTTAAAAATATTAAATTGTGCTTTCTACACTCCTGGGCTCCACAGGCCATGCTTTCCCTATTGCTAAACTACTGCAATTTAGTAAAATAGGACTAACTGACCTAGAATTCCTCTTTTGTATTCTATACAGCCATTTTATCTTTTTGTACTTCAGGGCAAACCTTACACTCAAAACCTTTCCCAAGGGACACTGAGCAGTAGCTGATCCTCTGATAAGCAACGAATGATGCAGAAATGATAAGACTATTTGTAAATGCATTTTTAGCCTAGAATTGAAATAGTTTGTATTTTTACCATCCCTTCATACAGCTACGACACAAAGAATGGAAGTCATACTATATTACATACCTTGGATCCTGATTTACCACAGTATATTTAAAGTTCCCTTCTCACAGCCTGAGATATGCCACTCTCTCCTCCCCCCACTTGCTTTTATGAGGTAGAAGGGGCTGAGAATGGGCAAGCATGCAACAAACCCTTCACCGTTCTTGGCCCCATGCCCCCTCCCCCAGAGTAGGGTATTTATACCACTGCTGTGGTAAAAATTTTAATATTTTCTTTGAATTAATTGAAGGAATTATGGGAAGCAGGTAACTGTGATATGGAATAGAATTAAAGGGCCCTCACAACAGTGTGGAGGAAGGGTGCAATACAACTGTAACAGTGAAAGAATTGGTGCCAGGGGTTCTTGAACAATAATTGAACTGGTTTATTATAACAACTCCACAAGGGAGAATAATACAGTAATACAAGCAAAATCAATTGATAATCAAATATACTCACAATACAGAACAATAGAATAATCTTCCCCCTTGTAGCTAGGGTTGCGACCTTTTCTGGGGCTGGAAAATGGACAGGTGGTAGGCTGGATAATGTCAGAGGTGGTGGAAGGTCCATTGATGTCAGGGACTTTGGGAGTGGGACTGATGACTTCGGGACAGGACTAATGACCTGGTGATCAGCAATTGCCTGATTGCCATGTCATTATTTTCAATTTCCTGCCTGGATTTCCTAGTTTGGAAATCCGGACAGGAAGGTTTCAAGGACGGCCCAGTATTTGGGCTATCAAAGAGAAATGTGGACAGATGGCAACCCTACTTGTAGTACTTGAGAGGGGAAGATCACACTGTCCTCCCAAAGTTTCTCTTGTGTTCTCGGGGGACACCTCTGATGTAGAACCCAGGTGGGAATCTAGCTAAATCCCTGTAACCTGGCTCTTGTTCCCTGTCTAGGCCACAATTCTAGGCCACAATGCTAGGCCACAATGCCCTTGGGACTCTAATCCCTGCTAATCTCCTCGGTGGAGCCCAGAGCTGCTCAGTCTATGAATCCTACTCCTGACTGGCTCTCCTAGAGAGACTATTGAAGGGTCTAACTGATACTTACTTAACCCTATGCTCTCCTGGGATTCCACTCCTTCCCTCTTCTCCCTTGGGGAAGCTGCTGGCAAAAAGCCCCTAGAGCTGCATGGCTCAGCCCTTTATATTACGGCACACTGACACCTTATGGGCAAACCCAGGGTAGCTATACATAGTAACATAGTAAGTAAGGTTGAAAAAAGACACACGTCCATCAAGTTCAACCTTTTTTTTTTTTTTTTTACTATATTATTTCTGCCTAACTGCCAGTTGATCCAGAGGAAGGCAAAAAACTCATCTGAAGCCTCACCAATTTGCCTCAGAGGGGGAAAAAATTCCTTCCTGACTCCAAAATCCAAAATCAGACTAGTCCCTGGATCAACTTGTACTATGAGCTATCTCCCATAACCCTGTATTCCCTTACTTGCGAAAAAGCCATCCAACCCCTTCTTAAAGCTATCTAATGTATCAGCCTGTACAACTGATTCAGGGAGAGAATTCCACATCTTCACAGCTCTCACTGTAAAAAACCCCTTCCGAATATTTAGGGGGAACCTCTTTTCTTCTAATCGGAATGGGTGACCTTGTGTCAGCTGGAAAGACCTACTGGTAAATAAAGCATTAGAGAGATTATTATATGATCCCCTTATTTATACATAGTTATCACATCACCCCTTAAGCGCCTCTTCTCCAGCGTGAACATCCACAATTTGGCCAGTCTATCCTCATAGCTAAGATTTTCCATACCTTTCACCAGCTTAGTTGCCCTTCTCTGTACTCTCTCTAATACAATAATGTCCTGTTTGAGTGATGGAGACCAAAACTGTACGGCATATTCTAGATGGGGCCTTACAAGTGCTCTATACAGTGGAAGGATGACCCCCTCCTCCCGTGACTCTCTGCCCCTTTTAATACAGCTCAAGACCTTATTTGCCCTTGATGCTGCTGACTGGCATTGCTTGCTACAGCCAAGTTTATCATATACAAGGACTCCAAGGTCCTTTTCCATAATGGATTTGCCTAGTGCAGTCCCATTAAGGGTATAAGTGACTTGGATATTTTTACATCCCAGGTGCATGACTTTACATTTATCAACATTGAATCTCATTTGCCACTTAGCTGCCCAGATTGCCAGTTTGTCAAGATCATATTGCAAGGATGCCACATCCTGGATGGAATTAATTGGGCTGGATAGTTTTGTGTCATCTGCAAACACTGATATATTACTTACAACACCCTCCCCTAAGTCATTAATGAACAAGTTAAATAAAAGTGGACCCAATACTGAGCCCTGGGGGACCCCACTAAAAACCTTACTCCAAGTAGAGAATGTACCATTAACAACCACCCTCTGTACCCGATCTTGTAGCCATTTTCCTATCCATGTGCAAAAAACTTCATTAAGCCTAACAGACCTTAGTTTAGAAAACACTCGTTTGTGGGGCACAGTATCAAACGCTTTGGCAAAATCCAAATAGATAACCCCCACTGTCCAGCATCTTACTTACCTCAAGATAAAATGCAATCAAATTCGTCTGACATGACCTATCCTTCATAAAGCCATGCCATTCACTAGGACAAAATTTTGAATGTGATCCCTTAACAAGCCTTCAAATAATTTGCCCACCACAGATGTCAAGTTTACTGGCCTATAATTGCCAGGCTGAGATCGTAATCCCTTTTTAAATATTGGAATAACATCAGCTTTTCTCCAATCCATAGGCACCATACCAGATGAAAGTGAATCTGAGAAAATCAGAAATATGAGTCATGGAATTAATCCCTGTATTAACTAAGGGTCCCCTTGGTGACCAATCCATTATAAATAGAGATGCATTTATCAGTCCCCTACATCTGTCTTTCCTTTTTCCATACATAAGAAATAGGTCTAGAGGTTATGACCCCAACCCCAAGATTTAGAAGGGCTACCTCAGTACAAATAATTACATCTTTATCACTGAAAAAACATTACTATGAAATAACTATAATGCAACATGAAAATGTTAAGTAATATAGTAAGAAACGTTTGGAAACCAGTGATCTTTAAAGGAGAACTAAAGCCTAATTAAAGAGGAAGAGCCGAAATATTGTACATTATGTTTTGGGCTTCTGCCCCAGCCAGAGGTAACAAAAGCCCTAACAACACAGCTCTTTATCAGTAAATATCCGTGTAAATTGAAGTCTTATAAGACTTAGACTGGATATTTTCTGACAATTTTAGCCAATATTTTTTCACAGAGTACTAATAGAAAGGGAATACAGGAGGCCACTAATGACCTATTAGAAGACCTTCCCACATTAGATGGGTCTTAGCTGCTGGCAGTAGATCCACACACTTGTAAAGTAGACACCATGATTAATTAAAAGATCCATGAAAAGGCACTCATTGGATAGAATATATATAATTTGATAACTAAAGCTGCTGCTGTTAAGCTTATTTAGCGAACATGTCAGTCAATGTCAAAAATAATGTGATCATTTGGAAGCAATAATTGAATGCGCATCTACTGCAGGAACCCACATACATTGTAGTGTGGCAGGATTTTTCTCCAGCAGCTCAGTGCAAGTTGAATATTATCACATACACACACAGGAGCATACCCAGCCCCAGGCTATTAGAAACAGCTGCATTATACTTACACTCACAGCATTTGTTCACATTGGGCAACGTTTCATATTTAGTCATCGCATTTTACGCTCTGTAATAATATGAAAGGAACATGAAAAATATGTACGTTTTGGCAATATAACAAGTTGTCCTGGCAAACCTTGGTCGTAAGGCATAAGGTAATCAGACAGTGTAGAGCACAATTATGTAAATATATATAATATATCTAGGAGGGTAAAGGTTTTGCTAACCTTTATGTTCTTTGGTTTAATTTTTCCTATGTGAACGCATTCTGCTGCCAGTTCAGTGACTGGCCAGTAGATGTCATTATAGAAAAGGGTAAAGCTTTTCCTATGCCCCAGTGAAAGTGTTAGCCAGCTAGGCTGGGCCCTTTTTCTCATAGGGGAGGGGGAGTAGTTCCCCAGAGGTTATAAAAAGGGATGTTGCCATGTGTTCTGTCCATCCATTGTACCCATTGGAATTGGGGTGTGCTACTTGGGCCTGAGGTGAAGGTAGGCCTCAGTATAGAAGTAAGTGAGCGTCAGGCCAGAAACTGTAATAGGTCACTATAGGAGTGACAGATAAGTTCAGGAAAGTTAGTGAGCAGCTAAGGCTCCAACGAGGAGTGCAGTGAAGGGTTAGTACCCTGCGGTGACATTGCTGCCAGGTTAGGGACTCAAGTGGTTAAGCTCAGGTATAGAGAGATACTTGGAGTGTAGAACCAGCTGTGAGGTCGCCTTCAATGTGCACCAAAGGCAGGAAAGGCGGCTCAGTTCACAAAGCTGATTAACAAAGGATCAGACATTATCTGTGAGTAATACATTTGTGTAAATGACCTGCTGCCACTACTTGCTTCTTGAAGTGTACCACCAGTTCAATAAATGTTCTGCTGTTTTAATGAACCACTGGTGCCCAAAGTTTATTTGATCAAGAGTAAATATTATACCAAGTGGTAATCCCTTCCTCCATACCATAAGCAAGGGCCCCACCTGAGGATAAAGAGTCTAATTATATTGTGCCTACTGGGAGTTGCTGGGAGTTGGACCCCTTACCCGGGTACCAAAACCAGTGGATAGTAACAAGGGAAGGTTTAGGAAGACCCTGACCCATCCACCTGTTACATATATAAGATTAGAGAGGGCACACACGGATTATAGTTAAAAGAAAAACTTCCAATGGTACACAGCATTCACAGGAGTTAAAAAGTGAACTAAATAAAATATGTCAGCGTTAGGATCTTTCAACATTTCAGTGCAGATTCTGGAACCTTGAAAAAGGTCCCAGAACCCATACTGAAATGTAGATGAATAAAAATCTGTCTATCTATGCTGTCCCACAGAGACACCACAAAAACACTTCAGGAAACAGGAGTGAGGAGTACAGGGAGGGTTCAGTTATATAAGACCATCTGCATTCACATTTCTAAAAAGTTACACCATAACAACCAAAGAGGTTTAGTAATGTTTTCCACAGATATTGGGCAATTAGGGTCTATCTCACAGTCACAAACTTGTCAAGATGGTGAAACATAATTCATTACTCCACAGTGTTCAAGCTCAAATACTGAAGCCCAGATATGTTTAATCATGTAATGTTCCCCATTATGTAAAAACACTGTGCAAACGTACTGTGTGCAATCTATAGGAGTCAAGCAATTGCCATTGTTCGAGAATGCAAAGTAACATCCTTACATGACAACTATGTGCACATGTCCATGGGTCACATCTTTGCAAGGTCTAGCAATATTTAAAAAGAACAACGTTTAATAGATAATTTTGTTTAGCATTTTGTTTGAATGTATAATCCCTTCAGCCAATGTAGAAAACATGCAAAATGTTGAACCCCCCCACACTCAACAGTATCAGTTACAATGCATTTTGTGTTCAAAATGTCTAGATCACAATATTGGGGCTGTACAATCTGCACTTCTGGATCGCATTAAGATAAGAACAAGGAAGGTTCTAGTGAGGTAATTATTTTTTGTAATTTTCCTGACATCTCTTTGTAGAAGGTTTCAGTACATGAACCCAGGATTTCTTGGGTTCAAGGCACAATAGCTTAATTTTTTTCGATCATTTTGTTCTTAAATCTATGTTCTGCAAAATGATAGCTGTGCTCATATTATTTGGTGTCATGCCCACTTCTTATTCTCCCTTTAAAAGGAAATGGGTGCAAATAAATTAAAAATTTAGTTTTGCTGAGTTAACAGATACAGTAAATATCAGTGCTTTCCTGTGTCTGCTGTGGATTATTCTTGTGTCACCGGCTCATGTGTACTGAGCTAACATGAACAGATATTCTCTTTAAAGGAAAAAATTATCATATATTATTAAGTTTGGTTAGCATTCACTTTGGTAGAATATCTTGTTTATTTTGGTCAGGGGTAATTTATGAAGTTCACGCAGCGCATTTTTTTATTCACTAATGGTTGTATTGCTCATGTTTTTTCCTGAACAGTAAAAAATTGCACTGCTGTGCCCGGCTTTCCGTTTTTTGCGAATTCGCATTGCACAAAAATATTTACATATGGCTCGCAAATAAGATGGGTGTTTGTGTGAGTGCAGGCACTATGCCGGGTCATTGTGCAAGAAAATAGTGTTGACAGTAATTACATTCGCAACTTAATGTCCCCATAGACGCAAAGATTTCTCTTGCCGAACGACCAGTTTTAGCAAAGTCCGACCAATCCTTCTAAATTATCGTGCGGTTAGTAGGATTGGAACGATCGTACATCTTACTATTTTTCGGCCGACATCTGTCAGGAAATTGATTGGCCAGGTTAAAAAATCTTTGTCGGTCCCAGTGCAATCTACCTACTGTATGTTTGCAGGGCCAAGCAGGCAGCTGCCCTTTGTTTTCCTGGCAAATTGGTCTTTTTAGTTGATGGACAATTGGTACGATCGTACGATCGTTCCGAGATAATCGTGGTCTCACAATGATGATCGGATCTTTTAAAAATCTATGGGTAGCTTTACAAAAACTGTTTTGCGATAGATTTTCTCTCCACCAAAGTCATGGCTTAACTCAAACGCAGAGTGTTCGTATAAATATTTGCAATATGCAATGATGCCATATTTAAAAAGCCCTTATGGACATTTGCACTGCAAATAAAAATTTGCAATTCTGTTTGCACATTAAATACACAACTCTCATTCAGCTTTATAAATATAACCACACGCAGGGAAATAAGTATGCTGTGCGAATCATTCTGCGCTGCGCAAATTTTATAAATGAGCCCCAGTGAGTCTTGTGTAACTGCATATTTGTTTTTAGTCAATCAAAAGAGCAAATTTGTGTCTTGTGAAGGAGACACGCGTGAGGTGGTGCGAAACGCGTAAGGTGGGCCATGTGGGGTCAGTATGTATCATAATACTTTTTAATAATGTGAATAATAAATATTTATTTTTACTGAAGATGAGCCTTGGGACATATATCTTTTGTGGATTAATTGCCTTTTGAACCAGGGCATGTCCTTCTGGCTCTGCCTTAGGCTACTGGACTCCTGATGGTTCTTGTGAATGGGAACAACGATACCTCCACAGACATCAATTGTGAAAATGATGGCTTGTGTGTTAGAATTAGGGATGCACCGAACCCAGGATTCCTTTCAGGATTCAGCCAGGATTCGGCCGAATCCTTCTGATTGGGCGAACCGAATCCGAATCCTAGTTTGCATATGCAAATTAGGGACGGGGAGGGAAATAGCTTGACTTTTTGTCAAAAAATAAGGAAGTAAAAAATGTTTTCCCCTTCCCCCTTGAGCTCTTGCTCAAAAAACACAATTAATGAATAATGAAAACCAACTTCAGATAGTCTCAGACAATCACTCTGACATCATGCTAAAAGTTAATTTAAAGGTGAACGACCCCTTAAATAAGGTACAGTGCAAGGTACAGACCAGAATTCATTTGTGTATTTTTTCACAAGCATCCTGCATTAGAGGGGAACTAAGGTCAATAACTATGCTAAATGAAACAGGCAGTTTGAAGTTGGATTACATGTCAGAATGTGCTTGACCTTCTAGTAGCTGGAAACTATCATTCTCAGAAACAATAACAGCTAGGGTATTGTGGCATGTTGACACAACCTGATATTAGTGCCAATGTATCAAATAACCATTAGTACAATTGTGTCTGTCTGCTTAAAGGAGACCCCTCCAGACATAATTAATAAGAAATGTCCTTTGCAATGTATTTCTCTCACACTGGATCTTGTGGGGTTAATGAGGTAGCAAAATGATGCAATCTATTTAGAAGGCAAGTCTGAAGGCAAGTGCCACTTATACTCTATTTATGTTATAATATTAAGTGGAAAAATGACTTTAATTGGAAATCGAATTAAACCTGACAGTAGTCACAAGTCTTCCAGCAGGTGCCGTCTTTTTAATCTATGTTGATTTAATACACAGCAGCAGGTGACAGTTATTAAGGGTGTACCATACGCCAGTGTTGATCCAGTGTTGAGAAAAGAAAAGGATTCAGACAATGTCATGTGAGGGGCAAAATGGGTGGGAGGGGTAGGCTATTTCCCCACCAGCTGAAACTGCTTCACTTATTATTATTATAGTTAATAGGATGTTAATGGATATTTCCAGAAACCTATATGAGGGCACTTTTTTCCACCTGTGTCTTATAACAGGCTAAAGTTATTGTAACTTTATATATTTATATTCTATTAATGTACGATAAAAACATACATAAAGCTATACATTTTTCCGCGAATTTTCGCTGGCGTTTCACAAATTTATTCGCTGGCGGTGAATCGCGCAAATTCGCTGCAAATTCGCGCCAGGCGAATAAATTCACCCATCACTACTCATGAGGAAACTTCGGGTGACTTTGGTAATCCAAAGCATTTCTTATGCCACCCCTGATTATAGAAATATAATCAGGGGTGGCCCTATAGTCTAGAGACCCAGTGTGTGCACCAAACCTGACCCAGAGTAGAGAGCTTGGGTGCAAACACGCCTGGTTCTACACACATCCAGACCCAGCAGCAGCCTAGAAAGGGGACCTGTGAAGTGGTGTAACTAGAATGTGCCAGGCCCCCCTGCAAAAAAATTTTCAGAGGGGCCCAGCGCACTCCGATCCCCATCCTCCCACCCACTCACAGCCTCCGCCCACTTCCCACACTGACTCTGCCCACACTCCTGGACTCCATCCAGCCCCACCCATTAGCCACCCTGTGCCGACTTGCGGCTGGGGAAAGGATTCTTGTAGTCCAGTCCGTAATCCTTTTTCCCTGGGCCCCCCTGCAACTGCGGGTCTGCTTCTTCTATAGTTACGCCACTGGGACTGTGTGGAAGTAAGTTAACGTAGGGACTCCACATGTCATTAACCTGCCACTAAATATAATAAATATATCAGGTCATGGGGTAAACCCATTTTCCCTTTGTCTTTCTGAACTCTCGGTGTTAAATGGAGCATTTAAAGGGTGAAAAGTACAAAATGTACAGCCAGCAAAAGAGGTGGGTCTTTACGCCTTGATAAAGCTATCACTGCGAAACGCGCGTCGGCGTTTGGAATCCTTTTAACTTAAAATTTTAGAATAATTTCGGTCTTGGGAAACGGAATAGAAGGGGTGGGAAAGCAATCTACTTCTACCTAGTGCTCGGGTATCTCTCTTTTCTCTGCTGCTAAAGCTCACAAGAGCCCGTGGATTTGTGGTTTTTTAGGCTTATTTAGCTTCTCCACAGAATAGGATTTAGATTAGCAAACAAGACCACAAGTCCCGGATACTCTGCCTCCTTATCTTTGTGGTGTCCCAGGGATAGAAAACAATTTAGGTAGCAGTTTTTGGGACAACTCCACCCTCTGCAATTTTCCATTTCTTGCTTAAAACCTTTTTAACCTGAGCATTCTGAGTGTTTTTAACAATTATTTATCCCATTAATTGTGGTCCTCCTTATATCAACTACACCATTTATTATCTATTTATTATTAATTACTTGGCACTGTCTAGCACTTTATAATCAATTAATTTGGAAGCAATTATGAATTTATGGTAATTGCCATCTTATAATAGTCTAATCAGCACTTAAAGCACTTTAGTATCCTTATTCTAATTAATTCCCTGGTCGGATTGGTTGTGGGTGAAAACATAAGGTACCTGATAATACACTGTATCATAAGGCTATTTATTTGTGTGGAGTATTAATTGTATCAAGTATTTATTAACCTTTAAGTTAAAGTATAATCAATTGAATATATTCTTATAGCACTTGCACTTTAATGTAATCTTAATTTGTTTAAACCAAGCACATTATTAATTTCATTGGTTAGTGATTGCCTTCAGCAATCACAAAATACGTTATAGGTAGTTTAACATTTGAGGAACTGCTGTACGAGTGGGAGGCAATTGGGGTTCTTTTTCTCCTGTTTATAGAATTAATTGAAATCACTGACTTAGGTCAGACCTCTGCCTCCGCCGTGGGTTTAAATTAAGTTTAAAAGGATCACCTTGTTTTTGGGTCTTTAAAATACTCACAGCCACATACAATTCTATAACTGATTTTCTGAAGGATGGCTTTGGAGACGGCACAGATGGAATTTGGAAATTGCTGAAGTCAGCAGACTCAGCAAGCTAAACCTCCTGTTAGTGATTTTCACACAGGGAATATCTTTTCTTCTGATCTTACCTGATTATTGGCCACTTAATATGTCTGCCATTTCCTATATCTCAAGTAAATGGAACCCCCGTGATAACATGAAAAACCCTTCTCCAATGGTACAATAGACAGATAATGAATGTGATGATTTAGAAACGCTTTCACCTGTGACATGTAGTGCTGAACAGGGCAATCATCAAACAAGTGGAGACCCTATACAACTATGAAACACTGTGATAATAAGGGAAGTTTAAACTATGATTCTCTGGCAATCATTTAGCTTGGGACAACCCACCCTCTGCATCCATATCCAGTATCAGAAGGTTTTGAAATCCAACTTGAGGCCCCCAGCTGTTTTAAACTATGCTCATAACATATTAATCCAGACAGTAGCCTTATTGTGCACCAACAACTGTGGAACTTTACATGATGTGGTTACTTTCTAAGGTTTCATTGCAATAAAGGTCTTAAAAAGTATACTAACATATTATCATTTTTCAGCCCATGGGGTAGCTAGAAGCAGCCGGGCCTCACTGGTAAATGTTATTAGGGCCCTCCTAATACAACAAGATTACATTTACACATTACCAGCTAATTTAAAAACCTTCATCTACACATACATTCAGAATAATTCCGGGCCTTAACCTTTCTTACATACAGTTCATATTGCATTTATTTCTCTGTGCCAGATTGACCAGATTTTCACACTGATCTGTATGATGGTCAGTGCACGTGTGAGTGTGTATGTGCCCCCCATTGAACAGACTCGGCATGTTTTTTTTATTGTTTCGCAGTTGACAGTGAAAAGTTGGATCAGTAAAGTGTCTGATAACCCTGTGTGTGGGAGTCATCAACTGTCACAAACTCCCCTAGTGATTTGGGTCCTATGTATCATAAACATTTGCCAAAAGAGACCTACAGTACATGTCGATCTATTAAGATACCTAGTGGAAAGGGGCAACAAATATAGCCTTTGCTGTGGTCTGTGGTTCATATAAATCAGGAAGCATGCATATTCGGTACAGGTATGGGACCTGCTATCCAGAAGTCCAAGTCAGCCACAAATAACAGAATATCCACTGCATTTCAGTACATATGGGATGCCGTTTGTCCCAAATACATTCTGTATACAAAACTATCCCTAATACACAGAATTAATGTCTCTCATGGTATATAAGTATTTGTGACCATACACAGATAAAAAAATATATACAAAAGACTTACTTCTATTAAAGAATGAGAACAAAATCTGGTTAGTGCACAAAAGGATGTCATTATATTACGAACTCCATTCTGTACATTTTAACAAGCAATCTGTCTCACAAATGTATAACCTCCATGTAACGGACACACTTATGTGCAAAGTTACTTACAGAATGAAATATGTAAAAGAAACAAAACATGGACATAATATATAATAGTGCAACTAACTAGTGCATGCCAAGCTAGATTTGAATGACAAAATAGTTTTTTTTTGACTAGGGTTGCCACCCGCCTTCCTATATATTTATCTTTTTTCCCTATTATTAACATTGGGATCAGTCATCATTTTTACCTGCCAGGCCGGTAAAAAACCCTATTTGTGACAGAAAATATTTGGATGGAGCACAAAGGTCGCAGAGCTTGGCTGCAAAAAGATTTATTATCACGACATGTTTCGGATCACATGGATCCTTTTTCAAGTGAAAATACAAACAATTACCAACACACCTTATAAAACATATCCCGCTGTAGCTCCACCTCTATAAATTAGTATAATTAATTAGTCAGTGCTGCCAAGTGAATCCTTCTCACACACATTTAAAAAATTACACATAAATATAAGTGTGACATGAAACAGCTATTTACAATGTCCATAAAATCCAAAATACACAATCATTAGCTGTTTCTGTTGCCCAGACAATCCGTTGTCCTTTCTTTACATAGAATAAGTGCTGCCCACCACTTGACACACTTTAACATTAAAATGTTTCACATTAAAAATAAACAATTATCACAACATCGCAACAATTGTTGCAAAGGCTAAAAACAAACTTTTTTTCAAACTTGAAATTGGTACTACTCACTCTGGAGTCTACCTACCATTAGTATCTATCAACATGCCAATTTAAAATAGGAATTATACCTATTCAATAGGAATTATACCTGATTTCATATATATATACACTTATAAGTGCACTTAAGGATTTTTTAATATATTTGAGCTACACGTGTACCAAAACATTCATTTAAATTAATAGAAAAAATATATATTACCTTACCATGCCCCAACCTTAGATCAAATAGTAACAAATGTGGGCCGGTATCAAAAGGCTCTGAAAAAGGAAAAAATTACTTTAGATTAACATTGCTCACAGAAAACATTTTACGCTCCAAGCTTCATTTAATCCTTTAGGAGCTAACGAATTCAATTTTAGAATCCACTTTCCCTCTCTTTGTAGCATCTTTTGTTTAAAATTACCTCCTCTGTTCAATGGTTGGACTACCTCTAGTATTGCCCATTTTAATTGCCCATGTGTATGTTTTGCTGAGCTGAAATGCCAAGAAACTGCTGTATCTGTATGGGTGTCCTGCTTATAGTTACGGATATCACTTTTATGTTCCGTAATCCTAATTATAATACTCCTCAATGTCTGTCCCACATATACGAGCCCACAAGGGCATTTAAGCATATATATAACTCCCTTCGAATCACAAGTGGCATAATCATTTAATTTAATCTTTGTACCTTGTGTAGGATGGTCAATGGTGTCTCCTTTTATAATGGAGGCACAACATACACAATTTAAGCACGGAAATGTACCTTTTTTGGGGGTCCCAAAAAACCTTTGTTTAATCCCTTTATGATGCACTGCTGGACATAAAACATCCCTAATACTTTTTCCTTTCTTATAACTAAACAGCATGGGTTCCAAAAATAAATTACCAATCTTACTATCTCCTTGCAGAATTGGCCAATATTTGTTAATTACCTTTTCTATTTCCTTACTGTGTTTAACAAATTTGGAGACAAATGGGATTCTATTATTTTTCTTTTTCGCCGTCATATTACCTTGTAACAAAACCTTTCTTTCTAGGGATGCAACCTCTTCCATAGTATGTGTCAAATCTGCTGGGGAATAGCTTCTTTCTACAAAACGTGCATACAAAATTTGACTTGAGTGTTCGTAATCTGTATTTAAAGTAGTTATCCGTTTAGCTCACAGGAACTGTCCCTTCGGGATGGCTCTAATAGTACTGGGATTATGAAAACTCTGGGCATGCAATATGCTGTTCTTTTCTGTTTCCTTCCTATACAATTTAGTAACAATATTCCCATTATTAATTGCCACATTTACATCCAAAAAATTTATTTAGGCGTCTGAGATTTCTTCTGTATCATTTTCTTCTGTATCATCTCAAGCAGTGTTTCTCGGGTACCATTCCACAGTAGCAAAATATCGTCCACAAACCGCAAATATAAAATAATATGATTACTTAACCTATGTTTCAAGAAAAGTTTTTCTTCTAGTTTGTGGACGAATATGTTTGCAAATGATGGAGCGACCGAGGCACCCATAGATGTCCCTTGTTTCTGCCAAAAAAACTCATTTTCAAATTTAAAATAATTCTTTTGTAACACCACTGTTAAACAGTCAAGTATAAAGTATATCAACTGATTGTCAATATTAGTATTAAGCAATGTCTCTTCTACTAATCTAATTCCCTCCTCCTGTGGTATAGAGGTATATAGACTCTGTATGTCTATACTGACTAATAAAGTATTACTAGGGAAATTACTTATGGTGGCCAGTCTACTGAGTAAATCATTGGTGTCTTTCAAACATGTCGATATATTAGTTACCAGAGGCTGCAAAAATGGATCAACAAATTGAGACAAGGGCTCTAGAACTGAGCCTAGGCCTGATACTATAGGCCGTCCGGGTGGATTTTCCAGGGACTTGTGAATTTTCGGTAACAAGTATAACACAGGTATTCTAGGGTGGTCGTTAATAAGAAACTCAAATACATTTCTTGGGATGATATTATTATTATAGGCATCTGTAACCATACTATCAACCATCTCCTTAACCTTTGTTGTGGGGTCATATCCTATTAATTTATAGTGCCCTGGGACATTCAATTGTCTCCTAGGTTCACTAACATACATGCATTTATCCATAACTACGATAGCGCCCCCTTTATCGGCTCTCTTAATAATTATGGACTCATTCTCTCTTATAGAGTCCAACGCTTTCTTTTCTTTCAGAGACAAGTTAAATGTCTGTTTGGAATGTCGATGTGTATCCCACACTTTTTTGACTTCAGACCGTACCACATTTTCATAGGTATTTAAAGCAGTGTTGTCAACTTGGGAGACAAAATTACTTGTACATTTGAAACTCCCCATAACATCCTTGGGTCTGTCTACAGAAATAGTATCTGCAAAATTAATTTTTAATTTCAATGTACGTATAAATTTTTGGAACTCAATTTCCCAGTCAGTAAAATCCCCTCCCAGTCAGTCCATGGGCCCCAGGTTGGTATTGACTTTATTAGGCAGGTCTAGTTTCCAGTGCTGTAATGGTTAAAGCGCCTGTTTCAGCGCGTGGGGTCCTGAGTTCAAATCCCGGGTGGGTGACTTTTCAGGTTTCTTTATGCCTGTACAGAACCCTTTATTCTCGCCGATGGCATTTTCTTCATGCTGCATTCAAGAGCGACTGCTACTTTGGAGACAGCAAAATCAGCACCCCCACATGGCTGTTCTATGGCGCATGCAGCAAATCACCTGTTTCTTTTTCCCCAAAGGGCCCAGCGCGCGAGTCCCAGGGGTGCATTTGAGGGAAAGGTGCCTTTTCTTCAGGCTACATTAATGAGTAACCAATGTTTCACATTTGTTAAAGCACCAAAACTTCCTTCGCTAATCAGCTTCTCAAATGCTTTCTTTCAAGAGGGTTCAACTGTGCCATCTTCTACAATCTGCATTCAAGAGCGAACTCTACTTTCTTTTTTGAAGAATCGCGCCCAAAGCTGCCCTCGCTAGTCAGCTTCTCAACTGCTTGTTTTTTTTAAGTTTGGCACAGAACACTGTCCTCGTTAAGCAATTTGCCAAGGTCAACTTCAGGATGATGCTAGGCAAACCCCAAAAAGAGTTCTGTATGGGGAAAAACATACCCAAGTTGATGCAAAGGTAAGGGCAAGGTGCTAGATGGGGAAGCCCTGGCCTGAAGTAGAAGTACATACCGTTGTAGCTTAGAAGGACAACCCCACTTAGAAAAAGGGGCAGCCAAATGATGGACTTCAGGCACTTTCCCTTCCATCACTCTCGAGAGCTGGTTAAAGCACGACGGAGCAGAGCTGAGTTTTTGGCAGAGGTGGGAATCGAACCCACAACCTTTTGGACCAGGTTATCGACCAGAACCGTGCGCTCTACCGACTGAGCTATTCAGGGAGGCTCTTTTAGAAATGGGCCTCAGGTTGGTATTGACTTTATTAGGCAGAAGATGGACTTCCCGCCCTGCCTGTCAATGAAGAGGCACAAGAGGACAATGGGTTATTACAGTCATCAAGAACCATATTCAGAAGGTCTAGTTACCAGTGGTGTAATGGTTAAAGCGCCTGTTTCTGCCCATGGGGTCCTGAGTTCAAATCCCGGTGGGTGACTTTTGTTTCTTTTTGCCTGTACAGAACCCTTTATTCTCACCGATGGCATTTTCTTCATGCCGCATTCAAGAACGACTGCTACTTTGGAGACAGCAAAATCAGCACCCCCACATGGCTGTTCTATGACGCATGCAGCAAATCACCTGTTGTTTTTTTCCCCAAAGGGCTAGGCGCGCGAGTCCCAGGGGTGCAGTTGAGGGAAAGGTGCCTTTTCTTCAGGCTACATTAATGAGTAACCAATATTTCACATTTGTTAAAGCACCAAAACTTCCTTCCCTAATCAGCTTCTCAAATGTTTTCTTTCAAGAAGGTTCATCTTTGCCATCTTCTACAATCTGCATTCAAGAGCGACCTCTACTTTCTTATCGGCAGAATCGCGCCCAAAGCTGCCATCGCTAGTCAGCTTCTCAACTGCTTGTGTTTTTTAAGTTTGGCACAGAACACTGTCCTCATTAAGCAATTTGCCAAGGTCAACTTCAGGATGATGCTAGGCAAACCCCAAAAATAATTCTGTATGGGGAAAAACATTCCCAAGTTGATGCAAAGGTAAGGGCAAGGTGCTAGATGGGGAAGCCCTGGCCTGAAGTAGAAGTACATACCGGTGTAGCTTAGAAGGACAACCCCACTTGGAAAAAGGGGCAGCCAAATGATGGACTTCAGGCACTTTCCCTTCCATCACTCTCGAAAGCTGGTTAAAGCACGACGGACCAGAGCTGAGTTTTTGGCAGAGGTGGGAATCGAACCCACAAGCTTTTGGACCAGGTTATCGACCAGAACCGTGCGCTCTACCAACTGAGCTATTCAGGGAAGCTCTTTTAGAAGTGGGCCTCAGGTTGGTATTGACTTTATTAGGCAGAAGATGGACTTCCCGCCCTGCCTGTCAATGAAGAGGCACAAGAGGACAATGGATTATTACAGTCATCAAGAACCATCTGCAGAAGGTCTAGTTACCAGTGGTGTAATGGTTAAAGCGCCTGTTTCTGCCCGTGGGGTCCT
Source organism: Xenopus laevis (assembly GCF_017654675.1). Classification (NCBI taxonomy): domain Eukaryota; kingdom Metazoa; phylum Chordata; class Amphibia; order Anura; family Pipidae; genus Xenopus; species Xenopus laevis. The sequence goes on along the minus strand of NC_054380.1, from coordinate 98,641,568 downwards.
GAGTTCAAATCCCGGTGGGTGACTTTTGTTTCTTTTTGCCTTTACAGAACCCTTTATTCTCGCCGATTGCATTTTCTTCATGCCGCATTCAAGAGCGACTGCTACTTTGTAGACAGCAAAATCAGCACCCCCACATGGCTGTTCTATGGCGCATGCAGCAAATCACCTGTTGTTTTTTTCCCAAAAGGGCCCAGCGCGCGAGTCCCAGGGTTGCATTTGAGGGAAACGTGCCTTTTCTTCAGGCTACATTAATGAGTAACCAATATTTCACATTTGTTAAAGCACCAAAACTTCCTTCCCTAATCAGCTTCTCAAATGCTTTCTTTCAAGAAGGTTCATCTGTGCCATCTTCTACAATCTGCATTCAAGAGCGACCTCTACTTTCTTATCGGCAGAATCGCGCCCAAAGCTGCCATCGCTAGTCAGCTTCTCAACTGCTTGTGTTTTTTAAGTTTGGCACAGAACACTTTTGGACTAGGTTATCGACAAGAACCGTGCACTCTACCGACTGAGCTATTCAGGGAGGCTCTTTTAGAAACGGGCCTCAGGTTGGTATTGACTTTATTAGGCAGAATATGGACTTCCCGCCCTGCCTGTCAATGAAGAGGCACAAGGGGACAATGGGTTATTACAGTCATACAGAACCATCTTCAGAAAATCTAGTTACCAGTGGTGTAATGGTTAAAGCGCCTGTTTCTGCCCTTGGGGTCCTGAGTTCAAATCCCGGTGGGTGACTTTTGTTTCTTTTTGCCTTTACAGAATCCCGGTGGGTGACTTTTGTTTCTTTTTGCCTGTACAGAACCCTTTATTCTCACCGATGGCATTTTCTTCATGCCGCATTCAAGAGCGACTGCTACTTTGGAGACAGCAAAATCAGCACCCCCACATGGCTGTTCTATGGCGCATGCAGCAAATCACCTGTTGTTTTTTCCCCCAAAGTGCCCAGCGCGCAAGTCCCAGGGGTGCATTTGAGGGAAAGGTGCCTTTTCTTCAAGCTACATTAATGAGTAACCAATATTTCACATTTGTTAAAGCACCAAAACTTCCTTCGCTAATCAGCTTCTCAAATGCTTTCTTTCAAGAAGGTTCATCTGGGCCATCTTCTACAATCTGCATTCAAGAGCGACCTCTACTTTCTTATCGGCAGAATTGCGCCCAAATCTGCCCTCGCTAGTCAGCTTCTCAACTGCTTGTTTTTTTTTAAGTTTGGCACAGAACACTGTCCTCATTAAGCAATTTGCCAAGGTCAACTTCAGGATGATGCTAGGCAAACCCCAAAAAGAGTTCTGTATGGGGGAAAACATACCCAAGTTGATGCAAAGGTAAGGGCAAGGTGCTAGATGGGGAAGCCCTGGCCTGAAGTAAAAGTACATATCGGCATAGCTTAGAAGGACAACCCCACTTGGAAAAAGGGGCAGCCAAATAATGGACTTCAGGCACTTTCCCTATCATCACTCTTGAAAGCTGGTTAAAGCACGACAGACCAGAGCTGAGTTTTCAGCAGAGGTGGGAATCGAACCCACAACCTTTTGGACCAGGTTATTGACCAGAACTGTGCGCTCTACCGACTGAGCTATTCAGGGAGGCTCTTTTAGGAATTGGCCTCAGGTTGGTATTGACTTTATTAGGCAGAAGATGGACTTCCCGCCCTGCCTGTCAATGAAGAGGCACAAGGGGACAATGGGTTATTACAGTCATCCAGAACCATCTCCAGAAGGTCTAGTTTCCTGTGGTGTAATGGTTAAAGCGCCTGTTTTTGCCCGTGGGGTCCTGAGTTCAAATCCCGGGTGGGTGACTTTTGTTTCTTTTTGCCTGTACAGAACCCTTTATTCTCGCCTATGGCATTTTCTTCATGCCGCATTCAAGAGCGACTGCTACTTTGGAGACAGCAGAATCAGCACCCCTACATGGCTGTTCTATGGCGCATGCAGCAAATCACCTGTTGTTTTTTTCCCAAAAGGGCCCAGCGCGCGAGTCCCAGGGGTGCATTTGAGGGAAACGTGCCTTTTCTTCAGGCTACATTAATGAGTAACCAATATTTCACATTTGTTAAAGCACCAAAACTTCCTTCCCTAATCAGCTTCTCAAATGCTTTCTTTCAAGAAGGTTCATCTGTGCCATCTTCTACAATCTGCATTCAAGAGCGACCTCTACTTTCTTATCGGCAGAATCGCGCCCAAAGCTGCCATCGCTAGTCAGCTTCTCAACTGCTTGTGTTTTTTAAGTTTGGCACAGACCACTGTCCTCATTAAGCAATTTGCCAAGGTCAACTTCAGGATGATGTATGGGGAAAAACATACCCAAGTTGATGCAAAGGTAAGGGCAAGGTGCTAGATGGGGAAGCCCTGGCCTGAAGTAAAAGTACAGGCGAAGAAAATTAGTCCAGCACCCACTGTTTCATGAATAAAACGGCCTTTATTGGACCAAGGGCATTACAGCAACGTTTCAGACCAACTGGTCTTTTATCAAGTAAAAGTACATACCGGCGTAGCTTAGAAGGACAACCCCACTTGGAAAAAGGGGCAGCCAAATGATGGACATCAGGCACTTTCCCTATCATCACTCTTGAAAGCTGGTTAAAGCACGACAGACCAGAGCTGAGTTGAGTTTTCAGCAGAGGTGGGAATCGAACCCACAACCTTTTGCACCAGGTTATCGACCAGAACCGTGCGCTCTACCGACTGAGCTATTCAGGGAGGCTCTTTTGGAAATGGGCCTCAGGTTGGTATTGACTTTATTAGGCAGAAGATGGACTTCCCACCCTGCCTGTCAATGAAGAGGCACAAGGGGACAATGGGTTATTACAGTCATCCAGAACCATATTCAAAAGGTCTAGTTACCAGTGGTGTAATGGTTAAAATGCCTGTTTCTGCCCGTGGGGTCCTGAGTTCAAATCCCGGTGGGTGACTTTTGTTTCTTTTTGCCTGTACAGAACCCTTTATTCTCACCGATGGCATTTTCTTCATGCCGCATTCAAGAACGACTGCTACTTTGGAAGACAGCAAAATCAGCACCCCCCACATGGCTGTTCTAATGACGCATGCAGCAAATCACCTGTTGTTTTTTTCCCCAAAGGGCTAGGCGCACGAGTCCCAGGGGTGCAGTTGAAGGAAAGGTGCCTTTTCTTCAGGCTACATTAATGAGTAACCAATATTTCACATTGTTAAGCACCAAAACTTCCTTCCCTAATCACCCTTTAGTGAAAGCTTGGCGCAGAACACTTGTCCTCATTAATCAATTTGCCAAAGGTCACTTCAGGCTGAGCTAGGCAAACCCCAAAAAGTACGAGTTCTGTATGGGAAAAAAACGCCAAGTTGTGCAAAGGGCAAGGTGCTAGATGTGAAAAGACCTGGCCTGAAAAGTAAAGGTACATTAGCCTGTAGAAGGACAGCCCCAGGCTGGAAAAAGGGCACAAAATGCGAAAGGTGGATGATGGAACTACTGGCACTTGCCCTTCCAATCACTCTCGTGAGACGGTTTAAGGCAACAGCAAGACTGGAGCTGCGTTTTTTGGCAGAGGTGGGAATCGAACCCACAACCTTGTTGACCAGGGTTTATCAACCATAGCCGCGCGCTCTACGCAACTGAGCTATTCAAGCAGGCTCTTTTTAGGACTGGGCCTCAGGTTGGTATTGACTTTATTAGGCAGAAGATTGACTTCCAGCCCTGCCGGGTCAAGTGCAGAGGCACAAGAGGACAAATGGTGTATTACATGTCATCCAGAACTAATAGCCATAAGGTCTAGTTTCCTGTGGTTGTAATGGTTAAGAACGCAAGTTTCTGACCGTGGGGTCTTGAGTTTCAAATCCCCGGGTGTGTAACCTTTTCAAGGTATCTTTATGGCTTGTAAAAACCCCAAAAAGAGTTCCTTGTATGGGGAAAAAATACCAAGTTGATGGCAAAGGGCAAGGTGCTAGATGTGAAAAGACCTGGCCTGAAGTAGAAGTACAATAGCTTAGAAGGACAGCGCCAGGCTGGAAAAAAGGGGCAACAAAATCGAAAGGTGGATGATGGAGCTATACTGCACTTGCCCTTCCATCAACTCTCGTGAGACAGTTTTAGGCACAGCAGAAATGGAGCTGTGTATTGTTTGGCCAGAGGGTGGGAATGAACCGCACAACCTTTTGGACCAGGGTTATCAACCATGAGCCACGGCGCTCTCTACTGAGGCCTATTCAAAGCCGGCTCTTTAGGAATGGGCCTCAAAGGTTGTATTGACTTTATTAGGCAGGAGATGGACTTCAGGCCCTGCCCGGTCAGTGCAGAGACACAAGGGAACAAATGAAGATTATTAGCAGTCACTGAACGCTTTCCAAAAGGTCTAGTTACCTTTGGTGTAATGGTTAAAGTGCCTGTTTCTGCAATGGGGTCCCTAGAGTTCAAATCCTGTTGGGTGACTTGTTCAGGTTTTTCTTTAGCCTGTATAAAGAACTCTTGTATTCTGTAGGCAGGCTCAGCCGATGGCAATTTTGTTCATGGCTGCGCTGTCAAGAGCGACTCTGCTACTTTGGAGAACGAGTTAAATCAGCACTTCACATGCCGTTCTTACCTATGGCGGCATGCAGCAAGATCAGCTGGTTAATCTTACCCAACAGGGACAAAGGGCTCATTATGCATTTCCCCATGGTCAACCCTCAGGCTGATGCTAGGCAAACCGCCAAAAAGAGTTTCTGTATAGGGAAAAAAATACCACAAGTTGATGCAAAGGTGAGGGCAAGGTGCCAGATGGGGGAAGCCAAATGGCCTGAAGTAGAAGTACATTACCGGCGTAGCTTAGAGCAGAAACCCCAGTTGGAAAAGGGGCAAGCAAATGGAAGGCGGAGGATGGACTTCTGTCACTTGCCCTTCCATAACTCTCGAGAGTTGGTTAAAGCACAGTGGACCAGAGCTGGAGTTGAGTTTTTGGCTGAGGTGGGAATCGAACCCACAACCTTTTGGAACAGGTTATCGACCAGAGCCCCGGGCTCAACCGACTGAGCTATTCAGGCAGGCTCTTTATGAAAGGGGCCTCAGGTTGGTATTGACTTTATTAGGCAGAAGATGGACTTCAGGCCCTGCCGGTCAGTGCAGAGACACAAGGGAACATTGAGTTATTACAGTCACCTGGAACCTTTCCCAAAAGGTCTAGTTTTCTGTGGTGTAATGGTTAAAACACCTGTTTCTGCCCGTGGGGTCCTGAGTTCAAATCCTGGTTGGGTGACTTTTCAGGTTTCTTTATGCCTGTACAGAACTCTTTATTCTGTGCCGGGTTGCCGATGGCATTTTCTTCATGCTGCATTCAAGAGCGACTGCTACTTTGGAGACAGTTAAATCAGCACCCCCCACATGCGCCGTTCTATGGCGCATGCAAGCAAATCAGCTGGTTTCTTTTACGCAAAGGGCCCCCCCCCCCCCCAAAGGGCTCATTAAAGAAATTTGGCCCAAGGTCCAACCTCAGGCTGATGCTAGGCAAACCCCAAAAAGAGTTCTGTATAGGGAAAAAATACCCAAGTTGATGCAAAGGTAATGGCAAGGTGCCAGATAGGAAAGCCCTGGCCTGAAGTAGAAGTAAATACCGGCGTAGCCTAGAAGGAGAATCCCAGTTGGAAAAAGGGGCTGCCACATGGAAGGCGGAGGATGGACTTCTGTCACTTGCCCTTCCATCACTCTGGAGAGTTGGTTAAAGAACAGTGGACCAGAGCTGGTCTGGAGTTGAGTTTTTGGCTAAGGTGGGAATCAAACCCAAAACCTTTTGAACCAGGTTATCGACCAGAGCCCCGCGCACTACCAACTGAGCTATTCAGGCAGGCTCTTTTTGGAACGGGCCTCAGGTTGGTATTGACTTTATTAGGCAGAAGATGGACTTCAGGCCCTGCCGGTCAGTGCAGAGACACAAGGGAACAATGAGTTATTACAGTCACCTGGAACCTTTCCCAAAAGGTCTAGTTACCTGTGCTGTAATTGTTAAAGCGACTGTTTCTGCTCGTGGGGTCCTGAGTTCAAATCCTGGTTGGGTGACTTTTCAGGTTTCTTTATGCCTGTACTGAACTCTTTATTCTGTGCAGGCTCGCCGATGGCATTTTCTTCATGCTGCATTCAAGAGCGACTGCTACTTTGGAGACAGTTAAATCAGCACCCCCACATGGCGGTTCCATGGCGCATGTAGCAAATCAGCTGGTTTCTTTACCCAAAGGGCTCATTAAGAAATTTGCCAAGGTCAACTTCAGGCTGATGCTAGGCAAACCCCAAAAAGAGTTCTGTATAGGGAAAAAATACCCAAGTTGATTTAAAGATAAGGGCAAGGTGCCAGATGGGGAAGCCCTGGCCTGAAGTAGAAGTACATACCAGCGTAGCTTAGAAGGAGAACCCAAGTTGGAAAAAGGGGCTGCCAAATGGAAGGCGGAGGATAGACTTCTGTCACTTGCCCTTCCATCACTCTCGAGGGTTGGTTAAAGCCCAGTGGACCAGAGCTGGTCTGGAGTTGAGTTTTTGGCTGAGGTGGGAATAGAACCCACAACCTTTTGAACCAGGCTATCGACCAGAGCCCCGCGCTCTACCGACTGAGCTATTCAGGCAGGCTCTATTTGGAAGGGGCCTCAGGTTGGTATTGACTTTATTAGGCAGAAGATGGACTTCTGGCCCTGCCGGTCAGTGCAGAGACACAAGGGAACAATGAGTTATTACAGTCACCTGGAACCTTACCCAAAAGGTCTAGTTTCCTGTGGTGTAATGGTTAAAGCGCCTGTTTCTGCCCATGGGGTCCTGAGTTCAAATCCTGGTTGGGTGACTTTTCAGGTTTCTTTATGCCTGTACAGAACTCTTTATTCCGTGCAGGCTTGCAAATGGCATTTTCTTCATGCTGCATTCAAGAGCGACTGCTACTTTGGAGACAGTTAAATCAGCACTCCCACATGGCCGTTCTATGGCGCATGCAGCAAATCAGCTGGTTTGTTTAATCAAAGGGCCCAAAGGGCTCATTAAGAAATTTGCCAAGGTCAACTTCAGGCTGATGCTAGGCAAACCCCAAAAAGAGTTCTGTATGGGGAAAAAATACCCAAATTGATGCAAAGGTAAGGGCAAGGTGCCAGATGGGTAAGCCCTGGCCTGAAGTAGAAGTACATAGCCGTGTAGCTTAGAAGTAGAACGCCAGTTGGAAAAAGGGGCAGCCAAATGGAAGGCGGAGGATGGACTTCTGTCACTTGCCCTTCCATCACTCTCAGGTCTGGAGTTGAGTTTTTGGCTAAGGTGGGAATCGAGCCAACAACCTTTTGGACCAGGATATCGAGCAGAGCACCGTGCTCTACCTGGCTGAGCTATTCGGGCAGGCTCTATTTGGAATGGGCCTCAGGTTGGTATTGACTTTATTAGGCAGAAGATGGACTTCTGGCCCTGCCGGTCAGTGCAGAGACACAAGGGAACAATGAGTTATTAAAGTCACCTGGAACCTTTCCCAAAAGGTCTAGTTTCCTGTGGTGTAATGGTTAAAGCGCCTGTTTCTGCCCGTGGGGTCCTGAGTTCAAATCCTGGTTGGGTGACGTTTCAGGTTTCTTTATGCCTGTACAGAACTCTTTATTCTGTGCAGGCTTGCAAATGGCATTTTCTTCATGCTGCATTCAAGAGCGACTGCTACTTTGGAGACAGTTAAATCAGCACTCCCACATGGCCGTTCTATGGCGCATGCAGCAAATCAGCTGGTTTGTTTAATCAAAGGGCCCAAAGGGCTCATTAAGAAATTTGCCAAGGTCAACTTCAGGCTGATGCAAGGCAAACCCCAAAAAGAGTTCTGTATGGGGAAAAAATACCCAAATTGATGCAAAGGTAAGGGCAAGGTGCCAGATGGGGAAGCCCTGGCCTGAAGTAGAAGTACATACCGGTGTAGCTTAGAAGGAGAACCCAAGTTGGAAAAAAGGGCTGCCAAATGGAAGGCAGAGGATAGACTTCTGTCACTTGCCCTTCCATCACTCTTGAGAGTTGGTTAAAGCCCAGTGGACCAGAGCAGGTCTGGAGTTGAGTTTTTGGCTGAGGTGGGAATCGAACCCGCAACCCTTTTTACCATGTTAACGACCAGAGCCCTGTGCTCAACCGACTGAGCTATTCAGGTAGGCTCTTTTTGGAAGGGGCCTCAGGTTGGTATTGACTTTATTAGGCAGAAGATGGACTTCTGGCCCTGCTGGTCAGTGCAGAGACACAAGGAAACAATGAGTTATTACAGTCACCTGGAACCTTACCCAAAAGGTCTAGTTTCCTGTGGTGTAATGGTTAAAGCGCCTGTTTCTGCCTGTGGGGTCTTGAGTTCAAATCCTGGTTGGGTGACTTTTCAGGTTTCTTTATGCCTGTAAACTCTTTATTCTGTGCAGGCTTGCAAATGGCATTTTCTTCATGCTGCATTCAAGAGCGACTGCTACTTTGGAGACAGTTAAATCAGCACCCCCACATGGCCGTTCTATGGCGCATGCAGCAAATTAGCTGGTTTGTTTAATCAAAGGCCCAAAGGGCTCATTAAGAAATTTGCCAAGGTCAACTTCAGGCTGATGCTAGGCAAACCCCAAAAAGAGTTCTGTATAGGGAAAAAATACCCAAGTTGATGCAAAGGTAAGAGCAAGGTGCCAGATGGGGAAGCCCTGGCCTGAAGTAGAAGTACATACCAGCGTAGCTTAGAAGGAGAACCCCAGTGGAAAAAGGGGCAGCCAAATGGAAGGCGGAGGATGGACTTCTGTCACTTGCCCTTCCATCACTCTCGAGAGTTGGTTAAAGCACAGTGGACCAGAGCTGGTCTGGAGTTGAGTTTTTGACTGAGGTGGGAATCAAACCCACAACCTTTAGAACCAGGCTATCGACCAGAGCCCCGCGTTCTACCGACGAAGCTATTCAGGCAGGCTCTATTTGGACGGGGCCTCAGGTTGGTATTGACTTTATTAGGCAGAAGATGGACTTCTGGCCCTGCCGGTCAGTGCAGAGACACAAGGGAACAATGAGTTATTACAGTCACCTGGAACCTTACCCAAAAGGTCTAGTTTCCTGTGGTGTAATGGTTAAAGCGCCTGTTTCTGCCCGTGGGGTCCTGAGTTCAAATCCTGGTTGGGTGACTTTTCAGGTTTCTTTATGCCTGTACAGAACTCTTTATTCTGTGCAGGCTCTCCGATGGCATTTTCTTCATGCTGCATTCAAGAGCTACTGCTACTTTGGAGACAGTTAAATCAGCACTCCCACATGGCTGTTCTATGGCGCATGCAGCAAATCAGCTGGTTTGTTTAATCAAAGGGCCCAAAGGGCTCATTTAGAAATTTGCCAAGGTCAACTTCAGGCTGATGCTAGGCAAACCCCAAAAAGAGTTCTGTATAGGGAAAAATACCCAAGTTGATGCAAAGGTAAGGGCAAGGTGCCAGATGGGGAAGCCCTGGCCTGAAGTAGAAGTACATAGCGGTGTAGCTTAGAAGTAGAACGCCAGTTGGAAAAAGGGGCAGCCAAATAGAAGGCGGAGGATGGACTTCTGTCACTTGCCCTTCCATCACTCTCGGGTCTGGAGTTGAGTTTTTGGCTGAGGTGGGAATCGAACCCAAAACCTTTTGGACCAGGATATCGAGCACATCACCGTGCTCTACCAACTGAGCTATTCAGGCAGGCTCTATTTGGAAAGGGCCTCAGGTTGGTATTGACTTTATTAGGCAGAAGATGGACTTCTGGCCCTGCCGGTCAGTGCAGAGACACAAGGGAACAATGAGTTATTACAGTCACCTGGAACCTTTCCCAAAAGGTCTAGTTTCCTGTGGAGTAATGGATAAAGCGCCTGTCTCTTCCCGTGGCGTCCTGAGTTCAAATCCTGGTTTGGTGACTTTTCAGGTTTCTTTATGCCTGTACAGAACTCTTTATTCTGTGCAGGCTTGCAAATGGCATTTTCTTCATGCTGCATTCAAGAGCGACTGCTACTTTGGAGACAGTTAAATCAGCACTCCCACATAGCCGTTCTATGGCACATGCAGCAAATCAGCTGGTTTGTTCAATCAAAGAGCCCAAAGGGCTCATTAAGAATTTTGCCAAGGTCAACTTCAGGCTGATGCTAGGCAAACCCCAAAAAGAGTTCTGTATGGGGAAATATACCCAAGTTGATGCAAAGGTAAGGGCAAGGTGCCAGATGGGGAAGCCCTGGCCTGAAGTAGAAGTACATACAGGCGTAGCTTAGAAGGAGAACCCCAGTTGGAAAAAGGGGCTGCCAAATGGAAGGCGGAGGATAGACTTCTGTCACTTGCCCTTCCATTACTCCCGAGAGTTGGTTAAAGCACAGTGGACCAGAGCTGGTCTGGTTGGTATTGACTTTATTAGGCAGAAGATGGACTTCTGGCCCTGCCGGTCAGTGCAGAGATACATTTCTGCATTAACTAGAATCTTTACATTTACATTGTTGACCGGCTATTGTGCTGTCGCCGCCTTCCTTAGCCCCAGCTGGTGCTTTTCCCCTTTGGACACCCGAGAGCATTCGTGTTGAAATGATGGACTTTTGGCCCTGCCGGTCAGTGCAGAGACACATTTCTGCATTAACTAGAATCTTTACATTTACATTGTTGACCGGCTATTGTGCTGTCGCCGCCTTCCTTAACACCAGCTGGTGCTTTTCCCCTTTGGACACCCGAGAGCATTCGTGTTGAAATGAAATATAGGGAAAAAATTCCCAAGTTGATGCAAAGGTAAGGGCAAGGTGCCAGATGGGGAAGCCCTGGCCTGAAATAGAAGTAAATACCGGCGTAGCTTAGAAGGAGAACCCCAGTTGGAAAAAGGGGCAGCCAAATGGAAGGCGGAGGATGGACTTCTGTCACTTGCCCTTCCATTACTCCCGAGAGTTGGTTAAAGCCCAGTGGACCAGAGCAGGTCTGGAGTTGAGTTTTTGGCTGAGGTGGGAATCGAACCCACAACCTTTTGGACCAGGTTATCGACCAGAGCCCCGCGCTCTACCGACTGAGCTATTCAGGCAGGCTCATTTTGGACCGGGCCTCAGGTTGGTATTGACTTTATTAGGCAGAAGATGGACTTCAGGCCCTGCCGGTCAGTGCAGAGACACAAGGGAACAATGAGTTATTACAGTCACCTGGAACCTTTCCCAAAAGGTCTAGTTACCTGTGGTGTAATGGTTAAAGCACCTGTTTCTGCCTGTGGGGTCCTGAGTTCAAATCCTGGTTGGGTGACTTTTCAGGTTTCTTTATGCCTGTACAGAACTCTTTATTCTGTGCAGGCTCGCCGATGGCATTTTCTTCATGCTGCATTCAAGAGCGACTGCTACTTTGGAGACAGTTAAATCAGCACCCCTACATGGCCGTTCTATGGCGCATGCAGCAAATCAGCTGGTTTCTTTCCCCAAAGGGCTCATTAAGAAATTTGCCAAGGTCAACTTCAGGCCGATGCTAGGCAAACCCCAAAAAGAGTTCTGTATAGGGAAAAAATACCCAAGTTGATGCAAAGGTAAGGGCAAGGTGCCAGATGGGGAAGCCCTGGCCTGAAATAGAAGTAAATACCGGCGTAGCTTAGAAGGAGAACCCCAGTTGGAAAAAGGGGCAGCCAAATGGAAGGCGGAGGATGGACTTCTGTCACTTGCCCTTCCATTACTCTCGAGAGTTGGTTAAAGCACAGTGGACCAGAGCTGGTCTGGAGTTGAGTTTTTGGCTGAGGTGGGAATAAAACCCACAACCTTTTGGACCAGGTTATCGACCAGAGCCCCGCGCTCTACCGACTGAGCTATTGAGGCAGGCTCTTTTTGGAAGGGGCCTCAGGTTGGTATTGACTTTATTAGGCAGAAGATGGACTTCAGGCCCTGCCGGTCAGTGCAGAGACACAAGGGAACAATGAGTTATTACAGTTACCTGGAACCGTTCCCAAAAGGTCTAGTTACCTGTGGTGTAATGGTTAAAGCACATGTTTCTGCCCGTGGGGTCCTGAGTTCAAATCCTGGTTGGGTGACTTTTCAGGTTTCTTTATGCCTGTACAGAACTCTTTATTCTGTGCAGGCTCGCCGATGGCATTTTCTTCATGCTGCATTCAAGAGCGACTGCTACTTTGGAGACAGTTAAATCAGTACCCCTACATGGCCGTTCTATGGCGCATGCAGCAAATCAGCTGGTTTCTTTACCCAAAGGGCCCAAAGGGCTCATTAAGAAATTTGCCAAGGTCAACTTCAGGCTGATGCTAGGCAAACCCGAAAAAGAGTTCTGTATAGGGAAAAAATACCCAAGTTGATGCAAAGGTAAGGACAAGGTGCCAGGTGGGGAAGCCCTGGCCTGAAATAGAAGTAAATACCGGCGTAGCTTAGAAGGAGAACCCCAGTTGGAAAAAGGGGCAGCCAAATGATGGACTTCAGGCACTTTCCCTATCGAAAGCTGGTTAAAGCACGACGGACCAGAGCTGAGTTTTCGGCAGAGGTGGGAATCGAACCCACAACCTTTTTGAGTTATTACAGTCACCTGGAACCTTTCCCAAAAGGTCTAGTTACCTGTGGTGTAATGGTTAAAGCGCCTGTTTCTGCCCGTGGGGTCCTGAGTTCAAATCCCGGTGGGTGACTTTTGTTTCTTTTTGCCTGTACAGAACCCTTTATTCTCGCCAATGGCATTTTCTTCATGCTGCATTCAAGAGCGACTGCTACTTTGGAGACAGCAAAATCAGCACCCCCACATGGCTGTTCTATGGCGCATGCAGCAAATTACCTGTTTTTTTCCCAAAAGGGCCCAGCGCGCGAGTCCCGGGGGTGCATTTGAGGGAAAGGTGCCTTTTCTTCAGGCTACATTAATGAGTAACCAATATTTCACATTTGTTAAAGCACCAAAACTTCCTTCCCTAATCAGCTTCTCAAATGCTTTCTTTCAAGAAAGTTCATCTGTGCCATCTTCTACAATCTGCATTCAAGAGCGACCTCTACTTTCTTATCTGCAAAATCGCGCCCAAAGCTGCCCTCGCTAGTCAGCTTCTCAACTGCTTGTTTTTTTTAAGTTTGGCACAGAACACTGTCCTCATTAAGCAATTTGCCAAGGTCAACTTCACGATGATGCTAGGCAAACCCCAAAAAGAGTTCTGTGTGGGGGAAAACATACCCAAGTTGATGCAAAGGTAAGGGCAAGGTGCTAGATGGGGAAGCCCTGGCCTGAAGTAAAAGTACATAACGGCGTAGCATAGATGGACAACCCCACTTGGAAAAAGGGGCAGCCAAATGATGGACTTCAGGCGCTTTCCCTTCCATAACTCTCGAAAGCTGCTTAAAGCACAACGGACCAGAGCTGAGTTTTCGGCAGAGGTGGGAATCAAACCCACAACCTTTTGGACCAGGTTATCGAACAGATCCGTGCGCTCTACCGACTGAGTTATTCAGGGAGGCTCTTTTTGGAAATGGGCCTCAGGTTGGTATTGACTTTATTAGGCAGAAGATGGACTTCCCGCCCTGCCTGTCAAAGAAGAGGCACAAGGGGACAATGGGTTATTATTTACAGTCATCCAGAACCTTCTCCAAAAGGTCTAGTTTCCTGTGGTGTAATGGTTAAAGCGCCTGTTTCTACCCATGGGGTCCTGAGTTCAAATCCCGGGTGAGTGGCTTTTGTTTCTTTTTGCCTGTACAGAACCCTTTATTCTCGCCTATGGCATTTTCTTCATGCTGCATTCAAGAGCGACTGCTACTTTGGAGACAGCAAAATCAACACCCCCACATGGCTGTTCTATGGCGCATGCAGCAAATCACCTGTTGTTTTTTTCCCAAAAGGGCCCAGCGCGCAAGTCCCAGGGGTGCATTTGAGGGAAAGGTGCCTTTTCTTCAGGCTACATTAATGAGTAACCAATATTTCACATTTGTTAAAGCACCAAAACTTCCTTCGCTAATCAGATTCTCAAATGCTTTCTTTCAAGAAGGTTCATCTGTGCCATCTTCTACAATCTGCATTCAAGAGCGACCTCTATTTTCTTTGTTATCGCGCCCAAAGCTGCCCTCGCTAGTCAGCTTCTCAACTGCTTGTTTTTTTTAAGTTTGGCACAGAACACTGTCCTCATTAAGCAATTTGCCAAGGTCAACTTCAGGATGATGCTAGGCAAACCCCAAAAAGAGTTCTGTATGGGGAAAAACATACCCAAGTTGATGCAAAGGTAAGGGCAAGGTGCTAGATGGGGAAGCCCTGGCCTGAAGTAGAAGTACATACCGGCGTAGCTTAGAAGGACAACCCCACTTGGAAAAAAGGGCAGCCAAATGATGGACTTCAGGCACTTTCCCTTCCATCACTCTCGAGAGCTGGTTAAAGCATGACGGAACAGAGATGTGTTTTCGGCAGAGGTGGGAATCGAAGCCACCACCTTTTGGACCAGAACTTTGCTCTCTACCTACTGAGCTATTCAGGGAGGCTCTTTTTGAAATGGGCCTCAGGTTGGTGTTGACTTTATTAGGCAGAAGATGGACTTCCCGCCCTGCCTGTCAATGAAGAGGCACAAGGGGACAATGGGTTATTACAGTCATCCAGAACCTTCTCCAGAAGGTCTAGTTTCCTGTGGTGTAATGGTTAAAGCGCCTGTTTCTGCCCGTTTGGTCCTGAGTTCAAATCCCGGTGGGTGACTTTTGTTTCTTCTTGCCTGTACAGAACCCTTTATTCTCGCCGATGGCATTTTCTTCATGCCGCATTCAAGAGCGACTGCTACTTTGGAGACAGCAAAATCAGCACCCCCGCATGGCTGTTCTATGGCGCATGCAGCAAATCACCTGTTTTTTTCCCCAAAGGGCCCAGCGCGCGAGTCCCAGCGGTGCATTTGAGGGAAAGGTGCCTTTTCTTCAGGCTACATTAATGAGTAACCAATATTTCACATTTGTTAAAGCACCAAAACTTCCTTCGCTAATCAGCTTCTCAAATGCGTTCTTTCAAGAAGGTTCATCTGTACCATCTTCTACAATCTGCATTCAAGAGCGACCTTTACTTTCTTATCGGCAGAATCGCTCCCAAAGCTGCCCTTGCTAGTCAGCTTCTCAACTGCTTTTTTTTTTTAAGTTTGGCACGGAACAATGTCCTCATTAAGCAATTTGCCAAGGTCAACTTCAGGATGATGCTAGGCAAACCCCAAAAAGAGTTCTGTATGGGGAAAAACATACCCAAGTTGATGCAAAGGTAAGGGCAACGTGCTAGATGGGGAAGCCCTGGCCTGAAGTAGAAGTACATACCGGCGTAGCTTAGAAGGACAACCCCATTTGGAAAAAGGATCAGCCAAATGATGGACTTCAGGCACTTTTCCTTCCATCACTCTCGAGAGCTGGTTAAAGCACAACAGACCAGAGCTGAGTTTTCGGCAGAGGTCGGATTTGAACCCACAACCTTTTGGACCAGAGCCACGCGCTCTACCGACTGAGCTATTCAGGGATACTCTTCTAGGAATGGGACTCAGGTTGGTATTGACTTTATTAGGCAGAAGATTATCTTCCGGCCCTGCCGCACAATGAAGAGGCACAAGGGGACAATGGGTTATTACAGTCATCCAGAACCGTCTCCAGAAGGTCTAGTTTCCTGTGGTGTAATGGTTAAAGCGCCAGTTTCTGCCCGTGGGGGCCTCAGTTCAAATCCCGGGTCGGTGACTTTTGTTTCTTTTTGCCTGTACAGAACCCTTTATTCTCGCTGATGGCATTTTCTTCATGCTGCATTCAAGAGCGACTGCTACTTTGGAGACAGCAAAATCAGCACCCCCACATGGCTGGTCTATGGCGCATGCAGCAAATCACCTGTTTTTTTCCCCCAAAGGGCCCAGCGCGCGAGTCCCAGGGGTGCATTTGAGGGAAAGGTGCCTTTTCTTCAGGCTACATTAATGAGTAACCAATATTTCACATTTGTTAAAGCACCAAAACTTCCTTCGCTAATCAGCTTCTCAAATGCTTTCTTTCAAGAAGGTTCATCTGTGCCATCTTCTACAATCTGCATTCAAGAGCAACCTCTACTTTCTTATCGGCAGAATCGCGCCCAAAGCTGCCCTTGCTAGTCAGCTTCTCAACTGCTTGTTTTTTTTAAGTTTGGCACAGAACACTGTCCTCATTAAGCAATTTGACAAGGTCAACTTCAGGTTGATGCTAGGCAAACCCCAAAAAGAGGTCTGTATGGGGAAAAACATACCCAAGTTGATGCAAAGGTAAGGGCAAGATGGGGAAGCCCTGGCCTGAAGTAGAAGTACATACCGGCGTAGCTTAGAAGGAGAACCCCACTTGGAAAAAGGGGCAGCCAAATGATGGACTTTAGATACTTTCCCTTCCATCACTCTCGAGAGCTGGTTAAAGCATGACGGACCAGAGCTGAGTTTTTGGCAGAGGTGGGAATCGGACCCATAACCTTTTGGACCAGGATATCGACCAGAGCCGTGCACTCTACCGACTGAGCTATTCAGGGAGGCTCTTTTAGGAATGGGCCTCATGTTTGTATTGACTTTATTAGGCAGAAGATTATCTTCCGGCCCTGCTGGTCAATGAAGAGGCACAAGGGGACAATGGGTTATTACAGTCATCCAGAACCATCTCCAGAAGGTCTAGTTTCCTGTGGTGTAATGGTTAAAGTGCCTGTTTCTGCCCGTGGGGTCCTGAGTTCAAATCCCGTAGGTACAAATCCCAAGCCTTTATTTAGGACTGATAGTTCAGCTTGTGTAAGTTCATATGTTGAAATATTCACCACCAGGTTTACCTGCGCTGTTGCCTTGTTCGCTGAGGATAATTCTCTCGTGGCAGCGGAGCTCTGGGTTTTTTTCGAGCTTTGTTGCCGTCTGGGGGAAAACCTCCTTCGCGTCCTGCACCTACGCTTTCTTGGCTGGACTCTAAAAAAGAATAAGAGGTGGATGCTGTTCTTGAATCCGATGAAGAGTCTCTCCTTCTATCGTCAAATTGATAGTCTCTTCTCTCTCTAGGGTAGTACTGAGGATAATCTGGCGATGCGTGATATTGTCTTCCTTGGTTATATGGTGCATAGTGAAACGGAGGTGCTTGTCGGCCTGTGTTCCTTGGCTTAGACCTCCACGGAGCATTCAACACGGTACGTTGTTCTGTCTGTTCCCACCGCTGTTTATGCTGCTCCTCTCTCCATGTGTATACACGATTATGCAGGTAATCCTCTGTGTCTCGCTCAAATTTTGCCGATTTCCTTTCAGTGATTGCCTTGTGTAGTCTATCCAGCACTTCAGCGTGTTCACTAAAGATACCTCGTGCTACTTCCTCTGTTTCAGCCATCTTTAATTCGACTTTCATTTTCTCAATCTCAGCACGTACCGGCTGAACTTTAACTTTTAGTCTTTCTATCGTGAGTGCCATCAAATCAACACTACATTTATTGCAAATTTCCTCCCATCTTTGTTGCAATATCGGGTCATCATCACATAGGTTGGGTTTTAACTCCACTCGCAAACCTCTAGGTATTTTTTTAGCTCTTAAATACCGTGCCAGAGAGGTAATATGTGTAGAGCTATTCAGTTCCTTTTTCTGCAGATTTAGCAATATCCTTTTTCCATCTTGATTACTGGTGACCATCAGGTCTGTTTCATTATCCAGTGTGATGCCAGCTAATATTTGCCGTACTTCTGCTTCACTATAAGAAAAGGTACTTGCCAGATGTTCGGTATGTTGTTCAGAGGACATCATGTCCAACACAGGGGTGCCGTTGAACTCTGGTGTAGTAGAACTATATATTTCAGCAGTATTGTTCAGTCACCTTCACCTGTGTATAGTGCTCACTCTCCCGTCAGGCCACACCAGCAGGCCCACAAACAATTAGATCAGCATAGATTTGGATGGAGCACAAAGGTCGCAGAGCTTGGCTGCAAAAAGATTTATTATCATGACATGTTTCGGATCACATGGATCCTTTTTCAAGTGAAAATACAAACAATTACCAACACACCTTATAAAACATATCCCGCTGTAGCTCCACCTCTATAAATTAGTATAATTAATTAGTCAGTGCTGCCAAGTGAATCCTTCTCACACACATTTTCACGGCATTTCAGCTCAGCAAAACATACACATGGGCAATTAAAATGGGCAATACTAGAGGTAGTCCAACCATTGAACAGAGGAGGTAATTTTAAACAAAAGATGCTACAAAGAGAGGGAAAGTGGATTCTAAAATTGAATTTGTTAGCTCCTAAAGGATTAAATGAAGCTTGGAGCGTAAAATGTTTTCTGTGAGCAATGTTAATCTTAAGTAATTTTTTCCTTTTTCAGAGCCTTTTGATACCGGCCCACATTTGTTACTATTTGATCTAAGGTTGGGGCACGGTAAGGTAATATATATTTTTTCTATTAATTTAAATAAATGTTTTGGTACATGTGCAGCTCAAATATCCTAAAAAATCCTTAAGTGCACTTATAAGTGTATATATATATGAAATCAGGTATAATTCCTATTGAATAGGTATAATTCCTATTTTAAATTGGCATGTTGATAGATACTAATGGTAGGTAGACTTCAGAATGAGTAGTACCAATTTCAAGTTTGAAAAAAAGTTTGTTTTTAGCCTTTGCAACAATTGTTGCGATGTCGTGATAATTGTTTATTTTTAATGTGAAACATTTTAATGTTACAGTGTGTGAAGTGGTGGGCAGCACTTATTCTATGTAAAGAAGGGACAATGGATTGTCTGGGCAACAGAAACAGCTAATGATTGTGTATTTTGGATTTTATGGACATTGCAAATAGCTGTTTCATGTCACACTTATATTTATGTGTAATTTTTTAAATGTGTGTGAGAAGGATTCACTTGGCAGCACTGACTAATTAATTATACTAATTTATAGAGGTGGAGCTACAGCGGGATATGTTTTATAAGGTGTGTTTGGTAATTGTTTGTATTTTCCCTTGAAAAAGGATCCATGTGATCTGAAACATGTCGTGATAATAAATCTTTTTGCAGCCAAGCTCTGCGACCTTTGTGCTCCATCCAAATCTATGCTGATCTAATTGTTTGTGGGCCTGCTGGTGTGGCCTGACGGGAGAGTGAGCACTATACACAGGTGAAGGTGACTGAACAATACTGCTGAAATATTTGTGACAGAAAGCAAGATTGTATAGTACAGGATTTATTCTTTCCACAAAATGAAAGCTCAGTTTCACAAAACAGATAAAATAACCGTTCTGTGAAGCAATACTGTCAGTCACATTCCTGAACCAATAAGAACAAAGCTTATTGCCATATAACAAACAAGATGAAAAGTTGCCAGCTCTGCTCCACATGGCTGTATCATCCCTAAAGCATAGTATCTGGCCTGCTATAGAGGACGCCCTCTAATGTCCCCTGTGCTGTATGGTAATAAACATGAACAAACATTTCTTAAAAGAGCTGCTGTTAACCACTGGGCTCAATCTCATTATTATCTTTCCACCTGACTTTCTCATCTCAGAAGCCAAAAGAAAAGAGGATTCAGCTATCAGTTGGGTGTTGAAATTGGCCTGAGGATTTCAGAAGGCTGATTTTGGCCCCAGCCAAAACACTAGCCAAACACATTCCCTGTCACTGTCTCTCCAGTGATGCAAGTGTTCTGCTCTGAGTATGTCTGAATATGCACCAATTGCTGCAGTTTATCTACTGATGCTTTGAGTATTAATTCTGTGGCATTTTGAAAATAAACCTTCTGTTCATGTTCAAGAACCTCTGGCATCCTATCTGTTTCACCTGTGCGGCAGAGATGTACAATATAGTTATAGTACTCAAATGCATTCCTTCTTACATCATAGTGAGGGCTCAGCTGAGACAGAGAGTCTGAAAGTAACCTGTGTTTTACACTATCTGCTTGAGAAATAAAGTTCTGGGTTGGAAAATAGAGGTTACATATGCCAGGTGTTTGGCACTATGTGATGTCACAGTGCCAAATTTGAAATATAAGCCTGCTGTGCCACCGGACCTTCGTACCAGTTTGTATTGTAGATCTCCATCCTTTGAATTTCTACTGATTCTTGCCCTGGTACTCAGTACTACTTGAACTAGAGATATGCATGGTGTTTAATAACCAGAAACCAAATATACTGTATATAGAATTCCTGGCAGTTTGGGACTTGAATTTGAACTGGTTTAAAGACAACAAAACTACAGTCACAGCATTTGGATACAGTGATGATCAAATGATCTGGGTATGGATTTAGGGGTTTTGTGATAAGAGATTAGCAGCTGCCTGGTTTCATTGTCTTATATAGAAGCACAATATCCTACTATGTCAAAGCTTAATCGCAATAGAATAAGGGCAGAGACATGCTCATATTCGGGGAGATTAGTCGCCCATTGGCAAATCGCCTCTTTTTCTGGGCAACTAATCTTCTCGAACTGCCTACCAGCTAGAATGTAAATCACCGGCGGGATGACAATCGGTGTGCTTCATTTTCCGAAGTCACCCAAAGTGGAAACTTCGGGTGACTTTGGAAAACTGCAGATATCTGCTATCCATTGCCTAAAGCCCTACCCCTCCTCTATGGTTCAATAGAACATGAATATATATTTCTCAGCAATCTGTGGAATATTAGCAACTATTGTATCGATTTTAATAGCTGCCTTTAATGATACTCAGGGATTCTGCTGAGCTGGGCAAAAGATAAGAAATCTATCAACAAATTTATCCATTTAGAACAGTTAGAGTTAAGAGTCTGTGACACCCCCCCCCCCCCCCCAGAGCTACTTTAGACATAAGAAGGTGAAAAAATTAAACTTCAGGCTTCAATATTAAAATAAACAGATCACGAATAGACAATAGAAAGTAACCGAAAAAAGTCTTTATTTTTCGTGAACTGAAAACAACTGAACTTAAAAGAATGTTGGAAGGTGAACAACCCCTTTAAGTATTTAGCATAAATTCTTCATTACATACATTTCTGCCTTAATCTGTGTATTAAAAAAGGGCCGAATATGCTATGATGGTCCATTAAAGGGGTGGTTTACCTTAAAGTTATCTATTATTATGTTATAGAATGGCCAGTTCTAAGCAACTTTTCAACTGGTCTTCATTTTTTTAAAATACTTTTTTAAATTATTTGCCTTCTTCTTTTGACTTTTTCCTGGGGGCACTGATCCCATTTTTTTACTACTTTCTATTACTCCTCTTTCTATTCAGTCCCTCTCCTATTCCTATTCCAGTCTCTTAATATCAAACTAATGCATAGTTGCTAGGGTAATTTGGACCCTAGCAACTAGATTGCTGAAATTGCAAACTGGAGAGCTGCTGAATAAAAACCTAAATACTTCAAAAACCACAAATAATAAAAAATTAAAACCAATTGCAAATGTATCAGAATACCATACTCCACATCATACTGAAATTTTACTTAAAGGGCGTGTAAAGGTGAAAAAATAAAATCCATTTTTACTTTCTTTAATGAAAAAGAACCCTATCTACAATATACTTTAATTAAAAAATGTGTACCACTTTTATAAGAAACCTGACTGTATGCAGTGAAATTCCCCATTCATTTACTGCTGTGGATAGGAATTGTCAGACGGTCCCTAACTGCTGGGCAGGGAAACAATCATACTTATGAGCAACAGGGGGAGCCCCCACCTTACTTCCCAGCTGTGCAGAACTCAAGCAGCTTTGGTTGTTTCCCTGTAGAGCAGTCAGCGACTGTGTAGAGATTTGTATTGGATTTTATTTTTGCCTTTACATCCCCTTTATTGTTTCCAACTCCAGCTGCAGGGACAACGGTCATGAAGCCAGGTTTAAACAGATAAACTGGGATTCTATTTGGAGAATTATTTTGCTGCAGCCACTGGTTCTGCAGAGTTGGAGAAAGTTTGTATTAAACATTACAAAACCTATAAAATCCACATTAAATTACATGTCAACAGTGCAGTCTGTTTATTATGATTATTAATCAGTCTTGCTGTATCGGCTTCTGGCAGATATTATTTGACTTGTGCTGTTTTGATAATTTATGAAGTTCCCTAGGCAGCATCCCAGACCACACTGAGCATGTGCACAGTCTTGTTCTTGCAAAGATGTTTAACAAAGTTACAAGATGGTGACTCCCTGTGGCCAACTTTGAAAGCTTAAATCATTTTTTTGATTGTGGTGCAGAAAGTTCATGTTTATGTTTAGCATAAAAAATACAGCATTTCTAGCCTTATTCTATTTTAGACTTTACTTCCCCTTTGAAGGTGAACAACACCTTAAAGAACAGCTCTGTTTGGACATGTAATTTTTGGAATGAGACTATCATAGTACACTGCCCTGAGTTATATTATGAGTAATCATTTATATACTGGATTCTTTTACATTTTTATAAGAAAGCATAGAAAATTGCAAGAACAAAAATAGTGCCTTGAATAGACTGATATATCAGATAATACAGTACAGGTGGAAATCACAAAGTTTTCTGAAATAATTGACAGGCTTATGTTTTATCTACAAAATGGTTTTCTGCCCCATAAAGTCAAATCCTTATAACCACGGCACAGGAAAGGCTGTGTGATCACTGTACACTAAATTAAGAAAGCTTGAGTTTTTATCCCTGTATCAACTCCTGAATCAAATCCTTGAAGCCTTGGACACCTCCGTTAATCTCCTTGTGGCTAAGATACCACACTTAAAATTAGTACTGTTATATAAGAATTAATAAGAGATTGCATAAGAAGCTTTCAAAATGTGAGTCCGTCTCCCTGGTAACAAGATTATTGCAGTCACTATTCCCTCTGCAAATAAGGCGTGAAAGAGTTAATAGAGGACTAGAACTGAACAATAAAAATCTACAGTATTTTGCTCTGCTGCACGGGAACAGGCACTTCCAATAGCACCCAGCAGAATAGTCTTTTCATAATTAGTTCAGCTAAACCTGTCACTGCGAGTTTGCTCATACTGATTATGACACACTTGTGTTTGGCATGAGCTCTGCAGGTTCCTGCTACCTGAAGCTGAAAAAGTTTGAAAGAAATTCACAGAAAATATTCCGTTCAGCTCCTGTGCTTATTTACTGAATTAATGGCAATAGATTTATACTTTACATTGATACCCGCCTGTCCAACATTTAATTCTGACAACAAGGGTATAAATATAAAGTCGCTGCTATAAGAAACTCTACTCTGAGCTCTAGATTTTGAAACATTATTGGTAGAATTTGCTCCATTTATTCACAAGACCACTACTGAGTTGGACACTGATGTTGCATAAGTAGACCTGGCTCACATTCACCATTCCCATTCATCCCACACTAGTCCAAGGTCAGGGCTCTGTGCAGCTCAGTCCACTTGTAACAGGGAAGAACCTAACATTTATTTTTGTTCAATGAGTTACAGTCAGCTTGTAGTCACTGGGAAAACATGTTCTTTCAAAATGCATCAATTTTTATTGCTCCTCCAACAGTATTTTGCACTGAAATCTATTTCTCAAAAGAGCAAACAGTTTTTTTATATTTAATTTAGAAATTTGACATGATGATAGACATGTTATTAGTTTCCCAGGTGCTCTCAGTCATGTGACTGGTGCTCTGATAAACTTGAGTCACTTTTTACTGCTGCACTGCAATGTGGAGGGATGTCAACCCCCCCCAGCAGCCCATTGACAGAACAATGGAAAAGTAACAAAATAACAACTCCCTGACACCTGCATTGGTAAAATGCTCCCATGCCCGCTTAGTTGTAAGATATGAGCACAACACTTAATAGTAAAGAACTCAAGCAGACTGCTACTCCTCCTAGTTACATTGAGTAGGAGAAACAATAGCTTATCTGAAAGTATCTGCATTGTGAAGTGCTGGCTCTTTCTGAAAGCACATGACCAGGCAAAATGACCTGACATGGCTGCCTACACACCAATATTACAGCTAAAATTTAAT
Organism: Xenopus laevis; assembly: GCF_017654675.1. Lineage (NCBI taxonomy): Eukaryota > Metazoa > Chordata > Amphibia > Anura > Pipidae > Xenopus > Xenopus laevis. The sequence goes on along the minus strand of NC_054380.1, from coordinate 98,617,815 downwards.
TTGATGGTTCAGGAATAGTATTTCTAGTATTATATGGTAGAGTGAATTATTTGTACAGTGTTAAAAACGTCAGGCCTAACTCCCTGATATGATGTTCTTCTATCCTTGATCTCAACAATCTAAGAATGGAAAGAGCACGTTATCTTCCTCTTCCAGAAATATATATTTCCCCCTCCCATAAATTAATAGTGCAGCAGGGAAATGTTGCAACAGCCTATCAGGTAGGAGACAAATTGGAAACTGTTCAGCTGCTTCTTACACAGTACTATTAAAGATGCATGTGCTAAATTACACATACTTAATAATGAGAGGAAGGCAAAGGATTTGCATAGCAGCAGTCACTGTCTAACTGAAAGCTCATAAAAATGAAAAGTGGGCAAGAACTGTGCTGGAAAGAGCTTAGAAGCATGCTGCAGTTTGTTTTGCTGCCGCAAAAAAACTATGGGTAGAAATTCCATTCGGCGCTCAATGTTCTGTCCCTCTAAATTTAATTTGGGGAATAAATAAAGCAGAATTATTGCTGAGTTTGCAGCAGACATGAATTTCATTTACATGAAAACTACAAATCCAGATTTAAGCAGGGAGTGAGTCACATAGTTGGTATCGAGTGTACTTCAATTTGTCTCTCGTTGATCTGTGTGAACACACTATTAAAGTGCAAATCGGTAATGTCTGCATTTAACATATACACCTGGAAGGGTCTTAAATTATTTTGAAGTTAAATATAGACATCATACTGAATATTTTTCTGCAAAACAATCAAGCAGAAATGTGGAACTGAAGTGTGGAGATGCAAAACCATACTCACTGCCCCTTAAATAAATATATTCTAAGGAAGGACACAGAGACCAACGTTCTTGTTTACAAAGTGAAGGACCAGCTGCAAAACAGCCATGTCTTTAGCACTTTGCTTCTTACATTGTACTTTGCACAAAGCCCCTGCAATCCAATGTGAATCAGCTCTAAGGGGTTGTATTTTGTGCACCTTGGAGCTCCTGCACTTGCAACAGGGGCATAAATAAAACCCCACAAGTATGAGTGAAGGTTGAGCACATTTAATTAGTACAGGTATGGGGCCTGTTAACCAGAATGTTTAGGATCTGGGATTTTCTGTATAGGGGATCTTTCTGTGTGGGTCCATAGGGGTTAATCTGCCCCTATGGCTTTAAGGCCCTACCCTTTCTCCGTTACTAGGCAAAATCATGTGTAGCTCAGTGTTATTGGCCAAGAGGTGTAATGACCACTTCCTGCCACACTGCACTATAATGTATTTAAGGAGTGGCCTCTTCCTCTTTTGCTGCTGGATGCTGATCAAGCTGGGTTAGCCCAGGGAAGCCTGGGTACAGCAAGGCCCAGAGAAGCCATGTGCCCGGAGGGACCGGGTCCTCTAGTGTCTAAGTCGGGGACCAGGCAACCCCGTGAATGAGGAATAGAAAGTGACAGATGAGCTCCCAGTATTAGAACACTCTAGGAGTTTCATTTAGTCAGGGTGAGCTAAATAAGAGCAGTTCTGAGCTCCAACATAGAAGTGATAAGTTGGAGGTATCACTCCAAGGCCATATTGCCTATAGAATAGGGATCCCAGCGGAGAGGGAATCAGGAGAGATGATTGCCCTGAGGTTGATCCAGAAACCACTACCGGAATATGTTGGAGAGGTGAAGTGGGATACCTGCCAAGTCTGTCCCCAGGGAGTGTCAGCCTGTGTAAAGCTGCATGTGATGTGCCTGTGCCTTTTACCTCTAACCCACTGTGATGTGAGTAAACCTGAGGTCATTGTCTCTGGCTGATAAACAGTTTCTTTGTTTCCACCATAAGAACCTCCTGGCGCCCAATCATCTTTATGCACAGTAGCCTGGGAGTTGTAGTTGCAAAACATCTGTGGGGGAAATGCTTCAACTTAGCGAAGGCCCGGATCCTGAAGAGAGAGTCCAATGTAACCTATGCTCCTACCTTAGATGGACATTAATCGGTGGTCTGGATAGCCCAGCTTAGCGTTACATTTCCATAATTCAGATCTCTATACTTTAGGTCTACTAAAACTCATTAAACCATTAAATAAACCCAATAGATTTGTTTGCCTCCAATATGAATTAATTATATCTTAGTTTGGATCAAGTACAAGATACAATTTTGGTAATACATAAAAAAGGATGTATGTTTTACATTTTGAGTTATTTGATTAACATGAACTCTAAGGGAGATGACCTTCCAGTAATTTGCAGCTTTCTGGATAACAGGTTTCCAGATAATGGATCCCATATACAGGGGCGATCCTGGCCCCTCCGCTGCCTGAGGCAGTAGCAGTTGCTGCTGCCCCCCCCTCCCCCAGAAATTCGCTCTTAAAGTACCAGGAGTAGCATTTTTGCTGCCCCTGGTACCTAGTGGGGCGCTGCTGCCTGAGGCGACAGCCTCAACTTGCCTCATTGGTGAAGCACCCCTGCCCATACCTGTATAACCAGATCCTTGTGCAGATATGCTGCTATGGTTTGGTGTTTTTCTGCATTTTTTTCACACTCAGTATGCGTACATAAATGCATATAAAGAAGCCTGAGTTCCCTATATAGTCCCTGCCTACCTAGGATAGCACCGGACCTAAATACTGCACTGGCTGTATATATGGACCTCAACATTACAGAAATATCCCTTATTTGAAAAACCTCAGGTCCCACACATATGTTGCAATAATATAATTCTGCATTTAATTACTAGCAAAGCAGTGTTACAAGACAGATATCTTTTTGTTTTCTAAAAAATATGCATTTTTATGTTTTCAGGGACATGGGTAACATTTGTAGGGCCGATTTCTGATGAGGTAAGACATTTATATAGAATATTTTATCAAAATTAATACCTCCATTGTTATTTTCAAATAAAAATATAATATCATTTTGGAGTGCAGAGGCTTGTGCTTGCCCCATGAATACAGCACTGATTGCTTTCAGCCACATTGTATTCATGGAGGCCCCCTCCATCTGCCTGTCATCACCCCTCCCTCCATCTGCCTGTATATGTGCATAATTCAGACATGAAACTGGAGCATCAGTCACTTCAAGCTAACTATCCACTTTTTTTTAAAAATTACAGAACATAGTTACCTAGCACATAGTTAGATTTGAGGTGAAGAACGACAATAGTTAATCAAGTTTCTCCTAAAGGTATTAATAGAAAGGTGAAGCTTGCTGGGGTACTATGCAATCTCAGGTCAAAGTGGGGTATAATCAATAGAAAGGGAGTGAATTATCAGCATTTGAATTAGAATTTTTGCTTTGATTCCAATTTATATGCTCTAAAACTGATTTCAGATATGCTTTAAAAAAACTCTTATGTATAATATTTATTAAGCACAAGAAATACGTAAAACTTGAATGTAAAACTTCAACATCTAAAAGCTGCCAAGTTCATATGGAAGTCACTAAAGCATTTTTTCATTGCAGTTTTATTGAGAATGATAGAGTAGAAATTTTAGGTAATTACTTTTTTTCATGATCCTATTCAATGGATTTTTTTGAAATTCTGATTTTTTTTTTTTAAATAAGCAAACATTTGAGTTTGGTGAAAATTTGAGTTTATTTAAAGTAGGAAAACCCTCTGGGTTGCTATTAGTAACAGGACTGAACCGGCAAGGGAAAACACACAGTCACAGGATTATAATACTGATGGCATCCAATTGCTAGACTGGGTGTTGTGACTGCTTTAATAGCCAGAATTCAGTCTAAAAAGCATCATTCACAGATGTTGTATTACCAATTGCAAGCTTGTATTGGTGGTCTGCATTACTGGATTTCACTGCATTTTTCCATGTAGACTTGTGTTGCTTATTAAGGTCATATGTAGAAAACCAAACTATATTTATACTATAATTTAAAAGAATAAGGATGCTAGAGGAGACAAATGTGACATCTCAAGTAACTAAATGAATGTGTTCACCTTTTCAACAGGTGGCCGAGCAACTCATGACCGTTGCATATGAAAATGGAGTAAACCTGTTTGATACAGCAGAAGTTTATGCAGCAGGAAAGTAAGTGATTTTGTGCAGGGCGTATCCACAGAGGAAGCAAACCCTGCGGCTGTCCAGAAAGTTGGGGGGCCGAATAAGGCCCTAGTAATTTCAATATATTGTGGTAGGTATCCATTAAGCAATGTTTTGGGCCCTAAATTGAATTCACTCTGGGACCCTGTAACATCTAGTTATGCCACTGAATGTGTCAATGTAAGATCTAGAATCAATAGCTTAATGTTTCTAGCAGGGGGACTACACTGTATCCTGGATATCAAAAAACATACACTCCATAACAACACAACAGTATTTGTCTTGCAGAGCTGCTCTTGTAGAATGCTTGACCACAATCATATTCCCCTAGTCACGTACAATAGAAAAAGCAGGAATAACAATAATTAACTTGTAGGTTGCCAGGGATCACAAGGCGTACACATTATTTCTGTGCTATGTAATTTTTGTAACTATTGCAGAGTATCTGCTACACCATTGTTTTCATAAACCTGTAACCTTGTCAAGAGATGTGGGCTTGGAGTTGTTGGATCTTGAAGAAGGCCTGAAACAACAAAAGTGTGACACTACTGTGTAACCTGAATTGGTATGGCCCCCCAAATATCTTTAGGCAGTCCTTCCTTAGCACCCACATGGCTGCCCGCTCATTTTCAGTAAGCAAGGCAGCAAAGTTTAAGCTGCAGAAGACGCTGTGAGGAGGGATGGCATATGCTTACGCCACTGAAACTACTAGTGGATATGGATTAAAAGTCAAGAGATGTGTCGTGACATGACTGGGTTTTTTTTTTTAAAAAAAAACATTGGCTCCAGGGCCTCCCTACTTTTAATTAAATTCTATATACCCATACCTATACTAACTATAGAGCTTAGTATCACAATAGCCTTTGATATTATGTCTGTCCAAAAAATTATCCAAGCCATTCTTAAAGGCATTAACTGAATTAGCCATCACAACATCACCCGGCAGTGCATTCCACAACCTCACTGTCCTGACTGTGAAGAACCCTCTACGTTGCTTCAAATGAAAGTTCTTTTCTTCTAGTCTATAGTTCAAGTCTAGTTACCCATAACAACCAATCAGCAGGTAATGTTCATTTTCAGCTACTCTAGGCAGTGTCAGACTGGGACACCAGGGGCCAACCCAAAAAACTTAGACCAGGGGCCCACTCTCAGTACTTTTATTCTTCCTCTCCTTAACCACTATTCTCCTAGTCTCTTTTTTTTACATAATATAATGCTATCATCTATAATTCCATTAATAAGAACCCTTTTCATTCAGAAACTATGGTTTTAATATGGTTACAGTTAGTAACAAATGCTTACTTATGTATATAGAATGCCCCTCCCTACCAGCTCCCCATGTCCCCATTTTAAGACAACAGCATCCCATTTTATTTGGTCCACAAATCAGCCCATTATTTCTTTCAGGGCCGTACTTTCCTCTGGATCAGCAGTTACACAAAAAGGTAGACCTTGATGGACGTGTGTCTTGTTTCAGCCTCATATACTGTGTAATACATATTACAGATGGGAAAAGGGCCGCCATTAGAAATCATGGGGCCCCTTACAACTAAATTTTTTGGGGGCCCCTGGACCCCGTCCACACTGGCGCCCGAGCCTGACCCCAGAATCCGCCCACTCCACAGTTTAAAGAACACACAGACATCAGCGCTAAAAAATTAACCCCCCCCACACACAAGTTATAAAAAGCTATTGATGGTCAGGGCCCCCCATAAAGGTTTTTTTTTAAAAAAGCATTGGTGCCAGGGCCCCCCTTACAAGTAAAAAAAACATTGGTGACAGGGGCCTATAAAATATTAAAAGATTACATTGGTGGCCAGGGGATTAAACAAAAACACAAATTGGTGTACAGTAGAATTGAACTCATGGCTTCAGGACTTGAACTTTGCTTTCTTTCATGACTTTGGGTCTTTTCGCCGCTTCAGGACTTCAATTTCGGCTGTTTTCGTGACTTTGGGTCTTTTTGCCGCTTTGGGACTACGGCTTCGGCTATTTTTGTAGCTTCGGATCTTTTCGCCGCTTTGGGAGTTCGGCTGTTTTCGTGACTTCAGGTCCTTAGGCTTTTCGGCACTTCCACATTTCAGCTGTTTGGGACTTAAAATATGGCCGCACGGCTCGGGTGCTCTCAAGGGGGGCCCGGCTCTTTCAAAAGTGCAGCACTGCTGGGCCCCCCTTCATGCCCGGGCCCAGGACACTTGTCCCCCCTGTCCCCCCCTGATGGTGGCCCTGGATGGGAAAATGCAGGACCATTACCTTCCTCTAAATAACCCACAATGGGTTGGGCAAGTTGTTCTTCTGCTCCTGATGAAAGTTGATAGTCTTTAAAAAGACTTTTGTGTTTGTTCTTTATCTCCTTCTGCTCCTGGGAATCGCTGAGAATCGCTAGGAATCGCTGAGAATCACTAGGAATCGAGAAAGAGAAAGAAGAGATTGTGAACTGAACCCTGTCTGTCATTTATATCTGTATATACTGGATTTCCCTTAATAGCTCAATACCGTGCTACTGAATATGTTTGTGCCTTATAAATAACCAGTAACACCAAACAGCAGAAACTTTAATAGAATGAAGGAGCTGATTGGGAGAAACAGAATTGATTGGTGCAATCAAGGGCCCTAGACACCCCTGCTAACCAAGGTTGGGTCCTGGTGACACAATGCACAAACTAATAGTTAAATGAACACTTGGAATCACTCTCATTCATTTCTATGCCAATTGCTTTCACCAGGGCTCAATTGAATTAAATTTATAAATAAATGGGACGGGAGTGAGCATTTGGTTGGCCATACACTGAACTGGAAATCACATGGGGACAAAACATCCCAAATCCCCCTCTGTGCCATTACTGTAAAGCTGTATGTTACTGGCAGGGTGTTATAGGGGCAGAAGAAACTGGTTCCCATTAGAGGCCCAGGTGAGTAATGGGCCCACTGGGGCTTTTCATAACAGTCAAGCTCTGATCAGTGCCACTGCACCCATAACACAAGGCACCCTAATTCTAGGCATGTAACTATTGTTCTAGTTTGTGCTACTTGTCTTTCTTCTCAGGTCCTCCCTTACCCCTCATCTACTCTAATGAGACCACTAGGATGAGTGATGAGTGGGACAGTTGGCCAATGGCAGTTGGAAAAATGTCAATTGACATTTACAGCTAAAGAGCAGCAGAGTAAATGGTCTAACACTTCAAAAGCTGTAACAAGTAAACAAGAAATACCAAACATACTATATTCTATAACTACAAGTCAGCCACAGGGGGTGCTGGGAATTGTAGTTAAGGCACGGCTAGATAAGCACAGGCTTAGAGTCAGTGGGACAGCAAGTTCTCATTTTGTCTCGCTTCCCTTAGCAATGTCACACAGGCAGATTTTGGGTACTTTGGCACCCACAAGTTTTAGTAGTTTGGGAAGGGGCAGGGCTGCCACCAGAAACCATTTTCAAGGCCCCATCATTGATTGTACCCTCCCTTGTAGTTGTACCCCTTTGCACCCCCTGATGGCTTATCATGAAAAATGAACCCACCCTCCCTTTTCCAATGAAATTGGAAAAGATGGAACTTGAAAGACAAACTGACATCTCCAATGGACAATTTCATGACAAGCACCTTCCCAGACAATTACAATAGCAGGCAATGGTGGGGCAATTTTGGGAGATTTGGCTCTAGACTAAAGTGCTGCACCCAACAAATATGCTTTAGTAGGGTGCAGCAGACCCAGCAAGGGCCTAAAAATCCCCCCTATGCCATGCACCCTAACCCCTCACCATCCCCCCAGCTCTGTCACTGGATTTACAATGGAAATCCTTGGCAGACGCTAGGGAATCTTTTTTTGATTTCAAAAATAAATTTATAGACACCCGAGGGCCGCCCCCCAAAACCTGCTGCCCTAGGCACAGGTCCTCGGGTGCCTTAATATAAATATGCCCCTGTCCTCTCCAAGAGATAACATGGCTCCTACATCATAAGCAGTTTCTGGAAACCGCAGATATTTTGTATGTACAATATTGTAGCAGGTGCTGAGGAAGGCATCCACCTTCTAATTAAATCTGACAAGGACAGTGTTTGCATGCAGTGCTTCCTTTAATGAGGACTGAGAGAAAAACAAATTTTTTGTTGTATAATATTTCCAGGGCTGGATTTAGACAAAAGCTTAGTGATAGAATCTCTTTAACATTTTTTCTCTAAAATTGCGTTTGGAAATATTGCAAATTAACGTAAGACCAAACAATGGGGCAAAAGAAATCCTCCTATGTTTTTAACTTTACCCCCTATTAATAACAATACCGTCAAGTTTTATTTAACTGACCAGGCTTGTAAAATACTGTCCACTAACTGTTAATGCAGGTAACTTCCACGGTTCTGAATTGCGTGGAGAATTTACAGAACCCCATATATAATAAAAGGCACAAAGTTACTACCCAGTTGCAGTAACTCCCAGCAACCAATCAGTTGTTTGCTTTCAAACAGGTGAACAGTAGAAATGGAAACAAAGTCTGATATGCAACAGTTATACATTGATCCGATTCCTAGCCATTATGAAGATACAGGAGAATGGCTTTTATCACATCGAAGGCTAAGTTAATAATGATTGTGCCTGTATTTCAGGAGAAAACAGGGTCACTAGTAATAAAGGGAAGAAGTAGATACACAGCTACACAGGGAATCTTCCAGTAACTAACTATCCAGGTCACAGTTGGGTATCATAACCCAGTAACTGTTCTTTTATAATTACCTGACATAACATTTCAGTTTCACTGAAATAAACTTCCATGCACAATCACAGGTGAGCAAAAAAAAAATGTTTGCCTTTTCTGTGATAGGAAAAGGGATATGATAGGATGGGGGAAATGTGACAAAAAAGAACTTGTTTGTTAGTGGCATTCACACAATTCCCATCATTCATAGAAAGGTGTGAGTTTCACTTTCATGTAATCAAATCAAGTGATTATCAAAATCAAAGCACTTGGTTGCCAAGCAATAGAACATTTGGATGGTGTAGCTGGGTGTAGTTATTATAGCTGGGTGTAGTTATTATAGCTGGGTGTAGTTATTATAGCTGGGTGTAGTTTATGCAGCTGAATGGGCTTGAGAGGCATTGTGACATTGTTGCTGAGATTTACTACTTTACAAAGTATCCCGGTTTACTCAGTCGCTCAGAAACAGTCCATAGGCTGGTTTTGCACATCAAGACACTTGATTCCCGAGTATAACTGGGGAGACACAGTTTGCAACATTTCTTGGAAAAAGCAATAAGTAACAATTGTCCATCTTGCTGTTACATGGTTGTAGCCATTGGGGATGTTGAGTTGACAGTTGATTTTTTAAAAATCTCTCTAGCTGCACTGTATTCATGGGGCTAGCTGTGCTCTGTTCATTTTGGCACAACTCATGGGCAAATGTAAAAATAAACAGTGTGCAGTTTTGACACTGTGCAGTTTTCCCTGGTCTTAATAAAAGAGCTCTAACAAGTTACCTTTCATACAGGTACTTTTATTAAATATTTATTAAGATTTTTTGGAACAAGCATACTTTTCAAGAAACTTTCAACTTTCCATCAAAAGATGAGTATCTTATTTTGGATTTATCTGTTGTTGCCTGAAAGAATTCAGAACCAGTGGCCAGGCCTAATTGCACATCAATGGTGATATTATGGCAACTCCCTTTAGAGTCCTGCATGGAACCAATTTCTAAGACCCGAACCCGCAACCAGAACCGCAACCCACATATTTACCCACTTTGAACCATTACCTGACCCGGACCCGCAACTGCCTTATCCGAAAACCCGACCCGTTACGAGGCCGTTAGTCGAGAAGGAGAGGGGCATCATGCCTCATTCCGCAGGGTACCCTTTGGCAAATGATCATTGTGCTGAGTATTCATTCCAGGGATATTGTGGGATAAACATGTCTTGTACTATTTGGGTTTAGATGAGTGCAATTTAGGTTACACCTAGCCAACCAAGTTATTTCTGAGTAATGCAATAATTCTAACATCACTGCATAAAACCAAAAGAGCCCAAGGTCACAGATGCAGAGGCAGCAACATGTACGCCTCAGCTAATAATCTTACTGTTCTTGATTATCTGCCCACACAGTAGATAAAACAAATTTTCACAAATTACACACAACTCTCACATTTGAAATCATTTAGGAGTTTTTAAATCAAATGTTGAGAATTTTTTTTTAAAGGATCTGATCACAACACTGCTTAAAGGAAATTTAAAATATTTTTGCTATTTTCTAAAGGTTGAACCTGGACCAGTTACTCTCTACTTAGGGGACCTAAGAATAGAAATTAGGCAATGCATTTGCAGCAATTGGGTTGTAAGGTTGATAACTGTGGTTGTTAATATGTGATGTTCTAACTGTAAATGTGGTTTAGTGAGATCTAATTCCCATTTTCCACTCATCTGGCCCTAGTGTGTGTGTGAATTTGACTAAGCTCCACTGGCACAGGGACCAAAGTGAACAATATATATATATACTCTCTGCATGATGTATTACTCTGTGTAAAGTGCTGCACTGTATGTTGCAGCTATATAAAAAAAGGATAATAGAATGGTTGGCCAGTCTGTCTTTGTCAGTTTCTGTGCAAGTCCTTGACATTATCTAGCTCTTCTTCTGCCATTTACACAGCATGTACAGCCAAAAATGAAAAGCAAAATTCTAGCAGTTCATTTGAAGAACAACCTTATAAGTCTATATAAAACATGCCCAAAAGCAAGTTGTTCCATAGGAATGCTAAAAATCCCATAAAAAATCGTTCCTGACTCAAAAATGCCAATCGGACCAGTCCCTGGATCAACTTTGTACTAAGAGCTGTTTCAACAGCCCTGTATTTTTTGACTTGCTAAAAAGCCAACCCTTCTTGAAGCTACTGTATCTGTCAGTACAACTGATTCGATTCCACAACTCTATTACAGCACCCTGTGGGACCCATGTATGAAATCCAAAAAGATCACATATACTGCTACCCCACTGTCCAACATCTTACTAGCTCATCAAAAAAGCAATTTTTGTACAAGTCATTCTGAATTGAGAAAGCCTGTTGAGAAAGCCTGTTGCAAAAAATTTTGGGTGTTAGTCCGACATTCTGCCGCAATCCGCTCATCATTTTCATTCTTTGCCTTCTGGATTGCTGTTTTATAACATTTTTTATAGTGTTTATATTTATTAAACACAGCTTATTTCACCTCTGATTTATAGTTTCGAAATGCCTCTCATGTTTCCTATTAACTTCTTACTTGTGAAATGATTCACATAGGGTGATCCATTAGACCCCTGCACGGGAATAAATTGAGAACAGTAATGAATTAATACCCAATTTAACTGACAACCATTTCTGTTCTGTTTAATGAAAGGAAGCTAAAATGGAGGTAAAATGTGCTTATTTGAATTATGAATTATACTTGTATTTATTATTTTCCTTTTGTTTTTGTGTAATTGAGATATTTAGAGATACTGGTTAATTATTTTATTTATGTTTGTTCTCACTTTTTGGAAGGCCATACCGGATTAGTGAGAACTTTTAAGAGTTAAGAGACAAGAGGAAAGAGATCCTTGCCCCATAGAGCTTATTGCCTTCCATTTTTATTGTGTCATAAACCTCTTAAGAAATAAAGATAACTGGGCCATAACTTAGATCAGTGCTTTCTAAAACTCTGGGTGCAGGGCTTGGAACAGAAGCAGGGGTGGCTCAGGCTTAAGTTCAGTTATAGTGAGGAGCATAGCCATTTGCTCTACTAGATGCATCTAAAGCCCAGTCTTCGGGTCAGTTAGGATGAGATTTAGGATAAATATTTATATGCTGCCCTTTATGTGCTTAAAACTACGGAAAATAATAATAATTTATATAATTAAATATATAATTTCTGCTGTACTCTTTGTTTGAACTAAGGGAGGCCCTGACCTGCAAAGGCATTTCTCTAAACAGAAATTAATTCCGCAGGTAAATATAACTTTATTTGTTTACATAAACACTTAGCCACAAAAACATAGATACTCCACTAGCTTAAATCTTATATTAAAACAAAGAAATAAAATAAAATAGGTTGGCTATTGTGACTATTAAGAAGGCCTGCTTAAACAACAGAAACATGTTGTATAGCTAAATGGTACAAAAACTGAGTGGCCTTCTTATACTCTGGGCCAAACAATGGAGCAAGGCGTGATGTGGCACCAAATGAGACTGTAACTATTGCATTATCCCAAACATTCCACGGACAATGGCAGCACATGAAATCAACACTGTGGCCATTGTTTTATCATACACAGAGAATTTACAGTGATAATGGTAAAAAAAAACCACATTCACATAAAGGAACGTAGTTCCAGTTATTTGTGTATAAGTGAAGCATGACAAGCTCGAGCTGCTGTTTCTGGGGTCACACAAGGCATGTTTCACACAAATAGAGCTGACAGATGGCTTTTGGCTCCTACAGGCACTGAATGTTCAAATGAAAAAAATGAGGGTTGTTATGACAAATAAAGTAACAATGCAGATTGAAAAGAATAGTTGATGAGATTCTGATTGTGAATTAAGCCCCAAATATAATATCTGCATTAAAAATGAAATAATTCAATCTAAACTTTGGAAATTGTATCAGCTTTAATTGAATATCAATGAATACTGAAATGTATTTAATCAAGAAAGTGATCAGGACCTTAGTGCCACAGAGCTGATAGAAACCAATGTTTAACCAATTATTATAAATACCAATAAATAGATGTAATAGATATACCCCTAACTAATGTACTGGATGTAGATTATCTCACTTTTCAAGTACTGTTTGGAAACTGCTTCCTATAGCCTTAGAAAATACTACCCCACAGGCACACAGTGTGGGCAGCAGGTTCCTGGTAGGCAGATGTATTTATCATTTCTTCACGTCACTGCAGTAAGGGACTAGGCAAGCCAACACACTGATGGCTGTGATTGTAAGGCATATCCAAACAGGAATGATTTATTAAAAATAAGCAGTACAGCAACTAAACCCCTATAGATTAGAGATTATTAGAGATTAGAGATTATTGTTTCCATTTTTGCTATCAATGTACCTGCAGGCATTCAATGCAAGCATGATTTGGGAATGAGCAGAGCATTGCAACAGGAAGACTGAAAATCAGGACCTGGAATGCACTACCCTCATATTCCAAACTTTGCACAGATGTGCACCTGTGTAAGATCCCAAGAAAGTGCAATAGAGGTTCCCCTGCAAATGTGAAGTATCATGGCAGGGGTTCAGCATTGCACCATGGCCTTGTCTACATTGTCTTCCCTTTCCACATTTGTATTTTTTTAATCAGATATTCTTCTATGATTAGATATACATTTTGCACCAGGAAAGCTCGACTCCTTACTTTTATCTGTATTTTTAATGTGTGCAACAGTATGCTTTGGAATATGTTGGTGCTTTTTTAAATACCTACTTGATAAGTATTAATAATAGCATTGTTTTATGAGACCATTTACTATACAGGAAAATTAAGCGCTAGTACAAGCTGCATTATTCTGAAATCTGATGGTGTTACACCTACTGTATCCACATGAATGTGTAACTTATCAGAACCCCAGTCTTTCACAGCTAGTCTTCTGTATACACTAGGCCTGTTTTGATCCTTTAATTGAGCTAGTATATTTATACTGCCATCTTGTGGTGGCATTAATCAATTTATTGTGAGCAATATTTTAATTTCCTGGGTCTAATCAAAACTCTAGCCATTTATTTCTGAATATGGGGCAAGTTAATGGGAACAAGTTTAGTTAATGTTAAATTAGTGGGAACAAGTTAAGAAATTTGCTACATGACAATTTTGTGCAGGGTCGGACTGGCTCTTCCCCCCCCCCACCCCGTCCCAGACCTGCTCCCTTGCTGCACCGACCTCCAGCCCGATCCATGGCAAAAAAAGGTATGTGCATGCACATACATTGGGGGGCTGAAGGGGTGTTGAGGCTGCAGCAGGGGTCCAGAGTGGGCTTTGTAGCAGGGATGAGGGGGGCCCTGAGACTATACCTCCTAACTGTCCCGTTTTTTGGGGGACAGTCACGATTTTGAAAGGCGCAACCAGCAGTCCCGGGTTTGTTATTGTTGTAATGTCCCAACTGTCTCTTTGATCTCCTGCACTGAACATCCAGAAAAATATACAACATTTCTAACTTAATTGGCTTTTGGCAGAGAGCCCAGAACAGCCTCCAGGTGCACTTAGATACTTTTGTAACAATTTTAGATAAGCAAAGAAGCAATTGTAACAGTTTAAGATAAGCAGGTCTCTTGGGCAAAATGTGACTTGCAGCTTGAAGGCAATTCACCTTCATTAGCAAAACTGTAATAGCATATAAAAACCACAGAAATGTGTTCAAACTTTCATAACCTGCCAAATTTTATAAAATGAACATGATAATTAGGGGTGTGGCCACAAAAATGGGCATGGCCAAAAATGTCACCGTGCTACATGCGGCAAATCTTTTTGTCCCTCTTTCTATTTTAAAAATGTTGGGAGATTTGCCTGAGACAGCTGTCCTGGGCCCCAAGTCCATCCCTGATTTTGTGTCAAAGGTTTTTGAAGAGCCAACCAGACATCATGCTACAGTATACTGGATCTATAGCAAATGCATAAGTAGTTGAATTCGTGGGTAATAGTGACCATAATGTGATGTTATTTAATGTCTGGTGCAAAAAGCAAAATTACACTGGGGCAACAAAGACTCTGAATTCCAGATTTTAGTTCCTTAAGTTCAGTACTTCAGAGCATTAAATGGGGCATTATGTTTTCTGCTTAAAACACAGAACAGATATGGCGGTTATTTAAAATTATATTAAATTTTGTTCTCATGGTATTTCCTTATTAAGTAAAAGTAAGAATGTTAGAGACCATCCTATGTGGCTTATTTTAGCAATAAGGAAGTTAATAGGAAAGAAGAGGAAGACATTTAAGAACTGCAAGAGGTGACATCAATTTGATTGCTTTTTATGATGAGGTTACTCAGTGGAATTGCAGTGATCTATTTGAATTCTGCCAAAGCGTTTGATATATTGCCCCACAAACTACTGCTTTCCAACCTAAAGGTTGGAAACTGGCTACAGGATTGGGCACAGAGGGTGGTTGTTCTTTATTTGGAAAAAGGTGCTTAGTCGGGTCCAACAGGGTACTGTATCTTGACAAACTTGCAATCTGGGCAGCTGCGTAGCAGATGAGATTCAATGTCAATAAATTTAAGGGATGGAAAATATGCAAGCCACTTATATCACTTCTACCCCTTATGGGACTGTGTGACAAATCCTTGTAGATAATACATTCTGCTGTAACAAGCAATACCAGTCAGCAGCTGCAAGAGCAAACACGGTTTTGAGCTGCATTAAAAGGAGTATAGATTTGTGGAAGGAGAGGGCCTTTCTCCCATTTTACAGAGTGCCGGTAAGGCCCCACCAAGGCTATGACGTTATGGTTTCCAGCACTCAAACAGGATGCTTATTGAATATATAAGGGACCATATAATAAAGCAGTAAGTCTCTCTAGCAGACACGTAGTGATGGGTGAATCTAGCTTTTTAGCTGTATATATATTCTTGCATTTTAAAGGCAGGATCTGCAACATCTGGAATCCCAGGGTCAGGCTTTCTGAAGCCAGGACTCACAGATGGACTCAGTCACAAAGATAGACAAAATGCAATGCTAAAGGTTGTGCCAGAAACCAGCTCCACTTCATAGAAACAAAAAGCCTGCAATTCATAAGTATGATGAGATCTGTTAATAATCAAAACAATAGAGTTCACAACAATGATCAAATCAAGAGAATAATGTGTTTCTCTATCTATTGTGTATTACATATTATTCCTCCTATAGCAATAATCATAATACTAAAAATTCCATAAAGTTTAACCTTTTTGACCAAATAAAAAATGCCTAAATACTAGTTTATCCAGAGGAAGGTTAAATAAAGCCCATCTTTAGTTTTCTTCGAAGGACAATAATCTCAGTTTATTGATGGTACATGCAATTTTCAGTAGCCTTACATTTTCTCATTTACTAAAAAGCCATCCAACTCTTTGTTAAAAGTATCTAATATGTCATGGTTTCCCTAGCAAGCCAGAACACTACATGTGCCATTGCTCTTAGACCCAAATAAAGGTGGTCATACACAGGGAGATCCGCTCGTTTGGCGATGTCTCCAAACAAGTGGATTTCTCCCCGATATGACCACACTGAGCCGATACTGAGCTGATACGTGCGGTCAATTGCTGGACAGCATCAACGAACAGATGCGGGCGTAATCCGATGGGATATATTACCCTGCCCGATCGGCATCTTGCCAACTTTCAGACAGATATCGATCAGGGACGTAATCGGACTCAGTCTTATTGCCGCTTTTATTGGCCGTGTATGGGGGCCTTTAGAGAAAGTTGTGGATTCAGATCAGAGCATTTATAGCAGCTACGGATCTGTTCAGTGGCCTCAGGATATGTGCTTGTAATTAACTTCAAGGCTAGAGAAAAAATAGATTTCATTCTGTAGCTGGAAGTGATGCACTGTCTCTCTCTGTTTTCACTGTACCTCAGCAGTGATGAAAAAGCCTCCATGGTTTATAGAGTGATCACAATGTGGGGGAAACACTAATTCAAACCACTGATCTGGTAGCTGGAATCTTCCACCAGTTTAAAAGAAGGAAGAAAGGAAGATCAGGGAAAACAAACACATGGTTTCCTCTTCAATCCCTGTAAGCAATTTCAAAGGTTTGATCAAAGTGTCGGACATTAGCTTGTGTGTGGGGGCTGGGATAGACAAGGGTCAGTGAAAGAATGCAATTTATAAAACACTTGTTGGACAGAACAATCATCTGAAATTCATTTTGACAATCCCAAACCAGTTACTGTATCCCATTCCCAATAACTCTGCTTGGGGTTTCAGGAAGCAGGGGACTGCTGTGTACCCATTAGTACAGCCATCGGTGGGTTTGAGGGGGTACAACTCCAGCGGGCCCAAGTCATTACAAAAAATTCCATTTGTTAAAGGTGCTTGCATTCAAAGCTAAATGGTGTAACTACCAGACTGCACCAGGGCCCCACACTGCTTTGGAGAACATGGAACTGCACAAAAGATATATTGTGGGTGGAAGGGATATTTTTGTGTACAATATTTTTGAGTGTAAGGGGTGTCAGTCTGGGAGGGGACTGGCAGAGGGTCTGGGAACAAATCCTGTACATCCGGCCAACAGTAGTAACATGACTATCTCTGTCTTTCTGTAAGGAATTTTGCACAAGTACATCAGGGGAACTCTGCAGCTACCAACACCTCCGAAGGTAAGTAATGCAATTTCAGCTCAACTGCATCCGATCTGCATCAAAGAAATGTGTATCAGACTCAGCTTTGCCTCACAAACACAATGATGCTGGAAGTATGGGGAAAACGTTGCCCTGTGGGTAACAAATTGTGTATGAAATTGCACTTTGCACCCCATGCATCAATAAGTAAATGGCCCAATGATATGTTGCATAATTTACTTCAATTTATGCTCCAAAAATCCCAGAAAGCTAATTGGCTCCAAGACCATAATATGTGAATGTGATAGGGAGAATAGATTGTAAGCTCTGTTGATGTAAATAAGAATTTCTGTAATTTTGTGAAATATATTGGTGCTATGAAAATATTAATACCTATGCTCAGTGAAGTGTTTCTTTCCAGTTCTTCTCCTGCTATAGTATTGTGTGAGCTTAGAACAAAGACCAATGAGTCCGCTGACAAAACATTGCTCTATGTGGGAGCCCCTCAGGATGCAATTATCGCTGACCATCATGCTATCCCACTGGTTCAGAGTAAGTTGGCCTAGATCTGGACAAAATTCAGTCTGTCCTTCATGTTCTCCCATGTGTGTTGCTAGGACATATTGGCAGGCTCAGAATGACTGGAGACTCTGCACCTCTCTCCTTCCCTTGAAATTCACTAGTTTTGGCTAATGGAGAGTTATTTTTTAGACTAATATAGAAACCAGTGAGGAAGGAAGTGTTTGATGTGTATTAAAAGGATTGTTTCATCACATTATTTCCTCTAACTTTCATGTAGTTGGCCAGCTTGAATATATTGTAATATATGGACAAAGGTGTAAGCTGTTGCTGTGTGTGAGGCCAAAGGCGAGAATGTGGCCCTCGAATGAATTTTCATTACACTCAGGATGGCTAAATGACTCAATGGACATTATTCTATGATATAATCATTTTAATATAATTTGGCACCTTGGACACTTACCACATCATATACTGTCTATTGCCTCCCATGTGAAAAATGTGGATAGTACTAGTGTAAACCATTCAGTTAGATGATCTCTACATCAGGTCATTCATCTATAGGGACTAAGTACTATAAAACAATCTGATATTTCATACTGAAATATTTTTTTCAAGAGGAAGAAAACACTTTAAATCATATGACTACCAGGGAATGAGATTTTCCATAAGAGCAAAGTGACTCTAGTGTGGTAGCTCTATGGCAGCTTTTTAGCTGTATATATTTTCTTGCATTTTAAAGGCAGGATCTGCAACATCTGGAATCCCAGGGTCAGGCTTTCTGAAGCCAGGACACACAGATGGACTCAGTCACACAGATGGACACAATGCAGCAAAATAGGTTGTGCCAGAAACCAGCTCTTCTTCATATAAACAAAAAGCCTGCAATTTATAATGATGATGAGATCTGTTAATAATCAAAACGAAAGGGCCCACATCAATGATCAAATCAAGAGAATAATTTGTTTCTCTATCTATTGTGTATTACAAATTATTCCTCCAATAGCAATAATAATCATCATACTCCAAAAAGTAGCAGTGCCAAATATATTTTCAGTACAATTAATAAAGCCAAGCTGTTTGTGAAAATTAAATGTCACTGTCAGTTGTCCAGAGCATTAATGTCACATGGTTTTCAAAAGCTAATTTTAATAACAGCAAAGTAGGCTGCAAGCGCAAGTCCCCATGAACACTTTGCTCCATTCTGCATGTCAGCATTGATGGCTAGAGGTCCTTGGACTCGGTTTGGGCACCTGCACATTTCCCATGTGTTCAGCTGCAAGCTGCAGGGCACAGCAAGAGTCTGGAAGCAAGTTCTTATTGATTGGATACAGTACAAGGGGTATGATTGAGCTCCCCATAGTGCTCTACCACTTGCATCTGGTTCTTCTTAAATTGCCCCTATAGAGCTCAGATAAAGTCAGTCTGAAATTATACTGAAAAAGTTGCTTTCTGAAACTTGAAACAAATCCTGGATTGAGTGCATCCCTCATATCATCTAAAAAGATCTAAATCCTCTCTGATCAATAGAAGCAAAACAAAAACTTCTATGGAAATGTAAAACTGCTAAGTTTAACCCAAAATATTCAATATTTTTCTCACTAATAAAGTTATTCTAGCAATAAGATGTGTGCTCTAGCTGCATAAAGAATTTTCCGATATTTGTGGGACCAAAGTCCTTTTAATTCCCACCCCCCACCCAAGGCAATAATTAAAGAGCATATTCTTATTAATAACCTGAGGCCCTGAGCAAGCAGTCCTCTGCATCCTAGGGAACTATTCTAATGAGAGCAGAACCAACCATCGTGTTTCCTGTCCCCGGGATCCATTTTGCTGTTCAGGGTTTGCCTTTTAGTGTCTGAAGTTCTGATTTTATGCAACATGTGCACAACCCAAGGCAGCTGTAAGAGATCCCTGAAAGAGATTCTTGCATAGTTTTATGACATTGTCACCTAAAAAATGGAAATGTAATCTTTTGGCCCACTTAGCAGACCACACCCTCTGATGACACCTTGTTAAGAGACCACCCATGCTTCTTTTGGCTTTGTGTGGGATAAAACAAAAGAAGCTGGTCATTCACTGCCAGATCTGCTTTTTTTGCAGACGGATGTGAATGCAATATGGCCACCCAAAGGGCCGTTTCAGGCTGTTACGCCGCCCAACCCTGCTTGTCGTGCTTACCTTACAATCGCCGACAGGGGGTCGGGGGGAGGGTGCATCATTATCGCAGAGATCGAAATTGCGCTCTCTGTGCTGGAAAAGCTGAATTTTAGGTTTAATAACCGGATATTTGGCTCTTAAAGTTACCAGGAGCGGCTTTTTGCCACCCCTGTTAACTTCCGGCCCGGGGAGCTGTCGCCTGAGGCATGGAAGAAATGCCCCTGGCCACCCATGTTTGTGGTCAAATTGGGCCTGTAGAGGGCTATTGGATGAGGACTACATTAACAATGCAGCCCTCATCTCACGTCAATTTCAAAACTCCACAACATTATTTTTTATTTATTATTATTCTCAACTAAAAAGGAATCCTTTCGTGAGACAAACTATGTCATTTAGTGCCTGAAAAAACGCCTACAGGCAAATTATCATTGCCAGCAAGACCTGATTTCAGACCTCACTATGTTGTATGCTGTGTATGGTACCATAAAAAAATTTTTTACGGTTCTTAAAGGGAATCCAAACTTTAAAGGGATATATATGGGCCATTTACCATATTACAGGCATGTTCATATGCAGTGCTCCCAGTAATTAAATTCACATTACTAAATATAGTCTAACATGCATTATGCTTTATTATTCCCTGTTGCATGCTGCAATGTCTTTCTTTAATGGATCCCCTGTGAATGCTTGTGACGTGAGCTACTTATAATTAACAGCGCAGTGCTGTTATTTGTATTCACTGAAAATGAATACGTGTTCCCTGCCCACCTCACCCACCCATCCTTTCAAATGTCAACTCAGTTAATGTTCATTCACTTGCTGTGTTTATGTATTACAGATGTTCTGATAACCACTTCCAATTATATTTATAATTAAAAGATTTTATTTTATAAAGCACAAAAATAGATACAAGTTGAGACCTATCGGCTGTCACGTTGTTGTATAATACAGATGTGTATGCATTGCTGCTATCATAGGGGCAGCACAGTGTGACCCGTTCTCTCATAAGCATAAACTTGATGTAAAACAGATCCTGGCAATTAGAAAAGCCAATGTTTCCTTCCAACTGTATGAGAAGCAGAAAGGCCAATATTATTTAAGTATTCAATAAAATAGAATCTTTTTTATTTTTTATGTTATTGAATAAAATTTGCTCACGTAGCCAAAAGCAGAAATCTTGAACCCAATGCCCAATGAAGATGAAAATTGTTTGGTGGGAATACAAGGTTAAAAATGGATAGGAAGCATTTCTAGATGAGCCCTATAAAGACAGACAGTTACTAATATAAGCCAAAGAAAGAAGAAGGGGTATCGGCTGTCACGTTGTTGTGTAATACAGATGTGCATGCATTGCTGCTATTATAGGGGCAGCACAGTGTAACCCCTACTCTCTGCCACAAACCTTAATGCTGAAATTGTCATCAACACACAATCTTTTAATGGCATAAGCTTGATGTTAAACAGATCCTGGCAATTACAAAAACCAATGTTTCCTTCCAACTGTATGAGAAGCAGAAATGCCAATTTTATAAAGTATTCAATAAACAGCAGGGCTGGCTCTCTGGGACAAATTCAGATGGCCCCACCAGCTGACGTAGCCAGAAGCAGAATTCTTGCATCCAATGCCCAATGAAGATGAAAATTGTTTGGTTGGAATAAAAGGTTAAAAATGGGTAGGACGGTGAAAGTATACAGTTACCAGTGGTTGCCAAACTTTCTGACAATCCACCCCTAGGGGCCAGAAACAGGGCTGGGGTTGCATGGGCAAGTTTTGATGAACTGGCTGCAAGTTAGAAGTCAGAATTGTCTGAATTGCACAATTTTCAGCATTTAGCATCAAAATGACGTTTTCGCATGATACTTTAGGTGAAAGTCTGCTTTGCCTATTCATCCAGCATGCTAATGGAACCCTTGAAGGTTTATCTAGCAGTTCAGCAGAGGGGACAGGATGGGCACAATGGTGCAGAGAAGTGCAAGGAGCATATTTGGAGTCAAGCACCTTTAATGAATGGAATCAATATGTGCAACATTTGAGTCCATTTTAGCACAACCATACTTGCAGCTGCATTTCTAAATGAGCCCTTTAAAGACAGTCAGTTACTAATATAAGCCAAAGAAAGGGGTAAGAGAAGGAAAGGCTGCCAATAGATTCAAGTTGAGACTTATCGGCTGTAACATTGTTGTGTAATACAGATGTGCATGCATTGCTGCTATCATGGGGCAGCACAGTGTGACCCCTACTCTCTGCCACAAACCTTAATGCTGAAATAGCCATAAATACACAATCTTTTAATGGCATAAGCTTGGTGTAAAACAGATCCTGGCGATTAGAAAAGCCAATGTTTCCTTCCAACTGTATGAGAAGCAGAAAGGCCAATTCCAAACAAAGTTTCTTCCAGCATTGGAATAAATAATTCAGATGCCTTAAACCAAGTACAAAAATAACCCTTATAAGAAACAGATACTGACTTGCTCTCATTTATTTAATTTATTTAAATGTATACTTATGCTGTATTAAATGTATTAAAGGGACATTATATACTGTACCTACAAAAATAAACAGGCTGTACATTAGCCTGCCTATTCTTTTAAATTAGGTTTCCATTTTTTATAATAAAACAATAACTGATCTTGCTTTCAAACATTTAGTGCCTACCCCTCCATCCCCCTCTAATTAAGGCAGGTTATTTATTTAAACATAGATAAATAGGGATAGTGACAAGGAATTCTGTATAAACAAGTTCCTCTCAGTCCCAGCTGCTGCCTGTGTGTGGTTAATTATACAGGGTGTTTAAATGGGACAGGTAAATTGATGATTAACTATTTTCTCCTCCCATAATTGCTCTGAAAAACTGTAAAGCCCTATTTAGGGCACAAAGTAACAAAAAAATGACTTTAATGTACCCCTTTAACATCAATCAAACTGCAACTACAACTCCTGGCACCCCTAGTGGCTAAAGGTGGGGATTTACACACAGATTTACAATCATGAAAAGTCACATTGGTGCTTTTCTTGTGATAGTTGCTTAGTTCTTCTTACAGGATCCAGTGACTTCCTTTTCCTTAGCAGCAGGGCTTAGAATGTATTAACTCGAACTGCAGTTGATGTGTGCTCAACGAGAATAAGATTGATGGGCTGATGGCCTGTTCTGCTGGATACAAGCAAATGTCCCTTTGGCCCGATTATTTAAATGGCTCTGCTACTATTTTATTAGGCTAAGTGTTTTTTATGCATTCAGAGCGGTAAAACCAAATGCAATTAAACTTCTCAGGGACCCTCCTCTTAGGATATGGGCACATTCGGGGAGATTTAGTCGATCAGCGACTAATCGCCTCTTCTTTGGGGCGATTAATCTCCCCGAACTGCTTCCCCATGTCTTCCGCCTGCTTCAATGGAAAAAAGGCTGCGCCAATGCACCCGCGTCGCTTCATTTTCCGATGTCGCCCGAAGTTAACTCGTGAGAAAACTTCGGGCGACTTCGGAAATTGAAGTTTGATATGATGACTGGAAGATGAAGTGATTTTGACATTGCATATTTCTCATCCTGTGTATTTGCCATTTGGCTTAATTTATTGCTATTCTGTTTTATATGTGGCACTTATATAGGTTATAGGTTAAGAAATTTAGTAAATATGAGTTCATGTGGTAGCATAACCTATAGCAACCAGATTAGGTCAAGTGCGGTTAGAAAAAAATAAAAAAGATATGAGTGATTTCTATAGGTTACTATGATATAAGATAACATCCAGCAAGGTAGCAAAGCCCTGAGCCCAAATCCAGTAGCGAGCAAAGATTTATTATCTATTCTATATTGTATGTTCATATAATAGCTTACAGCTAATTAGTAGTGGGTTGCTAAGACATGTTTACGCCTTCACCTTTATTATACAGCACCAAAAGGGCTTTGCATAGCAACCTGAGCATATTGTATTTCTGACAAGCTATTGCTTTAGTATACTTGATGACATTGCCTACTACAGCTTTTATAACAGATTCAGAGTTTTTCAGCTTGATGAAAAACAAGCAAACAGTTACCCTTGTTCCTCGGGAAATAGTGAATCATCATCATCATTTATTTATATAGCGCTGTCAAGATACGCAGTGCTGAATGGCCTTGTCTCTGCATCTCCTGTGCCCCAAAAATAAGCCCATAAGGTAACCTCTTGTAACCATGGTAGCCAAAATATTCAGTGAGCAATTTGTATATGACCTTAAGAATAATACGTTGGTAATTTCCTAATTAATTAATTAATTAAGGAACTATTTCAGTGTGGGGCACCAACTTTGAATATATTTTGAATCCCTTATTTATATGTATAAATAAGAACACTACTGAGTGCATTTAAATATGATTTATAAAGGTACAAGCAACTATACATGCTCATTGCAACTAATGTCTA
This sequence comes from Xenopus laevis, assembly GCF_017654675.1. NCBI lineage: Eukaryota > Metazoa > Chordata > Amphibia > Anura > Pipidae > Xenopus > Xenopus laevis. Next base: position 98,593,454 of record NC_054380.1, on the reverse strand, counting down.
GCCAATATGCTGGTGCTTTGATGACTTGCATTTGCACTCAAGCAGACAAGATAAGTGTATGTTATTGCTGTTACTGACTCCATGTCCACATTAATAGGGTGATGCGGGTGAGGGTCACTTTTATGTTAACTTTTATGGGAAACCAAACCTGGTTAGGGTGAGAAGGGCTAAAGGGAGTCAAAAAGCCCTTCACTAGCAATTTACATGCAAGTGAAGCCTTCTGCCATACACACAGCACTGCCTAGATACCAAAATAAGAGTTTTAATTTTCCCATAAGGCATCATGGGCAGAGACATGCAAATCACTCCTTTATGCCCCTTTGGCTAACTTTGCATCCAGAACCGCTGGTTTATAGCAGATATACAGCCTAATGGTTCAGAGCCATATATCCAAACTTGCAGACAGCCTGTTTTGATCTTATTAGATCTTATCAGTGCAAGATATTGGAACATGGCTTCTGTGGGGTAGGACTTAGAGAGTAGCAAAATGGGAAACCGAACCCGGTTAGGGTGAGAAGGGCTAAAAGTAGTCAAAAAGCCCTTCACTAGCAATTTACATGCAAAGTGAAGCCTTCTGAAAGGTAGAAGGTATTTACTTGTCTCATGCCATACACACAGCACTACCTAGATACCAAAATAAGTTTTAATTCTCCCATAAATAGGGATGCACCGAATCCCTTTTTTGGATTTGACCGAACCCCCGAATCCAGCTCAGACGGCTGAATAACGAACCGAATCCTAATTTGCATATGCAAATTAGAGGTGGGAAGGGGAAAACATTTTTAAATTTTTTGTTTTGTGACAAAAAGTCATGCAATTTCCCTCCTCACCCCTAATTTGCATATGCAAATTAGGATTCGGATTTGGTTCGGCCAGGCAGAAGGATTCGACCGAATCCGAATCCTGCTGAAAAAGGCCGAATCCTGGCATAAGGCATGTATGTAAATTACAGAATGCATAAATCCAAGCAACGTTTGAATTTCCCTTTCCCTTTGGACCCTAGCAACCAGATTACTGAAATTGCAATCTGGAGAGCTGCTGAATAAAAATGCTAAATAACTCAAAAACCACAATAACCTTAATGAAAACCAAAAGAATATCACTCTCTACATCATACTAAGGGGCAGATGTATTAAAGGGTGAAGTGACTAACGCTGGCGAGGATTCGTCAGCATTACTGCTTTCAGGCACTTCGCCAGTTTACTAATGGACGCAGGCATAACGTCGCTATCAAAAGAGACAGATGCTAGCAGTCATTTGCTCTCTATCACCAGGCGAATTTTCACTCTGGCGAATGGACGTTACTCTGCAAAATTCACTAAGATGCAGATTTTACTGAATGTTACCTCTTTAGCCAGACTTGCCTTCGCCAGCTCAGACCAGGCCAAGTGCACTGGAGTGGATAGATCTTCCTCAGTCTTCTGTTACTTACATCATATTTTTAGTGGAAACCGTTTCTAAGTCCCAAAAACTGCTGGCGTCTGTTCCTTTTTTCAGAGTGATAGCCTGCAAAAGTCCTTAAAATCTTTTTTGGGTTACCGGGTTCCCCCATACATTATCTAACATATGGAACATAAACTATACAGTGGTCTCATGTGTAGGGCATTATAACAACTCTATTTTCTTTAATAAGGTGTAATTGTGTAATGTAATGTATTTGCTGCAACATATACATCCATTCAACTTTATAATTTCCCGACGTATGCAAATTAGTGAAGAACTCTAACGAAGCTGCGCAAAGTTTAATGCTAGCGCATCTTCACTTTGATTGCTGAAGTAACGCTAATGAAAATTCGCCAGCATTCGGCACCCTGGACACAAATTTTCGACTGCCAAATTGTTGCGGTGGCTGCCCCTAAAAGTAAATTTCAAGGTGAACAACTCCTTTAAGCTGCAATTCTGTGAATATCTACAGCAATTTGGGTACAAAAAACAGTGACCTGCGTGTTTTTTTGCATTTTGCACTTTTACAGACTGCATACATTGCTCCACTTGCTAGACATTAATACTGTAGTCCCCATGCCATTTTTATGCACTAATCTCATTGGTTCAATGAGTGAAAAGGATGATTGAAAATATCCAGTCCAATCACATTCATGTTCTAATATGAACTTACTGCAATAATGACTATGTTATGTATCTGGAGAGCTGTTCCTCAGCTTTGCCTGCTATAAAATATAAGAAAACACACGAAACATATATGTATATATATAGTTGCTAGTCTCATAGGACTCACGCTTCATTGGTTCACAAATCCCTGAGTATGATTTTTTTTTGTCCATGAGGCCTGCTTTGCAAAACAGAGCTTATGTAGATGAGTGTTATATAATGAGAATAACAGAGAACTTATAAGAAGCAAAAAAAAGGTGGTTTCTATTTCATGTACACAAACCGAAAACACTTGTCTAAACATAAGGTCCTCTACAGATTATTTTCCTAAATCCAGTGCAGGCATTCTTCTCTTGCATACAGGTCATTCTTGGTTTAGCAGGTCATGGGCAGATAAATCTTTAACAAATGTGCGATCCTTTAATGTTAGCCTTCCACTCCAAACCAGAACTAAATAATACATAGCCTCATTTTGTGACATTCCATTTTTTAAAAAGAAAAAGTCCTGCTTAGACCTTTTGCATGTAACCCTTTCTTAAACTTTCCTCCGCTTCTACCAGGCAGTCCTGAGTTCTCATCGTGGTATAGGAACAGCTGGGCTGTTATGCTATACAACAGTGCCTCTAGTTTAGAAGGTCTTGCAGTTTTCACACTTACATTCAATGCACAGATATAATGCATACATATAATTGTGTGAAGTGAAGATGCATCCATTTCAACAAAGCTGAAGAAAAATGCTGCACTTTGCGCTGCCTCCCAATGGCCACATTACTATGGATTTCAAATAGAGGAGATTTGGATATTCATTTATATTACCTCTATTTGCATGCAATTTAGTTGAGAGTGGGTACAGCAAGCAAATGGAGCCCTTGACTTTACACTATCAATGATAGGTACAGGGTTCCCTTTCACCTAGACTACAGCACACTGCCCTTTGTGTTTAAGATACAGGTATGGAATCTGTTACTTGGAAAGCGGTTATCCAGAAGCTCATCTCCCATAGACTTCATTTTAATCAAATATTTTAGAATTTTAAAACAATAATAAAACAGTACCTGTTTACTTGATCCCAACTAAGATATAATTACGGTAATCCTTATTGGAGGCAAAACATTCCTATTGGGTTCATTTAATATTTATGGTTTTGGATATAAAAATTATGGTAAGACCCCCTTCTCTGGAAAACCCCAGATCCAGAGCATTCTGGATTCAGGCCCCATATCTGCAAATTACTGATAAAGACAGTAAATTAAGCCTAATATGTCCTGGTATGAGTGCATATAGTCAAATACAAGAGTCCTCTGCACTCAACCCATTATCAATATATTTAAGACAGCGACATTTTGTGCATACTGCTACTAAAAAATGCCTTACCCTTTAAACAAAACAGGGATTGTTTGTCCATATATTGCAATATATTTAAGCTGGCCAACTACGTCAAAGTCATCCCATATCTGGCCAGTCCTATGCTCAATTTTATCTGATTCATTAAGAATTCTATTGCTTCATTATACATTTTACAAAGGGACTAGGTATTACCTGCAACTTAACTTGCTGCTTTCAAAGTAAACCTCCATACTTGGCTGCCCTTTTATTAGACACCAGTGGGATCACCTGACTATAGCTGGGAAGGGTGGGAGCTACAACATAGAGCTGGTCACTGCTCCTGTATAAACTATAACAAACAAGGGAAAGTTGTGCTCACCACTATTTTTTAAAACCATTAGGCGGGGGTGCAATGAGGCTGTGACCACAAAATACATATAGTCAAATACAAGAGTCCTCTGCACTCAACCCATTATCAATATATTTAAGACAGCGACATTTTGTGCATACTGCTACTAAAAAATGCCTTACCCTTTAAACAAAACAGGGATTGTTTGTCCATATATTGCAATATATTTAAGCTGGCCAACTACGTCAAAGTCATCCCATATCTGGCCAGTCCTATGCTCAATTTTATCTGATTCATTAAGAATTCTATTGCTTCATTATACATTTTACAAAGGGACTAGGTATTACCTGCAACTTAACTTGCTGCTTTCAAAGTAAACCTCCATACTTGGCTGCCCTTTTATTAGACACCAGTGGGATCACCTGACTATAGCTGGGAAGGGTGGGAGCTACAACATAGAGCTGGTCACTGCTCCTGTATAAACTATAACAAACAAGGGAAAGTTGTGCTCACCACTATTTTTTAAAACCATTAGGCGGGGGTGCAATGAGGCTGTGACCACAAAATACATATAGTCAAATACAAGAGTCCTCTGCACTCAACCCATTATCAATATATTTAAGACAGCGACATTTTGTGCATACTGCTACTAAAAAATGCCTTACCCTTTAAACAAAACAGGGATTGTTTGTCCATATATTGCAATATATTTAAGCTGGCCAACTACGTCAAAGTCATCCCATATCTGGCCAGTCCTATGCTCAATTTTATCTGATTCATTAAGAATTCTATTGCTTCATTATACATTTTACAAAGGGACTAGGTATTACCTGCAACTTAACTTGCTGCTTTCAAAGTAAACCTCCATACTTGGCTGCCCTTTTATTAGACACCAGTGGGATCACCTGACTATAGCTGGGAAGGGTGGGAGCTACAACATAGAGCTGGTCACTGCTCCTGTATAAACTATAACAAACAAGGGAAAGTTGTGCTCACCACTATTTTTTTAAAACCATTAGGCGGGGGTGCAATGAGGCTGTGACCACAAAATACATATAGTCAAATACAAGAGTCCTCTGCACTCAACCCATTATCAATATATTTAAGACAGCGACATTTTGTGCATACTGCTACTAAAAAATGCCTTACCCTTTAAACAAAACAGGGATTGTTTGTCCATATATTGCAATATATTTAAGCTGGCCAACTACGTCAAAGTCATCCCATATCTGGCCAGTCCTATGCTCAATTTTATCTGATTCATTAAGAATTCTATTGCTTCATTATACATTTTACAAAGGGACTAGGTATTACCTGCAACTTAACTTGCTGCTTTCAAAGTAAACCTCCATACTTGGCTGCCCTTTTATTAGACACCAGTGGGATCACCTGACTATAGCTGGGAAGGGTGGGAGCTACAACATAGAGCTGGTCACTGCTCCTGTATAAACTATAACAAACAAGGGAAAGTTGTGCTCACCACTATTTTTTAAAACCATTAGGCGGGGGTGCAATGAGGCTGTGACCACAAAATACATATAGTCAAATACAAGAGTCCTCTGCACTCAACCCATTATCAATATATTTAAGACAGCGACATTTTGTGCATACTGCTACTAAAAAATGCCTTACCCTTTAAACAAAACAGGGATTGTTTGTCCATATATTGCAATATATTTAAGCTGGCCAACTACGTCAAAGTCATCCCATATCTGGCCAGTCCTATGCTCAATTTTATCTGATTCATTAAGAATTCTATTGCTTCATTATACATTTTACAAAGGGACTAGGTATTACCTGCAACTTAACTTGCTGCTTTCAAAGTAAACCTCCATACTTGGCTGCCCTTTTATTAGACACCAGTGGGATCACCTGACTATAGCTGGGAAGGGTGGGAGCTACAACATAGAGCTGGTCACTGCTCCTGTATAAACTATAACAAACAAGGGAAGTTGTGCTCACCACTATTTTTAAAACCATTAGGCGGGGTGCAATGAGGCTGTGACCACAAAATACATATAGTCAAATACAAGAGTCCTCTCACTCAACCCATTATCATATATTAAGACAGCGACATTTTGTGCATACTGCTACTAAAAATGCCTTACCCTTTAACAAACAGGGATTGTTTGTCCATATATTGCAATATTTTAAGCTGGCCAACTACGTCAAAGTCATCCATATCTGCCAGTCCTATGCTCAATTTTATCTGATTCATTAAGAATTCTATTGCTTCATTATACATTTTACAAAGGGACTAGGTATTACCTGCAACTTAACTTGCTGCTTTCAAAGTAAACCTCCATACTTGGCTGCCCTTTTATTAGACACCAGTGGATCACCTGACTATAGCTGGGAAGGGTGGGAGCTACAACATAGAGCTGGTCACTGCTCCTGTATAAACTATAACAAACAAGGAAAGTTTGCTCACCACTATTTTTTAAAACCATTAGGCGGGGGTGCATGAGGCTGTGACCACAAAATACATATAGTCAAATACAAGAGTCCTCTGCACTCAACCCATTATCAATATATTTAAGACAGCGACATTTTGTGCATACTGCTACTAAAAAATGCTTACCCTTTAACAAAACAGGGATTGTTGTCCAATATTGCAATATATTTAAGCTGCCACTACGTAAAGTCATCCCATATCTGGCCAGTCCTATGCTCAATTTATCTGATTCATAAGAATTCTATTGCTTCATTATACATTTTACAAAGGGACTAGGTATACCTGCAACTTAACTTGCTGCTTTCAAAGTAAACCTCCATACTTGGCTGCCCTTTTATTAGACACCAGTGGGATCACCTGACTATAGCTGGGAAGGGTGGGAGCTACAACATAGAGCTGGTCACTGCTCCTGTATAAACTATAACAAACAAGGGAAAGTTGTGCTCACCACTATTTTTTAAAACCATTAGGCGGGGGTGCAATGAGGCTGTGACCACAAATACATATAGTCAAATACAAGAGTCCTCTGCACTCACCCATTATCAATATATTTAAGACAGCGACATTTTGTGCATACTGCTACTAAAAATGCCTACCCTTTAAACAAAACAGGATTGTTTGTCCATATATTGCAATATATTTAAGCTGGCCAACTACGTAAAGTCATCCCATATCTGGCCAGTCCTATGCTCATTTTATCTGATTCATTAAGAATTCTATTGCTTCATTATACATTTTACAAAGGGACTAGGTATTACCTGCAACTTAACTTGCTGCTTTCAAGTAAACCTCCATACTTGGCTGCCCTTTTATTAGACACCAGTGGGATCACCTGACTATAGCTGGAAGGTGGGAGCTACAACATAGAGCTGGTCACTGCTCCTGTATAAACTATAACAAACAAGGGAAAGTTGTGCTCACACTATTTTTAAAACCATTAGGCGGGGTGCAATGAGGCTGTGACCACAAAATACATATAGTCAAATACAAGAGTCCTCTGCACTCAACCCATTATCAATATATTTAAGACAGCGACATTTTGTGCATACTGCTACTAAATGCCTTACTTTAAACAAAACAGGGATGTTTGCCATATTGCAATATATTAAGCTGGCCAACTAGTCAAAGTCATCCATATCTGGCCAGTCCTTGCTCAATTTTATTGATTCATTAAGAATTCTATGCTCATTATACATTTACAAGGACTAGGTATTACCTGCAACTTAACTTGCTGCTTAAATAACTCATACTTGGCGCCCTTTTATTAGACACAGTGGAATCACTGACTTAGCTGGAAGGTGGAGCTACAACATAAGCTGGTCACTGCTCTGTATAACTATACAAACAGGGAAAGTTGTGCTCACCACTATTTTTTAAAACCATTAGGCGGGCAATGAGGCTGTGACCAAAAATACATATAGCAAATCAAATCCTCTGCCTCAACCCTTATATATATTTAAGACAGCGCATTTTGTGCTACTGCTACTATCCTTACCTAACAACAGGGATTGTTGTCTAATTGCCAATATATGTAAGCTGGCAACAGTCAAAGTCATCATATTGGCCAGTCCTATGTAATTTTATTGACATAGAATTCTATGTTCATATAAATTTACAAAGGGACTAGTATCTGCAACTTAACTTGCTGCTTTCAAAGTAAACCTCCATACTTGGCTGCCCTTTTATTAGACACCAGTGGGATCACCTGACTATAGCTGGGAAGGGTGGGAGCTACAACATAGAGCTGGTCACTGCTCCTGTATAAACTATAACAAACAGGGAAAGTTGTGCTCACCACTATTTTTAAAACCATTAGGCGGGTGCAATGAGCTGTGACCACAAATACATATAGTCAAATACAAGAGTCCTCTGCACTCAACCCATTATCATATATTTAAGACAGCGACATTTTGTGCATACTGCTACTCAAAAATGCCTACCTTTAACTAAAAAGGGATTGTGTCCATATATTGGAATTATTTAAGCTGGCCAAACGTAAGTCATCCATACTGCCAGTCCTATTGCTCAAATTTATAACTGAATTCATTAAGAATTCTATTGGCTTCATTATACTTTACAAGGGACTAGGTATTACTGCAATTAACTTGCTGCTTTCAAAGTAAACCTTCCATACTTGGCTGCCCTGTTTAATTAGACACAGTGGGATCACCTGGAACTATAGTGGAAGGTGGAGCTACAACATAGAGCTGGTCACTCTCCTGTATAAACTTATAACAAACAGGGAAAGTTGTGCTCACCACTAGTTTTTATAACCATTAGGCGGGGTTTGAAATGGGCTGTACCACAAAATACATATAGTCAAATACAAGAGTTCCTCTGCACTTTTAACCCGATATCAATATAATTTTAAGAACAGCGAAATTTTGTGCATACTGCTACTAAAATATGCTACCTTTAACAAGGGTTGCTCCCTATATATTGCAATATATTTAAGCTGGCCACTAGTCAAAGTCATGCCCATTATCTGGCAGTTCCTATCGCTCAAAATTTTATCTGTTTCATTAAGAATTCTATTGCTTATTATACATTTTACAAAGGACTAGGATTACCGCACTATAATGGGTTGGTGCAGAGGACTCTTGTATTTGACTATATGATTTTGTGGTCACAGCCTCATTGCACCCCCGCCTAATGGTTTTAAAAAAATAGTGTGAGCACAACTTTCCTTGTTGTTATGTTTTACAGGAGCAGTGACCAGCTCTATGTTGTAGCTCCCACCTTCCAGCTATAGTCAGGTGATCCACTGGTGTCTAATAAAAGGGCAGCCAAGTATGGAGGTTTACTTTGAAAGCAGCAAGTTAAGTTGCAGGTAATACCTAGTCCCTTTGTAAAATGTATAATGAAGCAATAGAATTCTTAATGAATCAGATAAAATTGAGCATAGGACTGGCCAGATATGGGATGACTTGACGTAGTTGGCCAGCTTAAATATATTGCAATATATGGACAACAATCCCTGTTTTGTTTAAAGGGTAAGGCATTTTTTAGTAGCAGTATGCACAAAATGTCGCTGTCTTAAATATATTGATAATGGGTTGAGTGCAGAGGACTCTTGTATTTGACTATATGTATTTTGTGGTCACAGCCTCATTGCACCCCGCCTAATGGTTTTAAAAAATAGTGGTGAGCACAACTTTCCCTTGTTTGTTATAGTTTATACAACAGTGCATATTTTGCTCCACCTTCATATAGCAGTTGACCCATGGTTCTAAAAGGAGAGTATGAGTTTTTTGAAGAGCAGTTAAGTTCGTTAATACCTATCTTGGTAAAATGTAATGGAATGATTCTTATGAACAGATAAAAATTGAGCAAGCTGGCCAGATATGGGATGACTTTCTATTGGCCATTAAATATTTGCAATATATGGACAAACATCTGTTTGTTTAAAGGAAGGCATTTATCTATAAATCCTGCTAATATATTGAAAGGGTGATGCAGAGGACTCTGTATTTGACTAATGATTTGTGGTCACAGCCTCATTGCACCCCGCCTAATGGTTTTAAAAATATGGGAGCACAACTTTCCTTGTTTGTTATAGTTTATACAGGAGCAGTGACCTCTTGTTAGCTCCCCCCTTCCACTATAGTCAGTGATCCACTGTGTCAATAAAAGGGCACCAATTGGAGTTTACTTTGAAAGCACAATTAATGCAGGAATACCTATCCCTTTTAAATGTATAATGAAGCAATGAATTCTAATGAAATCAAAAAATTGGATAGACTCGGCAATTATGGAGATTTACGTAGTTGCAGCTTAAATATTTGCCCCCCCCTTGATAATGGGTTGAGTGCAGAGGACTCTTGTATTTGACTATATGTATTTTGTGGTCACAGCCTCATTGCACCCCGCCTAATGGTTTTAAAAATAGTGGTGAGCACAACTTTCCCTTGTTTGTTATAGTTTATACAGGAGCAGTGACCAGCTCTATGTTGTAGCTCCCACCCTTCCAGCTATAGTCAGGTGATCCCACTGGTGTCTAATAAAAGGGCAGCCAAGTATGGAGGTTTACTTTGAAAGCAGCAAGTTAAGTTGCAGGTAATACCTAGTCCCTTTGTAAATGTATAATGAAGCAATAGAATTCTTAATGAATCAGATAAAATTGAGCATAGGACTGGCCAGATATGGGATGACTTTGACGTAGTTGGCCAGCTTAAATATATTGCAATATATGGACAAACAATCCCTGTTTTGTTTAAAGGGTAAGGCATTTTTTAGTAGCAGTATGCACAAAATGTCGCTGTCTTAAATATATTGATAATGGGTTGAGTGCAGAGGACTCTTGTATTTGACTATATGTATTTTGTGGTCACAGCCTCATTGCACCCCGCCTAATGGTTTTAAAAAATAGTGGTGAGCACAACTTTCCCTGTTTGTTATAGTTTATACAGGAGCAGTGACCAGCTCTATGTTGTAGCTCCCACCCTTCCCAGCTATAGTCAGGTGATCCACTGGTGTCTAATAAAAGGGCAGCCAAGTATGGAGGTTTACTTTGAAAGCAGCAAGTTAAGTTGCAGGTAATACCTAGTCCCTTTGTAAAATGTATAATGAAGCAATAGAATTCTTAATGAATCAGATAAAATTGAGCATAGGACTGGCCAGATATGGATGACTTTGACGTAGTTGGCCAGCTTAAATATATTGCAATATATGGACAAACAATCCCTGTTTTGTTTAAAGGGTAAGGCATTTTTTAGTAGCAGTATGCACAAAATGTCGCTGTCTTAAATATATTGATAATGGGTTGAGTGCAGAGGACTCTTGTATTTGACTATATGTATTTTGTGGTCACAGCCTCATTGCACCCCCGCCTAATGGTTTTAAAAAATAGTGGTGAGCACAACTTTCCCTTGTTTGTTATAGTTTATACAGGAGCAGTGACCAGCTCTATGTTGTAGCTCCCACCCTTCCCAGCTATAGTCAGGTGATCCCACTGGTGTCTAATAAAAGGGCAGCCAAGTATGGAGGTTTACTTTGAAAGCAGCAAGTTAAGTTGCAGGTAATACCTAGTCCCTTTGTAAAATGTATAATGAAGCAATAGAATTCTTAATGAATCAGATAAAATTGAGCATAGGACTGGCCAGATATGGGATGACTTTGACGTAGTTGGCCAGCTTAAATATATTGCAATATATGGACAAACAATCCCTGTTTTGTTTAAAGGGTAAGGCATTTTTAGTAGCAGTATGCACAAAATGTCGCTGTCTTAAATATATTGATAATGGGTTGAGTGCAGAGGACTCTTGTATTTGACTATATGTATTTTGTGGTCACAGCCTCATTGCACCCCCGCCTAATGGTTTTAAAAAATAGTGGTGAGCACAACTTTCCCTTGTCTGGTATGAGTGCAGCCTCATTGTTATGATAATCTTACAAAATACATTTTGTTGCAAATATTTTTGCTGCGTATTGCTTTTTATTATAGCAAGCATAACAATTTAACAGTATGGATCTCCAAATTATGGAAGATGTAGATGTATTAGTATTTAGGTCTGGAGAGAGACTGTGTATCAGTACTCTGATATTCAATGACATATGGAGCTCAAATGGTACCTGGTAAATGGTTTTTCTTTTATGACAAGTATATAAAGCCCCAAAATGAGCAAGCTGTGCGATGATAATGAATAATTGATAACAGTCTATTCTTCCATAATAATGAGTCATTTATAGTAAGCCACTGTGCAAAGATAATGAGCAGTTCATAACAACCATCTGTGCATTCTCTTTACATAGGAGCAATTTATCTATAAACCCCTGCCTACTATGTATCTATTGGCAGAGATACTGAAACCCCATTCTATAGAAGTAAACATGCTGGCATAGATGCAAACTGATGGGCATACTGAATCAGATGACTGAACAATTCATTTCTGAGTAAGCTGGTTAACAAGCACATTATTTGGAGCAATCATTGTATAACCTGGTTGGATTGAATTAAGGCAATTTAGAAAGAAAGAAAATCCTACTTTCTAATGCCTCCCATCAATATGTATGGAACTTTACTTGCCAATAGATAGTTGGCAAACCTTCCTGGATAGCTGTATACTATGCAAAAATTAAAATGCAAAACTCTATCATAGTGATTTATTTGTTACACCATGCCATGTTTTTCCACAAGGGACATGTAATTCAGCATGAAATCAAAAAATGGATTAAACTGAAGGTTTAATGGAATTTCAAACTGTATGCAAACATTTAAGGGACATTCTGCTACCACCTTGCAGGCCAAATCTAAATTAGTTTGAATACTGCAAATGATTCACTGCAAATTTGGTGATCCATTTATGAATGGAAAACTAAGAACTTCTACCATTAAACAGACTTTTAATGCTGTATCATTTACCTGACAGGTCTCTGTGTTTGGTGGCAATGATAAGATGGGCCAAAATATTATATTTCTATTTTATAGCTTTTTATTAGAAAGCTCATACTTATAATAAGTGTATGTTTATCATTTCCTTTATGCAAAAATTAAAATAATGTATTTCATCATTTACAGCAGAAAACCTTCCTCTGAAACAAGCAAAAGTTATTACTTCTGTAGAAAACACATGTTTCATCTTCTTCCAGCAAACATCTGTTGGACTGCAAGATTACACCTTAATGAGAACCCACCAGGATGACTTCAGAGAAAGCCTTGCTGAGACTTTTTTCTGTCTTGTATAGAACACAAGCTTTGAATATCATTTATAATGCCAAAACCATAAACGCTGTGCAGTGTACATATTGATCAGTATTTTATTATCATAGACTGAGAGTCATGGTGAATAATGAGATACTGTTTGCATTCCATATAAATGTTTTGCAATACAAAAATATTTTAAGAAGGATGAGTAGACTATGCAGGACACTGATAGCCATGTTTCTTTGGTTACTAGCAGTATATAAGAATACACAATCTCACTGCTCTGGGCAATGGATGGCATGGGAGGGTATAACTAGTCTTGCATTTAACCTGCAACTATGCAAGCTGAGTTTAGGTTACCTTCCTAATCAAAAAAAATGAATGGATACTGGAACTTTTCTACAAAGTAGAGCAAGAAAGTATGGTAAAACCTCCTCTAATGAACAATGGCTGGAGACTGGCTATAGACATGTGAGACAGAGTCTTGTTGGGGCTCCATTAACAATCCCTGGGCACAGTGGAGGATGATCCTGCAGGATGCACATTTAATGGTAAGATAAAGGTTAAAGGTGATGATGAAGCAGGCAGGAAAGATCCAGGTTGGTGGAAGGTAGCTGTTCAATTCTACTGCCCTTGTTTGTTACTTATTGTAAGAACCAATCTTATAATATTACAGTAATGTGCTTGCTGCCGCTATACAAATATCTTGAAGATGAAGATCCAGGTAGGTTATGAAATTGGACAGCCAAGGGGATTTAATACTAAACATGATGTTACATAATTGTGATGCATTTTATGTGCAAAATCAGATAAACATATAATATATGTTTATAATTGGTGCATAATGTCATGAATCCAGTAATGGAAGTGTCAGTGGTTTGTATGATTCTGGTCATCAATAAAAGTGTAGCCCCTACACCTGTCATGTGTTGAACTCTCCCCACAGCTCAACCAATTGCAAAATGACATTATGTACATGCCAAAATCAGGGGCTTGACATCCAAAATAAGTTCTATTACTGACTGATGGTTAAAGTTTAATTTCTCCTGTTTGTTTTCGGAACCATCTCTTCATATGAGCACAAAGAATACAAGTTGCTAAGAAACTCATAAATTAAATTAAAAATGATTGAAAAAAAGATTCAGCCTTGTTTAAATAAAATAATGAAATCATTTTTGTCTAGGATACTGTGTGAATGATGTGCAGTATGTGCCAAAACAATATGTACCAAGTAATCAAGATTACAGCATATAGCTCTCTGTTAATGACTACATTTTAAAAAGCAAAATACTTGCAAAATTTACCTTTATAAAAATAGAATTTCAAAACAGGGTAATTAAGCAGAAACAGCCAGTACTGTTATAGAAAATGCACCAAGTGATCCATATGTGTGCCTTACTCTGCCTTCCCTATGCTTCCATGTTTGTGTAATACTCTGCCTGTCCTATGCTCCCTGTGTGTGCCATACTCTGCCTTCCCTATGCTCCCATGTGTGTGCCATACTCTGCCTTCCCTATGCTCCCTGTGTGTGTAATACTCTGCATGCCCTATGTTCCGTATGTGTGTGCCATACTCTGCCTGCCCTATGCTCCCATGTGGTATGTAATACTCTACCTTCCCTATGCTCCCTGTGTGTGCCATACTTTGCCTTCCCTATGCTCCCATGTGTGTGCCATACTCTGCCTGTCCTATGCTCCCATGTGTGTGCCACACTCTGCCTTCCCTATGCTCCCTATGTGTGCCATACTCTGCCTTCCCTATGCTCCCTGTGTGTGTAATACTCTGCATGCCCTATGCTCCATATGTGTGTGCCATACTCTGCCTGCCCTATGCTCCCATGTGGTATATAATACTCTACCTTCCCTATGCTCCCTGTGTGTGCCATACTCTGCCTGTCCTATGCTCCCTGTGTGTGCCATACTCTGCCTTCCCTATGCTCTCTGTGTGTGTGCCATACTCTGCCTTCCCTATGCTTCCATGTTTGTGTAATACTCTGCCTGTCCAATGCTCCGTGTGTGCCATACTCTGCCTTCCCTATGCTCCCATGTGTATGCCATACTCTGCCTGTCTTATGCTCCCATGTGTGTGCCATACTCTGCCTTCCCTATGCTCCCTGTGTTTGCCATACTCTGCCTTCCCTATGCTTCCATGTTTGTGTAATACTCTGCCTGTCCTATGCTCCCTGTGTGTGCCATACTCTGCCTTCCCTATACTCCCATGTGTATGCCATACTCTGCTTGTCCCATGCTCCCTCTTGAGCCTGGTAGGATTGTTCTGGGGGGGTTGTTTGCATTTGGAAATTGTTGTTAGGGGCCCCTAAGGTGTTAATCATGTGCTGAGAGAATGCAGTGTTATGCAGAGGGGAGGATGAGGCATGTGGATTTACAGGTATGTTTTAATATGACTTAAAATTTTCACTCATCATAATGAGTGATATCCCTGCAGTGAGCACCAATATTTTTTTTTTGGTGTGCTACCACCATTAATGTGGACATGGTCTTAAAAGTTCTTGTGGTAACAAGGGTGTGGTTTAAATGGGGGGAGTGGTCAACACTGGTTTTCATTATCTGCCCTCTACCACGTAGGCCAGAAAAATTCCAGCCTTCGGTACCAGAGAAGTTGGACAACACTGGGCTAGTTAAAAGGAGATCCTCTAACAATGTAGGGAATGTGTGTAGCAATAAACTGAGTGAAAAATGCATGTAATTTTGCCTTCCTGTTGACTCCAATACAATTCGGCAAATTTTGACACAGTGAATTTGCTCAACATGTTCAACAAGACTTGAAAGTAAGGAAAAGATGCTTCATGGGCAGCCCAAAAGCAGAAAAAAAGGTGCAGCAAAAAAACGTCCATAGCCTCGAATGTATTTTTCTACAAAACAATTTTGAGACGAAAAAGTCACCCATAGACTTTAATGCATTTTGATACTCTTCCTGTAGTTTTGTGAATTTTTCAGTGAAGCAAAATGGGACAGGTTTGCTCATTGCTATATTACAAAACAAATATTAATATTGATTTGTCACCAAAACAAGCCCATGACTTCTATATAGAACACGATTCTGAAAAGACAGGAAGGAGAAACACTTGCATGCAAACTCCTCTGCGAAGCATCTTAATGTGATGGTGGACTTAGTTTGTAATAATGCAGATGTGTGAATTCCATAGAAATAGTGCACTATATATACCCCTATTGCTCTCTTGTAGCTAAAAGCTTTATTTGTATAGAATTCCTGGGTTAGGGGCCCAGTTGCTGTTTAAAAATTTGCAGTGATCTTTTAAAATGCATCCTAATAGGACTTCCTTCTGCTGACACCTTTCTTCTTGTTATTATTAGAATTTGTTATATTTGTTGAGATGAGCTCTGCTAGTCACTTTATAGAGACATAGAAGTGATTTGGCTCTTTTTATTCTAAATGTTTTTTTAACTGTTTAACTGGTTTTGATATTAACTATTTATGTGCTGTCTTAAAGAGGCTATTCAGCTTCCAAATATATATATATATATATATATATATATATATATATATATATATATATATATATATATATATATGCTTTGAAACAAAACTCAACCACTATATAATTTATAGACCATTAAAGTGTAAACCCGCTCTTCTGAGCACTTTTGCAACATATTATAAAGATAACATAATGAAACTTAAACAACAGCGCCACCTTCTAGTCAGTTCTGCTACTCAAAACTATTTTAGTGAATTTGGATATAGAGCCTAGTAAACATAATTGTAGTATGCTGGAGTCCTCTAGTGACCAAACAGAGATATAGCCGTATAACTTCAAAAAAAATTCCAAAGCATGCTTGTAAGTTAAAAAGTACAAATTTATTACATCTTATAAAACATCAAATGAACCCCTTAGGCGCCATAAAGGGTTAATTTGATGTTATATAAGATGTAATAAATTTGTACTTTTTAACTTACAAGCATGCTTTGGAATTTTTTTTGAAGTTATATAGTTCTGCTACTCACACTACAGTTAGGAGAAATGTTCAAAAGAAGACAGAACTCTTCTGACGTTGTTGTGCTTAAAGGAAAACTATACCCCCAAACAATGCAGGTCTCTATAAAAATATCACAAATCGTAGATATCACTCTGGGGGACCAATTTCTCTGATCAGTAATCACTTTATTCAGAAATGCACAACATGTTTCGGATCTAGAGCTTATAAGCACCTGAGGAAGGATCTCTAGATCTGAAACATGTCGTACATTTCTGAATAAAGTGATTACTGATCAAAGAAATTGGTTCCCCAGAGTGATATCTACGATTTGTGAAAGTTTGGTCTGGCGATGCCTTACTCTGATTGTGAACCATATACTATTTGATAGCGAAGGACTACTTCATCTACAAAGTGTATAACTCTATAAAAATATATTGCATGAAACAGCTCATATGTAAAACCCTGCTTTATCTAAATAAAACATTTTCATAAAAATTTAGTTTTTTAGCAGTATGTGACATTAAGTAATACTAAACAGAAAATAGCCATTTAAAAAAAATGAGGGCCACCTCTGGGATTCTACAATGCACAGTCACAGTGCACACAAACAAACCATACATGTTAGGTCACATGAGCTAATTAACAGACAGAGTTCTGTATTTTGCTCCCAAACTTCTTCCCGTACAGTTAGAGCTGCAGTATTTCTGGCCAGGTGATCTCTGAGACAGCACACAGACCATCACAAAATCTGTTGCTTGAGTATTCATTTTGGTGGTATAGTTTTCTTTTAAGAATTGGCACACATCAATAGTTTTAGGCTGCTGCAAGAGATGTGTGTCAGATAAGATCTCACTTGAAGCACCCTTATTTAAATAGTGGATTGATCCATACTGTTAACTAACAACTGCATACTTCAAAGATATTAGCTTATTGTCATCTGGGGAAGAGACCTGAACACAAGCTCCATATCCATATTTGATCTGGAAAAAGAGTGTTACTCAGATTAATGTTCAAGTCCACCTTTGCCCATTGTTATAGGAAGGAAATAAAAAAAAGGATTTTCCTGTGGAGGTGAAGTTTAATGACCTACAGAAGAGGACTACACATGTGCCCCTTATTTTAGCTTGTACATTATGTAAAACGTATCCCTGTCAAGTTCCATGTAACAGTTGCACATAGATAAAAGTATTTTGTTTGAGATGATTTGTTCATTCTTATGCAAAGCAAAAGGAAAGAAAAGAAAGAAGCAAGCCACATATTACCTTAATGGGACTGCACAAGGCAAATCCATTATGGAAAAGGACATTGGAGTCCTTGTAGATGATAAACTTGGCTGTAGCAAGCAATGTCAGTCAGCACTATCAAGGGCAAATAAGCAGTATTAAAAGGGCATAGATTTACAGGAGGAGGGGGTCATTCTTCCTCTTTATAGAGCACTGGTAAGGCCCCATCTAGAACATGCCGTACAGTTTTGGTCTCCAGAACTCAAATGGCATAATATCGAATTAGAGAGGGTCAACTAAGTTGGTAAAAGGTATGGAAGGTCTCAGTTATGAAGGAAGACTGGCCAAGTTGGGGTTGTTTCACTGGATAAGAGGCACTTAAGGGGTGATATGACAACTATGTATAAATGTATAAGGGGATAATATAATCTTTCTAGTGCTTTATTTACCAGTAAATTCTTCCAACAGTCAGAAGATCACCCTGTGAGTGGTGAAGATGTGGAATTCTCTCCCTGAAATCAGTCGTACGGGCAGATACATTAGATAGCTTCAAAGAAGGGGTTGGATAGCTTTTTAGCAAGTGAGGGAATACAGGGTTATGAAAGATAACTCATAGTAAAAGTTGATCCAGGGACAAGTCCGATTGCCATCTTGGAGTCAGGAAGGATTTTTTTTTCTCTGCAGCAAATGAAAGAGGCTTTAGATGAGCTTCCTCTGGATCAACTAACAGATTATATACAGACATTTAGTTGAACTTGAGCGTCTTTTTTCAACCTAACCTTACTATGCATGTAGGCTGGATTTGAAATAGCAAATCTGAAATTGGAACAGTGCCAGACTTAGAAACAAAGCTCATATAAATTGTCATTCAACAACATTTGTTTCTATAGCCCTGTTGGGAGAACATACTACATGGAAATTTTTCTACAGCTACTCTTGGCACAGGGTTCATGGCAAGTCTGAAATATACTTTGCTTACAGCTGGCCACACACACACTTATAAAACTGTACAAAATACATTTTTGAAAGAGTCCACCAGATAGCCTATGTACATCAGTCATTTCATCAAAAGGGCAGATCTGGAAACTGAATATGCTCATCCACCAGGCCGGCAATTGCATTTAACTTCCTACTATTCAATTTGCCTGTTGGGCAGAACAAATTAAAGGTTTCCATACTGTGAGCAAGCAACCAGTGAACACGAATGGAAAGTGGGTGAGTTTCTCTGTGGTGATTTCTAAATTGACACTTTAATAAATGTGCCCCTAAGTATATCATTGAGTTATTTATATATACAATGCTCTGCCCAAGATCTACTTATATAACCTTAAAATAACATCAAGCTTAGATGAACATTTAGATGAATTTATATCTACAGTTTTCCTAGGTCTAAGCAACCCATCGGTAATGACCAATATTAAGTGGGTAATGTAATAAAACTCATGAAGTTTGCATCAGGTCTAGTAACTCACAGCAACTGATTAACATACAACATGTAATGGTCCCTAGTTTGAAGCCCGACTGCTTCCTATTGGTTACTAGACTTGGTGCAAATTTTGAGACTTCATCAGACTCACTGGCAGCACAACAATATATACATGCACAATTAAGCTCCTCTGGGTCATGGGCTTCAAATAGCCAACTAAACGACTACACAGACCCTATATAAAAAACAAATACTGTAATTAATATTCCTAGAAAAGTTTTATAATAGATATTATAGATAATCACATAACTTTCAGATGAAACTGTAATGCTTTTTAAACATCCAATATGAACAATGTTGCCAAGTTTTCCAGTTTTACCATTAACCTTTATCCTCTCTTTCAGAAACTGGCAAAACAGAAAGATATAGACACTTGGGAAGGAGACCCTAGGTATTAACTAGGGAAGAGAACCCTAGTTCTAATACAGAAAGATATACTGTAAAACTTTAACAGCAGCTTAAAGTGGATCTATCGCAAAAATTAAAATTTAATATAAGCTTCAGCATACTGAAATAATAAACTTTTTAAATAGAATCAATTAAAAAATCTGTACTGTTTCTGAAATAATCAAGTTCATCTTCCCTATTCCTCTCTCAGCATCTGTTTCTCTTCATTCTGTCTTCATGCAGCAGTTGGGTGTCAAAAATCATTGACAGTTAGATCCAATATATCTTATAGGGAGGCTCCTTTTGCCTCGAAGATGTATTAGAGCTCACTCTATTCAAATCGCCAAAAATCCTGTCTCTTTACATGCAGGATTTGTGCAAAAGGCAGTTATTTTGTTAGATTTTGTTTGCACTGGAATCAGTTATTTGAGTGAGCTCTAATACATCTGCTAGGAAAGGAAGCCCCTCCTATAAGATATGTATCTAGAACCCAACTGCTGCCTGAAGACTGAATGACTAGAAACAAATCACCAGAAATCCTGTCTCTGTACATGCAGGATTTGTGCAAAAGGCAGTTATTTTGTTAGATTTTGTTTGCACCGGAATCAGTTATTTGAGTGAGCTCTAATTCATCTGCTAGGAAAGGAAGCCCCTCTGTATCTAGCAACCAACTGCTGCATAAAGACAAAATGACTAGAAACAAATCACCAGAAATCGCAGGATTTGTGCAAAAGGCAATTATTTTGTTAGATTTTGTTTGCACCGGAATCAGTTATTTGAGTGAGCTCTAATTCATCTGCTAGAAACGGAAGCCCCTCTTATAAGATATGTATCTAGCACCCAACTGCTGCATAAAGACAGAATGACTAGAAACAAATCACCAGAAATCCTGTCTCTCTACATGCAGGATTTGTGCAAAAGGCAGTTCTTTTGTTAGATTTTGTTTGCACCGGAATCAGTTATTGAGTGAGCTCTAATTCATCTCCTAGGAAAGGAACCCCCCCTATAAGATATATATCTAGCACCCAACTGCTGCATGAAGACAGAATGAGGAGAAACAGACGCTGAGAGGGATAGTAAAGATAAACTTGATTATTTCAGAAACGATGCAGAATTTTTAATTGCTTGTATTTAGAAAGTTTCTTATTTCAGCATGCTGAAGCTTATTTTAAATATTCATTTTCACAATAGTTCCCCTTTAGGACACATAGCATGGCAGGTATTCTAGTCTTTAACAGACCCCCCCCCTCAAATTGTATTTTGGTTTGCTTCATTGTATTGTTCCAAACACACTATAAAGTTATAAAGACAAAAATATTTACACTTGTGTGCTATAGCAGACTAACAATGTGCCTGTATAGCAACAACCTCATTCACCTGTATAAGGATATGGATTTTTATCCTGCAATAGTAGGCAGATACCTGTACGCCCTTTAATATCTATAATCATATGTACCATAATGTGTCAATGTATTAGAACATTTACAGTATGCCTTTGTTAAAGAAAAAAAAACTTGCATACCACTGAAAGGTGGCATTAGGGAAAGTGGGAGTGTAGTGTATTGCATACATAAAGGCTCTCATTATTGTGAGCTAATTGAATTTCCTGGCACATACACTAGCTAAAATGTATCTTTGTATATACTCTTAAAGCAATATTATCGGAAGAGTAGTCATCAGCCTAACATTCAGAAATAACATTTCACTTGTCATAATGTGGCTTTTCAGGAACAGGAGCGCCGCACTCCTCAATGACAGAACTCACAAGTTTAAAAAAAAAAGAAATAATAATATATATATATATATATATATAATATAAAAGAATAAGGGGATTTTTATAAAATCAGACTTTTAAAAAATCAAGAATTTTTCGGAAATTATTAAACACTGAGGATGGAAAAGTCCAAATCAGAAAATCCGGCATCTCAGACCTGTGGAGGTTGCATATACGTCAATGGGAGAAGCCCCAATGATTTTTTTGATGTGCACTGGGTTTCATACAATACCCCAAAGTTTTCGGGTGAAAATTCCGAAAAAATCGTGAAATTCAGATGAAAAAATCTTGAAAATCGGATTTTTTTTCCCGCAAAGCAAATTTTCGGGAAAATTTAATAATAAATAAGCGTAAAAAACCCGAGCGGGTTTGTAGCAGAAAATATTGAGATAAATTTGGACTTTGATAAATAACCCCCTTAGGGGCACATTTACTTAGGGTCGAATATCGAGGGTTAATTAACCCTCGATATTCGACTGGCGAAGTTAAATCCTTCGACTTCGAATATGGAAGGATTTAGCGCTTTTCTTTCATTCGAACGAATAATCGTTCGATCGAATGATTAAATCCTTCAAATCGAACGATATGGTGCAGAAATCTGAATAAATCATAACAATTCAGCACATTTTGCTTGGTGAGTGCCATCTGATTTCTCTTTGTTATTGCTAACATTGATGCTTGGTAGGTTTTAGGTGGCGAAGTAGGAGGTCGAAGTTTTTTTAAAGAGACAGTACTTCGACTATCGAATAGTCGAACGATTTTTAGTTCGAATCATTCGATTCAAAGTCGAAGTAGCCAATTCGATGGTCGAAGTAGCCAAAAACAACATTCGAAATATTTTTTATTCTATTCCTTCACTCGAGCTAAGTAGATGTGCCCCTACGTGTTTATTTTGCAGCTTCTTCAGTTACATAGTTATCCATCCATAATGAGGCAAACAACCATGAGAGGTTATTTACTGATCTAACACAACCCAAGACAGTTAAATTAGTTTCACATGCTACTTTAAAGGGGATCTATACTCAAAGTATGCTGATTATGCTACTAGAGCACATCATATACAAGAAGCGAATGAACAACTCCTAGTATACATCTACAGTGAGTCTTAAAGGTAGTATGAGTTGTACGTGTACGTATGTAACTATTTTTGAAGTACTATAAGGACCCACAGCACTTCGGCAACAGCTAAAGTAGTAATTTTTCTAAAATAAGTTTTGTAAATTGGGTTGGCCCACTATTTCACCAGGGCTGTGTCAATACTAAATACATACCTGCACCAATATAGGGCAATCGGTTTATGTCATAGCAAAATTGTTTCCCCAACCGAATGTGTGCCCCCCAATAATAAACCCCCTCCCTGCTTCCCCCCCCCGCATAGGTGATTACCCCTGGAAGTGCCCCTAATTCATTACTCGTGTATAGGTGCAGAGTGAGCGCAGTGGAGCTCATGGGCTCCATTATCAGGCTCTTCTGTATTCTTCCAGAAGTGAAGGCTGTATTGGCGCATGCACAGTTGGACCAGTGTTCGGTTCGTAGCAACTGTACATGCACCGAAAGTGCCAGAAATTGCCGAAGGGAATGAAGAGGACCCGAAGAATACCGAAGAGCTGGAAGAAGGCTGTACTTACTCTGCACCTATATGTAATGAACTAGGGGCATTTTCAGGGGTAATCACCTGTGGGAGGGGGGACTATGTAGATGGTCGGTAGGGATTTTATTATTGGGGGGGGGTTTAGTTCTCCTTTTAGTCAACTCTATCCAAACTGATCACTGTCCATGCAATGTCTTACTATTGCTCAGTTAAAGGCCCAGGAATACAAACGAGCTTACAAAGAGATTGTACAATCCCAGCACGGCAATGGCTTAATCATTTTTGTTTTTACACAATATGAATATGCCAGTGTGCATTTGATGTATTGAATAGTTGGCTAATCTCCAAGGAATAAAAGGCATTCAGTATAAAGGCACTTAACACATTTAAAGCGTGGACCAAACTATAAATATAGACTTAAAACACTGAATGAAAGATTTCATCTCCCACTGCAGGACTGTCCAACTGGAGGCCCGTGGGCCGCATGCGGCAAATTCTGTGCTACTGAGGGACGGAATTTTTCTGGTCTACATGGTGGAGGGCCGATAATGAAGCCAGTGATAGCCACTCCCTGTTTTAGACCACATCCACTTTAAACCACACCCATGTTACCACAAAACCATGTCCACATTAATAGCACAAACCAAATGGCTGGTGCTTAGTGCAAGGATATCACTCATATGTGAAGAAAATGTCATATTAAGAGATACCCTTAAATCTATATACCGCCTCCTTCCCATGGTTAACAGCACCCCCAGCACATGATTAAACACATTAGGGCTCCCTAACAATAATTCAAATGCTAACAAACCCCACAGAACAAATACCAGGCTTATGTTTCACAGGCAGAGCAGGGGACACACAGGGAGCATAGGGAAGGCAGAGTATTGCACACACAGAGTTTGGCACACCCAAGGAGAATAGGGCAGAGTATGGTGCACACAGGGGGCATAGGGCAGAACAGAGCAAGAGACAGGGAAACCAATCAGGACCACTCTGCTGGTGCATTTTGAATAAGGTGTGAACATGTAAACAATGTGGGCAAATTTCAGTCTGGGTCTCAGGTATGAAAAGTACAGGGATTTAGGTGTGAACAATACAGGGGATCAGTCTGAATTTGAGGTTTAAACAATGCAGGGGCCAGTTAATCTCTGTAGTGATACCTATTAAAGCTTACACAAGGTAAGTAGACACAGCAGGCAGACTTTCTTGTAGAGGGCCACACAAGGGGGGGGGGCATGCAGCCCACCAGTTGGACAGCCCTGCAGTAGACCATTTTCTTGGCTGGGGAGGTGGGTGCCAAAATGTCAAGCCCAGAATGAATTACATTGATAAGTTTTTCCCTGGCTTGTGGTGGTATTGAAGTAACCTTTCCCTGTCTATTTAAATATTACTTCACTTTTTAATTCCAATTTTGTCTAATTTAAATTTACTTACTCATAAACATGTTAAAATTATAGCTATAGTAATTCACCACATTTGTCAGTCCCAAACTACCATTAATTCCAGGACAAGCGCAGCCAAATATTAGATGTCTCCACCAATGTGGCTCGTCTGGTCATAATATAGAATCTTACAGAAGCCCCGGTCATTTGCCAGAATCTAGAAGTGCAAATGGTTCTATGCATTTTATTTTCAGCTGTTGGTGAGAATAATGCGCAAGACTCAAGGAGCGTTGACAGAATACCCAATTGCTACCAGAAAATGTAAACTTGTATAAAGTGTAAACATGTGCAATAATGTATACGTTATGCAGTTTCTACCTCAATATGTCCATTTTACTATGTGTTGTCCAGATATAAGGTATCAACAGACCCAATAAGAGAATGCAGCCTCCTTGTTCGTTTTAACAGCTGCAGGCCACGACCAAGGGTGCAGATCTGGGCTAACTGAAGACATGCTTGGCCTAATGCCTCATAGGGGCTGATCTTAACCTGCAGAAAAGCACAGGCCATGTATCAGCCCAAACACTGCATGGTAAACACGTGGCAGATTTTGGTGCTGAAATTCATTACGTGCCTGCCCCATGCAAAGAAGAAAGCCAATGACTACATTGGGGTCGATTCTTGGCCTGCAGTTTTCTGCAAACCAAGGTCAGCCCTGTATGGAATTAGCCTTAGATACATAACAAAACACTGGTTGACATGCAGCTGCTTCTCCAGCTGGAAAGCTTTAGCCTCTCAAATTATTATTTAATGGCTACTCCTCTCCGACATCATTATTACTAAAGAGTTAGAACTGAAAGAGCACCAAAAATGTATTTTTAAGTGGGGTCTGAAATATGTTCAATCTAAGGGGTAGTGGAAAATACCACTTATAAACCAGCAACCAGTTAAGGGAGATACTAAACTAAGTTACACAACCAGCACGCTATACCCTACAAATTAAGGGTAGTGGTAGACTGGGAAATTAGTTGCCCAGGCTGCCAACACCCAAAGAGAAGGACTATTTGAACATGGACAAATTGCATGCGACAGAAATAAGGCAAGATATACAAATGTCGGATGAAGTTGCAGTGTTTATCAAACGCGACAAGACTGTGATGCAGATGCTGCGACTGCATCCGACAAATCATGTTGGATCAACTCTGCAACTTCATCCGACATTTCTCTTACCTTATTACTGTTGCATGCGATTTATCGCAGCGCGTCGGATCACAACAAAAAAGTCCATGTAGAGCTGCCCTAAGCCATTAGAAAGTTTGGGCTTTCTATACAAAGTGGATGGGGGGGGGGGGGGGGGGGGGGGGGGGAGGGGGAGGGGAAATAAAGATACACATCTGAAATCACCTATGCTTTATTGATATCTTAACTTTGTTCAATCCACAATTTTATAGGCTAGTAACAATCTTTAAACTTTACATTTTGATTAACGAATCAGTTTTAACTTAACAGTGAAATGCAAAATATACATGGTTTCAAATTCTTGTTCTGTACAACTTGAGATGGCAGAATACAATACACAAACCTAACAAGATAGGTTTCCATGACCAATTAAATCCCTTGAAGCTTTTTAAAGTGTTTAGTTAAGTATTAACATTTCCTAGCTAGTTACATTTTGTAGTGCTAGTGGGTTTCAGGTTTCAAAATGATACACGGACCCTAATCACTGTAGTTTTCTTTTACATTAGGTATTATTTGCAATGTTAATAGCATGCCGAGAACAAACAAACAAAAAATGAAATAAGTGCTGAGGGAACACATCAGGATAATACATCATGCTTCCCCTTCCAATGTATAAAAAAAGCCAATACACAACCCCTTGGGCAATTTTGGCATTCTTAGGTAAAATGCCTCAAATGGAAGCCATCAAGTACATCTGAACCTCTATTTCACCATCTGTTGATAAGTAGGGCAGTGGTTTCTCATGAACATTTACTTTACACACATTAAAAGCAGGTGATGTGGGGCGTATTGTTTGACAAACATTGACATAATTCTAATTCTCCTTATTGCTTGATACTTTTATGAACCAAACAGCTGCTTTAGAGAAGCACCCAGACAGAGCCAAGCTCCTCCAATGGTTTGCTATTGGTCAGTAGAAATAAAAATTAATTTTTAAGGATCAATTTTGGGAAGAACTAATAGCACATGCAAATCTTTATATTTAAGATAAAGACTGTAGGAGTTCCTTCAAAAGGTGCAAGAACAAGCAAGGAATGCTCGAGAAATCTAAAGTTAAAGTGTGTGATGTGTTTCAACATGGCAAGGGCTTCCCCTGCAATTCTAACTCACGGGGGCAAGCTTTACATTTTGATAATCAAATGTATTTCCACTTCTTAGCATAGTCAGAAACCACTTAAATGATTAACATTCAGTGGAAGTGATATATACTAAGAAAGGGATTTAACAACCAGCATCTTTAATTGAAACAAAAAAGCAGTTATCTGGTTCCTTTACAATAAGGATTGGTAGGACAACTACTTTCAGAACATCTTACACTGCACTGAATTTACAGAACAGGTTAGTTATGAAACTTTACAACCCTTCCCTTGAAACCAATCTTGATATCAGCTCAAGCAATGAGGAGAGATTTTGCAGCAAAATAAGAAGTCCATATTTAAGATATTAAATGCAAGTGTTCAGTTTTCCAAAATGTCTAATAAAGTTTTAGCAAAATTAAGTGTGATTTAGTGTCATTAAAATCATTTTGCTGCAGAAAAAGAAAAGCGCTGGAAGCATTTAGAACAAATTCCTCGGAAAATCTTTACTCCGTCTTAATATTTCAAGATAAATACAATAAAAGAAAAGAAGCAACTGAACTGCATTTTTCTATTTTTATTATTTTTTTTCAGTCTGATCACAAAGGCCTCGAGTGAATATCTGTAGCACACTCATTTGTGCCACAAATGCCTGCTGTGTAGTATCACCCAACATACAGATTGCCTGACTAGACTGTAGGCAGGCTTTGACACCATTTTAGAAGTTTACAATATGCAAGCCAATACACTGGCTTAGGAGAGTACAGAGGTAATACAATTTAGTTGCACATGGCCACCAGTTCTTTTTCTATTAATATGGAGGGCTAGGAAAGAGGCAAATCAACTGGCATCTCAAAAAAACAAACCAAGAACTCAGCAGTCCCAAGATCTTCCAAACAGAGATTTAAACCATAGCCAAACATGCATAAGATTTAAACTTGCTCCTTAAGTTCTTATTTACTCTACACTATTAGTAAAAGTTATACCAAAATTGTTGTTGTTGTTTAATAGGACACAGCCCAGTTGAGCTACCTTTTTATTCTAGGTGCAATTTACAAATTAAACCAAAGGCCTGATTAAATTTGTATGCATTGTGATTAAGCAGACGCCCTTTAAGTACTTTATATGTTTAGTTGGACCCTCACAATAAGCACCAATAGAAATATGAAAAGGTAACAACCAAATCATTAACAGAATTTTAAACTGCAGTGACTTTGAAGACTGCCAGTTGACTTGCACAAACAAATTTAGAAACCAGCAGTAATTGCAAAAACAAGTCAAAAGGAAATGAGGTCCTTTGTGAAGGCCATAGCTTTGGTGACAATCAGAACCAAATTGAAGATCTGTGGTTTTATCTTGACCTGAGCAGTCTGCTCCAGCCTGGGGGATCCCTGTTTATTTAGTCATGGCCTTGAGGGCTACAGCACATTCCTCACTCATTGCAGTCAAGACTGTGACCTGTGAAAAAGGAAAAGGTATAGAATTAAACCTACATTATCTAGACTAGTATACTTACAATCGCAGAGATTTGAGATAAGCAAAATAAAGTTACTGAAGTATTGAAATGCCCTCATCAAGTTACTGAAGTATTGAAATGCCCTCATCAAGAGCTTAAGTTAAGGGTGGTAGGCTACTCAGGGAAATTAGTCGACTAGCGACAAATCGCCTCTTCTTCGGGCGACTAATCTCCTCTAAATGCCTTACTTGGCACTCTGATTGCTTCAGCTTTCCCAAGTCGCCCAAAGTTACCTCGTAAAGCAATTTCTGGCGACTTTGGAAAAACTAAGCAATCTGAGTGCCATCCCGCCGGCGATTCACATTCTAGCCAGTGGGAAGTCATTTAGGGAAGAGGCGATTTGTCGCTGGATGACTAATCTACCGAGTAGCCACGTGTGCCACCACCCTAAAGGAGAAGGAAAGGTTAACATTAAGTAAGCTTTATCAGAAAGGTCTATATAAATACACCAGTAAACCCTCAAAGTAATGCTGCTCAGAGTCCTCAGAGTCAAAAGAAACACAGCATCTCTGCTTCTACTGTGTACACATGGACTTCTGGATCAGACTTCTTGTTTTCATCATAAACCTTCAGGGCCAGGGCTTGAGCAGGGAGACAGGCAGGAAGTGATGTCAAACCAATGCTAAAATGGCATCTGCTATCCTAAACAAACAGCTTCTAGAGCGGTTTATGTAGGTATAGTAAAGCATTCTGCAGAATAAATATAGCCTTATAGCTTGCACTATTGTGGCTAATCTATTGACAATAAACTGCTTCGGTAGCTTCTTTCTCCTTTAATCATTTGAAATTACATGGCCACTGTGTTTTCCAATAATATCTTTAAAAAGCAATACATTGCATGTAGGGGGACAACTTAATTGCCGCAAACAAGGAAGTGAACAACCTGTGTACCACAGCTTTGAAGGCAATGGTATGAGGAGCTTTGTTGCCTGCTACTAAATCTACACAACTGTGGATGACTATAGCACGCTCTTAAAATGGCTGAAAGTATGCAACATCACTCAATTTGGCTTAATCACTGGGAAAGTTCTGTTTTTGCTTTTTATACTTTAAGCCAAATCACCACAAGAAATGTAATTTACTTGCAGCGATTCAAACATTAGCATAGGGGATAGCATTTTTGTGAGATGATGCCTGCGGTAGTGCAGATTTAACCGTGGGTGACAAATCTACCATGTACCATGGATGTTAAAAACACAATGGAGAAAACTAATTAGTCATACAAAAAAAAAAAACTAACAGGGCCATTAACTACACCAAGTGTATTTTTGAAGTAAAAATTAAATATATACCAAAATCTCCTCTCCTGCTTCATGTTTAGCTATTATTTCCTTTCCCAAATCACCATCTGGTATCTTCAGATCTTCACGGACATCACCATTGTCACTCAGAAGGGACAGGTAATTATCAATAATACCAATCAGCTAAAGGAAAAAAAAAACACACAAGTTAAGGGGAGAGGGAGAAAAAAATCCCACACACAAACCCTCAACATTACCCCCAAGAACCAGGTTTCATGCACAGAGCTAGATTTAATCATCCACCACTCCTGAATGAAATGACCCTCCCTCTTTGTTAACCGACTCTTCAGAGGGAGAAAAAAAAAATTGCATGTTAGTGTTCTTTACAAGAGAAGAAAAACATGGCAGAAATGCACATTAGAAAATATGTAAATAGAAAAAAAAATTAAAAAAAAAAACAAAAAAAACTGGTCCCAAACTATTTTGAAAGAACAGTAAAAAACTTATGGGCTCAGAGAAGCACTGTGTAAGCATTTATGCCCACTTCAGTATGTTAGCAATTGAATTCACTAGAAATAGAGATTCTTAAGTCTCCCTGGACAGTATTTAAATTAAAAAAAAAAAGTTATCACAGGAAATGTATGCATCGTTCTCACGTGGACAGTAAAATAAGAATGATTAAAATAATCGACTATGCATATACAACTCTGCAAGGAACGCCTGGGAAGAAAAATGTGGCATCAAACCTCTTTAAAGAATACATTCAGTTAATGGGGATATATAGAGGGGGAAATCTTTGTTTCTTGTCCTCTGATGCTTAACAATGTGAATAGGTCTAACACAGTGCCCCCCTGCTAGCCTGTGCCCACAAAAGATGGCACTTTGTCATGAATGTTGGTTAAATGAGAATTTGCCTGTAAGTAGCCCAAGTCTGCTTGATTCAAATTGTATGGGATAATGCTTTAGTGAATAACTAAAACAGATCCAAAACAACTAATTCAGGGCATAACTGTACATAGACTGAGCTTTCAGTGGCAAATATGTGTAGAATACCATAAAAAAAAAAAACTGGTCTACATCAGATAGCAAATGCACATTTTAGGCACCAAAACAAAATCTAAATTTGAACTTTGACTTAAACATGATTTATATTCTTTGCTTATAAGCCAGAGGGTTAGATATTTTTTTCTTTTTGTGGCCTTTCACAATGAACAGAATGCCTTTTATTGGTAGTTAAGAAAATAAAAAGAGACATATTACAGTTCAAAGTGCCAGTGATGGTACATAACGTGTTTAGTACAGCAATGGAAATGATCGGGAGGCAAATATGAGTCATGGAAGGGCTGGAATCACATTGCAATAAAAGGTAGAGTATACATAGTAGGCTAACAACAAGCACAAACATAATTCCTGCCTGTCATTTACCCAACAATGGGTTGTTGTGTGTTAAGGGGGTGTATATCCATCCAAGCACAAGATTTAACAGTTTATACAGAATACTTGCGACATGGGGTTTGCCGTATAACAGATTTTTCCATAATTTGGATCTTAATGGGGAACTAAAGTCTAAAATAATGCTAGAAATGCGGTATTTTGTATACTAAACAAACGTGAACTTACTGCACAAGAAGCCTAATTAAACAAATGATTTATGTTTTCAAAGTTGGCCACAGTGGGTCACCATCTTGTAACTTTGTTAAACATCTTTCCAAGAGCAGGCACATGCTCAGTGTGGTCTGGGCTGCTGCCAAGGGATCGTCATAAATTGTCAAAACAGTACAAGTCAAATAATATCTGCCAGAAGCCAATAAAGCAAGACTGATTAATCAGAATATGCAGACTGCACTGGATCCCGTGCGGTCATGTAATCTAATGTGGATCTTCTAGTTTTGTTTAATACATACTTTCTCCAACTCTGCAGAACCAGTGGCTGCAGCAAAATATTCCTTCAATGAGAGTACCAGTTTCTGTGTTTAAATCTGGCTCCATGATCTTTGTCCCCACCATAGGAATTGGAAACATTAAAGGGGATGTAAAGGCAAAAATAAAATCCAATATTAATCTCTACACAGTTGCCGACTGATCTACAGGGAAACAAAGGTGCTAGAGTTCTGCATGGCTGGGAATAAGGTGGGGGCTGCCCCTGCTGTTTCAAAGCATGATCATTTCCCTGCAGAGCAGTTAGGGACAGTCTGAACTTTCTTATGTGCAGCAGTCACAGCAAAAAAAAAAAAAAAAAAAAAAATGAAGGGAGAATTTCACTGCATACAGTCATGTTTCTTATAAAAACGGTACACGTTTGTTACCATAATTAAATTGGAGATAGGTTTCTTTTTTTCATTAAAGTAAATAAAAAAAAACATGTAAACATTAAATAAACCCAATAGGCTGGTTTTGCTTCCAATAAGGATTAATTATATCTTAGTTTGGATCAAGTGCAAGGTACTGTCTTATTATTACAGGTAAAAAGGAAATCATTTTTAAAAATGGGGATTATTTGATTATAATGGGGTCTATGGGAGACGGCCTTTCTGTAATTCTAAGCTTTCTGGAGAATGGGTTTCCAGATAACTTGGTTCCAATACATAAAGGTAGGAGGGGGTGGGGTTCCTCAAATTTTGGGTACTTAGTTGCCAATAGGAATGCTCCAAAAAAACAAAAAATTAAAAAAAATAAAAAAAAAGCGATTGGTATGTTACATTTAAGATCTTGTATTATGGCCAGAAAGCACAACTTGGGTGTGAATTGTGACCTGTAGCACTGCATGAAATGTATCTACATTTTTCCCCCAGTACGGTGCGATCCTGCTACAGCTCCACAGCATGTGGATAAAATACCCTTTATCTGAGGCACACTGGGTGCAGAGGTCTGGGTTGTTTGCGTTGATGTGAAGTTTGACCAGGGTGTAGTAGCACCACACGGTATGCCTCAAGTACAAGTAAGCAGCTCCTATATATCCTAGGACTAACTATCCACTCAGGCAAAACATACACCTTGGACATGTAGTCATGTGTTGCACTAATAGCACACTTTGCACCTACTGCCCTTTCCAAGTAACTACCATCTTGCTTTCATGTGAATGAGAAAATTCAAGTGGTGGCCATATTTTGCTGTTCTAGTCTAATATTTCACAATTATCTTTTACATACTGTAATTCATGTCCTTCCTGCAACCTGTTCAGATATTGATTAGATATTGGTTGGGGCAGCTATAATTTCAAAACTGCTTTATTACATTGCTGTTAGAAATAGGCAAGCCTCATAAATGGTTATGAAATAAAAACCAATAAACAAACACAGAACTTGATAAGTGCATTTATTTAAAGGAGTTGTTCACCTGCATGCTCAAATGAATGTTCAAAGGCTTATAAAATCTATTATCCTTAACCAAAAAAAAAAAACCCACATTGTAGCATACTTTGTTTACATGCAGACTTCTGCAGAATGAAGTAGGTGGAGTATCTTTCATAGGCAGTGCAGACATGCGCAGTACAGTACAAATGCCAATTAGACAATAGGTCATTTTGTTCAATAACTAAACATTTAGCACAGGCACATTAGAAATATGCTTGAACATACATTTGCGGTCAAAACAATATTTGTATTAAGACGAACTACTCCTTAAATAAAGCAACACTACACAGCATTAGTTACATTTACTACATATTTGCTGCCATTTCCTCCCCAGGCTAATTACACCTTAGGGCACACAGAAACCATCTCTACCATGGGTAACAATAGCACCTGAATATACTTTTGCACAGTCAATTCAAACGGTTAAAAAACATCAGGTAATATTGCCAATTTGCCTTCACTAAGGTTAATGTCAGATTGTAATATTACCCTAATTCTGCCAGACAGCAGGCTGACTAAAAGATTTTAGTATATAGGTCAGCTTCTCTTCCTAGTGAATATGCCAAGAGGTCTGCCTCTAAAACAGACTGTCAAATGAGAAAACCTGGTTTCAATATGTGAAAACGGCACAAAAATTTAAGAACCTATTTTGCCAACTGTAATTTATTCAACTCTAGAATATAAAATCTGCATGCAAACACTGAAAGAAATCACGTTTGTAGATAACATGCCTATAGTTCTCAAATAAGAGGAAACATTTGGCGGGGGCTGCATACAAGAACAATGTAATACGAACCTTCTCTCTCACCTGTAGGCACTTTCAAATTATATCAGTTCAATATTAAAAATGCTCAGCTTATACACACAACCATTAACCAAGCAAATAGTTCATTTACGCTTAAAACTTACTTGGTAATCACATCTTTTAATATTTGGAACATCCATGTTGTGGGTAGAAGGACAAATATCTTCATACTTCTTACCGGAAAATATATCAATACCAACCAGGTGAACCTACAAAAAAAACATTGAACTATTCAAAAGGCAGCAGATATTTTAAATATTGAAAACAAGCCAGGTCTAAAGAAAGTACCCTTATCTATCCCCAGAGGTATTTTTATATTGAAAACAAGCCAGGTCTAAAGAAATAACCTTATCTATCCCCAGAGGTGGATAATACAGTTAAATAAATGAATAAACAGACTAAATATGCCAGACAGGTTCCTTTTTGTTAAGGCTACAAGAGACTTTTAAGACTCTTTTTTATAAAGCACTGCGTATCTTGACAGCGCTATATAAATAAATGATGATGATGAATTGTGTACTTTTAAAGGGGAAGGAAACCTCCTCGGCGCTAACCCCCCACCTCCCCTCCCGTGTATTGCCCCCCCTCCCTCCTGGCCTACCCCTCCCGCTGGGCAAATGCCCCTAACTTGTTACTTACCCTTCTGCGCAGGTCCAGTCCAGGGAGTTCACAGGCGACATCTTCTTCCACGCGATCTTCTTCCTGCTTTGACCGGCGCATGCGCAGTAGGATCGTTTCGTCGGTACGATCTACTGCGCATGCGCGCGACTTTTGGCGCATGCGCAGTAGATCCGTACCGGCGAAATGCTCCTACTGCGCATGCGCCAAAACGCCGGTCAAAGGAGGAAGAAGATCGCGTGGAAGAAGATGTCGCCTGTGAACTCCCTGGACTGGACCTGCGCAGAAGGGTAAGTAACAAGTTAGGGGCATTTGCCCAGCGGGAGGGGTAGGCCAGGTGGGAGGGGGGGCAATACACGGGAGGGGGGTTAGCGCCAACGAGGTTTCCTTCCCCTT
Organism: Xenopus laevis; assembly: GCF_017654675.1. NCBI lineage: Eukaryota > Metazoa > Chordata > Amphibia > Anura > Pipidae > Xenopus > Xenopus laevis. Next base: position 98,558,523 of record NC_054380.1, on the reverse strand, counting down.
TAAGAACAAGAACATTAAATACAGCTACTTTTCTAAGAAAGATAGCCGTAAAGCTAACAATGTTGATAATGTTGACCATTAAATAAAAACAGCTACTTTTGTAAGAAATATAATATGGAAGGTGCACACCCTAATTAATACTGAGGTGCCAATCCCATGGAGATTGCCCCAAATGAATCCTCCTTGTGCAAATATCCAAAGCCAAAACATAAGGATTGCATTCATATTTATATGAGTGCAATCCTTATGTTTTGGCTTTTGTAAGAAAGACAGTCGTAAAGCGAACAATGTTGATAACTGATTTTTGTTATTATCCTGGAACACTCTTTTTGCACATATGGATGGACTTTTGCATTTATTTTACATGCCCAGTTCAACACTATACTGACATAAATACCCCAATACAGTTAAGCTACATTTATAGTCAAGGCTGTAGAAATTCCATATCAAGTAGTTACTATGTTGCCCAATTTAAACGTCCTAGTAAATTCTTCCAGCCTGACAAATCTTTTCACGAGCCATATAGAGCATTCGCAAAGTTTAATTATTGACACGGGCAAAGATTTTACCTTGGCATGCCCATGTTTGCCAGTCTTGGATGTTGACATTTCAACAATCTTACAGGGACGTCCTTTCAGAACCACAAAGCCGTTCTTGCGCAGAGCCGAGCACTGCATGGGGAAAGTGGAGGAAGCCCCGGCATCTCCACTGGTGAAATCTATATCATCTGCCATGTTGCTGGGTGGATACGAGTACTGCAGAGAGAGAAGAAGCTTTGAGGTTAAAGGATCCAGGAGACTTTGAAGGAGGCTGAATATATAGACACAAAGCAGAGTCATGCATGGAATGCTAGAGTTGCATAGTTGTAGAACAGCTGTAGCAGCTCTGACATGCTGCTGATGCTGGAATAAGACGCAGGCATATAGGACTGTAGCTATCATCTACATGAAGCTTTCAGCATTTGACCAGTGCTGGGATGAAGTCTCTCATGACAGATGCCCCTCCCCCGGCACTAAGTTTACAACACACTGCAGCATCTGCAAATGAAGCCGAACAACTGGAAGGCCGCAAACTGGATAAGTACGCCCCAGGGGCTGCAGCTTTCCACTTTAGGCCGGTCTACAACTCCCGGCCGCCCCACATAACTGTCAGCCAAGAGACGGGACGAGTTTCACAACAGCGCCGTTTTGGCCCATTCTACCATTGACGTGTCTGTGCCGCTAACCCTTCGTCAGGAGCCGACATACAGCGCCCAATAGCCCGGCCACTCTGCTGAATCACTGCGCAATAAACGAGTGCCACACGGCCGGACAAAAGCTCACTCCCCTCACAACTATGTGGACACAAACACCGGCCCAATTGCACTAGACAAGTATAGTGAAGCGACAATATTGTTTAGCGAGCAAAGGCCGCAGCCAACTCTCGTTTCTGTCACTTCTTTCTATTACTCTCCCAATCCCGGCTTCACCCATTCGCCAGGGGCCGACTTATTATAGTATGGCGCGCCTAGGCCTCTATCCCACCAGAGCGCGGCGGCAAGTCCACGCCCGAGTCTGCCTCACCCTCTATGTTTGTCCGCTCCTACGTTACCTGCGACTTCTTTCTGACACGTTAGCGCAAGCTCAGCTGCCTACATACATTGTCAGCGACGGAACCATGTACGTGAAGTCCCAAGCGCTAAGCCGTCTTACCTTCCAACAAATAAAAAGGAACGTCACTGCGCAAACGCGCCCAATTTCACTGCAGCAGCCCAGGAGAGGAGGGGCCAACAGAAGCTTCTCTCAGATCGGCCCCTCTACTTCCGGATAATTTAGTGGCAGGGCTATAGGCGAGAAGTGCGCATGCTCAAAAACGAAGGCCGCAGAAGAAAATAGATCCGGCGCGGAGTAACAACTACCGGCTAATAGTTTGTATCCGCCTTTTTCGATAGTTACGTCATAATCTTGGACAAAATTAGAGAGAGTAGTAGGACTCGGAGGTTCGGTTGATGTCGGATTGAGCACTTGGCAGCGCTGCCTAACTACTCTTTTTACGTATTGGGTCCTGGGGAAGACTCAGAAGCAAAACAAATGTTATTGAGTCAAGACTTAATCTTAAAATGAAAAAAAAGTTCTTTACAACCCATATGTGAAGCGAATGAATGGGACACTATAAATGTGGTTGCTGAGTGGAATGGTCTGTTCCAGCTGCTCATTGGTTGAACACCACAGAATATTGTTCTCTGATGCTCTGACCTCCCTTGCTCCCTCAGATGATGAAGTACATAGTTATAAAACGCGTCAGACCATGAGCTAGCATTTCATTTTAAACTGATGTAATTAATAAAGGCTGATCTTTTAACTGAATACGAACCTGAGCGATCTTTTGACTCTGGAGTGCGCTGCAACGTCTTGGATGTGCATTGTGAAAACGTCTCCCATAGCGACAGACTCAGGGCGGCAGCACCCGGGTCACCCCGTGGAGAGGGTAAGCCGATCCTTGTATTTATCTATGTGTGAAAATAAGCGTTGGGAATAACGTGCGGAGGATTGTGTAACAAGAGCAGGGTTCGGGGCAGGTGCACCCGAGCCAATTACTACCAACGGTGAGCGGCTATCAACCGCTATTAAGCTTTATATTATAGAGGATCGAGCGAGTGAAAAGATATATATTTATTTGAACCTCAATATTGGTGTTGGGATATTTATGGAATAGTAACGAATGGCCAATTCTAAGCAACTTTTCATTATTAAGGGCCCTTACTCACTGGCGTTTGAAGCTGCGCTCCCCTTCATTCCGGTTTTATGCGTTCAGCCGCAGCGGAGCGCAGGAGTTGACGCGCTGAATTCTTTTCAAGGAGACTGTACTCACACAGACACATGTAAGCGCCGAATGCAGGTTGGGACGCAGCATGTTGCATTTTACCTGCGTTCGGCGCTTACATGCGTCTGTGTGAGTACAGCCTCACTGAATACCTGGTCCAAACAGTGTGACCCTGAGCCCTCGCAGAGGAGCATCCTCCAGCTCATGCAGAAGACATTCTCAGGATTCTCTTTTGTTGTACAGGTTTTTGGGACACTGCTCACAGTTTAGTATAACATAAGCATACCTCCCAACTGTCCCTTTTTTGGAGGGACACTGCTCACAGTTTAGTATAACATAAGCATACCTCCCAACTGTCCCTTTTTTGGAGGGACAGTCCCTCTTTTGACAGCTCAACCCGCAGTCCCTCATTTGTACTGAAATGTCCCTATTTTCTCTGCACTGAACAGCCAGAAAAAGAAACAAAGTTTCTAACTTAATTGGCTTTTGGCAGAGAGCCCAGAACAGCTAACAAGTGCAAATAAGATACTTTGTAACAATTTTGAGACAGAAAAAAACAGTTTAGATAAGGAGAAATATTTTCAAACTTCCATAACCTGCCAAATTTTGTAAAATGAACATGGTAATTAGGGGGTGTGGTCACAGAAAGGGGCGTGGCCACAACATTTTGTTGTGATGCGTGTGAAAAAAACATTTTGTCCCTCTTTTTACTTCCAAAATGTTGGGAGGTATGCATAAGCATGTGTATGGGCGGTATGTTGGTCGTGTCTTATATCCAAAATGTAAACTGCTTTTGTATCGGTTACTGGTCGCTATGTATGAGTTCACTTGGGTTTATACAAAAAAAAGTTATTATACAGGGGGTTATTGTAACACTGGAAAAAATAATACATATTAATAATAATATTAAAATATGGAGGTGTGGATGTCTGTGTTGCTATTGGATAGTGCGAAAAAAACAAAATTTCTCGAGAAGCATAAATCTTAATGTATCATTAGGATAAGCTTACTGCTTTCCCAGTTGGGTCCGGGTGCACATGCCCCGGACCTTCAGCATAGGGGAGTACTTCACAACAAACCGCATTAGGCAGGCACCAATCCGGAACATACAACGAAAAATATATTCCAAGAGCCAAAATTTGTATATTCAAAATATGATACTTTATTTTACATCACATCTAAAAAATAACGCCTGACGCATTTCGTGTCACCCAGGGACACTTAATCATAGGCTAATTTTCTTAAGATACAGACAAAATATTTAAAGGATAGAGAGCCAATAGAAAAACACTTGACGGAGTTACAAAAAATGGCCTAAGGTATAGTGATCTCTAGTGGCCACTTTATAGAACACACAATATCTATTTAAAAAGAATATTTAGCTACAGAAGTATAAATTCATAAATATCTCCAACTGTTTAGATGCATAATGTAAAAAGTTTAAGTATAATCAATATAATATTATAAATAAATTCAATAAATGTAGCAATACATACATCAATAGATCAATAAATAAATAAATAAATAAAGGGCTTTATTTAGATAAAGCAAGAGATATCAAATTCTGAGTTTAACCCATTAGGTTGTCTAGTAGCTAGGTAAAAGATCCATTTAGCTTCTTTTTTTAGGAGATCCGAAGTCACACTTCCTCCTCGACTATTTGGAATCATTTTGTCTATAGCTATTACACTTAGAAAAGATATGTTTCAGTCCGCAAAATGTTTAGCTACAGGAGTAACACACGTTTCTTTTGAAATATTTAGTATGTGCTCTCTAATCCTATCTTTCAATTTATGTCCAGTTTGACTAACGTATTGTTTCTGACATTTAGTGCATTCAAAAGATAAATTAAATTTTTAGTATTACAATTGATGTAATGCCATATGTTATATTGGATAGTGCTGGCTTATAATTCTTTGGAGCTTTGTACAGGTATGGTATTCGTTATACCCGGAAAACCATTATCCAGAAGGATACGAAATACTGAAAGGCTGTCTTCCATAGACTCCATTTTATTCAAATAATCCAAATTTTAAAAAAGCGATTTCCTTTTGCTCTGTAACAATAAACAGTACCTTGTACTTAATCCAAACTAAGATATAATAAATCCTTATTGGAAGCAAAACCAGCCTATTGGGTTTATTTAATGTTTACATGATTTTCTAGTAGACTTAAGGTACGAAGTTCCGAATTACGGAAAGATCCATTATCTGGAAAACCCCAGGTTCCGAGCATTCTGTGTACTCGATCCCACACCTGTATTGAGTAATAATATGCAAATTAGGCTTAGGTTCGGTATTCGGCAGAATCTTTCACAAAGGATTCAGGGATTTAGTGGATTCTGTGCATCCTTACTTTTTTACAAAATAAGGAACCAAATCTGGTTATGGTGAGAAGGGCTGAAAGGAGACAAAAAGCCCTTAGCTAGCAATTATATGCAAAGTGATGCCTTCTGGAATCAGAACTTGTCTCATGCCATACACACAGCACTGCCTAGTGATTTGCATGTCTCTGCCCATGATGCTTTATGGGAGGATCAAAACTCTCATCTTTGGTATCTAGGTAGTGCTGTGTGTATGGAGACCTTCTGACTCCAGAGGGCATACTTTTTTACACTAACACAGAGACATACAAAAGTCAGCATAAATAAGTCGGCATAAAACATGCATTTGTACACTTTTTTAAACTGTATTTTTTTTCTTAAAATGTTTTATCGACCACTGTTTAGTGATCTCTGTTGATCACCTCAATTATTAAATTCTTTTTGTCATTTAGCCGCATTTTGAGGTGATCGCTTGTTTGATTGCTTGCTTTTCCCCATACCATTCATTTCACAGCTAGACTAACGGAACTGGGGTATTGACTACTCACCTCACTACGCAACATATACATAAATGTCCATTTTAAATAACTAAGAATGTGTACTTTCAAAAGATATATATTTTTCTGGGATACATTTACCATTGGAGGCATTCATGCCTTGCATTGTAAAGTCTGCTGATTTGTTGTTCAGTTCTTTGAAAATTCAGCAAGGTACTGTAGTGAGTTTCTGAAATATACAAGTGAAATATCTCCTTAAAACAATACACAGCAGCTTAATGATCCATCAGACATATTAATTCTAGCTGGGGGGATATACAGAGGTAAATTGGTATGTAAAAACATATTTAAGCATATTTGATTATTTATTGCATTATACATGCATATATATATATATATATATATATATATATATATATATATATATATATGGATTTTTATCTGGTCATAAAGATTGCTGCAATGTATTTAGGCCTATGCAAGGGCTTTTTATACTCTCTATTAAAGTTATTGAGTTAGGGACAGTTTATTTGCTTAATTGAAATGTAAATTGCTTTCATTGTAACCAATAAATTTTGTACCCCCTTTATCTTACAGTGAAGTTGTTATAGTGGCATGTTACTGTTCCTGTTCAATCATGTACCTCTCAGCTGTAAAGTTGTCCCTTACGCTTTTGTTTTTCTTTTTTATTACCTAGTAGTTCATGAATGTTTATGTTTTCTAGGAAAGTATAAAAAGAGAATTGTGCTGCACATTATCAGGCATTTATACACTCAATAGGGCTCTGTACTGTTTGGCTGATACAAACTGACTTGACTTGGCAGAGAAAAGTTAGGAGGGTTGCAACTGAATTCTTTGAAGACAAGGAGAATGAAAAGGGAAGCAAATTATTTTAACCTGAATGGTGTATTTTGCTTGTATCAAAATATTGGGAACTGTTTGGAAAAGAGAAAGAGGTCTGGTCTATTTCTGATAAGTGAATTACCACCAAGAAAGCTCTTCAAGAAAGACCAGGGGCGTAACTATAGAGGAAGCAGACCCTGCGGTTGCAGGGGGGCCCAGGAGTGTAGGGGGCCCAGTGAGACCCAAATTAATTAGGAATTTTAATATATCTTGGTAAAATAGGCCAATTTATAAATATTTTGGGGCCCTAAATTGAATTTGCTATGGGGCCCAGTAACAACTAGTTACACCACTGAGAAAGACTGAAGACATCTTTCTGTGGGAGAGATGCGAGTTTGCAGATTATGTATTTTTGCATTCATTCTTAACATCAAGGGAGCTTTAATATAAGGGCCAAAGAGCACACTGTATCTTTATTAGTTTTCCCCACAATCCACAGTAATATCTCACGCATGGTCACCCTCCCTGCCTGCTGTCCATCTTGGCTCACCGGTCCTAATCTGACTTGTGTCTCTCTGTTTCAAATGCAAACTCCTTCCACCCATATCTGTCATCATCCCTTAATTCTAGCCTATCCCAAGTAATTATTCCCACCAATTTGAGACAGGGAACACAATGGACATCCAATGATAGCAAACTGGAATGAAGAACAGAGTAAGGGGCGCTGGCAGTTCACTGCATTTATTTACTGTGTGCATGTATGCTTTAACAGAGAGGAAGCTTCACTAATAATAGGGATGCACCGAATCCACTATTTTCAGGCTGATTTATTAAAATGTTTTGCAAAAACCCTACTGGTCCGCACATCTGATCCATGCTGCCTCCTTTCCTAGGCTGTGCAGGAGATCCAGCGGCACTGTACTGTAGGAGAGGAACCAATCAGCAGCTAGGCTGACCTGATAATGAACTGAAGCCTGTCTTTGCTTGTGTGACTGTAGGGCTGTGATTGGCTATTTCCCTCTTACTGTGCTTCTCGCAGGGACCTTTGAGACACGTCCACCCCTTTTTAAAATATGGGCATGGACTGTAGCAGATCTATAGGGAACTCCAATAAAGGGGTAATTTTTAAAGATAATATACATTTTAGCCCAAAGTGAAACCAGCTCCATAAATTATTCATTATCACCTACAAGATTAGGTGCCTAACATAGATGATTGGGATATACTGAGCAGAGAATGTTGCAGAATGTTGCAGATAGAAACTGACCAGCAATTAGATCTGAAGAGTTATCTAAAAGAAAACAAAAGCAAATATCTGGTTGCTATGGGTCATACCTTTTCCTGTTATCTGTAAATCAACAGGAAGGTAGGTAGTTAAGGAGGGCTTGCTTGAGTAGCTTTTTTGCCCATTGACTATCAAGCTTTGTCTCCCACTGCTGAGACTAGAATTTCAAGAAATTTGGGAATAGAGATGCCAGAATGATTTATAGGGGATTTACTGTACATTCTTTGGCCCAAAGGTTCATAGAGAGAACTCTCTTCCAGTTATGTAAGTCAATGTATTTGCTTTAGTCTTGGATGCTCTCGTAGCCAGCAAGCCAGCAATTAATATATGATTATTGGATAGCTGAGAAATACTTTCCACCTCTCAGTACAGTATCTGGTATCCAAAAAATAAAAAAAAATTCACAAATGCTAGGGAGAAGTATCATTTTATTGAGACTAACTTGACTGAGTAGTGGGATGGGCAGCCTAAATCCCATGGATAACTTAGTTATTGGTTTAGGATCAAGAGAGATCAGAGTGGATGTTTACTTCAAGGTACATAAAACATGATACCATGTGAATAGAACTGAAACCTGAACTGGAACATGTAACTTGAATTGGTTTCCTACAATTCATTGTGATCATATTGAACCTTGCTTGTTATTTATACGGTCTCTCTAACCATCTATAATTGAGTTTCCCTGGGGAGTGGTCTGAGATTGATTGCTCCTGGTATTTGATATTAGTTATACAGAAAGCTGTGCTAGGTGATTAGGGTAACACATTTTGTAAGAAAGTAAGCAGTGTTTAGAAGACTGACAGGAGTAGACTTTGGCGTGAGAAGAGCAAGCACACCAGGTATCAGTTATCTCAAGTACCTGACTTTATTGTAAAAGTATAGAGGGGTCTTGGGAGAGAGCAACCAGTTTATCCAGGTGAGTAATTTATTCATAGAGGCTTGGTCCAGCTACCTACAGTACTTTATCAAGAATTTCATTCAATAATTGTATGCTGTAGTAGCCTAAACACATATCAAATAGCTGGAAAGCTAAGATATATAACCTCACATGTATATATAAATAAAGAAAGAAATATAAATTCAATATTATATATAAACCATGGAAATCAGACTTTTACATCATTAGTCTATAAACAGTAACCATTCTTAACCAACAAATATGCCCCTGGCATATCTTAAATAGAAGGTACAGTATGAGATGATAGACTTGGCTTAATGTGAAACTGCCCTTAGATCCTTAAAATTAGAGCATTACTATAAAGGAAACCGGGCCTCAAATTATTTAGCTAAACAGGTTAAACAACAAAGGGCCAAATCCTCAATAGTCAAGCTTACACACAATAATAATACTCTCTAGAATCTAAAGGACATAGCCAATGCATTTGCTGAATATTATACCAAATTATATAACCTAAAAGAAGATAGTACATTAGCCCAACCCTCCACAGCGGCCATCCAACAATTTCTTGCTAATATCAATATTCCCAAACTGTCCCTAGATGTAAGGCACCGCAGCTCTGTCATGGAGTTTGCGGCCGCCTCCCCCTCAGCCTATTTAAGTTTGCACAGGTGCAGTAACGATGCGCAGTTATACTTACTCTATCTGGAAGTAAGGCTGGTGTCTCTCATGCTCCAAGATCTTCATGTCAAGAATCATCTTGCCTGCAGTCTCCTGTTCCCAGTCCTTCTACCTTTTCTCAGCCTTACCTCATCAGTTCCTGGCCTGCTCCAGCACCTCACTTGAACCGGCATCTTCAAACTTTTGCTCGATCCGTTGCTAGACAGATCTACCCTAGCAACCACAGCTTCCTTCTCCTCATTTCAGTAATCAACGTCCAGCTTCAGTCTCCAGGCCATTGCTAACAGTTTCCTCTTCACCAACAATTCTTCCCCGGCAACATCCATAGCAACGGTCCGCATGTCAATCCCTCTTTACCTGCGTGAGTTATAATAAGCTTATATTTACGACTGCATTGTTGTTGCTGCAAAGACTGTTATTTCACCCCTGCTTGATATCCATATCAAAGACTGTGTATTGAATCTTTACTTGCACCCTGCCTGTGTCTACATCAAGTCTGTGCTCATTACTTCATGCTTGCATCCAGCCAAGACTGTGCTCATTAACCCTTGTCTGCAGCCTGCCTGTGTCTACACCAAGACTGCTCATTAACCCCTTGTCTGCAGCCTGCCTGTGTCTACACCAAGACTGTGCTCATTAACCTTTGATCTATTGCTTATTTCTGTTAACGGGGGTACAGATGGTTACTCCCCAATCCAAGACTTTCATGCTTGTTCCAGTTACCATGTGTATTGCTACTTACCTTGAGTATTAATTTGCTCTCACTCTATGTACAGTCAAGTTTCCTTTCCTAAAAGAGGACTTATTCAAGGTCATATCTGCTCCTCTGATTTCCTGTGGGAAGAAAACTACTTTTTCAAAGACTGTTACTTTCTAAGGACTTTCCTAACACAGTACACTCTCCTAGAAGCTCCTGCTTATTTCCAGAACTACTGCGGGTTTTCCTTCTTGGGATGTGCAGGGATTGTCCTTCTGTGAGACCTGAAAATAAAGAGTTTAATTGAATTCATCACGGTGTTCTTATTGCTGCACAATACAGGGTTCAACTATCATATTAAATTCCTAACAGAATAACTGCGCCCAAACAAAATGAATCCAGCAGATGCAGCGCTCCCTGGTGATGATATGCCACCAATGGAACAGATGTTGCAGGCACAAACCCAAATAATGCAAAGTTTACAGGGGCAGGTGCAAGAGCTACAGAATCAAGTGGCAATGTTCCAGGGACAACTTTTTCAAGTAGCAACTCGAACCCATGAACGTGAAGAGAAAACCATACAACTCCCATTACCTGAACGCTTTGATGGGAATCGACTCAAGTTTAGAGGATTCTTAAATCCGTGTCAAATGCAGTTTCAATTTACTCCACATAAATTTCCTACAGATACTGCTAAAGTTGGAATGATTGTTTCTCTTCTGACTGGGGAAGCTTTATCTTGGGTATCTCCATACATAGAAAGTTTGGATCCAATCTTGAACAATTTTTCTCAATTTCTGGCTGCTATGAAATTGATGTTCGACGACCCAAATCGGAGTATGACCGCTGAAACTGCTCTATTACATCTCCGTCAAGGGAAAAGGTCAGTAACAGAATATGTAGCTGAATTCCGAAATTGGATTCAAGATGTAGATTGGAATGAAGGAGCAAAACGTCTTCATTTTCGTCGAGGTCTAGCTGATTATATTAAAGATGAATTTGTAAGGTGCGAGACGCCAGTCACTTTGACAGATTTAATCCATTTAAGTATTCAGATCGATAGAAGATTCCAGGAGAGGAGAGCTGAAAGACAAGGAATTCCACCTTCATATGTCCCATCACCCTCACAGTCTTCATCGACAGAAGAATCGATGCAGGTTGATCTCATTCATGGAGCCTTATCGGTGGAGGAGAAACCACGCAGGAGAAGATTAGCCTTATGTCTTTACTGTGGAGACTCTGGTCATTTTGCTTTAGCTTGCCCTTTAAAGAGAGAACCTGCATCCAATAAAAAACCAAGTCAAGCATATTTGAGGAATCCGACTCCTTTTATTTCTGTCTTACCTGGTAATTCTAATAACCTTCCAGGGCATTTAACTTGTCAAGTTAGGATTATACATGGGGACACGAGTATTCCAGTAACAGCCATGATAGACTCTGGTGCGGGGGGCAGTTTTATTGACATTCAATTGATCCAAAAATACCAGCTACCACACAAAGGGTTGCAAGAACCTCTTTTTATGAAGACAGTTGATGGGTCACCCCTTAGCTCTGGGCCTGTGAAATGGAAAACTGAATCATTACTATTGAAATTTCCATGTAATTTTTAATGTAATATTAACCTGTTAGCCATTGCTTCTCCTCATTTTCCAGTGATCCTGGGATTATCATGGTTAATGTCGTTTAATCCAAGAATAGATTGGAAAACTCTAACAATGGTTTTTCCGAAAGAGAGAAATTTTTCTGCTTCTGACGAAGTTTCTGCTACATCTACACATCATTCTTCTGTAATTTCTTCCATATTACCGGATCCATATCAAGACTTCGAAGACCTTTGTCACAAGCGGAATGCGGATTGTTTGCCACCACACAGACCGTATGATTGCCCTATTGACCTACTGCCCGGAGCTCCAATTCCTTTTGGGAGAATCTATTCATTATCGGGACCTGAACTTGAGGTGTTGAAAGATTATATTGAGGAGAATTTGCAAAAAGGTTTTATTCAACGGTCGACGTCACCAGCAGGGGCACCGATTTTTTTTTTGTCAAGAAGAAGGATGGTACTTTACGGCCATGTATTGATTATCGGGAACTGAATCTGATTACAGTCAAGAACAGGTATCCATTGCCCCTAATTCCAGAACTCTTAGATCGACTCCATTCTGCAAAAATTTTTACCAAATTGGATCTGCGGGGTGCCTACAATTTGGTGCGTGTGCGCTCTGGTGACGAATGGAAGACAGCGTTTCGTACACGGTATGGACATTTTGAATATCGCGTAATGCCTTTCGGTTTAAGCAACGCACCCGCAACTTTTCAACACCTAATCAATGACATTTTAAGAGAATTTTTGAATATTTTTGTTGTTGCATATTTGGATGATATACTAATTTTTTCTCAAACTCTTCAAGAACATCGGGTGCAGGTTCGTCAAGTGTTACTCAAATTACGTGAGCATTTCTTATACATCAAACCAGAAAAATGCGAATTCGAGTGTTCCAGGATTCAGTTTTTGGGTTATATTGTTTCGAGTACAGGGATAGAGATGGATCCAGAAAAGATTGAAGCTATTATGTCTTGGCCTTCTCCATCAACTTTGAAAGAAGTGCAGCGTTTTTTGGGGTTTGTTAATTTTTATAGACGCTTCATTAAGGGTTTTTCCAAAATAGTACTTCCTATCACGACGCTTACCAAGAAAGGCAGATTCCCGGGTTGGTCTTCTGCTGCAGAACAAGCATTTTCCTTTTTAAAGCCTTCTTTTACTTCAGCACCCATTCTGATTCATCCTGATGTGCTCAAACCATTCTTCCTGGAAGTGGATGCTTCGGAAACAGCGATTGGGGGAGTTCTCTCGCAGAGAATGGGTTTGGGAAGCAATATGCATCCATGCGCTTATTTTTCTAGGCGATTATCAGCAGCAGAACAAAATTATGATGTGGGGAATAGAGAACTTTTAGCAATTAAGGAGGCTTTTTCCGAATGGAGGCATTATTTAGAGGGTGCTATTTATCCAGTAACAGTCTTTACAGATCACAGGAACCTGGAATTCATCAAGAAGACAAAGAGGCTTTCACCAAGACAGGTTCGTTTGGCATTGTTTTTTACAAAATTTAATTTTCAGATCACTTTCAAGCCAGGATTTAAGAACTCCAGGGCAGATGCCTTATCCAGCTGATCGGAAGGAAGAGGATTCTGAGACTACTGTCATTCCCCCTCAAAGGTTCTCTGATCATATCAATTGTATCTCGATTTCCGAGAAGATTCAGGTGGCTTATGAGCATGATATTCAGCTTACTGACCTCATTTCTAATCGTAAGGTTCAATCTGTGAATAATTTTTGGAAGTTTCAAGGAAAATTATATGTTCCATCTTCCTTACGACTTGAGATTCTTAAGGCTGTTCATGATTCTCCAGTAGCAGGTCATCAGGGGCAGTTTAGAACTTATGAATTACTTCTGCGAAATTTTTGGTGGCCCTTCTGTCGATTAGACGTGCGGAAGTTTGTTTCATCTTGTAACACGTGTGCTCGAACCAAGGTACCCCGTGCATCTCCGGTGGGGTTACTTCAGCCGTTACCAGTTCCAACTCGCCCGTGGGGTTCAGTGGCAATGGATTTTATTGTGGAACTTCCTATGTCCAGACAAATGACCACCATATTTGTTTGTGTAGATCGATTTACAAAGATGGCACATTTTATACCCATGCCTGGATTACCCACAGCGGAGGAAACGGCAAAGGCATTCTTGGCAAATATATTTAAATTGCATGGTCTGCCAGATGAATTTATATCAGATAGAGGTTCACAATTTACCTCGAGTTTTTGGAAGAATTTATTTAATGCATTGGGGGTGCAGATTAATCTTTCCACTGCTTTTCATCCACAGACTAACGGCCAAGCTGAACGCACAAACCAGATTCTGGAACAATATCTTCGTTGTTTTCTGAGTTATCAGCAAGATTGGGTAGAGCTGCTACCTTTAGCCGAATTTGTATACAATAACTCTTTCTCTAAAGCTATTTCTAACACACCTTTTTTTTTGAATTTCGGATATCATCCTGTAATCTTTCCAAACATTGGCAATTCTGTCACAGCAATGCCGGCAGTGGAGTCACATCTTGAAAAGTTGCAGTCTAGTCATAGAAAATTGTCTGAGGTGTTGAATGAGACTCAAAGATTTCAGAAATTGCACGCTGATCGGCGTAGACGACCTGCTCCCATGTATCAGGTAGGGGATAAAGTGTATTTGTCAACGAAGAATCTTTCCTTACAGCTACCCACTACAAAGTTAGGACCAAAATTCGTCGGTCCTTTTGAAATTCTTACCAAAATTAACTCTGTGGCTTTCCGTTTAAAGCTCCCTAGGTCCATGAAAATTCATCCAGTTTTTCATGTGTCGTTGTTCAAACCTTTTGTGGAGAACTGTTTTGAACGGAGAATTCAGCAACCACCTCAACCAGTTCAGGTTGATTCGCATGAGGAGTTTGTGGTGGAACAGATTCTAGATTCTCTGAGATTTTATAGAAAACTCCAGTATCTGGTCAGATGGGCAGGTTTCGGACCTGAAGAAGATTCTTGGGAACCAGCAGCATATGTACATGCTGACCGCCTTCTTAAAGAATTTCACAGACGATTTCCAGATAAACCCAGGTGAAGTGCAGGAGCACTTTTCAATGAAGGGGGGGTAGTGTAAGGCACCGCAGCTCTGTCATGGAGTTTGCGGCCGCCTCCCCCTCAGCCTATTTAAGTTTGCACAGGTGCAGTAACGATGCGCAGTTATACTTACTCTATCTGGAAGTAAGGCTGGTGTCTCTCATGCTCCAAGATCTTCATGTCAAGAATCATCTTGCCTGCAGTCTCCTGTTCCCAGTCCTTCTACCTTTTCTCAGCCTTGCCTCATCAGTTCCTGGCCTGCTCCAGCACCTCACTTGAACCGGCATCTTCAAACTTTTGCTCGATCCGTTGCTAGACAGATCTACCCTAGCAACCACAGTTTCCTCTTAACCAACAATTCTTCCCCGGCAACATCCATAGCAACGGTCCGCATGGCAATCCCTCTTTAACTGCGTGAGTTATAATAAGCTTATATTTACGACTACATTGTTGTTGCTGCAAAGACTGTTATTTCACCCCTGCTTGATATCCATATCAAAGACTGTCTATTGAATCTTTACTTGCACCCTGCCTGTGTCTACATCAAGTCTGTGCTCATTACTTCATGCTTGCATCCAGCCAAGACTGTGCTCATTAACCCTTGTCTGCAGCCTGCCTGTGTCTACACCAAGACTGTGCTCATTAACCTTTGATCTATTGCAGGGATCCCCAACCTTTTCAACCCATGAGCAATATTCAGAAGTAAAAGGAGTTGGGGAGCAACACTAGCACGAAAAATGTTCTTGGGGTGCCAAAGAAGTGCTGTGATTGGCCATTTGGTAGCCCCTATGTGGATTGTCAACCTACATTGAGGCTCTGTTTAGCAGTACACCTGGTTTTTATACAACCAAAACTTGTCCCCAAGCCTGAAATTAAAAAATAAGATCCTGCTTTGAGGCCACTGGGAGCAACATCCAAGGGGTTGGAGAGCAACATGTTGCTCACGAGCTACTGGTTGGGGATCCCTGATCTATTGCTTATTTCTGTTAACGGGGGTACAGATGGTTACTCCCCAATCCAAGACTTTCATGCTTGTTCCAGTTACCGTGTGTATTGCTACTTACCTTGAGTATTAATTTGCTCTCACTCTATGTAAGGTCAAGTTTCCTTTCCTAAAAGAGGACTTATTCAAGGTCATATCTGCTCCTCTGATTTCCTGTGGGAAGAAAACTACTTTTTCAAAGACTGTTACTTTCTAAGGACTTTCCTAACACAGTACACTCTCCTAGAAGCTCCTGCTTATTTCCAGAACTACTGCGGGTTTTCCTTCTTGGGATGTGCAGGGATTGTCCTTCTGTGAGACCTGAAAATAAAGAGTTTAATTGAATTCATCACGGTGTTCTTATTGCTGCACAATTCAGGGTTCAACTATCATATTAAATTCCTAACACTAGAGCAGCAGGAACAGTTAAATACCCCCCCCCCCCTCTCCCTAGTTGAAATACAAGATCTATAAAGGCTTTACCCCTAAATAAAGCACCTGGCCCGAACGGATTCACGTATACTATAGGGAATTTACAAACCAGTTGGCGCCCCGCCTTCTCTTGTTGTTCCAAGAAGCACAGGAAAATGAGACATTCCCTTCTGAGATGCTCACTGCAACTATCTCCACCATTCCAAAAGCGGGCAAGCCACCAGAACCTGTTCAAAATTACAGGCCAATAGCGCTCTTAAACACGGACGTGAAGATCTATGCTAAAGTGTTAGCCACGCAGTTACAGCGAGTTCTGCCATCCCTAGTAAACCCGGATCAGGTCGGTTTTATCAGACAAAGGCAGGCGTCAGATGCTACTAGACTTATGATAGATCTTATTCAAATAGCACAACATAAGCATATTCCAATGCTGTTGTTATCCTTAGATGCTGAGAAGGCCTTTGACCGGGTTCACTGGGCATTGGTAGAAGAGGCAATGAAACACTTCAACTTAGGACCACAATTTATAAAAGCAACTTTGGCCATGTATTCAAACCCCAAAGCTCAAGTTAATGCAGCAGGGTTCCTGTCCCGTAAATTTGGCCTTACTAATGGTACCAGACAAGGTGGTCCCTTATCCCTGCTAATATTTGACCTGACCATGGAAATTCTGGCTCAAAAGATACGGCAAACAAGAAGGATAGAAGGAATCAACATAGCAGGGAGGGAGCACAAAATTGGGTTATACGGCGATGATGTTATCATTATGACAACCAATCCACAAACTGCAATCCCGCATCTTTTACAAATTATAAAAGACTTTGGGGCCGTCTCCTATTACAAGATAAATATGGAAAAAAACACAAGCTATGTTGGCAGGTCTAAACTCAATAGTGGTAGCTGATCTCCAACAGCAATATAAATTTGAATGGAGAATGGACTAACTTAACTAATTAGGTGTAAAACCTACCAAAACCATGCACACTCTATATAAGTACAAACATGGTACCCTAGCGACAACCTTAAGCAGAGATATACTACAATATAAGCTGACTTATCTATCATGGTTAGGACGAGTAGCCATTGTTAAAATGTTATTGTTACCTAAGGTTCTGTACATACTTCGAACAATTCCTATACTCCCCCCGGAAATTTTTTCTGTCACTACAGAGGTTGACACTGGACTTTATTTGGGATAAAAAGAGGAGACGTTTTGCCAAAGACACCTTATATAGACCAAGCATTTCCGGGGGCTTAGGGTTGCCAAATCTCAGGGAGTACCACAAGGCAATAATGTTGGAGGCAATAATATACTGGACAATAACTAAGCCTGATAAACACTGGGTTGACATTGAGAAGCAGGCTGTACTCCCTATGGATCTTGAGGAGCTCGTATGGTCCCAAAAAGCCACTAATCCATACAAGTGTAACTTTACTCTGCAAACTATCAAAGACCTACTTGTGGTCTGGAAGAGAACCAGGAAACATAAGCTGTTTAAATTGAAGCTGTCCCCATTACAACTGATTGCTAGTCTAGAGAAAGAAATACCGAATTTGTCACTGCGAAACTGGAAACAACAGGGCATTAGAAACATAGGATCGATATTACAAAATGGTAGTCTGCAGTCCTTCACCAATTTAGTACAAAAATACGCAATACCCAATGTGGATCACTATAAATATTTGCAAGTGAGACATTATCTTACTACACAGACAAGTTTCCCTCTAGCACAAAAAACATGGTGGGAGACTATATGCCTTCAAAATAACCCACTCAAAGGAATGATATCCTCTCTATACAAACTCTTGATATTGGCGCAGTCCGAGACTAAAAGCAAACAAATGATCAAATGGGAACATAAACTTCAACGGCAAATGGAGACCACAGACTGGGAAAGAGTTATTTAGAATGTTAAAAAAACTACCAGATGTGGAAATCACTTATATGATTTATATCAAAAATATACCAAACTTTTTAACTGGTATCTGACACCACACCAACTAGCGCATATCTACCCTACCACTTCTGCAATGTGTTGGAGACAATGTGGAGCCATTGGCACACTTAAGGTGGCCATACACGGGCAGATAAAGCTGCCGATATCGGTCGTTTGGACCGATTTGACAGCTTATCTGCCTGTGTATGGGGGCTTCCGACGGGTCTTCCCGTTCGATATCTGGCCACGATATCGATCGGGAAGGTTGGATTTTTACCCGACCGACCCGTCGGAGCCAATTGGCGCATCTTAATTCGATCGTTCGGCCATATGGCCGAATGCTCGAATTACCCCCGATATAGCCACGCAGTTTAGTGGCATATCAGGGAAAGATCCGCTCGTTTGGCGATGTCGCCAAACGAGCGGATCTTTAAGTCTATGGCCACCTTTACACATATATTTTGGGAGTGCCCTAAGATTACACCTCTGTGGAAAGAGATTGAGAGACTCATTACAACAAAGTTGAATGTTACAGTAGCACTGACGCCGGCTATAGCCCTGTTACATATATTTCCAACAGGTCTAGAGAAAGGAGAAGAGTTTGTGCTACACCATATGTTGTTCGCGGCTAGAGCTTCAATAGCAAGATTATGGAAAACAATAACAGCACCATCAGTAGCTCAGGTTCTCAAAGATGCTCAGTATAACATGACTATGGAAGAATTGTTAGATTATGACATCAAATTGTCAACCCAAAATATAGTGTGGAGAAGTACTCAAGTACTAGAAATGTGTAGACAAATAAATAATCAAGGGGCAAATGTTAGTACAACATGAGCTATTTGCAATAGGCTCACGTTTTGAGTAATATGGTTTAAGTAGGGTTTAAAGAAGTGCCTTTTCTTTTTCCTTTTTTCTTTCTATCCCTTCCCTTACTAATTCCCCCACCATTCCTTAACGGTGTACTGAGAAATGTACAAAGAAATGTATGAGAAAGAATGTATAATGTTTAACCCTATTTAACTTTGGTAAAATCAATAAAGAATATTTGGAAATTAAATAGAAGGTATGAATATCTTAAAACCACACAGGCTTTCTAAAACTTTACTGTCAAAATTATAAAAAGCCCTTGAACAACTGAACTTTTTTGGGGTAAGCTGTTTTACCAGCATTTCTCATAGAATTTAGAACAACCTGTACCTTGAGTCAATAAATTTCCCAGTCTATGCTAAAGATAACCATGTCATCAAGGTAAGCAAAGGAATACAATGGGGCTTAAGAATTCAGGACTTACAAATGGGGTCCGAATGGGGTCAACCACTAAAAGGTAACCTTGGTCCCATGAAGAGAAAACTACAGATACAGTATATTAAAATAATCCTTCAGTTTTGCCCCATCAGTTAAAAATTCTTGCCATTACACTTCGGAACGGTCAAGTTCCCAACCTGTGGATCAACTAGGCTTAGGGCATGCATTAAATTTAGAGAATTCATTTATCTGATTTTTTTTCCTCAACGAATTGTGAGAAAAACGTGCATTTTTAGAGGTTTTTGAGGTATTCATATTTTTAATATATACAGTCATGTTTGAAAGTTCAACGTTTGTGAACCCTTTAACATTTTCTATATTTTTATGAGTGTGACCTTAAACATCATCTGATTTTTAAATAAGTCCTAAATGAAGATGAAGAAAACCTAGTTAAACAAATGAAAAAAAAATATATATTATAAAATTATATTTGGTCATGTATTTGTTGAAGAACGGGGATCACCTGATCACACACACCTGATCACACACAACACATTTGTGGATGCATTTCATGGCTCGAACAAAGTAGGTGTCTAAGGACCACAGAAAAAGAGTTGTTGATGCCCTTAAAGCAGGAAAAGGTTACAAGACTATCTCTAAAGAGTTTGGACTCCATCGATCAATAGTCAAATGGATTGTGTACAAATGGAGGAAAGTTACAACCGTTTTTACCCTTCCCAGAAGTGGTAGACCATGAAAGATAACTCCTACTGCAAGGCGTCTAATAGTCCAAAAGGTAACAAAGGAACCCATGGTAACTTCTAAGCAACTGAAGTTCTGTCTCACATTGGTGAATGTTGATGTTTATGAGTTCATCTTCAGGAGATAACTGAACAGTAATGGTTTGTATGACAGGGTAGCAAGGAAAAAAACCTCTGCTCTCCCCAAAAATATTGCTGGCTATCTACAGTTTACTAAAGATCATGTGGATAAACCAGAAGGATACTGGAAGAATGTTTTGTGGACGAATGAAGCCATAATAGAACTATAGTGTTACAGTAGGAGAAAGAAAAAGTATACTATACTAGTATCAACAAAAAGGCTAAAATTCTCACAATGGTACCAACACAGACAATATAATTCCACACACAAGTTGCCATCTGTCACCAGGTACCAGAACTACAGATACGACACCCGCCCCTTACTGCTGCTCTTTTACTGGGCTCACATTTCTGAAGGTATAACAATAAGTAATAGATCACATGCAGTCTCATTTATCTCTTTGAACACTAGAGGACTGAATTGTAAATTCAAGAGAGCACAGCTCTCTTTATTAAAAAGCATAAACTAGTGGTCCTGCTTCTCCAGGAAACACACCTGAAACTCCTATTTTTTAAGCAGCACTGGGTAGCTCATAGAACCCATCATGCTTCCTTCTACACTCATGTCAGGGGAGTCTTCATACTGGTCAGGAAGGATGTCCCCTTTGAATTTATTGGTGTTCAAACTGATTTCTTTTGGAGGTACATAGTACTACACTGCAAGATAGCCAACCAGCTTCTCACTCTGGCCAATGTTTACTGTCCCCTGCCACTCTCATTTGCACTACTTGAGCGTTTATATGTGGCCCTCTCCTCTTTCCCTAATGCCCCTATCTGTCTACTGGGTGATTAAAATGCCACACATGTCTTGATAGGCTAAGTCAGACAACTGGACATGGTCAGGGGCTGAAGCGCTGGATAGACACCTTAGTTCTTATAGAATTGTGGTGCTGGAAAGACCCAGATGAGCGCCACTAATGCTACTCTTCTAGTCATGCCATCCTCTCCCGAATTGACTTGGCTCTAGCTTCAGCAAACTTTGCTCAACTTGTGGTGTCTACGGAGTATTTTCAGAGCCTTTACAGGTCTTGTGCCCTATAAAAAGTGACTTCTATATACCAATCAAATGATATTTGGCCAGGGAGATAAGGCTGGAAAGCTATTGGCGAGACTGGCCTTTTCCAGAGACTCGCAAACCTTGATACCCCAGATAAAGGACTCCAAAGGTGACCTGGCTACCACTCTGCAAGGAATTCTTAATGCTTTTGTTGAATTCTACAAGGATTTATATAGGGCAAGGGCCACCTACTCCCAAGACCAATTATCCAAATTGCTTGAGGTAATCCAAAGCCCCAGGCTAACACAAGAAGAAGCAGACTACATTGACCAACCTATAACAACACTCTCTTCAACTCAGACCCCTGGTATTGATGGGTTCCTGGCAGCCTGGTATAACTTACATTGTAATCTCTTAGTTCAGCAGCTCCATAACACCTATAAATATGCCACAGAACAGGGATTCCTTCTTCTTTCCTTTTATGAGGAGGTCATAGTGCTAATTGCTAAATAAGATAAAGACCAGTGGCACAACTAGATGTTACTCGCCCCACAGCAAACTAATTTTAGGGCCCCCAACATATGCAGAGGTTGTCCATTTTTACCAATATATGTTGAAATTGTTCATTAATTAAGCCCTTATGGGGCCCCCTATACCTCCGGGGGGCCCCCTGCAGCTGCAGGGTCTGCTTCCTCTGTAGCCCCTGGTAAAGACCCAGAGCTCTGTGACTCCTACAGGCCTATATCACTTATTAATAATAATAATAGCAAAATATTAACCAAGTTCCTTGCCACAAGGTTGGATAAGATTGCCCCCCTCATCATTAATTTGGACCAGGCTTTATGCCTGCCAAATCAACCGCTATTAACCTTAGAAGAGTTTATACCCACCTCCAAACAAATCATACTATAATTGGCTCTAGAATCCTAGTCTCGCTGGATGTCACTAAGGCATTCGACTCTGTCTTTGGGAGGTAATGTGGAAGTTTGGGTTTGGACCGAGGTTTCTCAGCTGGGTCCAATTGCTATATCTGAAGCCCTTAGCACGCATAAGAGTAAACAGTGCCTTATTCTTCCCCCTGGTCAGCCGAAACCCGACATGGACTTTGGCTGTGAACCATGTTATGTTTTGTTGTTATTATTTTTCCCTTGTTCCCCCCTTCCCCCTAAAAAACAGAACAGTAAAAAAAAAAAAAAAAATCTTTATTTCTGGTGAACAATCTGAAGACATCTCAACTGAAAAGAGTGTTTGGAAGGTAAATAACCCCCTCAATAATTGACCACCATGGTGTTTTATGACTTTTTATTTAAATTGTGTTATTTTCTGTTATTTTAATAATTTATAATGAAAATCAAGTGAGTGAAACATATTTTCTTCTACCAGTAGGTGGTGCTATGAGTACAGTAGTAAAGTTTTTATTTCTGATATCAGTGGTTCTTATTATACGAAAAACAGTAATGTGCTGAGCCAAGGTAAAATGATTGAATTTTATTTTAAATTAGCTGTTCTGTCCTGAAATTTGAAACTGAACAAGCCAAACCAAGAAGGATGATCATTTTCTTAATGACACGCAACTTAACATGTTGAGCATCTACCAATTTAAACACATATATTTAAATGATAAAATCCCTTTTGCTTGTCAGAATTTGTCACTGCAAATATATATAGGTATGGCAGTTAAAATATGATGCGCTGTGGAATCCACATGAATATGCTACAGCAAGAACAGCCAGGAATTAGCTAGTGTTATTGTTACAAAAGATGTGTAAGCACCAGCAGGGTTCCTTCAAGGGATTATTCAACTTTAAATTAACTTTTAGTATGATGTGACAATGATATTCTAAGATGATTGGTCTCCTTTTTTTATTTCTTACGGCTTTTGAATGATTTCACTTGTTATTCATGAGCTCTTCAGTTTAAAAATTTCAAAAGCAATCTGGTAGTAGTCTCTAATTTACCCAAGCAAATGATTTGAATATGAATAGAATAGGGTCTGGACTGGAACGGGTTGGCATCTTATTTACCTTTGTACTGGGCCCAGCAATGGGCTAAAATCGACTCAATCAATTGGGCAGTTTTGATTTTCCCATCCCACAAAGCTACTGTACATAGGCCTGTTAATGTGGTCCTCATCCAATGACTCTATAGGTCCACCCGTATGATCCAATGATTAGCAGGTAGGTGGCCAAATCAGAATCAAGATCCACCTGGCTGATCTTTTCTGATCTGCTTTCTTCTTTGCATAGGAAAAAAAGTTAATGGAGTATATATGCATTTTATTCATTTTAAAAAATCTCTATTTGTTCACCCCTAATTTTAGAACTGTTATCTTAAAAAAGTCAAATTAAAAATGTATATAAAGTTAATCTCTTTCAGGCTCGGTAGGGAGTCTTCAGCTAAGGGAGCAGCAAAGTCAGTGATCTGGAAGGTCAAACAAATATCTGCATGGCCCAGCATATTTTGTTGCTGCACCTATTCATATGTAAGCCAGTCTTTTTGAGTGCCTGTTTTCCCAGATCTCCAATTTAGAGTGAAAAATGTTGCCAAGTTCTAAGTTTGTGTGGACAATAACCTGATTTGGATTCAGAAACGCAATAAGTATAAGATATAGCTTTTCAAGTGAAAATGTTTAGTCAACACTATCATCTTTTAAAGGTTCCGCTGCAAAAAATAGCTTTTAGGTCCTATGTGCTTGCCAGGAAAAGGGTTGTTTATTTCAACTAAGTCCTGTACTGCCTAGGTCCTGTAAGGGAGGGTCTGGCCTTGAATTTTTTGCATATACAAGAAAAGTGCAGGAAATGTTGTCCATTCATTATATTTATTTATTTAACACCACATCATTTTCATAGTGCTTACAATTTTTTGTCAACCACAAGATACCTACCAAACTATGCAGATGCATGTATTTACAGACGGGTTTTTTAGTTACAAAATTATGATCATAAGATTGATAAGCCACCATACCACGTCAAAGTAAAATCCATATGGTGGTCCCTAACTATTTACCTCTGGTCATAATTTCAAATGCTAAAGCCTCCCGGCATAAAGCTGGCCATAGACGCAAAGATCTCATCATTTCGGAACGTGTGTGGAGAGTCCCGACATTTTTCGTCCTGCGGAGGTCAGTCGTTTGGTCGATTGGACAGGTTAGAAAATTTCTGTCGGCTGCGGGTAATATCTCTGCGTGTATTGCCGATCGTACCGGGGGACCAGGGAATGTGCATTGATCAATTTTTTTTTCTCTATGTCTGTAGATTCATCTTTAGCAGTAGCCAATTATAAATATTTTTGGAGTGATAGAGGGAACGTACACAGACACAAGGATAGGATAAAACTATGCTACTATGCTGTCCTTTAAATACTCATAATAAAATCTGGCAGGTCTGTCAAATTAAGTATACCAAAGGGTTTGCCTGCCAGGCTCCCACGATTGTCTGCTTGTGTTTATACAAAAATAGACTGGTTGGATTGGGAATAATATTCTGTCTCATATATACATTTTGATGTATGAGTTAGCCCGTATAAGTGCTGCCAAATTCTAATATAAGGGAAATAAAATCCTTTATATATATTGATGGTGCATTTGTTATACTTAAATACCCTAAATATGTTATTTACTAGGTAGTCTTGGTAATTTGGCAAATGTAGCTACATTTTAATCTGCAGTTGGATTTCTGCAGGATTTGATGATAACATGAGCAAATCAGGTGCAACTGAGTATACTCACACTGGCCGGACCCATGCAGCTTGGAAGAACCTCTTGCATCATAAACATATAGAGATTCATCCTACAACCCCATTCATTTCATCTTGTCTTTTTGAGTAAAATGCAAAAGCATTGAGATTTGTATGATTTATAGATATGTTAAAGGGCAAATCAACTCAAAAAATATTTTTTTACCTAATAAAAGAAAACATGATTCTATGCAACTTTGCAATATACATTCATTACAAATTTTCTGTGTTTTTTACGTTATTTGTATATGTATCGCAGTGCAGTGTTTGTCTGCCCCTTCATATTCTCTGCCCTGGTGGCTCTTTGAAACAATGTAATATTGGCCAACGGATTAACAATCTTGACTTGCTGGAGGAGACTGACTTTTGCAACACTGTTTAAAAAGTAACAACCAGGAGTTAAGCAACTGCTGCTTTCAATAGCAATTACATTTACAAATAACTTTTAAAGCACTAAAAATTTTTAATAAAATGGAAAGTTCCTAATTGTGCTTTCTTTTATTAGGCAAAAAATTGTTGTGGGTTGACGTCCTTTAACATATATCCTTTTATTCCAGGTCCAGTTCTGGTCAGGCAATAATCGGGAATATCGCCTTCATTATTAATGTTATAAACAGCTGATCGATTAAATCATGAATTTCTCACAATTCTCACTGCCTTGAGATTAACCCCCCTCCATGGTTTCCAAGGATTTTAACAAAGCTAACAAATCTTGGAACCCATTCCATAGTAGATCTTGAGGGCAGAGCTAAGGTTCATTGACAGTAAGTGATTATGTCAGCAGTCTTAATTAGTATCTGATTAATGCCTAGCAGTTGATAGAACAGTGCTCAGAGCGTGATCTCTAGAATGGTTGGCTAGTCATGGCCTTGATTGCACAACATTATAACTAGTTTATGTAATTTACAAGATGAAAGATCTTTTTAATCATTGCCAGGTCTGAACTGTCATATCAAGAGCAAAGTACAACCTCTTCTTACTAATGGCATTTTATTTTTATTGCATATAGCACACAAATTGCAGTGGAATTCTGGGGGGAAACTCTGCATTTTATGCATGGAGATTTGCATTTTGCAGTTAGAACTTGCTTCATAAATGAACCATATTATCTCTTTCGCTTTCATTGCTAAGCCAGCCACAAGCATTGCAAACAGAAGAGTAGGAAATATATATATATATATATATATATATATATATATATATATATATATATATATATATATAGCACCACTGGCTCCCATGGTGCTTTACAAAATAAAAGTGGCCCTACATGGACAGATATATACGCTGCTGATTCAACCCATTTAGCAGCTATTCTGCCTGCATACAGACAGTAGTGACTGACCAATTTTGGGCTGACAATCATTTGATCATTTGGCCAGAGCCAAACAAGCTGATCTTAACATATGGCCACCTTTAGGGGACATAAATACAAAACATAGCCGAATTACATATACAGACAAACATTTCACCAGAATGCACAGATACAATTGCATATGGTTAGAAGGGCCTGCTCACAAGAACTTCCAGTCTAAAGCTGGCCATAGACGAATCAGGACTTCCTCATCTCCAGACCTGCCACTAACCTTTCAGATCAAATAAAGTAGTAAAAAAACAGATCAGCCGATGTTCTACCCCTACAGCAATCGTACGAAAGTTATGTCCGACAACAGCAATACATGCAGAGATATTATCAGCAGCCAACAGGAATCTTTTAACTTCGCCGATAGACCAAATGACTCAATCCCGAAAAATGTCGGGACTCTCCACACATGGTCCGAAAATCGTACGAATCAAAGAATTCGTGAAATCGGATCTTTGTGTCAATGGCCAGCTTTAAAGCTGGCCAAAAAGTTCAGATTTTAGCCTCATATCCAACAAATGATCTTACGTAGCAATCTTTAAATATAGTAGAAGAAGAACAAATCATGACAGCAATCGTACAAAAGTTATGTCCATAAAATTGTAGTGACAATCACCCATTCATATTGTGAGACATATAGCTGACAGAAATATTCTAACCTGTCTGATCGACTAAACAACCGATCACTGCGGTATGGAAAATGATGCGACGATCCCCACACGGTTCAAAAACCATATGTAACAAATTTTTGTGCGACTTTATCTTTGGGTCTATGGCCAGCTTAAGCCATTCAGATTAAGGGTATTTCATAGTGATGGGTGAATTTATGGGAGAGAATTTGCGGCAAATTCCCGCGATTCGCCGTTGGCGAATAAATTCGCAAAACCGCCGTGAAAATTTGCCAGCGAAAATTCGTCCAAAAAGCGTACGCCGGCATCCAAAAAACATACACCAGCGTCAAAAACGAGATGCCAGCGCCGCTTCGTGAATTTTCAGCAAAACGAAACGCCCAAATTCGCCCATCACTAGTATTTCATCCTGCTTTCCCTTGCGGGACAGTGCCTCTGATCCTAAGAGTATATCTAAAATGACTGCCACAAAGCAACATAGGTTTCTGTTGAAAAGAATATAGTTAGCCAGAAATGTAATGTTTAAAATCTAGAGTGACTGGATGTCTAACATAATAGCCAGAACACTACTTCCTGCTTTTCAGTTCTCTTGGTTTCCACTGATTGGTTACCAGGCGCTAACCAATCAAAGACTTGAGGGGGTGTAATGAACGAAACTCACCCTGGTGGTCTAGGGGTGCGGCAGGGACGCCCGCCGATCCGTTGCTGCTCCTTAGGGCGCGCGCGACCGCGTCTCGTCTTCCTTATATATGGTACGCTGGCGTGATGACAGAGGCGCGCAATGGCGCGAAATTCAAACGGTACAAAAGGGATTTTCGAGGAGTTCATTGTCCAAGAACTCTTCGAATCTCGCTTAGTGCGGGGTAAGTTGCAATACCTTGTGAAATGGAAGGGCTACGGTCCTGAGGAAAACTTGGGTTCCTGTTGGTAATATTAGGGCTGATTGTCTCAGGAAGCAATTTAAGCAATTTAAGTTTCCTGAGAGACCTGGGGGTCCAGTGGCCCCCCCTAGAGAGGGGGGTAAAGTAATGAAAGAAACTCACCCTGGTGGTCTAGGGGTGCTGCGGGGATGCCCGCCGCGCCGCTCTTCTTCCTGTACCATTGCCGCTTCTTAGGACGCCCACGTCTCCTCTTCCTTATAGTCGCGTACGCGCTGGCGTGATGACAGAGGCGCGCAATGGCGCGAAATTCAAACGGTACAAAAGGGATTTTAGCTTGCAGATCATTGCCCATTATAGGAGTTTGTTCCTGGTGCTTTTTGAGCTTTTGCTATCCTGTTTTGAACCTGTTTGATTCCTGTTGTGACCCCTGTCTGACTTTTGACTATTCCAACCTCTGGATCCTGACCTTTGCCTGAATACCGACTACCTCTACTGCTTAACCCTTCTGATTGACTTCCTGGTTTGACCCTTGCCTGCCTGACTTCGTTTATTCTCTGCCTACCCCGACCCGGCCTGATCTGACTACTCTAACGTCTTGTACTGCGACCTTCGGCCTAAAAGACTCTAGCTAACAGTCGTGCCTCTCTGCCTATCCAGAATCTCTTGCCTTGCACCTCTCGTTTAAGTCCTGGTGGCATCCAAGTAGCTGAGGGCTCCTCCCGAGGCCAAAGGCGGTCACACTACAGGTGAAGCACGAGCTGAGACCAGGGTGCTTGGCATTTGTCCTGGTGTTGGGTGCTGACCGTGACAGGGGGGCCACATGGGTCATAACTGTTGCTTTTGAATCTGAGCTAAATGCTAAAAGAATCAATTGCAAACTCACTGAACAGTTATGTCCCATGTGGCCCCCCTTCAAGTTGCTGACTAACTCAGAGTTAGAGAGCTGAAAAGCAGGAAGTAGTGTTCTGGCTATTGTGTTACACATCCAGTCACTCCAGCCTTTACAGATTACATTTTTACCTAACTAACTATATTAGAAGCATTTTTTATTTTGCACAGCCTATCTATTTACCCAGTTTTTACACTGAACTGTTCCTTTAATGAAGAAGATGTGTAAGTAAGTAACGGTAGTAACGGGAGTAAAGTAATTAACAATACAACCATGAAATTAAGATGTACAAGAAACAGGACAAAAAATGGGAACGAAAAAAGTATTGTTTGAGCGTTTCCTTTTCTGGATTGCCCAAACCTATCCAAAGTATTCACAACAATCAAAGAACTTAAAAACCCAAAAATGTATTTTAATTAAAAGACATTTTAATCACATGAAAATATACAAATAAATGTTAATACTGACACTGTCTTTATACAGTTCACCAGAACACGCCCTTTTGCTTTAGTACAATACAAAGGAAATACAATCCTCGTCATTTTTCATAGAAAATATGCACTGAAAATGTAAAAAAAAAAATCAAAATGACTAAAACGTTACACTTCTGAAAAAAGTGATGGCACACTCAGTAAAATAGCCATTCCCTTCCTTTGGTACAACGTGGTTCAGTTACACATATATAACATGGCTGTACATAAAAATTATATTTAAAAAATCTCACCCTGTTTGTTTTTTTAAGATATTGTACCAGTGTGGAA
Organism: Xenopus laevis; assembly: GCF_017654675.1. Lineage (NCBI taxonomy): Eukaryota > Metazoa > Chordata > Amphibia > Anura > Pipidae > Xenopus > Xenopus laevis. The sequence goes on along the minus strand of NC_054380.1, from coordinate 98,529,111 downwards.
GATAAGTGATATATGTAATATAAGGCTTAGTTTGCAGTGATGTGTTGCTCACACAGGGGACATATATAGGGAGATTGTAAATTACCGAGGAGTTTCATGACCATATAAAAACAAGAGGCCAAAGGCCAAGTGTTTTTATACAGGTCATGGAACTCCGAGGTAACTTCTAATATCCTCATATTTTATATACACAAGTTTCAGTGAGTCATGTGACAGAAATGATCTCAGAACTCACCGTTTATAACTGATGACATCAGAACTCACCGTTTATAAGGATATAATTTACCAGATATTCATGGCTTTTGTGTATTATATACATATTAAAGGCCATTGGTTCACTAGGACAGATTGCCCTATTTCATAGCACATTTCATTTGCAGGACAGTTGTAACTTTCAATAGCATAAATGGCTCCAGTGACATCATCTGTGCTGTGTAATTTTATGATCAGTCCATTAACTCCCATGGTTTCTCAAGAAGTAGGGTGAAAGTCAGCATAACACTGTCGCACCCAGCAACCCAGTCACAAATCTTAGCAATCATCACATTAATTGATGTTTTTTATTATCAGGATTTCCTGCCTGCCTATGTCACCCTAGTCTTGCATTAGCTGGTACTGATTAGTAAGGGCACATATACCCTCTGACATTCAGTGCAATTGTATTTACTTTTCTAAGCACTCTTGCAAACGACATTACTGATGCTGAAAGCGTCTCCTGATTCTTATTTATCAGAGAAACGACAATAGATGTTTCCTGCATCAATAACTTAAGCTTCTGAAGTTCTGTATGACCAGTTCCTGGACAGAACCAAACTGGGTACTTGTGTTACACACCCATGATATTAACGGTGTTTGTTAATATCATGAAAATAAAGGTGAAAAAAATCAATGTTAATTGGGAAAGTGCTTTTACATTTAATTGCATCATGGGGGTATATGTCCTGTTTAAGGCACATAGGAATTTCTCCACACATAACTTACTTGAAAGCTTTAATTTCTCCAATTTCTACAACTACAGTATAGTGCTGTAAAAAGAATTATATTAATAAACCAAATTGTTTGTAGTGTCAGTGCTGTAAGTGAAATAAGTCACTAGAAAAGGATCAAAAGCAGGTTTCTCTATAACCACTGTCTATTCTAGGGATGCTGCTGATAATTTCCGCACTGTCTGAGATCTATGTTTTTTAAGAATCAGTCTCAGGGCTTCATTTAGATATAATGCGCTGATATTGTGTTTTTTAAAGGGGAGGTTAACCTTTATATTAGCTTATCAGTGTTCCCCAACCAGTAGCTCGTGAGCAACATGTTACTCTCCAACCCCTTGGATGTTGCTCTCAGTGTCCTCAAAGCAGGTGCTTATTTTTGAATTCCTGGCTTGGAAGCAAGTTTTGGTTTCATAAAAACAAGGTGCACTGCCAAACAAAGCCTCAATGTAGGTTGATAATCCACATATAAGATACCAAATGGCCAATCACAGCACTTATTTGGCAGCCCAAGAACATTTTTCATGCATGTGTTGCTCCCCAACTCCTTTTTACTTCTGAATGTTGCTCACGGGTTCGAAAGGTTGGGGATCCCTGGCTTATATTATGCTATAGGATGGCTAATTCTAAGCAACTTTTTTTTTAGTTTTTGAATTATTTGCCTTCTTCTGATTCTTTTCAGCTTTCAAATGGGGGTCACTGGCCCCATCTAAAAAACAAATGCTCTGTGAGGCTACAAATGTATTGTTATTGCTACTTTTTATTGCTCGTCATTCTATACGGTCCTCTCCTATTCATATTCCAGTCTCTATCCATATCAATGCATGGTTGCTAGGGTAGTTTGGACCCTAGCAACTGGATTGCTGAAATTGTGAACTGGAGAGCTGCTGAATAAAAAGCTAAATAACTCAAAAACCATATAAAAGGAAAACCAATTGCAAATTGTCTCTGAATATCACTCTCTACATCACACGAAAAGTTAATTTGACGATGAACAACCCCCTCAATATCGGTGTCTAACTAGAGGCATCAATGCAAGGCCCAGGCAGGTCTGTATGGTCCAATTTGTGTACCAGAAATCAAACCACATGAACTTCTTAGAAAACAGTGCATTTACTACTTAATTGATGTGAGAAGTCTAAAGTCTCTAGACATGACATGAGGGTAAAATGCCTAAGGTACTTTTATTCCTTTATGGCATTGAATAAACACACACTAAAAAATCAGTGGTGTATGGCATAGTGTATGGCAACATTGTGTGAGTTTCTTTTTGCAGTGTTTTGAAAGCAGAAAAAAAATTGTTTGTTTGTACATGGTCAAAAAAAAAAAAGTTCAGTGTTTGGTTGAAACCTGAAATTATTGATTTGGTACGTTCCTAGTATATATGCCAGTCAGGTTTTAAGTCTTTAGCTTATGTATATATACCCTTTCCCTGCCATGCATATAGATGCTAACAACCTCCTAACAACATCAAATATACATTTCCAGTGTCGGACTGGGCCAGCGGAACACCGGGAAAAAACCCAGTGGGCCCCGCTGGCCCAGATCTGCACCTAGATCCGAGGCTTCTTCCTTCCACGACCTCCCCTTGAGGGGTGGTCACGGCAAAAACATTGCGTACATGCACACAAACCACACGCAGCACGCTTACACAGCAAGGGGTGTCCAGAGGGGGGCATTGGGACAGCAGCCCCAGGCCCCCCAGTCCGACCCTGTACATTTCCACATGTAACACAATTACTGGATACTGCTGCTCCCTGAGCAATGCAAAGTTCTGCCAGGAAACAGGTTAAGGGGATACTGTCATGGGAAAAAAAAATTTTTCAAAATGAATCAGTTAATAGTGCTGCTCCAGCAGAATTCTGCACTGAAATCCATTTCTCAAAATAGCAAACAGATTATTTTATATTCAATTTTGAAATCTGAAATGGGGCTAGACATATTTTCAATTTCCCAGCTGCCCCAAGTCATGTGACTTGTGCTCTGATAAACTTCAATCACTCTTTACTGCTGTACTGCAAGTTAGAGTGATATCACCCCCTCCCTTTCCCCCCCCCCCCCCAGCAGCCAAACAAAAGAACAATGGGAAGGTAACCAGATAGCAGCTCCCTAACACAAGATAACAGCTGCCTGGTAGATCTAAGAACAGCACTCAATAGTAAAAACCCATGTCCCACTGAGACACATTCAGTTACATTGAGAAGGAAAAACAGCAGCCTGCCAGAAAGCATTTCTCTCCTAGTGAAGTGCAGGCACAAGTCACATGACTGGGGGCAGCTGGGAAATTGACAAAATGTCTAGCCCTATGTCAGATTTCAAAACTGAATATAAAAAAATCTGTTTGCTCTTTGAGAAATGGATTCCAGTGCAGAAGTCTGCTGGAGTAGCACTATTAACTGAAGCGTTTTGATGACAGGATCCCTTTAAATACCTACTCCCCAATTTCTAATGCAGACTTAATACAACCCCTCTCTTGGCATGGCATTTTATTTAGTAAAAATGAATATTATCAGAGCTTCAGCAGTCCAAAATGACATCTTTATTTCACAAGTTGGGTTGCCAGAAACCTTGTACTTTTTGGCTGCTGTCTCCAGGACAAAAACTAAATTAGAAGTGTCTGCAAATAATTGCTTTAAAGGGGTGGTTCACCTTCAAGCAACTAGTTGTTTTCCGAAAGATCACCAGAAATAACTTATTTTTCCAATTACTTTCTATTTTCTATGTGTCACCGTTTTTATAATATTTAAGTATAAAGTGTCTTCTTTCACATTCTAAAGCAGCTCTGGGAAGGGGGTCGCCGAGCCTGTAAACTGTTCTAAATTGATACATTTAGTTGATACATTTCTTATCTTTGACCCTGCTGAGCAGAATCTCTGAGTTTAATTACAGGCAGAATTGATACAATAGTTGCTAACACTCCAGAGATACTGCTAAAAAATGTATTAACTAAATGTTCCAAAAATTTAGTTTAGAGTTGGCACCTGAATTACTGAGCTGCCAGACTCAAACACCAGAGACACAAACATTCAACTTTAAACTTAGATTTCGGAAAAACAGTAAAAAATAAATAATGGAAAGTAATTGAAAAATGTCTTTATTTCTGGGGAACAATCTAAAAACAACTGAACTGGAAAAAGTGTTTTTCAAGGTGAACAATCCCTTTGAAGGGTTACTGGACAAAATAAGATTCAGGCTTAAGGACTGGAGGGTCTCCCCATTAACAACAGACTACAAGATATATCAATTAAGGCAAAGACATATGCACAGAATTTGTTTTGTTGCCAAATTGTTTTGTTTACACTTGTTTCCAAGCTTTTAAACCTTTCTGGTTATATAGTATAACCAATCACACAATTTCATTATTCATAATTAAAAGTAATTAACCTGTATGATGCAGGTATGAGACCTGTTATGCAGAATGCTCAGGACCTGGGGTTTTCTGGATAATGGGTTTCTCCATAATTTGGTTCTCTGTCCTTTCGGTTACTAAAAATCAATTTAAAGATTAAATAAACCCAATTTACTTGCCTCCACTTAAGATTAATTGAAATAAATGTCAGTTGGCCTCAAGTACAAGGTACTGTTTTAGTATTACAGAAATTAAAATGGAGTCTGTAGCTTCCCGTAATTCATAGTTTTCTGGAAAAAGGGTTTCCGGATAACAGATCCCATACCTGTAATTTAATAAATCAGATGCTGACTGAGATATTTAGTTGTAACAGACTTGTAAAAGTACTGAAATAAATGAGCATACAGCTACTGACAACTTGGTGACTGGTAAAACAGGCAAGGGCAAGTCAACCCCAAAATAAAAATGTGCCTAATAGATTAAAAGAAAACATAATTTTAAACAACTTTCGAATATACCTTAATTAAAAATGTTTTGTGCTTTTAAAATTATTTAAAAAACCGTTGCTATTGAAAGCAGCATTTGCTTCCTGGTTGTTACTTTCTAAACAATGTTACAAAAGTCTTAGTTCCCCAGCAAAGTCAAGTCTGATAATCAGCTGCCTTTTCTTACATTATATCAACAGTCTGAGGGCCAGACAGACACTGCTTGCAATAGCAATACATATACAAATAACTGGTAACACCATAGGAAATTTGTAATGAATTTATATCGCAAAATTGCTCAGACTTATGTTTTCTGTTATTTGGCAAAATTTTATTTTGGGGTTGACTTGCCCTTTCATCAATTAAATGGAACCTCCAGCTCAATCACAAGCTGTGTTCTAATATAATAATAATATAATAGCATATACTGCAGATATCAGTTTACAGGAAGACATTTAGGGGCAGATTTACAAATATGGGGGATCCAAAAGTTTCCCAGTAGTTGAAATTGTAGCGAAGTCAAGAAACACTTTCCTCTTAGGGAAATGTATTTCAGGACTGTATTTAATTACACTGAGTCTCATCTTAAAGTGTAGATCCCTTTGTTCACGCTAGCACACATTCATACTTAATACAGAATTTTAAACTAGCTTTGGCTGACAGTGTTGTGGAGGACTGCATTTAGTGTTAATGGATACTATTTCTGAATAACTTTGTTCATTTTGTAGGCTTTAAAATGCTATGTATGGTATTCTGTATCCACTGTTTCTTAGATATGTCCTTAGAAACACCAGGAATTCCTGTTTTCACGATACCTGTACAGTGGAAATGCCAGGACACCCTACTGGTAATGATTCAGAGAAAAGATGTGAGACTAAAGGTGGCCATAGACGCACCAATAATATTGTACAAAAAAATTTTCGTACAATATTCGGTGAGTGTATGGTAGGAGACGAGCCAACCTATATATCGGCAGAAGGCTTGGTTATCGGGCGGCTCGACGGTCGTTGATTGGTCGCCTTTGAAGGCACCTGAACATTGGCCAGATACAGGTAGTAGTCTATTGTTTCTACCTGTATATCTGACGATTCAGATCATGTGTATTGAAACTGGAAAAGATCTTTTCCAGGAAAGATCGTAATTGTAAAATCTATGGTCACCTTAACCTGGTGGTTATTATTATAGAACTGTCACTTCTTACCATGGTTCTTAATACCCCATCATTCTGTGTTATTACCATAATGCTCCTTGTTCAAAGCCACTAAAGTAAATATTCATGTGCAAAACCATGCAGAAACATAGGGACATCAGCGCTCAATCAGATGTGGGATAATGACCAAGTTCCAACACTACAGATCCGTCAGACTTATAACAGATATCACTGGATTCTGCGCCAACACAAGCATTTTTGTATAGGCCAGTAACAAAGATATGTTATGTTGAATACAGAGATTGCATCTTTGGCTTCAAAGCTGTTGTGCAACTGCAATTCAGCATCCTTAGACTCATGGGAGTTGTACATCAGCTGAATGACTGTGATTAGACACCTCTTTATCGCTTTAAAGTGGCCACAAGCATTCAACCACGCCTTTAGTTTAGCATTATAAAAATAATTGTCTATAAAAACATTGCAGTCGTCTGGTAATACCCTGTATATCATGTATGTGTATATATATATTTTTTAAAAAATGAATTTGTTTTTGCACTTGCTGGAAATATTCATGCTTCTGAACTAGTTCCCAAATACTCCATTTCAGTAGATTTAACTCCTTTGTGGGTTGGAAGTTTCTTCTTTCGGAACTCGGCAGCTATCTCATCAAATGACTTGCCCTTGGTCTCCGGGACTTTAAAGTATGTGAAAACGGTGAATATAAAAAGGAGTACGGCAAAAATGATGAATACATATGGCCCACAGGCATCCTGAAAAAGGAGAGAGAATAGCACAGAATTAAGAATAGCAGAAAGGGATTTTGTTCTCTTTATTGCAGTTTTAATAGTGTAAGGTGACACTGGTGGAGCCTCAGCAATTGTCATAAAAACACTTTAAACCAAACACTTAGAATAAAATTCAAGCCCGGCTAGGGTTCCAAATGATATAATAATCATAAAGATCATAAAAAAACGTTGTTTATATAATACCTAGGAAGTAAGCAAAAGGTTTACATGGATATCAGCTTCAGTTTTGCTTCAGGCATATATTGCTTATTACAGCTGTCCAGCCTCATGCCCAGCTATGAAAGTGCTGTTTAACTGCCTCCGCTTCTTTTATGATGCAGATCAGTCATTTTGTCAGCTGACAAGAATGTATTCCTTATAAATAGCTCCATATGTGACCAATTGTTATGAGTCAAGGTAGTTGCCCATGGTGTGGATAAGACTGTACATGAAAGGAGATTTAATTGGGAGTAATCAGGATCAGGATTGATTAAAGGAACAGTTACAGCAACAAATGAAAGTGTTTAAAAGTAATTAAAAATAAGGTAGCGTTGCCCTGCACTGGTAAAACTGACTTGTTTGCTTCAGAAACACTACTTTTGTGTGTTTATAAACACACTGCTGTGTAGCAATGGTAGCAATTAAAATAGGGATAAATGGCACAGGTTAAATAGTAGATAACAGATATGCCTCTGCTATCTGTTGTGTAACCTGAGCCATTTCTCCTTTGAATGGCTGCCCCCATTGCTACACAGCAGCTTATTTATATAAACTATAGTTGTGTTTCTGAAGCAAACACAGCAGCTGTAGCAGTGCAGAGCAACAGTATATTATATTATTAGTACTTTAAATAATTTTTTGGTGTTACTATTCCTTTAAGGGCATAGCCATAATATTCTCATTTATGTGATTTTGGCGGGTATGCACTAGTGTTGCCAGTAAAACACCAGCCAAGGCCAGGGCCGGTATTACAAATTTTCCGGCAATGCAGCTGCCGGTAAATTTGTAATACACCTAAAAAAAGCCCTTGGCCTGCCCCTAGCCTGCTCCAAACTCACCTTTTTTCCTGGGCTTCTTGCCAAATGCGGGCGTTTGGCTCCGCCCCCTTTGACTGCACGACCCGGCCAGCCAATAACGTGTCACGGCCCCGCCCCCTTTAGCGTCACAGCCCTGCCCTTTTAACCCTGCCCCCTCCACCTGCCGGTGAAGATTATTTTAAAAGGTGGCAACCCTAGTATGCACACATTAGCTGTGATTAATACCCACTGTAGTGTCTATGTGACACTAGGCACAGTTACGTTTATTATTATTTACAATTGTACACTACAGGGGCTCATACATCAAGATGCACATTTATCAAAGGTCATGTAAGTTTTTAAGAACTCCCATAAATTCGATCGAAATGTAACTGTACATTACAATTTAACCAATCTCATACACCTTGCACAATATTTACCAGATTTATATACCTGTGCAATCAAGGGATAACGTTCTTTAGATAAAACAATACTGTTTGTTTGTATAATACGATTTATTACTTCTAAATTTGCATCATTCCCTTCTCCCAATAACATATTCAGTAATATATGCATACTTACAGCTATGTACTCGAAACACATCCCAATGATAAAGTTGCATGTCCAGTTACAGAACCCAGACACCGCCATAGCTGCAGGTCGTGGGCCTTGACTGAATAATTCAGCAACAATGAACCAAGGAATAGGACCTGGACCAACTTCAAAGAAAACCACAAAGAGGAAAATGGCGACCATACTCAGGTAACTCATCCAAGCATACTGAGTCTGAAATGGAAAGAGAACAGAGGGAATTAGGCTTCATTACATAATTACATTTTAACTTGTTTCTTTTCATTTTCTCTTTAGGCTTAGCTAAACCCTCAAAAGAATATTTTGTCATGTGCATATCTAGATCAGCACTAAACCCATGCACCCCCTGTTACATATTCAGCTATTGCTTTACCAGAAGTGGAGAGGGTGAGGCTGGACAGGTCAGACTGGACCCAGACATTGCTTGGGGACATCATGGTAAAAGGGGTTGAGGTGTAACTTTAATTGCATAAATTAATCTATTAAAGGGGTTGTTCACCTTCAAACACTTTTTTTTTCAATTCAGTTGGTTTCAGATAGTTCACCGGAAATAAAGACTTTCTATTTGTGACCATTTTTCTAATACTGAAGTGTAAAATTTAATTTTTCACCTTTTAAAGAAGCTCTGGGTTGGGGGGTCGCCAACTCTTTCAGTGTTCCAATTTGCTACATTTAGTTGATACATTTGTTATCTTTGTCCCTGCTGAGCAGAATCCCTGAGTTTTATTAAAGGCGGCTGTTAGAATTGATACAATAGTTGCTAATATCCCACAGATGATGCTGAGAAATGTATCAACTGATTGTATCAACTAAATGTAGCAAATTGGAACAGTTCAGAATCTGCTCCTGGATCACTGAGCTGACAGACTGAAACACCAGAGACATTCAACTTTAAACTTAAATTTTTGGAAACTGGTAAAAAAAATCAAAGATGGAAAGCAATTGAAATTAGTCTTTGTTTATGATCAATCTGAAAACAACTGAACTGTTTGTAAGGTGAACAAGTGGCAAATTTTAACAGACATTTCCTAAATAGAAACTGTCAATTCTCTGTGTATTGTTGGTGTGGCAGTCATTTAGACAGTAGGTTTAAGGTTACAAGATGCTAATATAAAATAATATGAATTTAAACATTCCTATAATATATATATATATATATATATATATATATATATATATATATATATATATATATATATATATATATATTATTTTATTATTAACATGTATTTATATAGCGCCAACATATTGCGTAGCACTATAAAGTAAATGTGATTATACAACTACATTACAAGAATTACATACGTACATAGAATATATGGAGTAACAAACATCACAATCAATACAGGTACAAAAAGGTGAGGAAGGCCCTATGCATAGGCATACAGTCTAAAGGGAAGGGATTAATACACAAGGTGTGGGAGTGGGCAAGATCGAATTAAGTGGGTGAGAAATGTGGTATTGTATGTGGTGTTGCGTTTGGTAGTTAAGCAGAGTGGGGGTAGGCTTCTCGTTTTCAGAGATTTCTTGAAAGCAGAAAGGTTGGGAGAAAGTCGGACAGACCGTGGGAGAGAGTTCCAGAGGAGGGGTGCTGCCCTTGCAAAGTCTTGAATGAGAGCATGTGAGGAGGTAATGAGAGAAGAGTTGAGTAGTAGGTCAGTAGAGGAGCGTAGTAAGCGAGTGGGTGAGTATATAGAGATGAGTTCAGAGATGTAGGGTGGGGCAGAGTTATGAAGTGCTTTGAAAGTCAGTGTCATTAATTTGAATTTGATTCTGAAAGGTAATGGAAGCCAGTGCAGGGATTGACAGAATGGCGAGGCAGAGGAGGAGCGGTTGCTGAGGTGTATGAGCCTCGCAGCAGTGTTCATTATGGACTGGAGAGGTGACAGTTTCTGGAGGGGGAGGCCAATTAAAAGAGAGTTACAGTAGTCTAGACGCGATATATATATTTATATATATATATATATAAAGAGTTTGTATTAAAAAAAATTGAGGATGTAATGGAAAATTCTTCATGTAACTAACTTTTCAGATAGTATATAATGCACCTCGATGACATCAATATATTTTTGTTAGTTTGAAAATAAGAAAGCATCAGTCTGTTGATGCAGGGCCACATGTAGCCACTCTGCACATGGGTAGCCAAAGATTCACCTAACAATCATATGCATGCAAAGATTGGATGTGGCCTTTGTTCTAGCAAAAATTGAACTGAAAACATTGCGAATTGAGGGTTTTTTTTGGAATTAGAGTTGAGATTAAGATGAAGATGTACTTACCAGAAGTGCCAACGCAATAGTCATAACAATAGCGCAGACGCACATGCCTGCTAAGCCAACCAAATAGAGGGATCTTCTACCTGCCTTCTCTACAAGGAAAACCTAGGAAACAAAAATAAACTACTGATCAACTCACTTTTACAAATACGTATCGCTCTGTGCTCACTGGCAGACCCCCAGGCCGGTGCAGGTTTTTGCTGGTAGGAGCACCAGCCCCGGGGTATCAGGTAAGTAAATACAATTACTTGGGGTGCCTAACTTTTGGCACCCCCAAGTGTAAATTACATTCCTTCTCCTTTAGCTGACCAACATACTGAATGTTTTTGTCTGTAATTTTGCTTTACTGCCATGACACACGAAGAGAGGCACTCGAACCGTCATTTACAGCCTGTCATTAGCTGAATAATGGTAGCACAGAATTCACCCCATGGGCCTAAGCCCCAGACTTCTTCCTGCTGCACCTTGTTAATTTCCACATTTGGTAATAAATAACTGATAGGGGACTTTTTTTTTTGTTTGTGTCAGCATTTGATGTGTGTTTGACCTTGTAAACAGAGATAAAATTAGATATATCAGGACCTAGTGCAGTGCCAGGTAAGCAGTACGTTTGAACATTGTGTGAAAAGCATTTTCTCTGTGGCACAGATTAATCATTGCATCGGACAAATCTGGGCAACTCTGCTAAAAAGCAGTCACGAACAACCTCTCCAAGAACATCACTTAAGCCACAGGAGTTCACAGTTTGACTGCAGGGAACATGTTATATCTACACTTATTTAATGTAGAAGTCAAGCTTATAATAAATGAAGGTGAATTACCATGCAGAACAGTGTGCTTAATAGTCACTCTGAATGCATTTACTCACAGACAGTTCCCATACCAAGACATATACTGATGGACGCAGGCTCTGTGTGTTCTTCTACTTATAAGTGCCATCATTCAGTGATATCAATATTATATATATATATACATATACACACACACCAGACAGCACCACACTTCAAGTGCAATTACCTGGTGCCCAATAAAACTTGGCAAAAAGGTAAAAAAAAAAAAAAAGACAGTTTACAGTTAATATTTCTTCTGCATTCAGTGCATGTACATGTAAGGGCAGATTTATTAAGGTTTGAATGGTAAATTTTTATTTTGTCGTTTTTTTTGTGTCAAAACTCGAATTCGAATTTAAAAGCACCGACTTGAATGTAAATTAAAATGTGAGATTTATCACACCTCGACCCTTGAAACAGTTCTAATTTGTATATTCGCCCCCTAAAACCTGCCAAATTCATTTATAAGTCAATAGCAGAGGTCCATTTATCCACTTGAAGATGTTAATAGCCTTCCTGACATTCAAGTTTTTTTCTTGAGTAAAACTCAATTCAAGTTTCGTTCATTTTTGATTTGAATACAAATTGATTTTTTCCCCCGCTCAGACCCAGGCATGCTCCCCACCTAGAACTTCAAGCAGAAAGTTAAAGGAACAGTAACACCAAAAAATGAAAGTGTTTTAAAGGAATGACAATATAATGTACTGTTGTGCTGCCCTGGTATGACTGGTGTGTTGGCTTCAGAAACTCTACTATAGTTTATATAAACAACTGCTGTGTAGCCACCGGGCAGCCATTCAAGCACAGGATACACAGTAGATAACAGATACATTCTGAATAATCCTATGGTATCCTACAGAGCTTATCTGGCTGCCCCATGGCTATACAGCAGTTTGCTTATATAAACTATATTTGTGTTTCTGAAGCAAACACACCAGTTTTACCAGCACAGAGCAGCAGTAAATTACTTTAAGACACTTTAATTTTTTGGTGTTCCTTTAAGGAGGAGGGAGATAAAGGGTAAGGACCAAAAAGGTGCGTGCGGCAAGAAGGGGGGTTTGCAGATGTTGGAACAAGGACCTTTGAGGGTCATTGTAGTCATAGCCCCAGTGGGATCTGGGAGGCCCAAGCCAACCCACCCTGCAGCGAGTAAAGTTTCTGTGATTTCTAAATAAGAAACAATGCTAAAGAGACAATCAAACTCTTGTTCAGAAAACCAAACTTTAGGTCAGTGCTTGTCAGGTTTTTACAGTTCAAGTCCCCCTTGGAGGTCAAACCTTTGGTGAGGGACCCCCATTAGCTTATAACAAGGTTACAGATACAAGAAAATATTCATCATTCAATCATAGTTCCAAGAATCTCTTGGCCAGAAAGATGTTTTCACCACAAATCTCAGCCTAACATGGGATATTCCCACAGTCTGGGAACCACTGTCTTAGGTGTCATCTGGCAATGATCACAGTTAGCCACACAGGTATTTAAATAGCTTTATTACAAATGATAAAATATTATTTACCTACCGAAACCACTGTGAATACTGTGTTAACAACACCGACTCCAATAGTTGCATATACTGGTTGGCTAATACCTGCTCTAGTAAAAATGCTTGTAGAGTAGTAAAAGATCTGTAAATAAATAAAGATAGAAGTTATATTCATGCAAAACAAAATTGCTCTCCCTGATATGCCACGTTATATGAATGTTATCTATACTTGTTTTATTTCTAGTTAAAGCAAATAAATAATCTATAAAACTCACTCCATTGATTCCGGAAAACTGCTGAGAGATATGAAGCACAAGAGAAACAATTAGAGGCTGTCGGTAATTAGAAGATTTGAATAACTGTATGATGGAAACTTTTTTTTCACTTTCAGCTTCTTCCTTTTCCTTTTTCATCTCTTCAATGTCTTTTGTTGTATCATAGTCTCCTCTGAGCCTTATTAAGTCTGTAAAAAAAAACATGATGATATAGAAATGCAGGTAAATGTAGTGGCTTCACTGCATATCAAGAGGACTATATTACATTTCACAGCCCTAAACATTAGTAAGATATATTTATAATCATATGAAGCATCTCTGGCTTATACAACATTCCATGGTAAAGCTTTGCAAACAATTAAATTCAGGGCATTAGTTGCCCTTTAAAACCTCATCTAACCTACTATGAGATTCTCTGCACAACATAGCAACTCTGCTTCCTTGAAAACTAAACTTTATGTTATTTGCTATCTTTTTGCTTAGTAGATATGTGAAAATTATACATAAATGAAAAGCTGTTGCACTCTTTATTAACTGCATATAAGATAATGCCCTCCATCATTTTCTATGTAGTTGCTTATTTAAATGGGTTGTTAAGTTTTAGTTTGATGTAGACAGTGATGTTCTGAGTCAGTTTGCAATCTGTTTTCATTTATTATGGTTTTTCAAGTATTTTGTTCAGCAGCACTTCATTTCAGTATTTCAGCAGCTATCTGGTTGCTAGGGTCTTATTTACGTAAGTAACCAGGCAGTGGTTTGAAAAAGAGATGGAAATAGGAACATGAAAAGGCCTGCATAGAAAGATAAGTAATAAAGAGTAACAATAGCAATAAAATTGTAGCCTCACAGAGGCCCATTTGCAAGCTGGAAAGAGTCAGAAGAGGAAGGCAAATAATTCAAAAACTACAACAAATAAATAATGAAAAACAACTGCAAAATTGCCAGGAATAGGCTATTCTATAACATTCTAAAAGCTAACTTAAAAGTGAACCTTTAATGAACTGAATGTTCGTGGGGCACAAAGTACTAAAATGATTAGTGATTAGCAATATTTTCTCAACCAATATTGTTATACTATATATTTTATACTACAAAAATCTGTATAATAAAAGTCCTTTACAAATTAAACACGAAATCCAATTTCTATTTTTTTTAAAGCATTCATAGCTGTTGGAATACTTGCTATCTTGTGCCTAAGGGCAGAGACACACGCTGCAATTCGGGGAGACAAATCTCTTCTTCTAATCTCCACAAACTGCCTCCCCTGCCTTCCCGCCGGCTAGAATGAAAATCGCCGGCGGGATGGCACTCAAGAGTGCTTCGTTTTCCAAAGTTGCCTCACAGGAAAACTTTGGGCAACTTCGGAAAACAAAGTGTCCCGAGTACCATCCTGCCGTCGATTTCTAGTCGGCGGGAGGCAGTTTGGGAAGATTAGTCGCCTCGAAGAAGAGGATATTGTCGCTGGCATACTAATCTCCCCGAATGCGTGTGCCCTGACCCTTAGGCAACACAATTCTTTTTCAGTAAAATGGAAAGCAGCAATGATGAATTGCTCTGTGTGACTTTGCTTTTAGGTTTCTCAGGTTAATGAGACATACACTGGCTTTAAATAATGAAAGAGCAGGCTGCCAAAGGAAGCCTTTGGGTTATCATTAGCCAGAGCACGAACTCCTGATGGTTTAAGTATGTCTGTACAGTTGAGCCCACTGATTTACTTGCTAATTTTCATTCCACCAATGTTCCAGTCACCAGGTTTTTTCTGCTGACAGTACCCCATAGGGCTCACTACACTGGGGTCATAATGTAACATTGTGGGTAACGTTCCTTTTTTTTTTAATGACCCCTGGGTAGTTACATTTTATCATATTAAACTAAGGAGGAAAGAAGTGGATGTAGAGAGTTAACCCATCACTTATATTATAATGCCAAACATATTCAATTCAGAAACGAAACTGAGTTCCTATCCTCCTCTGACACATTTTCTTTTAAACATCAGCTTGCCATGCTAGCTGTCATATTAACAGCTCATTCCCTAAGACTGTGAACACACGGGCTGAAGCCTGCATATTTTTGTAGGTTGAGAGAAGTGGGTCTGCTCCCTGCCCTGCTCCATTTACTTCTGCCTGGGTGTGCACACGGAGGTCTGCCCAAAGATGCCTACTTTCATGTATTTGGCCTGACCTCTGCTTCTGTTCCACTGTGTGTGAATACACACACACAGATGCTTATAAATTAAATCAATGGAGCAGGAGCATGGAGTGGATCTGCTTCTGTGAGCCTGCGTTTTTTGCCGAGCAGCAGAGCCTTCACCTCGTGTGCCTACAGCCTAATAATCTAGGCCACAACTAGAATTATGTTTACATAGTCTTTTGATTTAATTTAGTCTAAGTTTCTTCTACTGTCCATGCTCTTCCGATACACCTTTCACAACCTTACTTAGACCTTTGCCCAGACTTCATGTATTATTCATAGCTTTGCTAATCCCAAGATTCTTCATACCACTTCCTCTGCAACTGCACATTCTTCAGTGATAACAAATGCCATGTGCTGCCTTTCCCTTGCATTGCCTAAAGTGTATTTTAGTGCAGTGATACCACTATAAAGCATGTGAAGCACACTTTGCATTCATTCTGCAAAGAAAGCGCTAAAGAGATACTGCATTATACTTACTAAAAGCTTCAAATAATATAATATATATATTATCATGTTTGTCACTATTTAACACTTTTTGTGCCACGCAACATGGAATCTATGGATCTGGCACAAAAGTAGCAGCATGCCATCACTGTAGAGTCCACATTTCCCGTCCCATCTTTATCCATGTGGCGCTGCATGATTATCAGTGACATGTAAAATTAAAGTGGTATAAATATATTTTATGTTATAGTACTTATACCCCTTTTAAGCCATATAAGATCCCCTAATGGAAATAGGTTAAAGTCATATGAGTGACAAGTATAACCCCAAATTAACTGATAGCTAAGCACACCTAAAATAATCAAGACTAGTAACAGGAAAAAATTAAATAAAATTGGAGGCGTGTGAATGTGGAAAGATTTAAAAATATAAACCACATCCTTAAAGTAGTAAAGAGTCCATAATCTTATGCGAGTGACCATTTTTTCAGTTGATCATTATTCTGCACACAAATGGCAGTGCTGGATCCATTATTTCAGCCCAATGGCTGCAATCTTTGGACAATGGTTAATTTATCAGTCCATGATTATAAGAGCCATAACTTTATTGTGCTCATGAAGCAAATGCAACCCATATTCTTTCTTAACTGAATACTCTCTTCAATAATTCTGATTCAGCATTAGGCCAATGTGTGAACATATGGCTGAGAAGCAGATTTGTAGATGCTTGCAAAGTGAAATGTTTAATGGCATGTCCATTGACTGGTTCAACTGATTCATTGCATTTAGTAAAGACTTGCACATGTCTAACCAAGTAGACCCACACCCAAACCTTCCAGTACTGCATTCAAACATAAGCAACTTTTGATCCCTACTGAAACAACTTCACTTAAATCCCAATTTATTATCCCCCATTAAAAAACAAAAAAACTATTTAATCATAAATGCAGCCAAACTTGGGTTAGAAGAGAGGTGGAAAAGAAAACTAAAGCAAAATGTTATAATACACATGCTTGCCCTCAACTTTAGTAACCCCATGCTGTTTATTTTTGGGTTTCCAAATAATACTGCTTTGCCTTGGGTAGGTATAACCTTTGATTAGTTGCTAGTGCAGCTATAGTATCTATTTGTAGTTGTACTGCCAGTTCTACTGCTATCTGCCAATATGCTTGCAAAACATAAAATAAAGCAGCGAGAATTCTTGTTTATTTGAACTCTTGACTCATCACACCAACTACTCTTAAAGGGGTTGTTCACCTTTCAATTTATTTTTAGTATGATGTAGAGAGAAATATTCTGAGACAATTTGCAATTGGTTTTCAGTATTTATTATGGGTTTTGAGTTTTTTAGCTTTTTATTCAGCAGCTTTTCAGTTTGCAATTTCAGCAATCTGGTTGCTAGGGTCCAAATTACCCTAGCAACCATGCATTGATTTGAATAAGAGTCTAGAAAATGTATAGGAGAGGCCTGAATAGAAAGAAGAGTAATACAAATACATTTGTAGACTTACAGAGCATTTGCTTTTAGACAGGGGCAGTGTCCCCCATTTGAAAGCTGGAAAGAGTCAGAAGAAAAACCAAATAATTCAAAAACTATAAACAAAAACAATGAAGACAAATTGAAAAGTTGCTTAAAATGGGTCATTCTATAACATACTTAAAGTTACCTAAAAGTGAACCACCCCTTTAAAGGAGAACTAAACCCTAAAAATTTATTTGGCTAAAAATGTCATATTTTATATACTGTGCTTTTTGCACCAGCCTTAAGTTTCAGCTTGTCAATAGCAGCAATTATCCAGGACTTCAAACTTGTCATAGGGGGTCACCATCTTGGAAAGTGTCTGTGACACTCATATGCTCAGTGGGGTCTGAGCAGCCGTTGAGAAGCTAAACTCTTGTTACATTTTTACTGGTCACAGGGCTGATCCTGCGCATTTCGCCGCCTGAGGCGGGCTTCGTTTTGCCGCCCCCCCACGTCACTAATGCAGAGCGCGCAGTTGCACGCTCTGCACTAGAAGAGCCAAATTTCCGGAAATTCGTCTCATAGTTACCAGGAGTGGCATTTTTGCCGCCCCTGGTAACCAGGGGGCGCTGCCGCCTGAGGCGAGTGCCTCAACTCGCCTCATTGGCGGAGCTCCCCTGACTGGTCATTACAAAAAGACTGTGATAGGAACTATAATATTAAAGGCGTTGTTCACCTTCCAAACACTTTTTTCAGTTGTTTCAATTCCAAGCAAAGACTTTTTTCAATTGCTTTTCATCTTTTATTTTTTACAGTCTTGACAAAATTGAAGTTTAAAGTGTAATACTTGTGTCTCTAGTGTTTCAGTCTGGCAGCTCAGTGATCCAGGAACATCTGAAATGTTACAATTTGCTACATTTAGTTGATACAATTAGTTGATACATCTCAGCAGCATCTCTGGCGTATTAGAAACTATTGTATCAATTCTAACAGCTGCCTTTAATGAAACTCTGAGATTCTGCTCTGCAGGATCAAAAATAACAAATGTATCAACTAAATGTATCAATTGAGAACAGTTAAAGAGTCGGTGACCCCCACTTTCCCAGAATTTCTTCAGAAGGTGAAAAATTAAAATGTACACTTCAATATTAGAAAAATGGTCTCAAATACAAAATAGAAAGTAATTGGGAAAAGTCTTTATTTCTGGTGAACTATCTGAAACCTCTTTAACTCTTGAAATTCAGGGTAGGCCTGACAGCCTTTACAATCTGCTATATAATTCAGTGCAAGGTCGCTTGTCTTGCTATGCTATCTCATTTTCCTTTCTTACACTTTTACTTTCCTATTTTTGTCTCCCGACCAACAGCTTTTTCACCTACACACACAAGAAATATTGTGACCTAGTAATTTCTTGCTAATCTGCCAACTAGATGGTACGCTAGGATAATTATATTCATTTCTTTTGAAAAAAAAAAAAGTGTAGGTATCAGGGATGGAACAGTGGGCAGGAACCACAAGCACACATTCAGAGGGGGCTCATGTTAGATTATAGGAAGAGAGTTTGTTTTAAATTTCTCCTTTATTACGTAATTATAAAACTTATATTTGCTGTCTCTTGGTCAAAAGTTCAGTGACATTTTATAGCAGAATAGGTATGGTTCAGTGACATGACCTTTCTTGTTTGCTTGCCGAAATGTAAACAATACCAGTAATTATCTAAGTTCTATCATATAACATTCAAATTGTGGAAGGAAATAAGAGCATAGTTACACTGAGTGGCCAGACAGGTAAGCCTCATACTTTGTGGCTTATTTGCTAACTTGCCTGCGTGCAGTAACAATCACAGATTTTCTAAGGCTTACAAAGAGTTAATAGAAAAGTAATTATACAGAAGCACAGCTATGCTCGTGTGGTCCAGTACAGTTAAAATTATACAAATTAAATTATATAAGTTACTAACAAGCCAATGCTTTCTATGTCACTTAATAAGCACTACATTTCCCTTATGCTAAAATCTAGAAAATGAACGTTGCCTTACAATGAAATAAACATTAAAAAAAATACTTACTTCTTTTAGCTGCTTCCAGCTTCCCAAGTTTGATTAACAGAAATCTGGGGCTTTCAGGGCAAAAGAAGAGTAGGATGGTCTGCACGACAGCAGGGACACCTGACAAGCCTAACAGAACAGGCCAAAGAGTCTCACTGCCCAAAATAAATTCCAGCCCGACCACCTAGGGAGCAATTATTCATCCACATTTTATACATGTATGAGAAAATAAATATTGCTTTTAAATTAAAAATCAGCTCTTAAAATAATATATCCAAACTCGTTTTCATATTACACGGTTTTAAAATAATGGGACAAAGGGAGCTAAACCAGAATTGAAAATGAATATGTAATTAGAAAAAACTTTTTTGTTGCTAATTAGTATAGTATTTTGAAAATATATTTTATATATATATATATATATATATATATATATATATATCTATATACACTAAACACATTACCCCAGCACTCCATTATATAGCCTTAAGAAAAAAACATACCCTAATTTTGCACACATTAAAAAAGACACCTTTAGTTAGATTTGTACAAAGTATGCGTAAGCTGGCGCGCTCCATCAAGGCAGTGTCCATGCGTCAGTCCTAACTAAGTGAAAGAAATATATATATATATATATACAGAGTATATATATATATATATAAAGAAAGTATGCCCCAGCACTCTCATCAGCGTACAAGCAGGAATCTCGGTGCTTGCTCCTATAGGAGACGCCGTCTCGTCCCCACATAATATCCAAAATTTAGAACAGATGAAGCAGCACTCGAATAATGCAAAAAGGTGTATTAAAAAGTTAGTACATCACATAGCGATGTTTTGGACAGACTGTGTGCCCTTTATCAAGCCAAATGAACAACAGCATTGCACAGGTAAGACATTTTTAAGGCAGTAAAGGGAAATGACCTCATAGTTTGCATCACAATTGCTGCACTCAATTGATATTCATAGGTACAAAAAGAGGTCATAATCCTTGTTTAAACCTAATGGATGTAAATATTTGAGTTTATTAATCCACCAAACCTCCCTTCTGTTTAATTTAAGTTCTCTATCTCCCTCCTGTCTGGGATGTGTACAATGCCCATATGAATGAAAGAATGTATTCATCCCATACTGGACAAACTGTACAGTTCCGGTGACACTATACTTGTTTTTCCAAATTAGTAATTTATGTGCTGACATGTCCGTGTAGTCCCATCTACAAAGGTGAGACCACACAGATAATAAAGTCACGTATTTCTCAACATCGTTCGGGTATAAATCGAGGTAACATTACATTACCTGTATCAAAACATTTCCTAGATAAAGGACATACTGCAGATCAATTAATATATATATATATATATATATATATATATATATATATATATATATATATATATACACACACACACACACACTTAGGACTGACAAATGGACACTGCTTTGATGGGGCACGTTACTCATACTTTGTACAAATCATGTAACTAAAGGTGTCTTTACTAAATGTAGATATTTTCCCTTTAAGAGAGAGTGTAAATATATAAGGTATAATGCGCCTATTAATATAAAATGGCAGTTTTCATGCACTGTATCTGTCTGCACTGTACTTTGCACCTTACATCTAATACAACAATAGGGCAATTTAGCAAAAGGTGCAAGTAAAGAGGACACAAGTTTTTATGAACAGCATTTATATATAGCAAACAGTTGTTTTCTTTCATTAGATTATGCAAGAACATGCCCCTTAGTGCTCATTCAGAAAATGCTTCTTCCCCTAGTCTAGCTGTGCTCTGTACCTTGCACCAAGATTAAAAAAATCCAGTGTAAAGTGTAGACCATCAGAGGGTAAAAGATGTTCATCTCTTTTAGATTACCTGCCAGCATTAATTTGACCAGTTCATGTTAATGTTCAGTCATATCTTTCTAACTCTTATTAAAGGTCAGTAAATCCATATTAACTAGGGGGTGCCAGTTTGTTAGCCCCCCATCCAGTGACTAATCACTGGGCCACCAGCTGGTGCTTCTCTTCTCTAAACAACACACAGGCTGGAGGTGTTTTCCATTAGAGTGCAATGCAGCCATCTTCTTTGATTTTTCTTAAGGATCCCTTGCACTGCCCATTCTGTGCATAATATAGCAATTTAGTAATAATTGCTAACTTTGGTCCTGGGCCAGCACTTCTGTAGCTGTGGAAAATGACTATAGTGAGCATTTATAGGCCCAGGATGGTGCAAGGGACCACTGGGAAAATCAAAGAATATGGTGTTTCACTCTTGTGGAAAGTACCTCAAGACAATGTGCTGTTTAGAGAATTTGTCCCAGGATCTTAGGTTAGCTATTAGTCTCTTGAAATCCCTAAAAAAGTGGTTAAATTCCCATCACAGAAACTGTGGGTGACCCAAAAGTTTAAGATCCCAATAACAGGTTCAGAATAATATTCTGTTTTACCTGACTAATGAGAATCCCTGTGACAATAGCCAACTGATTCAAAGTTCCTAAAGCTCCTCGAAGTGTTGTTGGGGAGATCTCTCCGACATACATGGGAACCAGTCCTGATGCCAGACCTAAAAAAAAGAATCACAAAGGCAATTCATAATAAAATGGCTGTTTAGGCATGGTTATTATTATTATCCTTTTGTGGATGTCTTTGCTTGGGAATACATGGAGTCTATATAAAAAAACTGATTTTGTGAATCAGCTTTCCCTTTGACTATTTTCTGAGTTACAAATACTAAAAGCTGGTTAATGTCCATTGAGAAGCCTTGTAAAAACAAACACCACCCTACCCTCAGCTGAAGCTTGTTAGGCTTTGAGATAAGAATGAACCCATTTGTGTACATGTAGGACAAAGAATTTGGCTAATATTAGCTGGCACAGTAAAGAGATACTGACGTTATAAAATACTAGAAAATGTTTTCCTATAAGTTTACATATAAAAAAGAATTTTAGTGATGCAGCTGAGGCTTCATGTAGATGTGCTTCATAGATGTAATGTTCTACTTACCGCAGTAAAGACCTGTGATTAATCTGCCAGCAATGACAAGAGCGTGTGCTTGACCTAATGGAGCCAGTCCCATCAGAATAGCCCCAGTAACTGCCAGAATGTTTATAGCCATCATGGCTTTAATCCTGTAATCAACAGCATAAGTATTCTATGTTAGTATTCAGTATACATTTACCAGATACATACTGGACCACGCAACAGTTTTTGGATCCCATGGGAAAATGTGCATGTTTTTGTTATTTTCTGAAATGAAAGACTGTGTCTAAAAGATGGCGTCACAATAGAAATTGCAAGAAAATAAGCACAAGCAGAAAAGTTATGAATGATTCCCCTTAGTTCACTTACCTTCCAAGTTTATCTGCAATCCATCCAACAAAGAATGAAGATACCATCCCTCCCAAGGAGAATACAGATACAGAGAGGGACCAGTACATTCTGACAGAGGTTTCTGCTGATTTTGTATCTGTCTCATTTTCACTGCCTTCTAGTAAAACCCGTGTATAGTGATTCTCAATAATCTGTGGCAAAAAGAAAACCATGTTACCAATGGTAGGTTTAATATTCAGTATGAATAATGTTATAATAATTCAGTGTGAATAATAATATAATAATCAGTGTCAATAATTCCTTGCTAATTACTAACTACCTCATCCCTTCAGAAAAACCTTATTGATTTATTAGAATTTGATGATGTTACCATCAGATGTCTTGCAACAGATGCACAAAAAATCCTTGAAGAAACAGACCTTACTGTAGAGTGTATGTTGGTAAAATAAAATTTAAATGCAGATAAAAACTCTGCGGTAAGGTCTGTTTCTTCAAGAATCCTTTGCTCTACCATGATCACCCACCTGCAATACACCTGGCTGTCTATCTAACCAATGAGTTTGTAGCATACAACAGTATAGAAGAACTGGCAAGGTCGCCAAACGAGCGGATCTTAACCCGATATGCCCACTAACGGCTGTGCAATGGATGAATCCGAATGTTTGGATGAATCCGAATGTTCGGCCCTGGGGGCAAACGATCGGATTACAATACTACGAATGGGCTTCGAGGGGGCGCAGGACCTCATCAACTAGCCAATGCTGTCCTGGATCGTACGAAAAATCAAACTTGACCGATCGATATCTGCCTAATTTTTGTCCTGATATCGATCAGGAGGACCCATCGGGAGCCCCCACACATGGGGAGATAAGATGCCGAATTGGTCTGAAGGACCGATATCGGCAGCTTTAATCTGCCCGTGTATGGCCACCTTAAGTCTACTAAAAAATCACGTAAACATTAAATAAACCTAATAGGCTGGTTTTGTTTCCAACAAGGATTCATTATATCTTAGTTTGAATCAAGTACAAGGTACTGTTTTATTATTACAGAGAAAAAAGGAGAAAATTTGGATTATTTGATTACAATGGAGTCTATGGGAGATGGCCTTTCCGTAATTTGGAGGTTTCTGGATAATGGATAGTCTTTCAAATGTAAATGTTATTACTAAAAATGTGTATGTTAGTTAAAGGACAAGGAAAGTCTAAAATAAAATAAGGCTAGAAATGCTGTATTTTGTATACTAAACATAAGCATGAACTTACTGCACCACAAGCCTAATCAAACAAATAATTTATGCTTTCAAAGTTGGCCACAGGGGGCTGTCATCTTGTAACTTTGTTAAACAGCTTTCCTGACCCTGACCCTGCACATGCTCAGTGTGGTCTGGGCTGCTTAGGGATCGTCATAAACAAAGCTGCTTGAGTTCTGCATGGCTGGGAAGTAAGGCGGGGGCTCCCCCTGCTGTTCATAAGTATGATTGTTTCCCTGCTCAGCAGTTAGGGACAATCTGACAATTCCTATCCACAGCAGTAAATGAAGGGAGAATTTCACTGCATACAGCCAGGTTTCTTATAAAAATGGTACACATTTTTTAAATAAAGTATATTGGAGATAGGTTTCTTTTTCATTAAAGAAAGTAAAAATGGAATTTTATTTTTTTGCCTTTCCTTGTCCTTTAAAGTAACTGCAAACTATTTGTAGCCTTGCTGATATTGCAGGGAAAGGTTTGTCTTTCACTTACACATGTTGATACATCAATTATGGATATTTCAACTTTATACCACTGTATATATATATATATATATATATATATATATATATATATATATATATATATATATATATATATATATATATATATATATATATATATATATAGATATATATATATATATATATATATATATAGATAGATAGATATATTCCACCAGATGAAAGCACTCACGGGTCAGTCATATGAATAAAAGTAGCAAACTTTATTCCAACAACCACATATCTACGCGTTTCGATCCACTGGATCGTCATCAGGATCCTGATGACGATCCAGTGGGATCGAAACGCGTAGATATGTGGTTGTTGGAATAAAGTTTGCTACTTTTATTCATATGACTGACCCGTGAGTGCTTTCATCTGGTGGAATATGAGGATTTTTGGTGAGCACCCGGTAACTATTGCATAGAGTGGTGCGTGCCGATAAAGGGAGAGATGTATAGATATATATATATATATATATATATATATATATATACACACTGTATACACACAACTGTATGCTGGTGCACTCAAAAATCCAAGTGTAGTCACTGCCTGGGTGCTGGTTAAACATGTGATACAAGACTTCAAAAAAGAACCACACTCACAGGGCTTAATTTTAGTGCAAAAGAATTTCTTGTTTAACAAATAAATAAGAAATTCTTTTGCACTAAAATTGAAGGATCCGCACTCACAGGACTTAAAATTCAAATATTACTTTATTTTGAAGCAAAAGACTGACGTTTCGACCGACCCACAGCCTTTCTCAAAGTGCCAAATAAACAGTAGACAGTGCCTTAAATCTACGTAAAGGCGGGAAAGTAGCAGCATCACCCATGAAGTTTAGTCAGCATCATAATGGAGCGACCTCCCAATTAACATGTCACTGTGAATACAAATAATCCTACATCTATTATATTTTAAAAAAAACATTCGATCAATAATTTATGCAATACATCTCTTGTTATACAACAGTTAAAAACAAAGAACAAAATAGCTAACTTAGATTTCACAAAAATCCAGCTACCAAATGTAAATCATAGAAAACACTGTTGCTAGTTTGTCACTCTCTGAGTAGATGTCACATAATTTATAAGGTTTCCAGTCTATTCGTGGATAATGTTAACTACAGTTTAGTCCCCTATATTTATTAAGGCTTTACATTCACTTTATTACTTAATTAAACATACTTTAATTGATCACTAAATTTAATTCAATATAGCCTTTATACACCCTTATTTAATTCCTCATCTGGCCACTCATTTGTTATTAAGCTACGGGGTACAGCCTCATTATGTTTTTAATGTAAAATTGTTACTGCCTCCCTAAAAATGGTAAAAAGGAAACTAATGCTGGGACCTCATCCCTACCCCCCCCTTGGTTTTTTGACCACCATGGGTCCTAACCCATAAATAAAACACCAAATAGTAATGCTAAAATTCATAAACATATATTAAAGATAACTATATTATACCTATTCAATACTACCCAAAATATAAATAAATTAATAGATAGAAACACCATTGTAAACCTACTCATTGAATCAGCTGTGCATAGCATTCCTGAAAATCTTCATTCTATAGACACCTGCCTATTTTAGTTAATTCTGTAAACGGAGAGAAGGCTAAAAAAATTCAGCGTGCGCAGCCCATTTTACAAAATTTGGCAGGTTATGAAAGTTTGAACACATTTCTGTCGTTTTTATGTTTTATTACAGTTTTACTAATGAAGGTGAATTGGCCATTAAGCTGTGAGACTAACTTCTCCCAAGGGACAAAACTGTTACAAATGTATCTTAAGTATCTATTCTGGGCTCTCTGCCAAGAGACAATTAAATTAGATTGGCTGTTCAGTGCAGAGAAATCGGGACTCCAGTACAAATGCAGGACTGTGGGTTGAGCTGTCAAAAGAGGGACTGTACCGCTCAAAACGGGACAGTTGGGAGGTATGATATATATATATATATATATATATATATATATATAGATAGATAGATAGATAGATAGATAGATAGATAATAGATAGATAATAGATAGATAGATAGACACACACACTTGCTGATTATAATCCAAATGTCCTACTAAGCTGAAAATGCAGGGTAGGATACCCATTCCATGGTAGATATATTTTACACATGGGCTATGGCTGGGCATACATGTATCCAGTTTTGGAAGAAAAAACATAGGTTTGCTTTTCCAAAGTAGCAATTTCTTGCATCCTTTACTAGAACTGTCTATAAAGTAATGTTTTTTACCTTTTGAGGAGCATTGATGACGCCGAGGCCATATCCAAACTGCAGTGAGGCCAACACAGCTGTAAAGACAGCTAACACCAGGGTCCCTGTCAGGGTCTTAAACAGAACATATGTATTATTTCAAATGTAATATTTCCATTGTTCAGTATTTATATGATTAGCGGTGTAAATATGTTATAGATATATTGCTGTATTGCACAATAGAAACAGGGTACACAAAAACATCAACAATACAATACATTTTTGTGTTACAGGGAACATTTACAGTTTTCAGACTGAGTGATAATCTGCAGAGCTCATGCATCATAGAGATCATACATGCCTATATTTATGTAAGGAGAATGCTCAGAACGTTTAACAAACAAACACTGCTTTTAAAACATTTCCACTTGCACAAAATGAATGCAGGGTTGGATTTTGTTGATGGTATCACCTACAAAACAGGTTTATAAGCTTAGTGAAAAGTGTTATATTATCACTAGTAGTATTACTAGTGAAAATATTTCCCCCAGTGTCAGATATGTTAAACCAAAAGGTGGGAGTCATGATCCCAGAGACAGTAACTTATAATTTGCTGTTTTAGATTCTGGCTAGTGATGTGCGTGTTGGGTTTTTCCCGATCCCCTCCCTCCACCCACCCGACTTCCCTTTAGAGACTTGCCCCACCACGCCCCGCCGATGATAAGCAGGGGCGGCTATAAAGCCGGAAGCCAGCAGTTGAAGGTGGCGGGCGGGAAGAGCATGAGGAAGTGCAGGACCCGGACCAGCCTGTCACCCGCAAAAGGAGGTGCAGGGTCGGCCCGAACACAACCGACCTGTGGGTAAACCCAAACATCACTAATTCTTGCCCAAAAGCACCTACAAATACACTAATGGATCTTGTAGCTATTCAACTGCATAGGAATGCATGAATTAATGGAATCCATTTTTCCCTATAATGCTGATAACCATGGCACCATGCTGACTTCTCTAATGCCTGAAACATGCACCATGTAGCCACACACGGGAACACAGGGTTTTTAGAGGGGATCACGGCTAGAATTTGTACCAGCACAAA
This sequence comes from Xenopus laevis, assembly GCF_017654675.1. NCBI lineage: Eukaryota > Metazoa > Chordata > Amphibia > Anura > Pipidae > Xenopus > Xenopus laevis. The sequence goes on along the minus strand of NC_054380.1, from coordinate 98,501,349 downwards.
AAGACAAAAAAGCAACACTAAAGCTCTGTATCTTGGTTTTTACATGGACCCTGGGCTGTAGAGACCATAGGGTACTAACTCACCAAGTGGTCCACACTGGACCTTCAGCTGAGGGAGCAGACCAAAACTGTATTTTAATAGAGCAGCCACTCAAAGAGCAGTTTTCCAGGCATATGTGTAATATAGTTTATTTGGTACACATGGACACAGCCTGAACAGTTTTTAGCCAGATATTAGTTGGGCAAGCTCATCACTGGGCCCCATACATGGGCAGATAAGCTGCCAAATCAGTCCGAAGGATAATGTGAAATTTTAAGCAGCATATGAGGATTCAGATACTGTGTATATGTATATATATATATACTGCAAGTTAACCTTTGTCTTAACCAGGACTGGTAACAGCTAGCCAAGCAACAGGGAACTGTAGTCCAGCAGCAGCAGCAGTGGAGACAAAGAATGTTGCTTATCCCTAGGCTAAGTGAGCAGGCAGCCGTAATTTACAAACAAATTTAGTCCTAGTTTGGTGACAAGGATTGCTTTGGGGGTGGGGGATTTCCTTGTCAATACTGAGATGCCAGATTGTACTGTTGATTTTGTTTAATTGCATTTGTTTGCTGAGGAGATGGACACACAGGTCATTAGCGAGGGTCACAGTTTCTAAGGGATGAAAGGCATGAAGGAGGCACTGCCTGCGGGGGAGGAGACATCAAACAAAGATTTGGCCCTTGCCATGCCCTTTGCTTTTGGATGTCTTGTTTGCTTTATCATCATGATAATGCGATTTCTAAATAAAACTCTCTGAATTTCTGTATCATGGAACATTATTTCCCCTTCATTCTAAGGGAGCTAGCACACGGGCAGATTCGGGGAGATTTTGTCGCCTCTTCTGCAGGGCGACAATCTCCCTGAATTGCCTTCCCCCTGCTATAATGAGAAAACGCCAGCACCAATGCACTTGCGCCGATTCGATTTCCGAAGTCGCAGAAGTTGCCTCGCGAGGAAACTTTGGGCGACTCGAAATCAAAGCGCCACGAGTGCATTGGCGCTGCCGTTTTCTCATTGTACAAGAAGAAAGCAGGTCGGGAGATTAATCGCCTCTTCTATGGAGCGACAATCTCCCGACCTGCTTTCTTCTATGGAGCGACAGTCACCAGGCGACTATACAGTGGCGGAACTACCAGGGGAGCAGGGGGTGTGAGCGGGCCAGGGCCCGCACCCCCTCAGGGCCCCCCGGCAGCTCACGCGCCACTGAAATACGCTAATGAAACGTGTACAGAGGGGGGTGGGGGGCCCGGCTGCGCGTCACGCACCAGGGCCCGCCCCCCTCTAGTTACGTTATTGCGACTAAATCTCCCCGAATCTGCCCGTGTGCTAAAGCCCTTAAAAGGAAAGCAGGCTATATTTACTATAAAGGGCAGAGACACGTGGAGATTCGGGAAGATTAGTCGCCCTGCGACAAATTGCCTCTTCTTCGGACGACCAATCTCTCCCAACTGCCTTCCGGAGCGCTTCGTTTTCCGATGTTGCCTCACGTGGAAACTTCGGGCGACTTTGGGAGCCAAATCGATCGACTGCCTTGTGATTTACATTCTAGCCGGCGGGAAGGCAGTTCGGGGAGATTAGTCACCCAAAGAAGAAGCGATCTTTCGATGGGCGACTTATCTCCCAAAATAGCAGTGTTTAATTCACTGTTCTTATATTCAGGGGGTTGGGGATAAATTCATTGCTTTCCTCAGCATATCAAAGTCCCTTAATCTGATGGCAAATCCGCGTGTTCACTGGTATATTTTCTTCCTTTACTCTTAATCCAGTAATCCTAATTCCAAAGCAAGATGATCAAAAAGGCATATAGTTATTAGTTATCATCTACATTCACTACATTTTCATTACAGGTTCAGTAATTAAGGCATATTCTTCTGTTTAATGTACGTCTCCTTATACCTCACTGAGAATTAGGAAGCTGCCATGCTGGTTACAGGGATGAGCCACTATCTATGTGCAGCCCTGAAACTGTTAAACCAATTGGCAACATTCTCACCTTTATATCTCTTTCTTATTTGCCCCGGTATTAACTCAGCCTGTAACACATGCAGTGTATTTCAAGGCTGGGATGGGGAGGGCAAATTGTGTTAACGTGTAGCCTAGAAGGAAAGGGGAAGGTAGTAACCTATCCAGCTGATGCAGCAGTTTTACAGGCACATGTTAAAATAACAGGACAAACATTTCATCGTGTCTGAGTGCCAAGTTTGGAAAAACAACAAATCTGAACCATTCCAAAGTTTCATAAGATCAGAGCAAGCGAGCAGGGTGAGAAGCAATGGAAGCATCAGTACTGGGCACCCACAGAGAATACTTAGGGGAATACTTAGACAGCACAAAGGCTGATTTATTAACAGGACAAGACTTGCAGTTTAAAGTATCATTTAAGTGAGATATTTATTGTCAGGGTAGCCTGAGATTTCCCACACCTGACTATATGGCAACTACCGAAATCTGGCAGGCAATGTAGTGAGTTATAGTTGCACAGCAGCTGGAAAAACTCTGGACACCCTCCTATAGCTGATGTTAAAATGACTTAACTTAAAGTAAAATCCCAAATCCCATTTGTGTATAGAAAGTATAGGGCTGATCTCATGGCAAAATCAACGTGAAATGTGTACCTTCTGCTGTTGCATTTTCCCATCCATGTCGGGCCAGACAGTCCCAGCGACTATGTGTGTGTGACTTGTACCGGCTTATATACAGGGCTGTACTTGGGGCGGGGGAGGGGCCGGCACTAGCAGGAGGGAAGCCTTCAGGTAACACATACTCCCTAATGTCCCTGCCATTGGAACAGCCCTAGGGACTGAGAGCAGCCACTGTGTCTGGACAAAGGATTTTCGCTCATAACAGCAGGTGAGCCTTTGTAGGGATGGACTTATTCTTATTTACCAGCAACCGCTTTTTTTCCTTTTTTATTATTCCCTTCTTTTTCTACAGAGGAACAAAGTTACTCCCGTTCATTTATCAATGGATTTAATGTAAAGACGCAACGTCCATTCACAGGAGTCTATCAAGGAAAAGGTTTTCCATTGGCTGCTGTCAGTAGAATCACGTTGATTCCCTTTTTAACGCAAGCAGAATGCAGTCGTATAGATGTCAGAAGCAGCAGAAGGTACATAGGATGCGCAGTTTGATAGATTGCACGCTGATTTCTAGAGAGAGCGATAATGTCTGTAGCGCTGCAACTGTTGGGAAGCGCTGAGGGCGGGGTTATCATTGCGTCATGTGCACATTGTACATTTAATATTAGTAACTCAAGCGCTACAGGATAACGTGACAACTCATTCATATGAAACCGCCGCCAAACATTCATAGCATTGAGTGTTCAGTGTGAAACTACTGCCCTCCCTGGCTGTATCTTTCCAAGTACCAACAGCAAATGAAGAGTGCAAAAGAAAACAGAACCTTTCATGCATTAATAATATTAATAAATAATTTTAATAAATAATAATAATAAAAACAGCACACTGTTCAGGGCAATGGCAATTCAGCTTCACCCTAGTAAAAGGGATTTTTTATAATTTTGCCTAAAGAAAGAGATTGGGTTTTTGCATCAGCCCAAGACAACCACAGCTTTTTAGCAGGGAAACACAACATAACAAGCATAAAAAAAATTAGCCCTGTAGCATCAGCTTATAATGTCCTGGTTAATGACTAATGAGAACCCCTGTGCTAAGCTTAAACCTATACCCCTGGACAATGTAGGTCTCTATAAAAATATAATGCATAAAACAGTTCATGTGTAAAAACCCTGCTTCATGTAAATAAACCATTTTCATAATAATGTACTTTTTCAGTGGTATGTGCCATTGGGTAATCCTAAATAGAAAATTGCCATTTTTAAAAAATAAGGGCCACCCCCTGGGATCATAGGATTCACGGTGCACACAAACATACCAACAAACCATACATGTTAGGTCACATGAGCCAATTAACAGACAGAGTTCTGTCTTTTGCTTCAACACTTCTTCCTGTTACAGTAAAGGTGGCCATAGACGTAACAATTACGATCTTTCTTGGAAAAGATCTTTCCAAGAAAGATCGTTCGTTTCAATACACACGTGTAGAGCTGAATCGTCAGATATACAGGTAGATATACAGGGAGAAACAATAGAATTCTACCTGTATCTGACGATTCAGCACTAACAATGGGCGATGTTTGGGTCCCTTCAAAGGCACCCGATCAAAATTTTCCGTCCAGCCCGATCAACGAGCCGACCGATATCCAAGTCTTCTGCCGATATCAGTCGGCTCTTTTTCCACCATACACGCAACGAATATTGGACGAAAATTTGTTTCGTACGATATTATCTGTGCGTCTATGGCCACCTTAAAGGTGGCCATAGACTCAAAGATCCGCTCGTTTGGCGACATCGCCAAACGAGCGGATCTTTCCCCGATATGCCATTAAACTGCGTGGCTATATGGGGGTAATTCGAGCGTTCGGCCGTATGGCCGAACGATCGAATTACGATGCGCCAAGCGGCTCCGACGGGTCGGTCGGGTAAAAATCCACCCTTCCCGACCGATATCGTGGCCAGATATCGATCGGGAAGACCCGTCGGAAGCCCCCATACACGGGCAGATAAGCTGTCAAATCAGTCCAAACGATCGATATAGGCAGCTTTATCTGCCCGTGTATGGCCACCTTTAGAGTTGTAGTATTTCAGGTCAGGTGATCTCTGAGGCAGCACAGAGACCATCACAAAATGGTGGTTCAAGGCAAGAGATGTAAAAGGGCAACATTTACTTAAATATATGTTCCAGTTTGTTAAGATCAATGTGCCTCTTACTTTAGTGCACTTGATAAAGGGCACTGAAGGCCCGAAAAACATGTTGTGTTTATCAGTCGACAATAAACAGTAATTCACAGCAGTAAATCTGCATTTGAGTGCTCTCCTCTCTTCTGGTTAGATATAAACTATCTGTTGCTAAAGTATTTATTGTAGGGGTTAAGTTTTCCTTTAACAGCTGCCTAGTAGTGATGGGCAAATTTATTCGGCAGGCACGAATTTGCGGCAAATAAATTCACGAAACCGCTGCGAATTTCGCAGGAAATTCGCAATTTTTTCGGTAAACCGAAACACCCCAAATTTGCCCATCAATACTGCCTAGAACACACTGAGCATGTGCGTGTCACTGACACTGTGATTTCAAGGCCTGGATCAATACTACTATGCAGATGCTGAGCCTACAGGTTGGTACATTAAGCGCAGTATTTCTAGTCATATTCCTTTTTAGAGTTTAGTACTCCTTTAAAGAGATGTCTTGCCTTTAAGCTAACTTTTAGTATGTTATTGAATGGCTCGTTTGAAGCAACATTTCAATTGGACTTAATTTTTTCTTTTTTTGGTAGTTTTTGAATTATTTGCTTTTTTTCTTCTGACAAGTGCTCCGTAACGCTACAAATGTATTGTTATTGCTATTTTTTATTATCATCTTTCTATTCAGGGCCTCTCCCATTAATATCCCAGTCTCTTATTCAAATGAATGCATTGTTGCTAAGGTAATTTGGACCCCCAGGGCCATAGCAACCAATCGGGAGTTGGTTTTGACCAGTGTATGACCAGTTGGAGCAAAAGCATTGGTTGCTATGGGCAGCTGCACTGGTGCTATCTAACACCTATATTTGTAAATCAGCCCCTCCGAAGACAACATGGCAAATATAACTTTAATTTCAGTCAGTTCCTATTGTGTATAATAACTGTATATTAAATATATCTGTATCTAATGCAAAGTAAAAACACCTTACCCAATATCTCCATGGTCTGTAAATATGCAGTGTAACTGACAAACCATTGCTTACTGGACTGATCATAGGACTTAATCAGCAAGGAGGCTTATTAATAAAATGAATTGTGTGTCTGTGCCCCATGCTGTCAGGGAATTCTGTTGGCTTATATCTGGGTCACACAGTGAGCGGAGCGTGCAGACAAATGTTCTAAGCAATCATTGTCCCTTCACACTGAAGTGGAGTTAATTGCACCAAACGAGCAATCCAGCTGACTCAGGGCCTCATTGGGAACATGGAGGCAATAGGTGGTCACTTTGTGCCTGAAAAATTCGCAGAACTTGTCATAGTTTTAAGATGTTGTACCGTGTTAGTCATTGAAAAAATGTAGAAAATGTAAAGTTTGGTTATACCTTTTATTGGCTGAATAATAATAATAACTGAATAAGTAAAAATGTCAAGCTTTCAGAGCACCCAGGCTCCTTCGTCAGGCAAAATACAAAACTGGAAAGGCACATTATATATACAGTATACCTATTAGTCACTTTGTTCTCATAGAAATAGGCAATGGCCATGAAATAAGCCAAAAGTTTAGCAGCATGAGGGCCCACTGACACCTGGGCCCACCGGGATTTTTCCTGGTATTCCTTTCTTTCATCTAACATACCATCCATCATATCAGGTGACTTTAATATACCCGTTAACAACCCTTCTGTCTCTAGACTTCTTTCACTAACCTCCTCCCTAGGCTTATCTTTGTGCTCAGACCCCCCCTCTCACTCCTATGGTAAAGCTCTGGATCTCATATTTACCAGACTATGTTCAACCAATTTTACTAACTCACTATTTCCCCTCTCTGATCACAATATGCTCACATTTTAACTCTCACTAACTCCCTCCTCACCCCCTGCTATTCCCCAAACACGTAATTACCGTGACTTGCAAGCTGTAGACGTGTCACATCTCTCTTCTTCCTTTGACTCTCTTCACTTGAATATCTCAGCCATCTCTTGTCCTAATGTGGCTACCTCTGTCTACTATAGTACTCTCACCACTGCCCGCAATGAGCTTGCTCCTATAAAAACTAAACTTTCTAGACCCAAACCACTTCAACCTTGGCATACTGCTCATACAAAAGCGCTCAAAAGACATTCACGTGCACTTGAGTGTCGCTGGCGCAAATCCCGCTCAGAATCAGACTTTTGGAGCTACAAATCTGCCCTGCGCTCCTATAACACCAGCCTCTTCCAAGCACATCTGTCTCTGCTCAAGATATTGCTGAGCACTTTAAAAAACAAAATTGACACGACTGATTGACACTGACAGATTGACACTGACACTGACAAAATTGACATTGAATCAGAAGGGACATTACACTATTCAACCCCCCTAGACTTCCACCACCCTCCCTCCACACTCCCCAGTCTCTCCTGTGCTCCTTCACCCCTGTCACTGATGAGGAAGTCTCAAAGCTTCTGGCTTCTTCTCACCTTACCACCTGCCCGCTTGATCCAATTCCCTCAAAACTTCTCCGCAATACCAATCCCTGTCTAATCAAACCTTAACTCACCTATTCAATCTCTCAATCCCAACCGGACTGTTTCCTTCTCAACTAAAACATGCTCTTGTCACCCCCATTCTGAAAAAAAACCCTCTCTTGATCCCTCCATTCATGACAACCTCCGGCCTATCTCTCTGCTACCTACTACTTGAGCGCCTAGTCTACAACCGACTAACCTCATTCCTCTCTGACAATAACCTGCTGGACCCCCTACAATCTGGTTTTAAGCCACAACACTCCATGGAAACTGCCCTGACTCGACTAACTAATGACCTTTTAACCACTAAAGCCAACATCATTTCTAACTACTAATACTGCTTGATCTCTCAGCCGCATTTGACACTGTAGATCACCCTCTCCTCCTCCAGTCCCTCCAGTCGCTTGGCCTTCGTGACACAGCCCTGTCCTGGTTCTCTTCTTATATCACCAATCGTTCCTTCAGTGTCTCCTACAATGGAGTAGCATCTTCTCCCCTACCTTTTACTGTTGGGGTTCCTCAAGGCTCTGTCCTGGGACCCTTATTATTCTCCCTCTATACTTCCTTCCTCGGCAAATTAATCAACTTGTATGGTTTCCACTACCACCTCTATGCTGACGATACTCAGATCTATCTCTCATCTCCTGATCTCAACCCAGAACTCCTAACTCGCGTCTCCTCCTGCCTGTCCGCTATCTCTACCTGGATGTTGCAACGTTACCTTAAATTAAACCTCTCTAAAACTGAAATGGTTCTCTTTCCTCCAACTAACACCAGTAACATCCTGGAAGTATCCATCATAGTTAACAATTCCACTATCACCCCCTCTCCCCAGGCCCAGTGCCTTGAGGTTATCCTAGATTCTGCCCTGTCATTCACTCCTCATATCCAGTCACTTATTAAATCATGTCACTTCCACCTAAGGAACATATCCAAAATACGATCATTTATAACCCAAGATTCTGCCAAAATTCTTATTCGCTCGCTCGTCATATCACGTCTAGACTACTGTAATTCTCTTTTAATTGGCCTTCCCCTCCAGAGACTGTCACCTCTCCAGTCCATAATGAACACTGCTGCGAGGCTCATACACCTCAGCAACCGCTTCTTCTCTGCCTCGCCATTCTGTCAATCCCTGCACTGGCTTCCACTACCTCTCAGAATTAAATTCAAACTAATGACCCTGACATTCAAAGCACTTCATAACTCTGGCCCACCCTACATAAATGAACTCATCTCTATATACTCACCCAATCGCTTACTACGCTCCTCTACTGACCTGCTACTCAACTCTTCTCTCATTACTGCCTCACATGCTCTCATTCAAGACTTTGCAAGGGCTGCACCCCTCCTCTGGAATTCTCTCCCACCGTCTGTCCGACTTTCTCCCAACCTTTCTTCCTTCAAGAAATCTCTTAAAACGCACTTCTTTCGAGAAGCCTACCCTCACTCTGCTTAACTACCAAATGCAACACCACATACAGTACCACATTTCTCACCCACTTAAATTGATCTTGCCCACTCCCACACCTTGTGTATTACTCCCTGTCCTTTAGAGTGTAAGCTCTTTCTGCATAGGGCCTTCCTCAAGTTTTGTACCAGTATTGATTGTAATGTATGTAACTCCATATGTTCTGTGTATAATTCATGTGATTTAGTTGTATAAAGACATTTACTTTACAGCGCTACGCAAAATGTTGGCGCTATATAAATACATGTTAATAATAATAATCCCAGTGGGCCAGACACTGGTTAGATCACTGAAAAAGGGTTTATGGGCAATAAATTGGAAAGTTACAGATAGACAGAGATAACTTGTAAATATAATAAATATAATAAAAGTAAATAGGGTGGGTTGCAAATAGTCCAGGAGTCTGGATTCAGTCAGGTCACATAGTGTGACATAGACCAAGACAGAATAACAAGACAATTGCACAGCATTGATCCGACTGTCGAATGAAAACACTGCACGTTTTCATCCGACAGTCGGATTAATGTAGTTGTTACCTGCGATTTCTCCTTCACTTCTGTTTTCATTAGAACATCTGACACGTCGCATGGGTTTTGTTGCATTGCGACGTGTCGGCTCCAATCGCTTTGTCTAGTCCTGCCCTTATTGTCAGAATTCCATCCTAAAGGGTATTGTACTGATATGTATAATGGGACACTAAGAATGCTCTAAAGGTGGCCATACACTATTAGACCTGCTCATTTGGCGAGGTTTCGGCTCGTTTCGTCTGGACGATATCAGGTTAATCCCCGATGAGATTACAGTTCTGCGAATGGGCACCGACGGGTTGCAGGACCGCATCAACTAGCCGATGCAGTCCTGAATCGAAGAAAAAAATCAAACTTGCCGATCGATATCTGCCCGATTGTTGACCTGATATCGATTGGGGGGACCCATCGGGAGCCCCCGATATCTAAAGGACCGATATCGGTATCTTTAATCTGCCCGTGTATTTGCCTATGGGCAGTTACCTTTAGCAACCAATCATTGATTAGCTTTTTAAAGCCGGCCGCAAGTAGAATAATGAATGCAGCAATTTGATTGGTTGCCATGGATTACTGCCCATGGGCAAACTTGCTCAGTGTTGATAAATTACCCCCACTGTATTTACTGCTAATTGCGCAAAGGCTAATGGCACCCTGGGTGGCTTTGGCACCTCATTTTGGCTTTTTAGTATTTATTTTCTTTGGTTAGGAAAATGGAATCTGCTCTGTGCTGTTAGTCTTGCATTCTGGTACAGTAATAACAGTGACCGTAATCATTGATTTTTCTACAAATCATTGCAAGGTTCATTTTTTCAGACTAGCATTTGCCTGCCCCCTTTATTTTACTAATTTCTTTACTCATAATCCCCACATTAGCCTCTACACTTAAACTGACTTCAGTGGAGCTTTGCTTAAAATGTGATGGGCAAAATTGTTACCACGTTTCACTGTGAAAAAATATCCATAGACACCACTGTATTGTAAAGTATGGCTTGGAAAAATGTGTGCATATGCAGATATGCAAATCTTGATAGTTTCATTGCAGGATTAACGTGTCTAAGGGATTCTTCAATACTGTATTCCATAAGGTACACAAGAACCACCTCCTTGGGTCTGTCTAGTTACCTGGACGGACCCAGAAAACACAAAATGAAGGTCGACTAACACTGGCTGACTTTAAAGGATATTTTATGTTGTGGCCATACACAAGGAAGGCTGTATTCTACTATTCTAACCTTGCCCAAGGGCTGAACAATTGTATCTCACAAGAACTTGGAAAGTAAAGAGTTGCACCCTCCACCCGCAGACAAGGTGCAGCAAAGGCAATTTTCAGTTTGGACACTTTAGTTTGACTTACATGAACAGACCATTGATTATATCTGGACTGTAGTGGTCAGTGTTCCTTCCTAACTCACAGGTATTGCCATTATATTACATTTTGTGCGTCTGTTCACGCACAAACCCAACTGCATTTGCACCAACAAACTGACTTTATAAACAATATATTGACCTGAATTGGTAATGGTGTCTGTGTGTGTGATTCTCATACTGTATTTTATACAGTATTTATACAGTATTTTGGTATATATTCATTAAGGTGTATCTATAGTATCATTTTAGTGATGTTTAGCTGTACAGTGGTTATTAAATGATAAGCTTAATCATTTTAGCAGCAGACAACAGCTGTTTGTGGGAATTATAGTACAACAACAGCTGTTTATGGGAATTATAGTTTAACAACAGCTGGAGGGCTGTAGGCTGGACACCCCTTATGTAAAAAGCTATTTAAAGCTAAGGAGCCAGCCCTTGTGCATATGTGAATTGCCCTTTGGCCCCTCTCCTCTCACCATAGTCCTTGGCACAACCACAGCTTCCTGTATGTACCAGATATTACTGCCCTGCACTGTGCTGAGTCCTCCATTCACTGAACTCACATGAGGACAGGGAGTCTTTGCACAACATTTCACTCATATGACTTGTTTACAACCAGGATATATATTTTCCCATCCGTTTATACAGATAACTACATTTATTATGGGAGAATTATTAGTAGTATTTATTGTCATCATATTCATTTATACTAGAAATAGGCATCGGAGAAAGAAAATAAATTGAGGAGAAATGTGAGGAAAAAGTGGCACGAGCCAGATGCCCATTCATGGGCAAAGGCTGTCCTGGTTGGTGGGAGTCAGTGACAGAACTACAGGGGGAGCAGGGGGTGCGATTGCACTTGGGCCTACACCCCCCGGGGCCCACCAGTGGTTTGTGCACATGCAAATTCACTGTGGAGATCACGTCAGGAGGTGGGGGGGCTGCACCTGGGCCCATAGATGGCTAGTTACGTTAAGCTGGCCATAGATGTTGAGATTTTTAAAAGATCAGATCCTGATCGTGAGACCACGATCTTCTCAGAACGATCGTACGATCGTACAAATTTACCATCAACTAAAAAGACCAATTTGCCCTGCAAACATAGAGAGATTGCACTGGGACCGACAAAGATTTTTTGACCTGGCCGATCAATTTCGCGACAGATGTCGGCCAAAAAATCGTAAGATGTACGATCGTTCGAATACCACTAACCGCACAATAATTTCGAAGGATTGGTCGGACTTCCCTAAAATCGGTCGTTCGGCAAGAAGAATCGTCGCGTCTATGGGGAGCTTTACTGGTGGGAGTTGTACTGAGTTGCTCATCACTGACCAATTGTTTTGTCCAGCAGATATATAAGAAGATGCACGTTATGTAAAGTTATGAATATTTTGTACTTGTACTTGATCCCAATTTAGATATACGTAATCCTTATTGGAGGCAAAACAGTACTATTGGGGTTATTTAATCTTCAAATTAAGATAAAATATGGAAAGACCCCTTATACTGGTTCCAATCATTCTGGATCCCATTCCTGTATATCATAACATCATCTTTGCTTGCTATTTTTGATTTTGCCTGATGCTTTTACACTACCTATCTGATCCCCATGTTCCTCTATGAGAGGGCCGCCATATTTGTGCAGCAGTAGTCCATTAGCATTAGAAACTATTGCACCTCCTGCACCACCCGCTTCTTCATCTCCAGGGTGCATGAGAGAATATTCACAAGCGCACCCCCCACAGCCCCTCCCCCCCGCATGTGAACATGTGTAAAACTCCTGATGCATGCCAAATCACTTTCCCAAAAATAGGGGAAGGCACGGAGAAAAGACACATGCCCATGGCCCAGCTGCCCCAAACTGTTTCAAATATTTTATTAAAGGTTTACCATAAAACAAGCAGAATTAAAACACAGCCTGTTAAGATGCAGTCACGAAGACTTATATATATGTATATATTTATATATATATATATATATATATCGAATGTGAAAAATCCTCAATAATCCTCAATAAAAAGTCCTCAATAAATAGCTCTCCCAAACTGTTGCGCTCTAGGCACATGACTCTACCCCTATCTCTGCCCTTGTTAGAAACTCTAACTGACAGGTTGAAAAGGGACAGTCAGGTTAAGGAACTTCATGACCTATAGGTAACTTTTTATGTACATTAATAATTTGAAAGGTATTTTTTTCTTGTCAGTATCACTTTAAGTCAAGCTCTCTCATTTAACCAGTCAAGTTGTTACCAGATTGTACACTACTTACAAGTGTCAATTATGCAACCAAGGGCTCTGACTTCTGCTCCTTCCTATCATATGTTCATATCTCCTCGATCCCTCATCCATACTGGGTGGTGGCCCAGCCTAGCAAGATAATTACTGAGAACTTAGTTTTAGGTGTTAGCCATTTCTCTCTATAGTATGGTCATAAATGACTCTCTGATGTGGAGTTTTGGTTAAAAATTAACAAACTTCTGGTTAGTTTAAGAATACTTATTATAGGTGTTAAGAGACACTGAAATAGTAATATAATTATATTTTCTTAATATATGATAATAGTTCAGTAAGACAAACACATATAGCAAAAAACAGTTAGTGTGCCCTTAAGGAACAGCTGTGAATCTGCCTTCAGCCACCAGACTGTACTGCCACTGTAAAGCAATTGGAACATCTTGTGCAAAACATAAACATCTCAAACACGTCACTCCAGGCATCCAGGGGGAACTATTCTGAAAATTAAAAAAGAAACAAACCACAGAGATTTAAACATCATATTTCTGTAAGTATCTGTAGAAATGATTTCTTTGATGCAAGATCCAAGTATGTGCTGGGAAGAGGTTATTCAGGGCGAATGTGTGTTGATGTATATTAACTCACAGGAAACTGGGTCAGAATGATGAGCTTTTAATAAAAAAAGAAAAAATATTTAATCACCTTATTTTTAAAAATAAACACAAGTGGATGATCCGCTGTTTAATAGGGATAGTAAACAACATATATATGTGATGTAATGGAAATATTGTAATCCTCTAATCTCTTGTTTCACTGTTTCTTCTGCCTATTTCTTTTATACACTGATAATCTATAAAACAAGCACTTTGAAAAATATACACTCAAGGGGCTTCAAAGAATAACAAGCAAAGTGCAAAGTCTTTTTCGGCTGCTGTTTTCTTTAATGAGAACTTAAAAGAAAAAGATGTAACGTCTCCTGACCTTTGGTACAAGGTGTATACTGGGAAAGCTGTTTGGCCTGTTCTGCTCATTGCAGGTGTAAGGTAACAGGCCTGTAAATGGAGAGGAATGCACAAGGGCTGCTGAGAAGGGAGAAAACAACACGGGACTCAATGTTTTGGAGAAAAAGGTATATATATATATATATATATATATATATATATATATATATATATATATATATATATATATATATATATGAAACCAATTTCTCTGTCAGAGGTCATACCAGGCATTTTATACAATCCTGTTCCCTTCTTCAAGTTTCCTCTTAATTTGCAGAAAAACATTTTACCACCAGTGATTAAATGTTAGGGATTTTATTATCAAATATTATTTTTATTTGTATAAATAAACACAATATTCTGCAGCACTGTACATAGGGTTGCCACCTGTCCGGATTTCACCCGGATGGCCCGGTTTTTAAAATTCGGACAGGACATTGAAGTGACATGGCGATCAGCCAATCGCTGATCATCAGTCCCGCCCTGATGTAACCCGCCCCCCGACATCACTGGCCCACCTCCTGCCCATTTGCTCCGAGAAGAAAAGATGACAGCCCTAACTGTACACTAAATGGGTGTATACATACACATTATATATAAACACTGACTTTTACAGCTGGTAAAGAGGGACCTGCACAATAGAACTTAAAGGGGTTGTTCACCTTTAAATGAACTTTTAGTATGATGTAGAGAGTAATATGCTGAGACAATCTGTAATTGGTTTTCATTTTTTATCATTTGTGGTTTTTGAGTTGTTTTTTTTTTTTATTCAGCCGCTTTCTAGTTTGCAATTTCATCAATCTGGTTGCTAGAGTCCAAATTCCCCTAGCAACCATGCACTGATTTGAATAAAAGACTGGAATATGAATAGGAGAGGCCTGAATAGAAAGATGAGTTAAAAAAGTAGCCTTACAGAGTATTTGTTTTTAGATGGGGTCAATGACCACCATTTGAAAGATGGAAAGAATCAGGAGGCAGCAAATAATTAAAAAAGACTATAAAAAAATAAAATATGAAGGCCACTTGAAAAGTTGCTTAGCCATTCTATAACATACTAGTAAGGAAAGTAAGGAATGATGAGCTCTGTGGTGCTACTTCCACTTTTCTGAATTTCCTTCAAATGAATGATGTGCACATTTTATTATTGCTGATTTTTGTTTCCTCCCGGTGGTGTATGTTGGAAGTGTCACAAGAAACACTGTCTCTGAAAACCCACAGGAGTAAATTGCATTTAGTTCAGGGCGACTTGTGGCACCTCCCAATAATGTAAGTGGAAAAGTATCCACAGCAAGTAGTAGATGATCAGCTATTGACAGTCATTATGCCCCATGTACCCCAATAGCTCTAGGGATACAACTACACCCTCGGCTAATTATTGAATATAGAGAGAGCACAGGACACAAGATGCAAAAGGACAAGGTGCAGAAATATAGCTTTACGGTGGATACAAGATTGTGGGTGCAATGGATAATTTGGTTGTACATAAGAGCCAGTCATGTTAAACCCAAACACTGCAAATACTGGCGATTTATTTTGCTAGGTCCCCGGACTGAAGTTCAACTGATACCAGTCTCTTCTTATCACAAGGAAATATCAATGTACCACCACCAGCCACCTGGTTCAACCATACATATAAATACATGTCAACAGATGTGTGTACTTAAGAACCGATTCAGACTGGGCCCCCCTCCATGCCCCCTGCCATAACTCTAGGTCCCCCCAGACCTCTCCAAAGCACTGCGCTGCTCCTCCCCCCCTGCACTGCGCCATTCTGTTTTTGCCGCGACTGCCCCAAAGAAGGGGGGTGGCACCAGGAAGATTAGTGCAGGAGCGGCTCTGGGCTGGTTGGGCACACAAGAGCCGGGGGCCCACCCTGTTTTTTTCACTAAAACTTCCTTAATATGATTAAGTGCACTAAAAAAGATACTTTTACTAAATTTCTTAAGGAAACCTCATCTGTTTTTTTTTGCATGTTTTTTTTTAACCTGTCCTGAACATATTTCCTTTGAAAGGGGGTATTGGATTGTACTGAGTCTTGTAGGTAATTAACATAAAAGCACAGAGGATCTTTAAATGCAACGATACTTGGGGTGTGGAGGCCCAAGAGAAGTAGCGATCACTGGTCTTAAGGCTATGGACACATAGACTCCAGCTGTTGTCAGCTTGTGTATATTTGCAGGCTGAGAGAAGCAGATCTGCTTAGTTCCCCTGTTTCATGGATTAGAATCCGATCAGCCTGTGAGTGCTTACACACACAGTGATGCTGAAGCTGAGCTCAGCCCAGAGATGTCTCTATTTGCATATTTGGGCTGACCTCAGTTTCAGTTCTGCCGTATATGAGAGGGAGGCTGATCAGATTCAAATTAATGGAGCAGGAGCACTGAGCAGATCTGGTTCTCTCAGTCTGCAAAAATGCACAGGCTGACAACAGCCAGTCTTCAGTCTGTGTACTAGTGATGTGCGGGTCGGCCAATCTCACACTCCTCTTTGTGGGGGGGGGCACAGTCAAATTCCGGCTTCTCACTTCTGACTTTATAGCCGTATGCCTTCTTTCCCCTGCCCCTATTTGTGACAACATCGGTGGGGCGGCGTGGGTCTATAGAAGGAACCCAGGAGTCGGATGTGGATGGGCGAGGGTTGTGGGAGGGCGGGTCGGGTTTTACCCACCCGTACATCACTACTGTGTACCCATAGCCTTATAGGCCACCTGTGTCTCTAGGCCCCAGTTGCGGGTACTGTCCTATAAGTTATTAGTTTGTTTTTCCTCTCTTAGGACTATGACTATGACTGATTCATCCATCGTTCCCTATATCTGTACTATGAGCTAAGGGGGGCCTGCCCAAAGGATGGACCTTCAAATGGTGCCTGAACTTGAAAAGACTGACAATTACTGACTTATCTGCTCATCCATGTTTTAATTAATCATCGATTTAATTCATTCTTGTTGGGTTACTTGTGCTTTAAGTGGATAAAACTGTTGCATTATTACTCCTTTATTATTACACCATCTATATTTTTATACAAGCTATAATAGTTACATTTGTTAAAACAATAAAAACTATTTGGATATTATATATTTCAATATTTTAAAGCTAATGTCACAGATGGCAGAGAAGAACCAAAAACAACTGCCTTTTTAATGGAGAAGGAAAGTCTTCTTCCACTTGGGGGTGCCAAATGTTAGGCACCCCCATTTACTTACCTGAAACCCCGGGCCGGTGATCAGCAGAAAACTGCACCGGCGTGGGCTTATTCCAGCGAGCACCACGGAGAAATCCTCTTCCAGCTTCTTCTTTCTTCTCCCGGCTGTGCATGCGCATTAGAGTGAAAAGCCGAACTTTAAGGGCTCTTACAGACGAGCGTTTTTTGCTGCGCTCCCCTGCATTCCGGTTTCATGCATTCAGCCGCAGGGAAGCGCAGGAGTAGTCGCACTGAATTCTTTTCAATGGGGCTGTACGCAGACAGACGCATGTAATGCTGAACGAAAGTTGGGACATAGGTTGGGACGCAGCATGTTGCATTTTTACTGCATTCGGCGCCTACATGCGTCTGTGTGAGTACAATTCAGTGCGTCTACTCCTGTGCTTGCATGCAGGGAAGCGCTGTCTGTAAGAGCCCTAACTAAAAAGTAGGCTTTTTCATTCTACTGCGCATGTGTCTGCCCCGGGAAATCTGAAGAAAAAAGAAGCCGATGAGGATCGCCCTGCCATGGTTGCTCCTAAAGAGTCAGGCACTGATGTCATACAGCGATGCAAAATATGTTGGCGCTATATAAATACATGTTAATAATAATGTGCTGAACAGAAGAAATTATGCCAGATGCCTTTTCAGCTTTGAGTGTCTGCCCCGTGTCTACCTTGCAGCTTGTTTTATATAAACTGTAGTTGTGTTACTGATGCAAACACACAGCCTTTCCAGTGCAGCATAACACAACATTATATATTCCTTCAGGACACTTTCATTTGTTGGTGTTACTGTTCCTTTAAAGATGAACATATTTCCTTTCTAAAGGGGGTATTGGATTGTGCGGAGTCTTCTAGGAAATTAACTTAAAAGCACATTTCAGTGCAATGATACATGCGGTGTGGAGGCCCAAGAGAAGCAGTGATCACTGGTATTTAGGGGGAAATTTACTCAAGGGTGAAGTGGCTAACGCTTGCAAAAATCCGCCAGAGTGATGTCATTTCTGCACTTTGCGTAATTACACCAGAGAAGGAGAAGTGTTGCGATGTGCGCGAAGCCAGCACAGGTGAATTTTCGCAGATAAGTAAATTTGCCCCATAGAGTGAAGACTACAGCTGCTTTCAAAAATGCAAAGCAGGAAAGACTGAGCAGCACCAGGCGCAAATATGTGGAAGTGCAAAGAGAACATGTTGATGCAGCCCTGGGGCCCACGATCGGATCAGCACGATATCGCCCACCTCAATGTGGGTATATCGGGGAGAGATCCGCTCATTTTGGCGACATCGCCAAACGAGCGGATCTCAACTTCTATAGCCACCTTAAGACTCGCTACTGATATCAGCATTAAATCTCACATTACCAATAGAGACACAAAGAGATTCTAGTCTAAAACCCACCACCACAGGCATGTTCAGCTCATTGTCCTTTCTTTAGACAAATCTTTGAGAATGCTGTGCCTAAAAGGGATACTGTCATGGGAATTTTTTTTTTTAAAACACATTAGTTAATAGTGCTGCTCCAGCAGAATTCTGCACTGAAATCCATTTCAAACAGATTTTTTAATATTTAATTTGGAAATCTGACATGGGGCTAGACATATTGTCAGTTTCCCAGCTGCCCCAAGTCATGTGCTCTGATAAACTTCAGTCACTCTCAGGGCCTGATTTCAGTGCCTGGCCACACCGTCCTAGTGCCTGCCGCCCGCACCACTCTATGGAGCGCAGGTGCACTGGAGAACTGGGGAGCTGCTCCTCAGCGAGCGGCAGGGCGGCATGCCACCCCTAACAACTTGCCGCCCTAGGCCCGGGCCTGGTCACTATTTACTGCTGTACTGCAAGTTGGAGTGATATCACCCCCTCCCTCTCCCCCAGCAGTTTAACAACAGAACAATGGGAAGGTAACCAGATAGCAGCTCCATAACACAAGATAAAAGCTGCCTGATAGATATAAGAACAGCACTCAGTAGTAAAATCCAGGTCCCACTGTGACACATTCAGTTACATTGAGTAGGAGAAACAACAGCCTACCAGAAAGCAGTTCCATCCTAAAGTGCCGGCTCTTTCTGAAAGCACATGACCAGGCAAAATGACCTGAGCTGCACCTACACACCAATATTACAACTAAAAAAATACACTTGCTGGTTCAGGAATTAAATTTTATATTTTAGAGTGAATTATTTGCAGTGTAAACAGTCTTTTTGAGAAATTAAACCTACATCATAAAAACCATGACAGAATAGACTGGACAACCAGTCGCCTATGTACTGAACGGATTCATGTTGTTTGGTCACACTGCTGTTGTCCAGTAGGTTTGGGGTGACAGACAAGTTGTGTTAGCACTTCTGCTGTTTGTAAAACTAGATGGTGAAGTTGAGGGGATGGGGGTGTTGAGATCAAGGAGCAACGATGGTGGGAGTGACTGATGTCATCAGAGGGGGGAGATGATGTATCAGGTGGGAATTATGCAGATTGGGGGTCCCACAAGCGGACTTTGCTTCAGTCTGTGTTTCAGAACCCTACTAGGCTCTATTGAATTAGACTGTACGGTTTAAAACCCCAATAAGTATATTCTGACCTGGTTTAAAGTAGCTGAGCTAGTGTTCCCTGCTAATACACTGAAATGAATCAACCGGTGTCAGTCCTGTGAATATACTGGATCTTGCCCAATACTCTATTTGCCTCTTCAATTTCTCAAAGGGCGGGAAACAAATGTACTGCTCATGATATGACTGAGGAGCTCCCACCCCTCTTTTTCAAAGCCAAGAACAACTTTCATGTCAGTTTTAGGTCTTTACCCTGCAGACGTCTTGTCTACTTTTAGATCGGAACACAATGCGGTTGCCTTGGGCCCCAATGGGTTTCACGCTGCTCCGTTACCTACAGGCAAAGTTTCCCACTGAGCCGCCGCAGTGTTTGATCAGAGTCACCTTCCTGACTAACTGCAAACGGGAAAATGATTAAAAAGAGAAAAGAATTCAATTCTCAGAAAGAAAATGACTTGGTGCTTCATGTCAATCTGGAGAGTTTTCTACCAATGTCTATAGGGGGTTTGATTTATTGCATTAAATACTGAGACACAAAAAAGATGATCTAGTGCCTAAAACGCAGTACAGGTATGGGATCTGTTATCCAGAAACCCATTATCCAAAAAGCTCAGAATTATGGATAGACCATCTCCCATAGGCTCCATTATAATCAAATAATCCAAATTTTTTAAAAATGATTTCCTTTTTCTCCGTAAAAATAAAACAGTAGCTTGTACTTGATCCCAACTAAGATAATTAATCTTTATTGGAAACAAAACCAGCCTATTGGGTTTATTTAATATTTAAATGATTTTCTAGTAGACTTAAGGCATGAATATCCAAATTATGGAAAGATCCATTATCCAGAAAACCCCTGGTCCCAAGCATTCTGGAAAACAGGTCCCATACCTGTAATAACAAAAACAGTAAAAATAAAACAGAGTCAAATTTGGCATAAAATATTTGTCTATATAATTTTTTGTACTGACATTATTCTCATGTTTTCCAATAGGGTAATTAATATCTTTCTTCTAATGGCTCTACCTTTCAATGGTCTAGGGCGGAGCTGTCCAATCAGAATCCTTCTCAATTATGATCATTTTGTTATAAATTGAGCCCCTGAACATGTGTGGGCAGATTTATCAATGGTCAAGGTGAATTTTCGAATTAAAAAAATTAGAATTTGGAGCTATCTTTGTGTACCTCGACTAGGGAATAGTTCAAATTCAATTAGAATCTGAAAAAAAAAGAAAATTAGAATATCGTAATTTATCATTTACTGTCTCTTTTAAAATTCAATGTCGACCATTGCTGTTTTAGCCTATGGGGGACCTCCTAGAACTTATTTGGAGTCAATTGGTGGACTTTGAAAAATCAAAGTTTTTTTTGTTTGATTGAATTCGCTATTACTTTGATTAGTACGATTCGAATTCGGCCGAATACGGACCTATTCAGCCAAAAAAAAAAACTTAGACTTAATTCAGTTGGTCTTTTTGAAGTTTTTAAAATTCGAAATTCGACCCTTGATAAATATGCCCCGTAGTATGGGGGCAGATTATCAAAGGTTGAATTTGAAAAACTTTGAAATTCGAATTCAAAAAGACCAACCAAAATCAAATCCATGGGTTTTTTTGGTCGAAAAGGTTAATTTTCTAGTTAATAGGTCAGTTTTTTTCGATCAAATTCAAATTGTATGAATCAAAGTAATAGCGATCAAATTCGAATCAAAGTTTTCCCCCCCAAAAAACTTAGATTTTTCAAAGTCCACCAATTGACTCCGAATTGGTTCTAGGAGGTGCCCCATAGGCTAAACAGCAATTTGGCAGGTTTTATATGGTGGCTGATCGAAGTCGAATTTTTAAAGACATGATAAATTTCGAAATTAGAATTTTCAAAAAATAATTTGAATCGAATCGAATTTGGACTATTCCCTGGTTGAAGTACACAAAAATTAGCTTGAAATTCGATTTTTTTTGATTCCACCGTTGATAAATCTGCCCCTAAGTATAGAGTTGGAAAGCAGTGGTCTAGTCATTTGTTCCACATAATCGTTGGCCTGAAAGCTACTGGTACGAGTAGATTTCCATGAAAGCAAGTGAAAGGCTGTGTAGTTCCTGATAGTATTTTCCACTATTAATTCATTGCTGATATTTTTGTCAATAAACTCAGAATATCCATGATACACCAGGATTATCAACTGCTTTTTATATTTACTAACTGGATTACCAGGGAGAATGTAATATGTGTCCTAATCTGCCCCATTCCTCTTGTATCTGAAATCTGCATGATGTTGTGCTTAGTTCCAAATATCTAACTGTATAATTATACCAAGGGGTTCATATCTATCCCACTGTCGCCATTAATATTGTGTGTACTGGACACAACCATGATGTACTGATCACACTCATACAAGGGCTCATACGATTGTTCAATGTCCTTCATATACTGAATGAAGCAATTCTCTGATAAGTGACTAAGTCTGATATCTGGTAAAGTCATAATCAATGTTATCAAGCAAAATTCTTCCGAACTCCAAGATTGGCTGATAAAATATCTCCAGTTTATGGCCAAGTCCAAACTTTTCTCCAGAATAGATTTCTGGGCATCACAGAGGCAAAATTCTAAAGCCGTACATTTTGGTGTGTTTCTTCTTCTTCTTCTTCTTCCTCCTCTTATTCCAGTGTGGAATACGCACCAGCCTATAGGACTCTAGCAAGTTTTTTTTTTTTGAATGAGCACCAAGTGCCTTGATTTTGTGCCTCATAGTTTTCTGGCACAAAGAGAATTTTACCCCCAAAATGAACGGATAGTTTATATCATATTACCAAACTGGTCTATATATATTTAAGTAAATATTGCCCTTTTACATCTCTTGCCTTGAACCACCATTTTGTGATGGTCTCTGTGTTGCCTCAGAGATCACCTGACCAGAATTACAGTCATATGAAAATGTTTGGGAACCCCTCTTAATTCTTTGGAGTTTTGTTTATCATTGGCTGAGCTTTCAAAGTAGTAACTTCCTTTTAATATATAACATGCCTTATGGAAACAGTAGTATTTCAGCAGTGACATACAATTTATTGGATTAACAGAAAATATGCAATATTCATCATAACAAAATTAGACAGGTGCATAAATTTGGGCACCCCAACAGAGATATTACATCAATACTTAGTTGAGCCTCCTTTTGCAAATGTAACAGCCTCTAGATGCCTCCTATAGCCTTTGATGAGTGTCTGGATTCTGGATGGAGGTATTTTTGACCATTTGTCCATACAAAATCTCTCTGGTTCAGTTAAATTGGATGGCTGCTGAGCATGGACTGCTTCAAATCATCCCATAGATTTTCGATGATATTCAAGTTGGGGAACTGTGACGGCCATTCCAGAATATTCTACTTCTCCCTCTGCATAAATGCCTTTGTAGAATGTGTTTAGGGTCATTGGAGCTCATTTATCAACACTGGGCAAATTTGTCCATGGGCTGTTACCTATAGCAACCAATCAGTGATTAGCTTTTTAAAGCCAGCTGCAAGAAGAACAATGAATGCAGCAATCTGATTGGTTGCTATAGGAAACAGCCCATGGACAAATTTGCCCAGTGTTTATAAATAAGCCCCATTGTTTTGTTGAAATATTCAACCCCTGCGTAACTTCAACTTTGTGACTGATGCTTGAACATTATCCTGAAGAATTTGTTGATATTGGGTTGAATTCATCCAACCCTGGACTTTAACAAGGGCCCCAGTCCCTGAACTAGTCACACAGCCCCACAGCATGATGGAACCTCCACCAAATTTGACAGTAGGTAGCAGGTGTTTTTCTTGGAATACGGAGAGTCAAACAGAAGCACAACTTGTAATTGGCCACCTTAAATACATTTTCTTATGGTTGGACACACCTGCCTATGAAGTTCAAGGCTTAACAAACTAATCCAACCAATTTGGTGTTGCCAGTAATCAGTATTGAGCAGTTACATGCATTCAAATTAGTAAAGTATAATAACAAGGGTACCCAATTTTTTGCAGTCAGTTTTTCACATTTTATTTAATTCCATACAAATGAATACTGTTTCACTAAAAATCTTTGTTCAGAAAACAGCCCAGTACTCAGATGTTCCTGGAAAATGAAAGACATACCACTGTAATCTTTTTTGTTGAAAGTGGAGTAAATTATTATGCAGGCTGACGGGTTCCCAAACTTTTTCATATGACTGTACTACAACTCTATTTGTAACAGGAAGAAGTGTGGAAGCAAAAGACAGAACTCTGTCTGTTAATTGGCTCATGTGACCTAACATGTTTGGTTTCTTTGTGTGCACTGTGAATTGAAGGATCCCAGGGGACGGCCCTTATTTTTTAAAATGGCAATTTCCTATTTATGATTACCCAATGGCACATACTACTAAAAAAGTATATTATTATGAAAATGGTGTATTTACATGAAGAAGCATTTTATATATGAGCTGTTTTATGCAATATCTTTTTATCAAGAACTACATTATTTGGTAATTGAGTACTGGGGACACGCAGCTCCCTGGTGCACCTGTTCTTGCTAGAGTGGTGCGGGCGTCGGGCACTGGGACCACGCGGCCTAGCGGCACCCAAAGCTTAAATCCAGTCCTGTGCACGTACAGGTATGGGATCCATTATCTGGAAACCCATTATCCAGAAAGCTCAGAATTAGTCTCCGTATAAGCTTCATTTTACCCATTTATTTTTCAAATGATTTCCTGTTTTCCTGTAATAATAGAAGAATACCTTGTACTTGTGATAGAGGAAGAAGGGTCAGCACACTACCAACTCATTTATGTTGCTTCTCCTAACATACATGTTTATATACAGTATAGGGACTGTTGGAGCCTCTTGTGATTTCCATTTAGGGTTATTGCTTTGTATAAACTAACTTATATAGTGTTTGGCACGTTCCCTGCTCTTGTTGGAGCTAGTGCTGCCACGAGCCGGTATTTTACTGGTCTAGCGGTAAAACACCTGCCAAGGCCCGGCTGGTATTACAAATTTGCCGCTAAATTTGTAATACCCTTAACAAGCCATTGGTTGCCCCAATCCAATAGAAATGTAACTTTTCTTCTCCTTCTGGCCTTCGTCCAATGGGGCTCCATCCCTTCTACATCATGGCCGGCTCCTTTTTGTTCCCGCCCCACCACCGGCCGGTAGAAATTTAATGAAAAGTTGGCACCCCTAGTTGGAGCTTCATTCATGACTTATACTGGGCAGTAACACATAGCAACCAGTCCATGATTATCTTTTATTTAGCCAGCTAGAAGGAAATGAATAAAAGCAAACATTTTATTGGTTGCCAGAGGTTACTGCCCAGGCACAGTGTTAGTAAAGGAGGCCATGTAATCGGTGATCCAAATCTCAGTGCCAATAGTCTGGCTGTGCAGTGTAAATTGTCTCTACATAGAGTGTACTACAATTTTACATATACATATTACAATAATATTTGTAAAGTGAAATTAAACTTGAAAAGTGCTTTCAACTAAAGCTGAAATCTAATCCCAGAGAAGGATCACTTCTTACATCCACCACTAGAGAGCAGTGTAGGAGAAGCTACAAATCAGACTCCGGTATTTCCCTGTGGAACAGACCAAAGCTCCGGTTGCTCAGGGAACGATCACTTACACCCAGAATTGCTTTTTAGCTACAGGTTTCCAAAATTTAGTGGCAAAAGCTACTTCTTATTTCTGGAACATAAACCCTACAGTTTAAAAGAACATTTAAATGTACCTACTTTTAAAAAAAAATATTAAAGGATATGTAAACTTAAAAGGGGTGGTTCACCTTCATATTAAATTAGAATGGCCGATTCTAAGCAACTTTTCTATTGGCCTTCATTATTTATTTTTTATAGTTTTTTTATGACTTGCCTTCTTCTTCAGACTCTTTCCAGATTCAAATGGGGGTCACTAACCCCATCTAAAACCAATGCTTAGTAAGGCTACACATTTATTGTTATTGCTACGTTTTATTACTCATCTTTCTATTCAGGCCATTTATATTCCATTCTTTTATTCAAATCATTGCATGGTTGCTAGGGTAATTTGGACCCTAGCAACCAGACTGTGAAAACTGCAAACCGGAGAGCTGCTGAATAAAAAGCTAAATAACTCAAAAACCACAAATAATAGAAAATGAAAACCAATGACAAATTGTCTCCGAATATCCCTTTCTACATCATACTAAAAGTTAACTTAAAGGTGAACAACCCCTTTAAAAATGGATTGTAAGTTTACTTGGGACACTTTTGAAATCGACATTATTGTTTTTGTTCTGCAGCTATTACGCTATTTATGCAGCTATATATGTAGATATTTTGCCTTTACTCTAAGAATCAGAACTGCGATTCCTTTCTAAACCCTGGGCATATTTGCACATGGGCAGTAACTCATAGCAACCAAGTGCAGGTTGAGCAATACAACCAAAAATGGGATTGATTTTCATGGGTTACTGCCCATGGGGCAAATTTGCCCAGTGTTTATAAATGAGCCCCACACGAGTCTTTGATCTCTTTCGAGATTGCATAAAGACATGTCTCTGCAGCTCCAAAATTCAGTGAACTGAGGCTTCTGCTACATTGTTTCATGTATATCACTTAGGGATGCACCAAATCCACTATTTTGGATTCGACTGAACCCCCGAATCCTTCGTGAAAGATTCGGCAGAATACCGAATTGAATCCTAATTTGCATATATATATATATATCAGGAGAGGGAAGGGGAAAACATTTTTTACTTCCACATTTTGTTTGAAAAAGTCATACGATTTCCCTCCCTGCCCCTAATTTGCATATGCAAATTAAGATGCGGATTTGGTTCGGCTGGGCAGAAGGTTTTGACCGAATCCTGCTGAAAAAGGCCGAATCCTGAACCGAATCCTGGATTTGGTGCATCCCTAATATCACTTAATACTTTACTTTATTTAGCCCATGGCCAGTGGCAGATGCATGAGATGTGAGACCCCTAGGCTACATGCCCCCTTCTAGACTTCTCCAGGGTCTGGATGATCCAGACAAATGTGCAACAAGCTCTAAACACCGGGTTGGGTTCAATGCATTTCAGTGACGTCACTGAAGCTACACACATGCATGCGCCTTGCCTTCTTCTTCTCAGAAAAGGTACACCTGACTGGTGCACGAATAAAAATAACTATTAAAAGAAATAATTGAAAACTCTAAATGGGCCCCTGATCACACTTTAGCCTAGGGGAGCCTTTGCATTAATCTGCCCCTGACCATGGCTCAAATGAAGACCCACTGGCCAGAGAAAACCCCCATGAAATTCCCAAAGACTCCATAGACTTATTTAGGTGGTTATCATAGGCAGGTGTTGTATATTAGACATAGAAAAGGTTAGAGCACAAATGGTCACTCAAAGAAGCTAAACCCTGAGGAACCGCTACTCACAGTCCTACAAATCAGTTCTGAGAAGTGGTCGGCATTGTGTGTCAGTCAATAAATACACAACCCATCACGTTCAAACACAGTAAATCCCTTTTATTTCATAACTTGACCCAAAAACCTACAATAAAAAAATCATTTTGACGGTGTATTTTGAAGGCTTTAACGTTCGAAAAGGTTTCTCAGTCAGCAACCGAATGTTCTGAAGCACCTGACAAAATACAATCACAGCAGCTAAATAAATCTGTTGGCAACCAAATAGTTAATGACAGAGCGTGCCGCTTTTATTCATCTCCAACCAGTGAATTGCTACATTACGTGTGTTTAGACCATGTGCCCAATCCAGACACTTTCCCTGTTGAACGGCTTCATCAAACAGCAAACTCCTCTCATGAAGCCATTTTGCACTGAGCAATCTTTATGGCTGAGACTTTTGCTTTGTCCCCAGTACATATTAAAGCCAACACAACTCTGTAGGGACACAGAAAAGTCCAATTTGTATTTAAGGTATAAGTGTTTGATCGCAGCTCCCACCAATCATGTCCATCTTGCAGGACTCACATAGGCTTGAAAATCTATTCTGTTGGGAAGAGCAAACAAGAGAGAACTTTTCCTGTTTCCGCTTCCCCACAGAATAGATTTCCTATTTTCTGTAGGGGGTTCTGGGAAGCGACAGTTCAACAAGAAGAAGAGGAAGAAGAAATGACACCCAAAAGAAAGAGACAAAACGAGGTAGGTTAAAAATAGAATGATAATAATAATAATAAAAAAAGAAGCGCAACACAGTTTTGTGGATGTAACACCCTATTACCACAGCCAGCCATGCTTGCAGCTATTAAAATAAACTTCTGATACACGTACTTTATCTTTAAATTATTAGAGCATTTGTGTTGAAGGACTTGTCACCTGAACTAAGTACACACTTTTTTTTTTTAACGTTTTTATTTTTCTATTTTTTTTTTCTGCACAGAAGTGGTCTTTTACTGTATGTTGGGTAATTTGGGGTGGAAAGAACAACAGAAAAACCCCCAAAAACAAGGTTGGCAGGCAGAAGTTGGTTTCTGTAAACAAAGGTGGTGGGGGTGGTGGTTCCGTTCTGTGGTAGAACAAACATGGAGGTTGTCCATTTACAGCAGGGATGGCAGCGCTAGAATGTGCGGTTACTGAGCCATAACCCCAGCATTCTCAAAGAGCTGCATAAGGATTAGGCATCAGCCCAACAGTTACATGTGCCTATCTCTGATTTCTGAGTACAGCTTCCAAACTACTGATTTCTGTTTAGCATTTAATAGTACTACAAAGTGTCATCGTGAGAGTGTTGGCAAATGTCCTATTATTGCCATGTCAGCTATAAACTGTGAATAGCCGTGTGCAAGAGAGTACCAATAAGAGATGCAAAGACAAACCATCATTTTGCTTTCACTCCCTTAAAATAGTTTTTTTTTGCCCTAATTTGTTGCACAATATACAAAATATTAGCTACTGTGTGAACTGCACCAATCTCACTGCTGCCGACACTGGACCAATACACGTCGCGACATATGTACGGACAGATATCTGGCTAGACAGCTCGACAAATGCCATCTGATTTATTTAGACTGAGGCTAGTAGTTTAGCCATGAACATTACGTTCCCCTAAAGACGAGGAAACTGTCGATTCCCTATTAAAAATTTTAGGCTGTTGCTGACAAAAAGCAACGTTCAAGTTGGTGAAGGCAAGAAGATTTTAAAATTACCCAGCGTTACAGCCGTGGCCTTCAGCAAATCAGAAAAGGTACATTGTTGTGCTGTCTCTTTCTAATTGAGAATTGTACAACATATGTATAATATATATATAGTGGCAGAGCAAGCAGACATAAATCAACAGACTGGCTCAATCTGAAAGACCTTTTCTTCCTCATTTAGGAAATAAGACGATGAAAAGGTCAACAAGCCACTAAAACACAGTCTGAAGTCCTCAGAACCAGGCACGTTCCCAGTCTGGAGGTGGATTACAGTCTGTGTTTTCCCTCCGGCTGCCAGCAGTCTCATTATTAAAAATAACATAAACGGTCTTGATCCCAAGAGCAATACCGATACAGGAATCGACGCATCTGGTCCGGAGAGTCAAGAACAATTGCGAGAACTTCACAGCTGGTTGTGAGAGTCAAGAACAAGAATTCACAGCAGGTTCTGAGAGTTAGCAGCTTGTTCTGCAAGGCTGTGCACATCTACAAAACCAAATGTAGTTTAGAAAGAATGGAGAGAAGTTCCGGGGGAGTTCTGTTACCAGTTCATCATGGAATTTCTGTTGAGCGTCATGAAAAAGACTTGACTGCTGCCCCCTGATCTTACAGATGCAAAGAAAACCTGTGTGAAAGAACAAGAGGAAGACTTTTGGCAACAGTCTGATAACAAAGAGAATTTGTGCACAACTTGTACAAATTGAGATGTTTTAGGCATCACTGTGATCCTCCCAAGTGAGTGATCCCCATTTTTTGATATTCTTCTCTGTGCTGCCTCAGAGATCACCTGACCAGAAATACTACAACTCTAAGGGTAGAACTACACAGACAATTTCCGTGCGCTTCTGTTGGATCCGACGCTGGACGACAAAACACCCGCAACAAGGCGGATGCGATGGGAAACAAGGTAAGTAATACAAAAGTCAGACGGTGTTGCAGCGTTCGTCCTACGCGACACGACTGTCGGATGCAGATGCACCGTGCAACGTTTCCATCCAACAGTCGTGTCGGACGAACGCTGCAACACCGTCTGACTTTTGTATTACTTACCTTGTTTCCAGTCGCATCCGCATTGATGCGGGCATTTTTTCGACCAGCGTCGGATCCGACAGAAGCGCACAGAAATCGTCTGTGTAGTTCTACCCTTTCTGTAACAGGAAGAAGTGTGGAAACAAAAGACAGAACTCTGTCTGTTAATTGGCTCATGTGACCTAACATGTATGGTTTATTGGTATGTTTGTGTGCACCGTGAATCCTAGGATCTCAGGGGGACTGCCCTTATTTCTTTAAATGGCAGTTTTCAGTTTATTACCCAATGGCACATACTACAAAAATAAGTATATTATTATGAAAATGGTTTATTTGGGGGGTATAGATTTCCTTTAAATTGGTTACAGGTGCCACAGCTCTTTCCATAAGCCCAATTCGGCATGAATTGGTGCACATATTTTTGACAGTAGTTGTCTAATACTTTTTGCAATAAGCCTTAATTTTATGGTTTTTGAGATATTTACATGGGATGTTTGTCAGATGACAGCACTTTTCAAGGCAACCATCACCTGAAGGGGGGGGGGGGGGCTATTTTAAGCAGGGTCGGACTGGACCGGCAGAACACCAGGAAAAAAACGGGTTTGCCCCTGCTCTCGTGGGCCCCACCAGCCCAGACCCGCATCTCTGCACTGAATCTACCCCCCCTGGTCACCCCCAGAGTAGGCTTTGCAGTATGGCTGGGGGTTGGAGCAGGGCCCAGAGACAACAGCCCTTGATGGGCCCGGGCCCCCTAGTCCAACCCTGATTTTAAGTGATTTGTCGGCATATTTGTGGGCTACTTAAAAAAAATGCTTAAAAATCTCAAAACAGCCTTTTCATTCCCATTTCTATTAAACAGCACAGGCGTATTTTGTGGTTGAATTTAGCATGAGGCCACCCTCTGCTTAGGCAGTACTGGAACTCTATGGCTGTAGATAATATTGATGAAGCATTATACATCCAAGAGGTGCAATACTCAATGTTTAATGGCACCCAGCATGTTATTAGCTGTAACTATTTGAAAGGAAACTGTCAGTCTTGATCTTACATTTCTCTTTATAGTAAAAGGTGAATTTTCCCTAGAGCAAGGAGAACTGTCAAGCGTTTCAGATGTTGTCCATTCATAATAATGAAACCATATTGAACAGCGAGAAAGGAGTTCTTACCTTATCATTCCTTTCACATAAGAATTTTAACCGCTGGGCTCTCTTATGCATGAACACCCCATCCAGATGCCCAGTTTCCACAGAACGGATTTCAATAGCTTTCTCTCCCCAGCCCATAATCTGATTGGAATGGATATATGCTATGAAGAGACAACAAGAATGCTTTAGGAAAGGCAAATTAGATCAACAACAAGAGATGGTTCCTGTGTTCCTTAAAGGAAGAGGAACAGAAAAAACGAAAGTGTTTTAAAGTAATGAAAATATAATGTAGTGTTGCACTGGTAAAACGGGCAGGTCCGGACTGAGAATTAAAATAAGCCCTGCCATTTCAGGTACACAGAGGCCCAATCAGCCCACATAGAGGCCCAAACAGTCCCCACCAGCCCACTAAATAGTGACTTTCTATGGAACCTTATAGCAGCCCCTCTGGCATTTGCCAGAACCCACAGATTGCCAGTCCGGGCCTGCCGGGTGTATTAGATTCAGAAACTCTACTATAGTTTATATAAAAAAAGCTGTTGTGTAGCCATGGGGGCAGCCATTAAAAGCTGAAAAATTCACAGGTTACTTAGATAACAGACACGCTCTATAGTATACAATGGGATTCTTCTGTTATCTACTGTGTATCTTGTGCTTGAATGGCTGCCCCCATGGCTACACAGCAGTTTATATATAAACTATAATAGTGTTTCTGAGGCAGTGCAGGCCAACAGTACATTATATTGTCATCCCTTAAAGGAGAAGGAAAGGTTAAAATTAAGTAAGCTTATCAGAAAGGTCTATATAAATACACCAGTTAACCCTTAAAGTTATGCTGCTCTGAGTCCTCTGTCAAAAGAAACACTGTGTACACATGGGCTTCTGTATCAGACTTCCTGTTTTCATCTTAAACCTCCAGGGCTAGGGCTTGAGCATGCTCAGTTTGCTCCTCTTCCCCCCTCACTTCTCTGCTGTAATCTGAGCCCAGAGCTTTGAGTGAGCAGGGTGAGACTCAGGCAGCAAGTGATGTCACACCAAGCTAATATGGAGACTGCTATGCTAAACAAACAGAGAGAGCTTCTAGACTTTACTTAGGTATGGTAAAGCATTCTGCAGAATAAATATAGTGTTATAGCTTGTACTATTGTGGCAAATTTATTGGCAATAAACTGGTTTTGTAGCTTTACTTAAAAACAATATTTTTGTTCCTTTAATCTTCCCATAGACTACATCAACACAACTCAACAGAACTGATTCTACATGTTAAAGGAGTGTGTTGGGTCACACAAATAACCTTTGTGCTAGAGCATCAGTCACAGGCAGCCTATAGTGTAGTGATGTGTGGGTCAGGTTCAGGTTGAAATATGGCCAACCATTACGGGATAGGGTTGGGTGCAGGTTAAACTCCTCCTTTGATCCCAAAGATTCCCTGTCTTTTAATTAGAGGCAAGCACAGAAGTAGTAGTATAGAGAGAGAAGATGTGGGTATAGGTTGGGCACGTTTTCTACAATGGCAACATTTTACAGGTTATGTTGTGTTATGTTGGGTTGAGCTTTTCCTAACCTGTACATGACTAGTGAAGTGGGTCATAATGCAAATCACTGCTCATGCACTCTAGTCATTGTGACCCCTCCTCCAAAACTAAAATGATGCTACAACGTCAACTTCTCAGATTTGATCAATTCTGTAGCAAATCTAAAGTAGATAATCACAGTCTGACTTGTTCCTGAACAACTGGAAGCACAAAGCCGAGGCAGCAGTCACAGACAGACGCAATACTGTGAGGACTCAAGGTGGTACATACAGT
Organism: Xenopus laevis; assembly: GCF_017654675.1. NCBI lineage: Eukaryota > Metazoa > Chordata > Amphibia > Anura > Pipidae > Xenopus > Xenopus laevis. The sequence goes on along the minus strand of NC_054380.1, from coordinate 98,468,602 downwards.
CTTCTTGTCATTGATCTACACATGTTTACCAAAGGCTATAGAGACAAGTCTACTGAAATGAGAGTTTTTTAAAAACTTTGCAGACTTTCTACTCTTTGATAAACTGAGTAAATGCTTAAAACATAAACATTTGGTTTTATTTTTATCCATCTCAACACATACTTTAATTGTCTTGTTATATTAAAGCATCTAATTTATGAAATACCTTCTTAGGAGTTCTGGTGACCACGTATCCCTGTTCCTGGCAGAAGTCACCATTTATACAAGCTAGTCTGGTGTTGGCTGTTTGAGTTATTGCTCAGTGTTTTTGTGCTAATTAAAACTGTAGAAGGGTGTTACCTATAATATCATCAAGTACTAGGGAGGCACTGAACCCCAGCCAAGCAGCACCCACACACAATTGACTGAATCCAAAACAAGATAAAGCAACGTGAACTCACCAACTGACGTAGGCATTTCTCCCCACTGAAGCACCACATCTTTAGTTATTCGACCATAAGTATTCACATAAACACCCTCGTCCTCATAGCACACGAGCATCTCCATGCCATCTGTTTTTGGCAATATAACAATAGCGTGTGGGGTGATGTTTCCCTGAATCTGAAAGAACAAATACAAACAGGTCTTCATGTCATAACAATGGGCTGTGAATAGTGCAACAATTTCCAACTGCTTTGCAGGATGATGGTTTCTTACTTACATGAGATGGAATATAGATGTCATATGTATTGCCAGAGTCAACATCAATTACATGGAATCCAGTGCTTGATCCAAAAATCACTTTTAATCTCTGACCTTCTTCTACAGTGAGATCACAGAGCAATGGTCTATGCTGGAGGTCTGTAAAGGACTTAAGGTACATTTTTCCATAAGGTGCAGGTCCAAGTTACAACAATGAGCTTATAGTAGAGGGTATGGTGAATGTATAGCCAACGTATCATAGTAAACAGATGTCTGAAAAGGTAAATATGTTTCTCCACAATAGAACAGAGGCTCCCTGTATCAGTAACACATACTGTCTGTTGTTAGCAGTCGTGTCTCAGATGCTGAACAATTTCTATTTAGAAGGAATAATCTCTAAAATGAACTGCACTTAACCGGAAAATCTGTGGGTTCTGGCAAATGTGAGAGGGGCTTCTGTAAGGTCCTATAGACAATCACTATTTAGTGGGCTTGTGGAGCCCTAGCCAGGACTATTTTGACTCCCAGTCCATACCTGATTTACTACCACCAGGAAGAAGTGCAAGCCTGCACCCTTTAGTGCCCATTTAGTCAGCACTTCTCCCCCAGTCTGGCTGCTGTCTGTACCACAGAATAAAAAAATCCAGTAAGTGGAACAGACCATAATATCAGGGGGGCAGGACAGGGCCACATTGTGGACCGCATCCTCTTCTGCTTCCTAATTTAATTCTAACACTCAAGTTAGGATACAAATAGGGGCTGCAGCTAGAGTTTATCCAAAGGGGTAGCTCCATTTTGTAGCACAGAAGCCTGTGGCAATTCTACACTCAATGAAGGCAGTGTAAAAAGGTGCAAACAAAGAAGCATTGCATTTCTTTTGGACTATATACACTGCCTTTCTTATAGTAAACAAGTGATAGGAAGGAAGTTCTGCCATGAAGCATGGCTGCTCTTCTGTATAATGAAACAGAGTTTTTAGAATGCGTTTTTCCAGATTAACCAAAAAGAGGCTTGGCATAAAGGGGTTGTTCACCTTCTAACACTTTTTTCAATTCTGTTGATTTCAGATTGTTCGCCAAAAATAAAGACTTCTTTCAGACACTCACTATTTGCAACCGTTTTTCTAATAAGGAATCAAAATGATTAATTTTTCACCTTCTGAAGCAGCTCTGTGGGGGGGGGGGGGTCGCCGAACCTTTAACTGTTCTAAAATGCTACATCAAGTTGATAAGTTTCTTATCTTTGTCCCCGTGGAGCAGAATCCCTGAATTTTATTAAAGGCAGCTGTTAGAATTGATACAATAGTTGTTAATATTCCACAGATGCAGCTGGGAAATGTATCAACTAACTGTAGCAAATTATATGGATTGTTACAATTAAATGTAACAGTTTAGAATCTGCTCCTGGATCACTGAGCTGCCAGACTGAAAGCCAGAAACACGAACATTAAACTTTACACTTCAATTTTGGAAAAACTGTAAACGGTTTAAATAAAAATAAATAAAAAATGGAGAGCAATTGAAAAAAGTCTTTATTTCTGGTGAATAATCAGAAAACAACTGAAATGTTTGGAAGGTAAATAACCCTTTTAACATGTTTCGTCTCGTGAAATTTAATTAATTTACAGCCATTGATGAATCTATCTGCTTAATAGAACTTGTGTAATGTGTCTTTGCACTTACCTTGAAAGCCATAAATTTATGATATGGCTTGGGGGCCCACGCATAAATCTCAACAGCATTTTTTAAAGCAATCACCAGGAACTTGATTCTTTCATATTTCACTAAATGAAAGAGATACGTGTGATTCATACACAGACACTACATACATGTCAGTTATTTGCTAATTAATGCAGACTAAATAACAGAAACTCGGGCACGTATATGTGGTTTGATTACAATACTATTAACGCCTGGCACAAAAGTTACAGCAGTGAGGCATGAGACAGTTTGTGCACACTATGGATGCTGGGACTGTGAAGCTCGGCTTAGTTTGAATAAAAGAAACAAAATATCCCATTGGTTGGCATGGGTTACTTGAATGGGGCTAAAGTCACAGTCTATCTGAATGGAGCAGGACGTTAAACTATTGGGCACACAGCTGATGCTGTTTCAGTCAATACCAGCATTTTGTACTTTCATTTTTCAATTGTAAAGCAGTGAATCTGAAACTAGATCTGGGTTTGCTTTGCAGCTTACCAACTTTATAATGAACACAGCCTTCCAGTTCCCCCACGGTAATCCAGCCCTGCTTCTTCTCTACTTCTGGGTCATTGTGCAAGATCCGATTCCGCAGCCAAGAAAGGTAGTACACTCTTAACTTGTTCTTTTTCCCTTGGGAGACATCAAAGTCACAATTTCGAATGAAGGCTTTAGAATTCGAATACCCATCTAGATCTCAAATTATGCAATCTAAAAATCTAATTTATATGCAAGATATTTGAGGTTTCACTGTTTTTTCCCATGTATATACACATACAGGATTTGCTGTACATTGCCTATGTGTTATTTATTATATTTATTATTTCCTATAACAAGTACTCCTCTTGTTCTGTTAACTTAGACTCTTAGGAAGTCAGGTTTCTGCCTGATTATATATGGGAATGAACGCTGCCTTAAAGGGGAACTATTGCGAAAATGAACATTGAATATTTGCTTCAGCACACTGAAATAAGAAACTTTCTAAATAAAATCAATTAAATATTTTGCATTGTTTCCTGACGTAATCAAGTTTATCTTCACTATTCCTCTCTGAGCATCTGTTTCTCTTCATTCTGTCTTCATTCAGGTGTTGGATGTCAGATGAATGATCCAATATATCTTATAGGGGGGCTCCTTTTGCTCAGATGTATTAGAGTTCATTATTAAAATCACCAAAAATCCTGCAGAATTTGTGCAAAAGGCAGTTATATTGTTAGATTATATTAGGGATGCACTGAATCCACTATTTTGGATTTGGCCGAACCCCCGAATCCTTTGCAAAAGATTTGGCCGAATACCGAACCGAATCTGCATATGCAAATTAGGGATGGGAAGGGGAAAACATTTTTTACTTCTTTGTTTTGTGACAAAAAGTCACGCGATTTCCCTCTCCTAATCTGCATATGCAAATTTGTATTCGGTTCGGTCTGGAAGAAGGATTCGTCCGAATCCTGCTGAAAAAGGCCAAATCCTGGCCCAATCCCGAACCGAATCCTGGAGTCAGTGCATCCCTAGATTATATAGACATATATTTGACTTAAATATTGTCCATCCACTTCCCAGAGAAACAGTAAGTTCAGCTTTCTTTTTTTGTGCTTTTTTGTGTGTTTTTCTTCGACAACTCTCATGTGAATCATTCCCATAGAAAGAGCAGATTATCTGTACCACTCCTGCAAGAAGTCATACCTGAAATTGTGACAAGGACATTTAGTCCTTCTAGGACTTCCATCTGCTGAAACCTCCTCCTGTTGATAAGGTTGTAGACTTTTCCTTGTCCACTTCGATCCAACAACATTAGTCCATTTTCTGTTCCCACTAGTAAATTTACACCTGCGGGTAGTTCATGAACATTTTATTATCAGCTCACATTTTGCTGTGTCTCAATTTAAACTCTTCATACAGAACTACTGACTAAATGAAAAAAATTGTAGAAGACATTCACAGTATGTTCGTACTTCAACCTACTGGAATAATCCCAGTGCTTTAGAACAAATGGAAGGTACCAATGTAAAAAAAACTATTTCTTACTTACCCCATAGTGCTGCACAAAGTATCTCAGAATTAAAGCGTTTCTTGTATTTCCGGATCTCTGGAGTATCGCTGTGAGGACGAATATTGGTAGGGTTCACGTTCACCACTGAAATTTTTCTGGCCTCATTCAGCTTGGCTTGTTCTTGTCTAAGAAGTTCGCTAGTAAACAGGGCTAAAAAAAAATACTCTCTTCAGCAAAAAATAAAAAAGAATAGGAAACGGATGCGTGTTCTGACATAAAGCTGTTTCACACTGTAGGCAGGTACTACTTGCTAGAGAGTGAGAAATAAAATCATACTTCTAATAGTAACAGCTAAATAACAAACAAAACAAAAAAAGACGAGATAGTAAGCGGTTCTCACAAAGACCCTCGTTTCTGGTGAATAAAAGCATGGCCTCTGATACCTCCACCCTCACATACACTTATAACAGTAAAGGCAGCGGATATAGCAGCGGTTCCCTTTGTGGTAGGGGTTTCCATGCGTTATAAATTAACATTTCTCATATAAACTGATGCCCCTCTATTGCTATTGTGCTCTCAAAACACTTTGTTTTTCATTCCCTGGTCGCTAAAAACGAATGTAAAGCCCTGCGCAACTTATTGGCGCTATATAAATAAATGATGATGAACATAAGAACTGCCTAAAAATAAAAAAAGAATAGCTGTAATGACAGTTGGAGGACAGTGGTGGATGACTTGTGTCCCTCAGCTTAACATTTGTATTTATTCCTACAGAAGAATAGACACTTGCTTGTATTAATGACGCTTAGTATCCTGAAAGTCAAGTCTAACATTTAATGCACCAACTTACCTTTGACACAAAAGGACAGCACATAAGTGATTGGCTACAAATCATGTGATCCTAATTATACCTGTTGCAGATGACTCTTCATCGTCATCATCATCATCTTCATCCTCTTCATCGTCATTGTCAGTGGGGGAAGTCTGATAAACTCTTGGATCAACAAATGAAGTGAATGATGCTTTGGTGTTATTTACCACGCCATACTAAAAAAAAATATAATAAAGGAAGTTACAATGTACATTGTATGATATAATCATTCCATTTTAGTAAAATGATCTAACCTTGGAAAGGGCTATAAGAAGTTAACCAGCATAGATCGTGGTTATACCCATTACTTGCAGAACATGTTCAAAATGCTAAATTTCCTGCCCTTTAGGGTAAGGTCACACTGGGAGATTCAGGGAGATTTAGTCGCCCAGCGACTAATCGCCTCTTCCTTGGGGCGACTAATCTCCCCAAACTGCTTCCCCCTGTCTTCCGCCTGCTGGAATGAAAAAACGCCTGTGGCATGGCACTCGCGGCGCTTCGTTTTCTGAAGTCGCCCAAAGTTTTCATCTTTTACGGATTTTGGTCTAGCCAAGATTTTTCATTCTGGAATCTTTTCTAATCTTTTTTGTAGACAGGGTGGGGGGGGGGGGGTTGTTTGAGATTTCTATCTATCTATCTATCTATCTATCTATCTATCTCTATCTATCTATCTCTATCTATCTATCTATCTCTATCTATCTATCTATCATCTGTCTCTATCTAACATCTATCTATCTAAATTAAGAAAAATCTATGGTTTCCACTATTTATGGCACTATACAGGAATATGAAGCCAGTTTCACTTTAGTACATCCTGTTACTTCTGGTCCCAAAGAACTTCAGAGGAGCTAATAAAACCAATTATTTAGATAAGAAGGAAGGAAGGGGGGGGAGTTCAGTAAACATAGCCCAACTTTCAAATTATTGTTTATAAAAGCAAAAAACAATTGTTATTCTTTTTTTAAATATTAGAACTAAAATTAATTAAAATAGGCAGAATGTAATCGCAACACAAGTCCTATTTAATGTGTGAATTTTTAGCAAAGGTGTGTTTAGGTGTATACGGTCCCTTTAAAAGAACTGTAGAGTCCCTTGCCCCGAGGTGATATTAGAGAAGCACAATACAGCAGTGTTGAAGGCGATACATTTTTGTTTACAGATTAAATAATTGTTTTAATGTTTTATAAGGTCTATAGGTCTTCTCCTACAGGGCTACTGAGGTTCAGTGTTTTGGTTGCTGTCTATACGTATAGTCGTCTGACCAATGACTTTGCTTTATTTGCTAGATAAACCTGTGTGGCTCCCACAGCACGTCTCTGCCCTATAAACCAGTGTTCCACTTTAACATAATACACACTTTTTTGAGTTTTATAGAAACATGTTCCTTTCAAAGACGAATGACTGTCCTTATAACGCAATCTCCTTGAACACACTAGAATCTGTAAGCAATGAGCTTGAGAAGAAACTGAAGGTTCCCATCACCAAAGTGGAACTCAACTCAAACAATAACAAAAAAGCCGAATGAAAGAAAATGACATTCCAAACAACTATACAATATGTGAAAATTAAAATTGTTCAATGATTTTATGCATTTGTAAATTATAACCACTGAAAGTAGCATCGGTCTGTACTGAGATTCAAAATAGGCCCTGGCGTTTTAAGTACATAATGGTCTGAACAGACCCCCGCAGGCCCAATAATTAATGATGGTGATGGCATCTTACAGCATTTGCCAGAATTCACAGATTTCTAATCTGGGCCCAGTCCTGTTCTATTGTCTGTACTGCTTACATGTACAGGTATGGGATTCGTTAGCCAGAAACCCATTATCCAGAAAGCTCAGAATGACAGAAAGGCTGTCTCTTCATTATATCCAAATAATCCAAATTTTTAGAAAAGGTATCTCGTTTTCTATGTAATAATGAAACAGTTGATCCAAATTAAGATATAATTAAACCTTATTGGAGGCAAAACCATCATATTGGGGTTATTTAATCTTTAAATTAAGGTATAGAGATCCAAAATATGGAAAGACCCCTTTTTCCGGAAAACCTCAGGTCCCAAGCATTCTGGATAACAGGTCCCATACCTGCATATCACAACATAAGGTATGAAGATGCAAATTACAGAAATATCCATTATCCAGAATGCACGGAACCTGGGATTTTCGAGATAACGGATCTTTCTGTAATCTGGATCTTCATACCTTATGTTATGATACACAGGTACGGGACCTGTTATCCAGAATGCTCGGGACCTGGTATTTTCCAGATAACAGGTCCCTTACCTGTACCAGCAAAACAACATAACAGTACTATCACACTACTCTAGTTGCACAATTCCTTGCACATGTCTGTGATTCCCTGTCTACACAGGTCTGATAATCATAGAGCAATCAGGGCCTTGCAGGAATTGGGGTTGTGGCTGTAGAGAGCCGATTACTGATATATTTTTTCAATGGCACGTATTGAGCAGACAACAGAAAGTGACAGACATTGCTCCATTCCTGATGATGAAAATCTGTGCAAATAAAGGGGAAGAGATGATGAGCGTTAGCGGGCCTAGATGTGCCCACTATGTAAATCTGGCCCTGTTTGAAAACGTTTTTTTTTTTTTTTTACGTAGGTACCCAAAGGCTACCCTCCTTTAAACTGCCATATTAAGAATGGTGCCCATTTAAAAATATGGCCCTGCTCATGTGGCAAAAATGTGTATATCAGCATATACTGCTCCTTTAAGATGATATTTAAAGGGAATCCCCTACCCTACATAGACCCCCCTCCCCCAGCCTAAGTGTTACCCCGGGCAAATGCCCATAACTTTTTACTTACCCCTCGGTGTAGATTCAGTCATCTGAGTTCACAGGCACAATCTTCAGTAATCTTCAGAATGAGACCAGCACTTTGGCAATTTTCTTGAGTTTCGGCGCATGCACAGTTGTCGCAAAACAGAAAATTGCTCTAACTGCGCATGCGCCACCACATCGGTCTCATTTCAAAGATTTCCGAACAGAAGAAGATGGCGTCCGTGAACTCTGATGTCTGAATCTGCACCGAGAGGTAAGTAAAACGTTAGGGGCATTTGCCCGGTGTAACACTTAGGCTGGGGGGGGGGGGAGGGAGGGGGTCTATGTAGGGTTTTTTAACATTAGAGTTGAATTCTCCTTTAAAGACAAAGATGTGCCCCATAACCAGCAAAGCTTACTACATGCAGAAAGAAAGGGGTAATACATAATATTAGTATTTATGCATTTGGTATTAGTTTAGCATAGAGACCCGCCACCTACTTCATTCACAGTATCCAGCTCTTGTGCATGTGTAAGACCTCGCCCCAAAGCCTCAGTTGGTGTACCCACCGGGGAGTGACTTTGCTGGACAAGGTCAGGAAGATTAATATGGCCGGCAAAACCATTACTTTCAGCATGGCCAGAATGTTTTTTATCCCCGGAAGTCTGCAGAGACACAAAGCAAGTGATTTAAGCCTTTGGCTAGAAGAGTGCAAGCAGAATGCGTTATCATGCACAGGAAAATAAAATGTTCTTAATGTTAGTCCTGTTGAGTCTAATCCGTATGCAAACAGTAAGGGGCAGATTTATTAAAAGTCAAAGTGAAAATATGAATTTTAGAATATTTTTTTTTTTAGTCAAAACTCTAAATTTGAATTGTGAATTATCCAAACTCAATTTCAGTTTTAATAAGCATTTTGAAATTTATCATACTCTAGCTTAAAGAACTCGAATTGGACTATTCGCCACATAAAACCTGCCGAATTACTGTAAAATTCAATGGGAGAGGTCAGGGATCAATTTGGTGATGTCTGCAGTTTTCCTGAAATTGGAGTTTTTTCTTTTGGAGAAAAAAAACTCGAAACGAGTTTTTAATTCGAATCGAGTTTTTAATTTGAATCAAGTTTTTAATTCGATTCGAGTTTTTCTAGTTCAAAATCGAATTCGATTAGAGTTTTTGGGTCAATTCAATTAGTCCTAGCTGAGAAAATTAAATGTTATTAATAAATTTAGATTGGTTGAATTTCGAGTTTAAGGGAATTTATGGGAGTTTTAAAAAAACTCATGAATTCGAAATTCGACCCTTGATAAATATGCCTCTAAAAGTTAGGGGGTTATTTATCAAAGTTTGAATTTATCTTAATATTTTCTGAAAAAAACTCTGACCAAATCCGCACAGGTTTTTTGGACTTGTTTATTAATACACTTTCCCGAAAATTTTGTTTGCAGGAAAAAATCCAGAAACAACGTGAAAAATACAGATTTTCACGTTTTTTTTTCCGGATTTTTCATCCGATTTTTGCGATTTATCCTGATTTTCACCCGAAAAATCAGAATTTTGGCCGACACATCAGGGTTTTGCCAAAAAGCCAGCACACATCAAAAAATCATTGGGACTTCTCCCATTGACTTATATGCAACCTCGAGAGGTCTGAGATGCCAGATTTTCAGATTCTGACTTTTCCCATCCTCTGGGTTTAATAAATTCTGAAAAATTCGTGATTTTTTTTTAAAAGTCTGATTTTATTAAAAAAAAAAATCACACATTTTTCATGATTTTTGCATTCTGAGTTAATCAAATAACCCCCTAAGTGTTCTACAAAAAATCCCCCTACCAGAACTCAATATACAAGCAATAGCAAGGGTCAGTAATAATATATCATTGTGAAAACACAATGGGGGCTCTGCAACTGGGCACATTTGCACCTGGGCAGTAACCCATAGAAATCAATCAGTGATTAGCTTTTTTTCAGTCAGCTGCAGGTTGAACACTGAAAGCAATCATCTGATTGGTTGCCATGGGTTACTGCCCAGGAGCAAATTTGCCCAATGAGGCTTCTATTAGCTACAGTATATTACCATTTTTCATATGACACCAATACTACAAACCAGAGTGGCATAAAAATAATACAGGTAATGTCCTTACATGACAGTGTAAATATGATTAGCCAACACATATACAACAGATGAGATATTGTGCTCTCTAAACAAGCACTTGTGCCCCCTCCACACTTTGGCCTGTACCAATTAGGTATAGTGCATTAGAATTTGTGTTTGCACCTTGTTATTATTCCTTTATCTAGAATGTAGCCATATAATTGCTCCCTGGGTTTTATACTGGTTAAATAACCTCTAATCAATATAAAACAAAACATTGGGGAAAATACCACTTAAAACAGATTCTCAGCACAGAACTTATACTAACCCTTATAACATAGGCAGGGTTAGTGTGTGTTTATGCATGTCTTTGTCAAGTAGTAATAAACACAACCATATTTTAATCCCATATGAATAACATGCTCCTATTAAATAATGAAATTGCAAAGCTTGCCAGCTGGGAATAATACATCCCCCTAATAGAAGCTGTACTTTGATGTCAGCACTGCATGATTCCCTTAAATATAGGTGTTAGGGGAATGGACATTTGCTTAATGAAAGCTCATTCTCACAGCTGCCATACACCTACTGCACTGAGGCACAGACTGAATGAAATAAATGATTTACTACACAGGTTTTCCCATTTATGATCCTGCAGCTCTGCTGAGAAACTGAGGGCCTCTTCTGGATTTATGAAAACTGTGGAGAAGGTGATTAATCACTGAGGACTCCACTTGTGAGCTGGCAGTTAGACTGAATATTAAAAAGGGGCACTTGCTTTAAACTACTTTGAAGACTAGTACATACAGTACATATAAGAACCTGATGAACACCATTCTCAGAAACATTCTTAAATAGATTTATAACGGATTATGTCCTTACTTCCTATTTTATTAACTTTATGATGCAGGAGATATAACGGTAGTGTTGCATTAAACAAAGGTTACTTACACTAGGGAATTCTAAAGTGCTGCAGGGTTTGGTACAGGGTCCACTTTTATTTAACTATTTAGAGGTGGGTATTAAAAGTATTGCATTTGTATTTGTTGAATCCAATAGGGCTTCATCTTAAACGGTAAAAATATTTTCATCCTGCAGTAAAAGCTGAAGTTTTTGAATTGCCTCCCTGAAGCAGTTGTACTGGAAAAAACAGACGGTTTAAAAAAGGTTTGGATTCCATTTTAGTAAGGGAGTATAGAGAGGGTATCTACCTTGCATGTTCTGAATAAGAAAACTAAAAACAAAGTTACATGTTGCTTGTACAGTTTATACAAAGACACATGCCTGGTAGGTTCAACTTATTATACAAATAAATCCTGCCTTACTTCTAGTTCATCTAGAGCAGGGACCCAACTTAGCCATGAGCCATATTTAGATGTACAAAGAGTTGGGGAGCAGCACAAGAATGAAAAATGTCCCTGGGTGATGCACAATAAGGGCCATAATTTGCCATTTGGTAGCCCCTATGTGGCCTGGCAGCCTACATGAGATTCTATTTGGCAGTGCACATGGTTTTTATACAACTAAAACTTCAAAAATAAACACCTGCTTTGGGGATACTAAAGCAACATCCAAGAGGTTGTTGAGCAACATGTTCCTCACGAGCCACTGGTTGAGATGACTGATCCTTGTTTCTAGTTTGGCTCAGAGAGGAGAAAACTCATTTCTGACTTCTTCTCTAAGCCATACTAGAACTAGGGGTTCTCCTTCCCCTAAATGAACTAGAAGTAAGGCAGGATTTACTTGTACAAGTACTTTAACTTATTGTTGTGAGATTTTGTAACAATGCCACTTTCCAAAGATATCAGCAGTTTATACAGAATCTGTTCCAAAAACGTATTTTTAGTTATGGGTTGTGTTAAAACTGAAGTTACAGAATAATGTATTGAGCCAGTTGATGGACTCTATAACTCAATAGTAGACTTGGATAAGGGCATGAACTTAGGTAGAGGCACCCAATGTGCTTTAGTTTTATATACTGTAACTCTATATAATTTATAGCATACAGATTACATAGAAAAACAACAGCCCATACAAGAGGTCAGAAGTGCCCTGCCCAAAAGAGCTTACAGTCTGCAATTGATTGTATCTGTGAATATAAAAGAATGCTAAATCCAAGAATTTTAGTGTCAAATGCATTTTACAATAAGTGGTTCGAAAAATAACTCTCAGCTTTAAAGGGCAGTTGTTTTACTCCATAAGTATTTCTATTATTTTGCTTTCTCTTTCCCTCATTATCTACAGTAGTTGTCCTGCTACACTACCTACATACACAGCACAGATAACATGAAATGCACTGGGAAGCATTCGGGTCCCTAATGAGTACTTTGCAATAAAAGCATCCAAAACAGTTCTCAGTTCTGTTCACGTTCTTTGATAATAAAACCCTATATAACTTACCTCTCTTATCATTAAAGTGCCTTCTCTTGAAATGCTTCGGAATGTCTCAGGGAGAGACGTTTCCATACCCCGTGTCCCCGCATTATATGGCTCATTTGCAGATATTTCTGTTGGTCTGCAAGTAAAAAGGTATTTGTTATATTATTCAAATTGGACAGCCATCAGTGAAATAACTGAGCTAAAATTTCAATTCCTTACATGAGTCTAGGAATGTCACTAACTGGTATAGTCCCATCTTGTGCCTCACTTTCACCATCTTCCTCCTCACTACTTTCAGACTCTTCACTAGAAGAAGAATAGTCCGTCACTTTCTTAATTGGCCGGTTAGTCTCTTCAATGCGCAGTTCTCTCAGCTCTTTGGCCAGCGCCGTCAGATCCTGCCAAAAAGATGAACCTATGACTTACCCACTCTCAACATGACAAACTCTGGAAATGAGCTATCATTTTACTAACAAGGAAGTTGTTACACACTAAAGTTACAGACATCTTGATTGGACAGACAAACAAGAGCAGAATATATTATTTAACTAGTTTCCAACCTCCTTTTGCCTGGTGCATATGGAAAGATGAGATACAGCTTCTGTGAACTTCAGCAAATTCAATAGTAAACTGGAAAGTACTGTATAAACCCCCTCACAGCTCTGTCTATTGTTATACATGATTTTCTTTTTAATGAATGCCAATCATAAATTAGACTTATTTGTGTTTGATCAGATCAAATTCTCATATTAAATCACGTAAAATAAGTGCTAATCTTTGTTTTCCCAGTTTACTATGATTCCAGTATGACTTGATAATAAAATAACACAGCAGCATTTCACTTCCAGGAACGACAGGCATTGTGTAAAATAAAGACAGCAAACCCGTGGCCCTCTGCCTGTGGCTGTACCACAACTCTGAGCACCAATTCTGGGCGTGATTATACAGCAACACAGGAAAGTGCCCTTCATGTAGAGATTACACTTCATGTTTATTGATCATGCTCATATAAAGCAATGTAGGTGACGTAGTGGTCAAAGCACAAAGACTCAGCAGAGAATGGTTCCACTTATTCTATAAAAGGAAGCATGCAAATTGTGAACGAACACCGCAGTCCTCAGTCTTACCATTTCCCCCTATATTAGAGACCAATGAAGTCATCAGTGTATTCAGTAAGAGACAAAGGGTTCAAGGAGAAAGAAAGAAATTGAATATCTCTACATTGCACAGTGGTCCAACAGTCCAAATGAGTCTAGAACATCCCATTGAAGCAATATCTATTCCACACTCTCACTTCCATCACACAGAGGTTTTGTGGTCCCTTTATATGGAAGTCAAGCATGCCAGCACATCCAGAAACATACATATTCAGTATATAAATATTACCAAACAAGTTGCACGGATTCTCTGAACAATATAAATTATAAACATCCAATTCTCTAGTAGAACCGCATTGATAGCAACTGTACTTGATACTTATACGACATGCCTTCTTTTTGCTATCTCGTTAACACTATCTGCTTATAAAGTCCTGCCAATGACTCCCAAATAGTTTAAGGCATCTATTAAAAATATAAAAGCACAGTTCTTTTAGTACATATCGAAGATAATGGACAAGCTAATAACTTCGTTAATAAGAGACTTAGTTAGACCTAAGGAATCATCATGATTATTCAGGAAATAATGGGCAGATTCAATTTGATGAGAAAAATGTCTTATGTTTTATCAAGTGAAAATGCCATTGAAGTCTATAGGCAAATCTGTAATTGACTTAGTTGATAAGTTTCTGGCATCACACTGAACATAGCACAAAGGATCACCATCACTCTTGTCCAATAAAATGAGAATTTATGGCTTAACATAGCACATCGTGAAACATTTTGAAGCAGCCAATTCACTGTTAAGGACACAGTCACAGAAATGGAATCCAGGAGCACCTGGAAATTCCTAGTCCAAGATGTAGAAGCATACAATAGATATATTTAATATCTGCATAAAGAGGAATCTGAAAAGTCTGAGTGAATATGGAATGGAATTCACAAGTGATCGAATACAGATATGAATCTGTAGGAAGTTACGAGAACAGGGTTGCCATTTGCTGTTCTAACAAATGGGCAAAATCATTTTGTGGGCCAAAATTCAATCATCACTCCAAAATTAGGAATCAAGATATATAGTTATGTAGAGTTCTACCATCCAAAGGTTTACAGTAATATAAAGACATTTTATATTACTAAAAAGGTTATTTAACCAAGTATTCTTCTTGACTGTAATAATGTTAGCTGTGTGTAATAAACCTATTGTCAAGGACTGTTATCAGAAGATAGTAACTTCCAATATGAACACTTTTCTTCCTGCAAAAAAGGTAAGAAAAATATTTTTGTACCGTTTTTTTAGATTTCACTCGCCGCGGCATGACCTGTTCATCATCCGCGGACACTGCCTCTGAGAAAACAGCCTGCAGAGAAGTATCAAGGGGACATCAGGATAACAAGCAAGTTGGGTGGTGTTTTTCACAAGATAAATGAAAACGCAAGATGAAGCAGCATGGGGAAATGCTATTGGGCTTGGTGGCTTTTAATTGGCACAAATGAAATACAAATCACAGAAAGCCTAACTTATTGAACATGCTTGATATATAGTCTCTCCTGCAATACAACGAGTAGGACTATTCTGTTTGTACAGCCTAACTAAAGCTGTAATTGTATGCAATTTAGTGGCCACGTACCAATGCAGCTAAAGAGTTAACAGATACTGTATAATCAATAAATTATTTTAAAGGTGTTTTCACTCATACCCAGCTGTTACAAGTCAGTGCAAACTGTTTGCACACTGAAGGCCAAATAGCAAGACCTTGTAGATTAGGGTCAACTAGATGAGCTTGGCTACTTACAGGTTTCACCAATTCTTAAGGGGCCCAACCAAGTTGCCAACTAACAGCAGAACTCTTGCCCCATAGCCATATGCAAGAACCAGGGGACATTTTTGTATTCCTATGTATTACTATGTAACATAATCCCACAGTGTGTAAAGTTTTCCAGTTCCTCTGGAAAGGGACAGAGATTTCTTAAAATAGAACTTGCTTCTTGATTTAGTCCTTTCCCCCCAGGGAATAAATGTGAAAAAGAAGAGACACTATACAAATTCATATCATTGTATTGATTGTATCAAACCATGGCCCAAACCATTCTCTGGGTGTCCTCTAGGGCAGGAAGACATCTCGGGTGCCTTCACTAAATAAGTGATATCCTGAGTAACATGGAGGCACCATAGAAGCCTTACAGAAGAAGCTTGGTACAGAAGCAGAAAGAGCATTTTTGAAAATGGCCTTTTATAAAAACCATTGCATAGTTGTTACAACTTGATATTTTTATGAAGATAGGGGCAATCCCCCTTTTTAAATCCTGTCCCCAAATTTAACAGCAGTAAAGTTCCAGGATCTCAAATTGCCAAGAAGGAGTGATTTCATATGGTTTACCCATAATATATTGACATGTTGCTACAAAGAACAGATTTTATAGTATGTGTGAGTGTGAACGTTGCTCAGAATTATGTTTGCTTCAGCCAGTTCAATTTCAAGCAGCACCTTTTATAGATTAGATGAATTTGGATAGTTATTTTTAACTAAATTCTCCCTCTGATTTCATTTGCATGAGAGCGGGTGTGTCCATGACACTTAGGCAAAATGTCAGCCCATATGCCCCTTTATATTATTACAGAAAATTCTAGTTTAAGCCAATATTTCTAAAACTAGGAGCTGGATCCCTACTGGGCTCACAATAAAGTATAATATGGGTCATACATCTCCTTATCAATATTATGACCGTTCAGTATAGTGAATGCGTGATTGTGAAACATTATTCCTTTACATAATATAACAAATAGCTAATGTTGTCCTATACAACATTTCGTACAACATTTCTTTCAAACTTGAAAATAAATAAAAAAGGAGAGACTGGGCTTTCACTTGCTGTGAGATTCTTACTCTTGTGAAGTTTATTTGTGCAAACAAATGGGGACAGTATAATAATCGAATTTGAATATTAGCTACCGGTAATTGTATAACATTTTGTAAGGCGCATAACTAAACTGCAATACTGCATGTATTAAGGGTGCAGCATCATTTATACAGTAGTTATCATGGTAGGAACACTATGATTAAGGCTCTCTTCTTTTTTCCTGGCTGAATTCTGTATAGTCTTTCACACTACTGCTATCAGCTTTTTAACTGAACAGCTAGGAAACGGAGCACACTAGGAAAACAACATCACTAACCTCATCTATAGCTTTCTTATAACTCTTTGAGCAAGGGAAGGAAAACGGCATCAGAGAAAGCATCAGGGAGAAAGCAGAGGGGAAAAAAAGCAGGCAAGAAACAGTAGGGTTAGTCGGGTGCTTGGAATACTTCCCATACAGCAGATCTAATTGTTCAGCAAATTGGTTGTTTAATTGGAAATTATGCACCAAATTCCATGATATTTTTGTGGAAATAAACACAGGAAGCAAATACAGTATATATATATATATATATATATATATATATATATATATATATATATATATATATATATATATATATATATACTTAACTCTTAATTTAGTTTAGAGTAAATTGATAATTTCTAATAGTTTAAAATCCTGACTTTACATGCAATTGTTAATGTATATAAAACATCAAATACTCCCATAGGCTACTATATAAGGCAACCTGCAGCACACCGTGGTCATTAGTTGGCCAAAATTTGTCTATCCACACATGAGATTGAACATGCCCCTTCTCCAACCTATCTGGTTTGAATACACAAATTATGTCTTGGAATAAATCATTCCTGGACCTTTGTGTGTGATGGAATGTATTTTTATGTAGATACATAATGCAGAACTCCTCATAAGGATCGAAACATCAGAGTTCTGCATTACGTGTGTACAATAAAAATTCCACAGTATGTGTGTGTGTGTGTGTATGAAATTGTGCAACAATACCCATTCGGTTCCTTTGTTTATGCTATATGTAAATTTTCCTGTAAACATATTTTAAATCTGCATGTAAAATGCAGGACAGTGGATAAGTCCATGCAAGCACTAGGGGGCAGATATCAAAATTTTAAATTAGAGCTCACCACAGAACAACTCACCCACTTTCTATTCATTTCTATGGGATTTTTGGAATCAAATTAATCAGTGGGTGAAAGTTAAATAAATACACCTTTAATCATGATGCAGGTAGTCTTACATTACAGAAACCGTAACTGTACATTTTAAATCAACTGTGCAATAAGAAAGAATGGACTTCTAGGTGATAGTTTTCCAGGTGATAGTATGGGAAATGTTCAGTTGCTGTACCACTGTAACTGGGCCCAGTGTACCTATAAACAACACTTTCAAATTCCAAAAAAACATCAATGCTGCAAAAAGTTACAAAAAGTAACTTGTAAATTGCAAAAAGCTCAAAATTATGGAAAGGCCATCTCCCATAGACCCTATTATAATTAAATAATCCAAATTTCCTTTTTTCTCTGTAATAATAAAACAGTACCTTGTACTTGATCCAATCTGAGATATAATTAATCCTAATTGGAAGCAAAACCAGCCTATTGGGTGTATTTAATGTTTACATGATTTTCTAGTAGACTTAAGGTATGAAAATCCAAATTACGGAAAGATCCATTATCTGGAAAACCCCAGGTCCTGAGCATTCTGGATAATAGCTCCAATTCCTGTGTGTTTTATTGTTTAAAGGCAATGAACTTCCTTTTGAGTTAAAAAAGCAAAAAGTCAAAGTGACAATAACCAGAAAGTGAATTTGAAAACTACAATTACCGTAATGCAAGCCCTCCAAACAAGTACTGAAACTAAACCATGAGTGCCTGTACCAATGGAAACCAATCAATTTTTTGCTTTTAGTCCTGCAGCAATCTGAAGAAACCTAATTCTAACTGGCTGCTAAGAGTTTTGCCCCAAATAATTCTGCCAATGAGCCCAAGTGACCTCTTTAAGGAAAACCAACCCTCAAGCTGATTCCCCTACTACTGTACAGCTTATTTCACACAATTGAAACAATCTACAATCTATTGATATGCAAAAAAAATGCAAAAGAAAAGTAATATTAAGTAACAGAGGCTATTTTTTTTAATTGCACATTCTAACAACATTCCTTTCAAAGTAGTGAAGGACAGATGATGAATGCATTCACACACACTGCACCTACATGCACTATGAAGCTCAGTAATGAAAATGACCGCAAATAGTTTTATTTGAAGTGGCTCTGAGACAACTTTTTCTGATCATCACAGAGATCTTTATATGTTGCCTTCGTTTTGCCCCTCTGCTTTTTTTTTTTTGTCATTGGTTGCTTAGAAGAAAAAAAAGCTACCTGGTTGTGTTCTCATTGTAGAAAATGCTTAGACAAGTAAGGAAAGCAGGTTATAAAAGAGAAATAAAAAACCTAGATGTGTGGCCTGTAAGGGCAGAGACACGCGCTCAGATTTGGAGAGATTAGTCGCCCGGAGAAAAATCTCCTCTTTTTCGGGATGACTAAAATCCCCGAACTGCCTCCCCTGCCTTCCCACCGGCTAGAATGTAAATTGATGGCTGGATGGCCCTCGGAGTGCTTCGTTTTCCAAATTTCACTCACAAGGAAACTTTGGGTGACTTCGAAAAACGAAGCACTCCGAGTGCCATCCCGCGATTTACATTTTTGCCAGAGGGAAGGCAGGGGAAGCAGTGCGGGGAGATTAGTCGCCTTGAAGAAGAGGAGATTTGTTGCCAGGTGACTAATCTCCCCGAAATCTGAACGCGTGTAACACTTGACTATTTACTCAAAGTAGATGTTTCCAAGCCAGGCTATGAAGGCTGATGCCCAAGGCAAGGGTGGCAACATTGTCAGATAATTGAGGAGCAGTTTTCAAGGCACTTATTCAGTACAAGACCCTTTAATGTTCTAACATTGGCTGGGGCACCCAATTGCCCCATAACAAGGTCAAACACATTGCTGTATCAGTCATAGTCCTAAAAGTCATTAAATAAGTGTTTATTAAACATCTTGCTACTTGATCTGCAAGGCGGCCTTCCAGAAGTAATTAGAACAGAAAAATACACCCCTATACCCAAAAAATGTCCCTAAGCAGCATTTTAGCTGGTCCCCTAGATAAGACTATAACCCCCCAAGATTGGGGAGCACTGTTTGAAGGCCTGCATGCAGTAATGCATTTTACGCACATTATTTATCATTGTAATCATCGGTAAAACAGATAAACGCGATAAACATTATTTTTAAAAAAATATGGTACCTGCCTTTCGTAAAAGGTTATAAAAGGTTTTTTTGCACAGCCTATTTATTCAGATTTTATTTTTACACTGAGCTGTTCCTTTAACGACAGCTATTCCAGTATTATACAGGGTAGGTAGAAACATGCTGTATTATGCATTCTTTGTTTCCTATCAATTAATTTGTGCAACGAGCGCCTTCATTTACAGGAGTTACTTTTAAAGAGTTCATCTCTTGTAAAGAACAAACCAATAAAACATTTTCAATAGAAATTTAAAATTATAGCCTGCAAAAATAGTTATTCGCACAAGGGATTACACCCACTCCTGCTGGCTGCGTTGGGAGCACCGATTTAGGATTTGCCTTGTTAACTGTATAATGTATTTCTGTGAAGGCATATTCTAATTAAAGAGAGAAAGTTTCATACAGATATATTATATTTTATAAAAAATGTTGTATACAGTAATTGAGAAACCCATAAACAGTTTAATGTTACTGATAAAGGAGAAAACTTGTTGAAGTATGGGTGGATTAGTATTATTAGCAGAAACTGTAATTTGCTAAATACCCAGCGGCTGTACCATATTAAATACAACTCAGCTGGAGACATTTCTCAATAAAGATGACTATATATGGTCCCATTCCTCAGAGCAAAATAAAAGATACAGATGGAGCACTGAATATTGCATACTAATAACTAATAAGCTTCAATCAGTCAAACACAAGGAGCTCTCATCCAACCATCTGAAAATATTTCTCTAAAGAGCACACTGACCAGACACACGCACAAAACACATACCCCTAAATACACTAAATGTTAAATTATATTTAGCAGATTACTCTTTGCACATTGGGACCAAAAGAAGAAAATCTCTATCAATATAACAAAAGAAATTGTTTATTTAACTCACAGCTGGTCGGCTTGGACGTGTCAAATCTCTGTTCTCCTCTGGTTTTGAATTAGATGTTTCATGTGGCAGCAGTGGAGATCCTTCTGGTTTATTGTTACCTGCTGTAAAAACTCTGATTACTAAATATTTATATTTTGTGATTAACCATGCATTCCTAATATCTAAGTAGACTTACCTTAACGCATCTATGAGCACAATGTGCTCATTTCAGTATGAAAAAGTGAAACTTCTTTACAACTTATAGCCTGCACTGTTAATCTCACCCCAAAATATACTTTGGTTCTGACTGAAGCCCCCCCAACCCATAGAAACCCACAAATCTTGCCCTGCTGCTAACAGAGCTGATTTTGACCATTCTGTGGCTCTTGTTCCCCTTCCTGGGTCCTCCTGCTGCTGATCTGGATAATGATGGAGAAATTGCTATGGGGTGTACAGCTGGTGAGTGCAATATATATATTTCTGTGCACAGAGAAGCATAAACAAAGCAAAATCTACGGCCTGCTGTTAATTTTATTTATTCTCCACTTTTGTGTAAATTTCAGAAGCCTTAAACCCACAATTCGGGAAATCTATAGTATGTAAACTACAGAACTGTAAATTATTAAACAACTGTGAGCAAGTACAAAAGAGCTTTCTATAACAGGCAAAACATTGCTATGGAGATTGGTTTATAATTTTGCACTAGTACTGCAACAACTGTTGTTTTCATATTTTCCCCCTATGGGAGAGCTGCAGGCAGCCAATACAAGGATGGAATGTATGTACAGATATTCTACAATGCTTTGATGGCTCCCATTGTGAGTACAGGTTCCAAGTCAGGAGCTCAGCTGGAATTAGGATGGGAATGCCAAACATAACATAAACAGAAATATTTTTAAAAGGAAGATGTTTAATTAACCTAATTCACCTTGGCACAATGCAAAGCTCTGCTTACACACTAGTAAAGAACTTAAAGTCAGAGCAATGCTCCCACGCAGCAGTCTTTTCCAAGACCTCTATGTGGGTGTTCAAAACTGCACAATAAAAACACAGCCTCAGCGCTTGCATTGCCACTGCCTTTGTATTCTGTGCTTCTGATATATCACTCGGGATATTTGGATTCAGGCAGTGAAATTATCTTTACCTCGAGCCCTGTTCCTCTCACTTGAACCTGCTTGAGATCCAGGCTGTGATCCCCCTTGAGAGCTAGGCCGGGAGCTTGGAGTACTGGAACTGGAGGAGCTTCCGCTGCCAATTCTTTGGATTGGGTTTTCAATTACTGTTTCAGTTCTTCTCAAATCAGGGTTGCTATGTAATATGCAATTTTGGAAAGTATTGACCAATGTGTGAGAAAGGAAAATTAAATAAAATTGTTAAATGCATTTATTGCACTGGCCATCACATGCATTCCTACGAATGTCAATTTTTTTTCTATTCTCAAGCATTACATATTTTTTTAGTATAAACAGATTAATATACACTGTATTAAATAGCCCAGGCTATTAATCATTTGCTGGTTTAATTTTGCTTCACGTTCCTCTTGGATATATATGCTCTAGAAAAGATTGCTGAGCACAAATATGATGTTTTTCCACTAGGATGCTTATGATATTGTGATGCCCATCTCTTTCCAAGTAATGAGCTAGTTATCTTAAATACCACATGGTCACAGGGTGGAGCATAAAAAAATTATGTCCTGGGAATAAGCCAAGGGAGCAATATAAGTACATGCTCTTGCATTAAGATACATACTTTCTGCTCCTATACAAGTGAGCCACCATGATGGTAAAAAAAACCCAAAAAACTTAAACTTCTAACTTTAATCGTCCGTATGAAGGTGAACATGTAACTTGAACAAAAAGGTGTGTATCTGAGCAAACACTCATGTGGAGACAAATCCTGGGCTTGTCAAAATGAAAAAAAATAAGTAAAGTTACAATAAACTATAAAATAAATACACAGTTAACTCCTTAATAACATGACATTTAGATAGGTACCAAAAATACCTATGAGGAGGGGGGGGGGGTTGGTGCCCAAATGCTAGGATTGCAATCTTGTTAGTGTAGATATTTCGCTTTTAGTAACTGATCTGATTTACAATATGGGCAGTGATGACACTCATTTGTAAAAATCCGGTAAAATCTGCAATATCAGTGAAATCAGAAATCTGGTCTAAAATTAGTTCTACTTGCCTATAATACAAGTAATTCCCTGCAGAATTATCTTATTAGCTGGGTTTTTTTAAGTTTCCAAGTCAGTCCAATTAATGACCACTTGGAAACTTGGTAATAGTGTTCGTTATTACACAGTGAGGCATAACTTACAAGCTGGGTTAGAGTAGTTCACAAGAGATGGAAAGTTGAGGGTCTGACATCGTTGGAGGACATAGGTGGAATATCCACTACAGATTTCAGTTACATTTATGAGGCAGCTATGACACACAGAAAATACAGCAAAAAGTGGGATGTGTGTAAGGCTGCCAACTTAAGGTGAGGTTGCTTACCTTGCTCTAAAGGGATGGGTTGCCAAATTGTTTCCCAGTGAATTGCCATTGTTCTTACGGGCTAATGCAGGGGAGATAGAAGTTGTCCGTTGAGGCACCTAAATGAAAGGATAATGGGTTCATTGTTGGGTCATAAAAAATGAAAATAAAATAAAGATATATGCTTCACATTACATGTATAATGTTCCCTTTCAATTCAAGATCCCAAAATCACATACATAGGAGGAGCAATCTAGTGATATTAGGCCATGCCCCGTCTGGACTCTAGACATTATCTATTGCCAGCATTGTGTTAGGGGAGTACAACATTAGAGAAGTGTTAAAACACAAGAGAAGGGAGCATGTGGACAGAATTACACATGAACCTTGTAAATATTAAGGGTTTCTACAATACTTATATCCTACAGGACCCTAATAAATGTACTTTGGGAAATAAGCTCCACCTTTGGTGGAAGGTCTTCCTCTTGGCGTAACCATGAACTGCGATCAAATTTTTCAATTCGAGGAGGTAAAGGAGGATTTTCAGATGTTGGGTCAGAATTCTGCCTTGGCAACTCTGGGCGATGAGAAATAATCCCCTCCTGAAAAGCAGACATTCCTTTGGCAGACTGTTCATGCACCGACTGGGAGGCGGACAAGGATGATCCCTGGGTTTTCACGGAGACCAAAAGTGGAAGTTGCTGAGAAAGAAATAAAAGACAGCATGTTGTTGAATAAAAAGAGCTGATATGATAAAGTGTTACTAAAATACCTAGGCTTTTTTGAATGCTATATATATATATATATATATATATATATATATATATATATATATATATATATATATATATATATATATATATATATATATATATATATATATATATATATATATATATATATATATATATATATAGTCCAAAAATAAAAGGAATCACTCACAACATAAAGGTTGTTAGAAGTGCTTTACTGAATCATATAAACATCTACGCGTTTCGGTACCTCAAGGGACCGTCATCAGGATATATATATATATATTGTATCTACTATATACATGCATTTGTAGCACATCAAGATTTCATGTCAACATATTTGACAAATTATTTTCTCATTACATAATGGCCGTAATTGTCCATCCACCATTAATATTAGTGGCTTATGTTTATAAACCTGTTTCATATTGCTATGGATATTGTAACTGAAAGAAACTTCTTTTATATAGAAACCTGCATTACCTATACAATATGACTGTATTTCTTAAATACACAGTAAATGAACAGTACGTTTCACCTTCTGCATAACTTTTTATTCTCCATCCTATCTGACATTTTACTTACTAATTTGCTTTTTTCTTAGGGTGAAAGGATGTAAAAAATATTATCAGGAGATTTCAAACAAGCTATTCATTATGCCATGCTATGCTTAAAAATGTTACTTAATAGCATAGGGAAGTTGTTTCATCTGTAGCACAAATCTTCTTGCGGAGCTTTAGTAGTGGACTCTATGTGAAACACCTGCCTTGTGCAATGTTGGTGAGAAATGATACTGCAAGGTGAAACGTATTAACACTCAAATTATTTAGATCCGCTACCAAAAAAAAGGTGCACAAAATATGTGATCCAAAGACAATTTATTCCCAAAATATGGTTCATCCGCTAAAAACCAATACAAATACCTGAGTAAACCTATAACGTTTATGAAAAAAAAACAAGGGTAGTTGTGGTCATTTAAAAAAGTACTTGCATCTAACGCTGTTCCTTGTACTTCTGCATAGTTGCACTTGGCACCATTGGGTCCACCCTGTCCCCCACCCCTTATGAATTATACTCAGTGCACCTGTTGATGAAGGGCAAACCTGGAGATGTGAGCAGTTGCTCCAGGTTTCCCACAATGGGCAGAGTCAAAGGAACTTGCACCTAAAGAAGTAGGCACAGTCAGCATTTTTACGCCAAGTGCCAGCGATGTTCATTGTAAATACTGACACAGTTGTGCGGTTGATAGAAATCAGACACATCAGCAGCTCATGGCTGCAATTTTGATGCATTTGTGGGGAGAAAATGCTGCAATATTAGTAAAAAAAAAAAATGCAAAGTTGTGCCATGTTTGGACAAACTCCTTAGTTATTTTATCTTTTTGTATGTTTTACTTTATATTACAATTTCAACAAAAAAGCCCTATAACTAAAAGTTCCCAAAGGAAACTGTACTAGAAAATCTAAAACAATCCAATTTCATCAAATTGCTTTTGGGGGGGGGGGCAATAAGCCACTGGTAGCGACTTATTTAGGAAAGTTCCTGAACTGTAACTCACAATAAAATCAGCGGTGCTCATCTCTATAATGATTGCCTCACTTTTTAATGGCATAATGTAGTAGTAGAACTTGGCCACACAATTCTGTATTTAGCATTGCTCTTCCTACAACTTAATGTTTACTTTTGTTCATGTCCCCTGGGGTCAATTGTTTCCCGCAGCTGAATGCTTTCCTGAGCTGATGTAGGCAAGTTATATTTATCCTTTACATCTACTTTTTGATGTTTTAAGGAGAACGAGAGACTACCCTTTCCTCAGCTACACATTCACTTGTGTTTGTTTTTCTCAGAACTGATCAAAGTTTCAGGCATGCAGGTTTTCTTTGCAGCTACAGTATGTGAATAAGTCTATCTCTCATTTATACATGTGGACCAAAACTGGGATGGGGGGGGGGGGTGGGTTATGCATGTTTCTTTATACCGAAATAATGTCCAGTTCATGCATGAAAGTCTTTTCATGTGGAAGTGGGAAAGGACAGGAAATAGATAACAATACCCTATGAAAACTGTTGTTGGAAATAAACCAGTATTACAAAGCAGAAGAAACTGAAAAGTTTGGGCATTAAGAGGTTCCACCAAATTAGAAATACATTTCCAACATATGCATTAAAAATGTTCATTGCTTTTTAAGTTAGTTATAAATGCATTTGCAGGTGTACTCTTGAAATAATGTAACAAAAATGACTTCTCCTCCAGGTCTTTTAGGGTGATCTCAGACAGGGTGTTTTGTTACCTGCAGGAAATTATCTCTTGCATGGGTGACAAATCCCAGAAAATAGCTTTGCCTCCATATATTTAGAAGAAAATTTAAATCACTGAAAATATTTAATGAATGTTTATTGGAAACTTGATTAGAATTACAACAATTACAATCACTATGCAAAAATAGATTTGGGTAAAGACCCCTTTAAATATTTAAGCGATAACGGATATTTTGCATTGTATCAGTAGAACTCAAGTTGTTGTGATTGTGAAAGCAGATCATGAGCATCCAGGGGCATGCCTTTTCTCCTACAGGGCCCCTCCCTCATGACCAATGCAAACTATAATTTGGACACTTTTGCACCCACCTCCTACTTTGGCCTTGACTTTATCAGGAATAAAGCTGCCAAGGAGTTGAACTCTACAGTAATACATACTTTGGCAAGTGCTTAAAACCTGATACAGAAGATTATTCACATTAGTAAAAAATGAAGGTGACAGACTATCTACAAAGAAATGTGGCAAGTTGAGAGATGCTCTTACCTGTGGATCAATTGGTCTGTGCATTGGAGGTGTCCGGGCAGGCGGCATTCCACTAATACTAAAAGATTCTGATCTTGGTGGCAGATTTGGATCAGATATCCTGTTAGCTACTTTATGGGGCATCGCAGGGGAACTCTGACGATTGAGTCTGGAGCGTTCTTCTACCTGAGCAACAAAAAAAGGCCAAATAAATCCACAAACTAACAAGGGCTAATTTCATGGTCCACACACTCCAAACCAGTTATGAAATCTAATAAAATAAACATGTTAAACTAAAATCAAGGAGATTGAAGGTTTTCAAAATACATTTAACCATCTGTAAAAGTAAGAGGACACTGGTTTGAAAACAGACAAACATATATACATGAGACAGAAGATAAAAAGCCCAACCAAAGGTGTGTGCAAACAGATTATCCAGGCTGAATAATTTGAACCGTGAAAGAATACAGCAGTGGTGACAGTGGTCTCCATGAAAAAGTGCAGGTACTCGTAGGACAAAAACATACATTTTAACTTTATGGTTAGAGAGTATCTAAAGGTGTTCAAGTAAATGAAACGACTGCTTAAATTGTATCAATTACATTGCAAACAACAATATTAGATACTAATAATAGGACACATATTAAAAGGCCAATTAACCTAGAACACAAGTTGATCTAAGAGTAATGTTAATTTTACTGTATATCATTTACACATATATTTGTAAGAGCACCAAAACAGTGAGAGAAGTTTAGCTGTTTAACTTTTTCTTGTTCAGTTCACTTACTAGCCATTTGTAAATAAATGCATTGTCCTTACATTTTCCTGCTGGCTGGAAAAATGGCTTTATCTCAAATATATATATTCATTCTGATATACATGGGAAACTTTCTTGGACAAGTAAACAGAAAATATGTGGCATGGCCCTTACATGAATATTACTAGTAGTTCTCATATTAATCAATTTGTGTTCTACATTCAATGTCCCCTTAACCCAAGTGAGGAAGGTTCTACCTTATGAACTCTTCTTCTATTGATTGTTTATTGCAAATAACATCATTTCTGAGACTGGGACAGGGGTGCATAATTTCCCACTATTACTTAGGGAGTGCCCAAACAGTGCAGGTTTTCTACGTATCCTCAAAAATTTGAGGATACATAAAACATCTGTGTCAGAATGGCCCTACCACTGATTAAAGGGGACCTGTCACCTTAAAGGAGAACCAAACCCTTTTTTATTAAAATCCCCTACCTTACATAGACACCCTCCCTGCTGCACCCAGCACAGGAGTTAACACAAGTAAATAATAATCCGGTAAATACCCCTTGTTGCAGAGTCAGCTCAGTTGGGCTCACAGGGGTCATCTTTAGCCGCATTAGTAATCTCAGTAAGTAAGCTCCGTATCGGCACATATGTAGTTGGAGCATTCTCCGGGTTGCTACAACTGCGCATGCAACGAAAGTGACGAAAATTACCGAAGCACCGGAAGAAGACCCGAAGATTACTGAAGCGGCTAAAGATGGCCCCCATTGAGCTCCTCTGCAACAAGGGGTAATTACAAGCTTAGGGGTATTTACTTGTGTTAACTCCTGTGCGCGGGGGGGGGGGACTATGGAGGGTACAGAATTAGAAAGGGGTTTAGTTTCTAAAAATCCAAATTATTTTCTATCATGTTAGTTGCAAAATGAACTTTACTTACTTATATTTATTATTTAAATTTTGTTTCCTTCAATCTTGGAATTACATAAGCCATCACAACATACAGGCGCCATTTTGTGGCAATTTGTTATTAAGACAAATTGTGTATACTCCAGGATGGGGGACCTAATGGCCTTGCACAGTGCCTTACACAATTATAGAGTGTGAGGAAGGAAGGGGGAATGTGAGGAGTACAGTGAAATCTAGGAATTGCTGAATGGAAAGTGATTGACTGCCCCACCTCTATGCCTCAGGCATAGAGTCAAGGAAGGTAATATTTGATTGGCAGCTCAGATATTTAAACACCTTTATAACAGGTATGGATGTTTTAATAAAAAAAGGAATCTGGGTCCCTTGTTTAATTTGCAAGGACATTCGTTATACAGTTTTTTATGTATAGGTGACAGGTCTGCTTTAAAGGGTAAGTGATTAGGATTAACTAAATATAAAACTAGTGGATGTTTAATTAATCAGTTTCACAAATACATTTCATAAATTTCCAAACCAAAGCAGATTCCAGCCTGATTTGGAGTGCTCATCCAGTATGACTGAACTCTTTGCTTTATGAATTGAGTGAGCACTCACATCATTTGTATCTCCAAATCTTTTTAAAAAGGCAAAAAAACAAAGCAAATAAGATCTATTAAACATACACTAGTCTGGATGCATATTTATAGCTGTAACAGTTCCCCTTAATCCACCCCTCCAGAAACCCCCATCTGTTTGGGCCCTTGAGAGCTGAATGTGGGAACAAAGTAAAACACCTGTGAGTACATACACCATTTCACCTCTGGGACACAACTGTGCTTCTAGCCATGCAAACGGACACCTGCTTCTAACAAGTAATAATGACTTCATTTATTAGTCTTCATCATATCCTTCAAGAGAAATTAATCTGACTGGACATACACAGTATGAGAATATTGTATTATATACAATTAATAAAAAGAGCATCAAAACTGTTGATTATGCAATGATCCCCTGACCACCAGGAAAGGTTAGAAGCTGCAAGACATAATTAGAAAGTGCAGTAAATTGGTAGCACTTCAGCATTATAAACAAAGCTTTATTTTCTGTTTCTTAGAAAATATATATAGATCATCTTTTGTATAAATCAAAATCTCAAAATTTTATCAAATAGCTTTTGTGTTTGTTGGCTTGCCAATTAATCTGTAGGATTGTATCAAATAACACAAATCGGGACTTTTACAGATTAGAATTTATGATTCACTGATGACTTTCCTTCCAGACTGCTGTCAGCAATTGCATAAGAGTGAATCAGAATGTTCAGTTCCACAAAGATAAAATATTTCTTCCACCAGCAAAATTTGTTGGAATTTACATACCACCAGAAAGCAAGGGACTTTAAGGTCTAAGATCCCTTTAAGCCAGTAATTTGTTTGTCAGGGTCGAACATATATAAGAGGGTCATGGAATGCATCCCTGTCAATTATACCTTTCTGTACTTACAATCATGAGTAAGTAATAAAAATTAAAAGAAAACAAAGCAGCTATATGTATGGCCAAAGCTTGAATTAATGATCAGGGCAGGATTTAACATATCTCAAACTGAATCTTCTTCCACTTCTTTTAGTTTGGCAAATCCTATTTATATAAGTGGCCATGATTTTACGATACGGTGGTCAATCAGGAGGAATGACAGGAGGAAAATCGAAAAAAATATATTCTTTTTCCTCAATATGCTACTAAAACTCTGCTAAAGGATTGAAAAGAGAGAAAATAAGCATTTCAGAGATGTGGCGCTCAAACTTGAAGCCAATGAAGCAAAAGGCAGCAATGCTTGCAAAGACACACAGGGACAGCTGTTAGTGACCAACAAAAAGACAACAAATAAGGGCAAAGACAGCTCATCTGAGGTCTTTGTACATAGATGCTGATAGGATATTAATATACGTTAAATGCTTTTAACAGCAAATACAGTATCAAGTGAGATTTCCTCCACCAGGCCAATATTTCCCAGACCTATTCTAATCATGCATGACCTCTCCACCAGTGATATAGCCCTGTCTCTGTGATTATACTGTTCTTCATAATTCTCTGTTAAATGGTTCATGCATGTTAATTTTCTTAAAGAAGTGAAACCTCTCTTAACCTTGGACAATCCAGAGTCCCTGGCTGGGCTACATCCTTGTGACCGGGACCCTTTAAGGGATGTTACTGATTTTCTCCCTGGTTCATTTTCTTGTGAGTTCACTTGAAGTAAGTATCTCACTTCATCATCTAGAGATTGCACTTCATTCTGTGTCCAGGGCCCTGATTTGGAAATCTGAATTGAAGGCAATATCAAGGATGGAGCTAAGATGTCCATTTTCACACGACCTGATGCTTGGAGGTTCTGAGAATTGGGCCTATTGGAGAGCTGCCAATTAGAAGATACATCTTTGGTTACCAAGGACCCCTGCTGCTCGATTGCAGAGGTATGCTGCTGCTTAGCTGGAAGTACAGGTGAATTACTAAGAGATCGCTGTTGAACCTGGGAGTGGGATCACACAAAATTAAACTATTACAAAAGACATAGAAACTCACAATGACCAAATAAATTCTTTATGGAACATGCACAGGACAGACCTTCATGAAGTCGGCACTTCAACTTTTTCTTAGTGATTAGAGGTTAATGTGCTTATAGACCAAGATTGTTAGCAATGGATTTCCATGTCATTTGGTCATTTTCTCAGCACTACATTTTTGATCTTCTTGTTTCTCATAAAACCTACTTATTGGAATGAACACAGCAAATGTCTTTTTTCTCCAAAAGATACTAGAAAGAATCAGTAGGCCATTAATTGTGCTACTTTGGCTGTCTTTTTCAAGAGTTGCTCTTCCCCTAGCTTTTGCGCTGTACAATATATATTTTATCTTGGTAGGTTTTTTAGAACATTTGGGAAACACACGGAATGTGGTTCCTTAGCTATTGTTGCACCAGATCCGACCGTCAGTGTGAATAACAATTTGATGGCTACCAGTCTTGGAGGTGTATTTCAGCAGCAGCTGGAGAACCACAGGCTGGCTACTTATTCGCCAACACTACTTTTAACTAAAAAGACATTAGTAAAAAAATATCTGTTCAGTCATAAACTCTCCCTAATATTCCCATCCTTCCTCTCCTACTAAAGAAAACATCGCTGCATGATGATTACAGAATAACTGCGTGATTGCTACATAACTATTAATAACTATACAACAACGTCCTATTTTTTTTTAATCTACGCAACAAGGACATGAATCAAAGCGTGATGTGACGAGCCAATTTAAAATAATAAATACAGAGGACGGCTAATCAAAACACTTATATGAGAGGGTTTATCCATTTTTGATTGAATAGCAATTATTCTAATGAAAAATATTTTGGCATACAAAAAATAGTCCTCATCTTTTACAGATTATAGGAATCTTCTGTAATACAATGAATATTCCATGTAAAACAGCTTTTTTGAGGAATGTATCTTATTTTCCTACTACTAACAAAAGGTATTTAATAGTGTTGGAAAGAGCAATTTCTTATAACCTGGTCAGGATCTGTATACTGTACCTTCTGTACTTACGTCTGCTATATCTACCAAGGCGCGCAAGCAATGACTTGAAAAGGTAAAAATAATTTCCTCCCCCAGGAATACATTCAAAAATCTAGTACACGCTGTTGGCACACTACATATGCAATTATCCAAGCATATTTATATATAAGGAACTGATCGTATTACCATTAGAAACATCCAACCCTAACACCATCATTGACAGTACATGTAGACTCCTTCACTCATTACAAAAGGCAAAGACAAACATTTGATACATGAACAAAGTGCTCCTCCCTGGAGAGTTTGTTTAGGTTAAATAATTATCTTACCTTTCAGAAGTTACTAGACAGAAAGCTAAAATATTGAATTCACATTCATCAGTTTAAAACTGCTTAGTTGTATCATGTCCATTAAATCAAATGCAGCAAGTGTGACTAATGAAGTCCAAAACAAATTAAACATGCAGAGGTACCCAGCGCTCCCTTGTGGACAGAGGGATTATTTTTAGTACCTCTATTATAACACTGAATCCTACCCCCAGCCAGTTTTAAAAGCATACTCATTGATCAAATGTTTAAAAATGATTAATACAAGAAATACTGCCAACAGGTGATTAAGTTCCTATTTCACTCTGAGTTATATTAACTCAGCAAAACAAGGCCTCTCCCAGTGCACAGTGGCTGCCATACCTCTTTTGCCCATGCTGGTTTATCTGTGGGGTTCAGCCCTTCTTTGTAATGATAAAGTGGCTTTTTCTCAGATGATCTCTGTTCCTGTTGCCGTTGCTGCTGCTGTTGTTGCTGGAGAGAAACTAGGTAATCTCGCTCTTGCTGAAGCTGCCTTTGCAGTCGTTCTGCTTGTCTCTGTTCTTCCACCTGCTTACGCTTATACTCCTTTAAGAAAAGATGGGTAAAAATCACTCATATGACATATGTTGAGTCTTTGGCCCTTTCCTAATTGTTGCAATTAACACAAAGAATTTTCTGAACAATATTTTACTCCAAATTTAGCAGGTAGGAGTCTAAATATTGTGTGTGTGTGTGTGTGGGGGGGGGGGGGGGGGGGAATGCAATAGCAAAGTCAAGTTGGCCTGGAAAGCAGACTATATTAATTTCTTTCAATAAGACAAAAAAAGTGGCCTCTACAATAAAGCATAATAAATACTTAAAGGGTGTTATGTTAAAAGGTGAGGTTAAAAAGGCTTTAAAGAAAGGATTTAAGAGAGCCTTACATTGTTTATATTTAAGGAAGGGTTTTTTTTTTAAGAAGGCAAAAAATGTAAATCTTATGTCACTTATTTGTTTTATAGTGTTAATAGAATTTCTTGATAGGCTCGGCTATAAAAAAGAAAAAGGTTATTTCAATTGGATAAACATAAAAAGTTTGTCCCATTGACTTTCCATCTATGGTAATTGCGGTTGTTGGCAGTGAAGCAGTGTGTCTATGGCATAAGGATTAAGGACAAACCACCAAGTCATAAGTGGCTATGCAAGAACCACTGAAGCATACTTAGTGCTTTTGCTCAATGCAAACTCTGCAAAGCCTGGGGCGCACAACAGTCAGAAATAATTCTGCTTCATAAGAACAAAGGTGTGAGTTTGCGAGGCACAAGAGCAACTAGCAGCTTTGCTGAACAAAAGACTACACTGCCTTGCTTTCCCTTAAAGGCTAAGGATTTCCAACTACATGCCGTGGCAATGCATAATGAATACACTCATATCTAGACACTTGTATATTTGCCTCTAGCTGAAAATATATTATTCTGACGCTACTTTAAGATAGTTAAAGCAAAAAGAACAAAAACACCCTAAGAATGTACCTTTAGGAGCAATGGTACAAAAAGGAAAGCTGAAACAATTAAGTAGGAAACCAAAATGAGGATCGTCTTACAAATGAATAGGGCATTTCTTTCTACTGGGCCATCTCAGTTTATTGTGCATGATCCTGTGCTTTCCAAAACAGCCAGCAATGTGCAAGTCTTTCCAGGTAGCTGTTGCCTCATCTATTAAATCCTTATCTTCCAGGCCTAAACAACTCAACACCAATTTCTCCTGCTTGGTGTAATCCTAATAGCCATCACTAGGTGGAGAATGGGAGCATTTAGCAATGCAGATAATTTCTGAGTTTATTTTGAACTATAAAATGTTGAAACCTTCCCCAGCCATCAGGTAACATGCTTTTTGGAAGGGTCAGTGAGAAGTCTGAGGTGTTAGAAACTATTGCTTTCACTATATGGAATGTATTTAGGCCTAACATTCTCACTTACCTTTAATGTACTGTATATTGGGTGTAACTATAATTTCATCTCCCTATATTTAAGATCTGGAGATATGGTTCTCAGAAGTCACTTTACCATTATTTACATGTACATACTGCGTGTGTACATATATTGACATTTATTGAATTTTCCATACTAGAAAATCCATATGTAAAATAGTACAATACACAAGTATAGTAGTCCTTTAACATAAAAATCTTTGAAAAAAATGATAGTTCCAAATTATAATGCATACAGTTCAAGATAAATAGTATGTCCTTTGAATTTTCTTCAATTAAAGATGGCAATTCTTAGTATTTTTAATGATTGCAACCACATGCAAGTGCAAGGCACGTTTGTTCTGATAAATAAGAATTTGGACACATGACTAAGGAATAACAGGCAATGCACAACCACATAATGGCAGGAATGAACTGGGAAATTGACTCCCATTACCAGAAGTAGAGCTTGCTCCTGCAGTAACTGCTGCTGCAAGATCTCTAACTGCCTCTGCTCCTCCTCTAATTGCCGCCTTATGTATTCCTGGGTTGTGCAGCAGGGGAAGAGAAAGAAATCAGGAGAAAGAAGTGAATGAACAAGAGAACTGTTAGTACCTTAGATACCAGCTACAAGGAACAAAGCAGGCAGGCATTCATAGCAGAGAGTGCACCAGTTAAAGTCAGAAATTCATTTAAAAACATGAATTTACAAACTCTTTCTTGATCTGTCTGTACATTTTTTCACAAATATGCATTTAAATAGGGGAAACTAGCTGCCACTATAGCCAACCTTCTCGTGTTCTGCTCGCCTTCGTTCCTCCTCCCTGCGCACCTGCTCCTCATATCGCCGTCTTTGGTCTCTCTCCTGCTGCTTTCTCATTTCTTTTTCCTTTCTTTGCTGCTTTTCATAGAAAGATAAAAAAAAGTAATAGAAATAAACTAATTGAACAGTTTACAATAAAAATGCAGCCTCTATATTATCCAACCCCTTATAGAGCTGCCCTTGTGTATTACCAGATCAATTCATTTCATAAATGGCAAAAAAAGTAATTTAATTGATTCAAGAATTTTGATGGAGCATTATGCTTTCATTCATATAACACAGATCATGAAAAAAGTTATATAAAAGAGAACTTACAAAGAAATAATTCATATCCTCATGTTAGGGTAAAGCAAGGCACCAGGGTCAAAACAAGTTCCCTTATGTGGACATATTTTAACTTGCCTGCAAAGTACCGGTATGTTTCTGATTAAAGTGGATATACTAACTGAAGATTTAATCTTCCTTGACCCAAACAGACTATTTAAAGTAATTTTTGGCCGAAATGACACAATTCTCCTATAAAAACTATTACCTGACTAACGTACAAAAAGTAATATGGTAACAACTTTGATTTTCCTTCACAATAAAAATAAATTCTGAAGATTTTTGGCACAGATAGTGGGCACCCTTTAAAACATCAATAACTAAGTAAAAAAAAACATTAAACTTTTGAATCATCAAGAGACAACTTTTTCTGAGCAAGTAGAGAAAGATACACTTAGCATGTGTAGCCACCCCCTTTTCCACCTGAAATAAACAGAATGCTATGTGCTTGAAAACCATCATAAAGTGAAGTTTCTTAAGACCCAGGTATTTCCATTTCCAAGTGATATCCAGTCACGCCAGGCTACCGGTCTCCTGCACTTCTTGCAGCCCAATACAACAGGAGCGGAGATGCTACGATATTGCAGCATTATTCCCTCAGATGCCACCCAGCACCGTTTCAATGTGTCAATTCTGCTTTTCTTTCCAAGCAACACTTTTATTATAAGAGCCTTATATAAAAGAGCATTTAGCCTGGTTACATTAACCATTATTATAGTGTAAAAAAATGTTGTTTTCAATGCTGGTGGTTTTTAAACTACAGGCATGGGACCTGTTATCCAGAATGCTTGGGACCTGGGGGTTTTCAGATTACAGATCTTTCTGTAATTTGGATCTTCTACTAGAAAATCATGTAAACATTAAATAAACCCAATAAGATGGTTTTGCTTCTAAAAAGTATTAATTAGATCTTAGTTTGAATCAAGTACAAGGTAATATTGTATTTCTTTTTTTTTTCCAGGGACTCAATCAGTGTTTCTTGCTATATTTTTGTGACTGGCAAGTCACTAGCTAAAAGGTATTCAATTCTTTACTGACAAAGAGCAAAATTAACGTGCCACAATTATGCACCAAAATCATGTATTACCTTCGTACCTCTGCAATCTAAAGACAGTTTGATACATAGTTGTAGTTTTCAAGTACACCTTGGGATAGAATAAGTGCATGGAGCAATACATCACAGTCCACTTATGAATTAACCCAACTTAAAGGAAAACTATACCCCCCAAACAATGTAGGTCTCTATAAAAAGATATTGCATAAAACAGCACATATGTAAAATCCTGCTTCATGTAAATAAACCATTTTCATAATAATATACTTTTCTAGCAGTATGTGCCATTGAGTAATCATAAATAGAAAATTGCCATTTTAAAAAATAAGGGCCGCCCCCTGGGATCGTAGGATTCACTGTGCTCACAAACATACCAACAAACCATACAAGTTAGGTCACATGAGCCAATTAACAGACAGAGTTGTGTCTTTTGCTTCCACACTTCTTCCTGTTACAGTTAGAGCTGAAGTATTTCTGGTCAGGTGATCTCTGAGGCAGCACAGAAACCATCAGGAAATGGTGGCTCAAGGCAAGAGATGTAAAAGGACAATATTTACTTAAATATATATTCTAGTTTGGTAAGATTCTTTAATATGCCACTTAATATGATATGAACTATCTGTTGCTTAAGTGTTCATTTTGGGGGTATAGTTTTCCTTTAATGGTTAGTTAGTGACACACTTAGAACCCATATGCAGCTGATAGAACAACACTGTGGAAGTCTATGGCAAAAGGCCCCTTAGATATATTTTAATAACATCACAATTTTAATATAATTTTACATTTGGAGAATGTATTCAAGCTGACAATGTATACATAAGAGGCATCATTATACCCAATGATTTATTTAAACAGAATATACAAACAGTTACCGTATATACTCGTGTATAAGCCGACCCGCGTATAAGCCGAGGTACCTAATTTTACCTATGAAAACCAGAAAAACGTATTGACTCGCGTATAAGCCTAGACACAACTATGTTATATATGTTGCTCTTTCTTCACGGCTGGGATGCCTTACTACAACATGCAGGAGCCGTGAATGCGCTGGTGGAAGTCATAGCTGGACAACAGATGGCTGCAGGTTTGACATCCCTGATTTATATCAATGCACCTTCCACCATTAAGATGGGAGCCCAATGCATAGTTCTAGGGTCCCTCTAACTGTGGTCCTTACACTACTGGGGGTTTGCTGAGGTGACCTTTGATCCCAGCCTGCAGAAGCCAAGTGCTTTCCCATTGGGCAGCGGCGCTTATAAGGGATGATTAGGTAGAAAGGCTGACCAATCAACTGTAGCCCAGGCCAGTAGCACCAGGGGCTTCCTCGTTGCTGCCCCTTTGTTCCACGCGGTGTGCGTGCGCGTCCCTTTGTCTCTCCGTGTGTGACAAGCAGAGAGTTGGGCAGTAGCAGAGCAGCAGTCCTGATACAAGAGACGGCACTTACCCTGAGGTGAAGGTCTCACTGGTCGCTGCTTAAGGCGCTGGGACTAGAGAAGACGCGCACTCGCGCAGTTCAACAAAGCTGTCACGTGGGGCAGGGGTTTGCCTTATTATATGGAACGCATTTTAGGACATCATGCGCCTACCGTAATTACCTTTGACGCATGCGTTGTCCTATGCCTTCTCCATAGCGCATCGTTGGCCTTTGTAGTCACGCCTGCTCCAAATGCGCAGTCACACCAGATGACACTTGCGCTGTTGCTCTTCGCGGCTGGGAGGGGGATTCATCGCTACAAGGCAGCTGACCCGCGTATAAGCCGAGGTAGGATTTTCAAGCACATTTTGGGTGCTGAAAATCTCGGCTTATACGCGAGTATATACGGTATCTCACAGATTCATGAGACATTATTGGAAGGTTTACATATAGACAAAGACAAGACATACAATATATACACATTATAAAGAGTATTAATTTTGCTTTTGTTATAATTAATTGGAAATGCATGTGGTAGTTAATTCTTTTATTGAACTTTACTCTTCTGATTACATTTACATGGAGGTTAAGCTGATGTATTTCTCTTCTTGCATCAATGGAAGAATGCCTCTGTGCATCTTAAAATATGTTTGGTCTGTTCCTGCAAATGTTCTATTAATTAAATGAGGTGTGCGAGAAAAAAAAAAAGTTGAACATTTTTAAAGTCCCCCTTTCTAGTGCAGGGACAGTGCTACCTTAATTTCTGTAGATGTATGTACAGTATTGGTTAATATTGCACATGTTTAGTCAACAGTGGGTGATGATAATAATGTGAATTGTACTGCATCCAGATATGAGAGTCAAGCACCCTTCATAAAATGGGATGAGTCAGAAAAGAGATGGGGATTCTCTGAATGCTGTCCACATTTTTCTAATGAATGGGTCCATTATTCAATATCTGACATGTTAGAGGTCATATTATAATATATGAAGCATGTCCCACAAAGAAGTCTTTGAACCCCGTGATGATGACAAAGGCCATAAATATAACAGAAGGGCAATAGCTAAACCACAT
Organism: Xenopus laevis; assembly: GCF_017654675.1. Taxonomy (NCBI): domain Eukaryota; kingdom Metazoa; phylum Chordata; class Amphibia; order Anura; family Pipidae; genus Xenopus; species Xenopus laevis. The sequence goes on along the minus strand of NC_054380.1, from coordinate 98,429,746 downwards.
GCTGCAACTTGGACTGCCCATCTCTAGGTGAAGGACTTACAACATAAACCACTGCAGACTGAAGTGATCAATCCTATTACTACAGAGTAAGTGACTATCAGGAAAGGAATTTATTATCTAAACAAATGCCACTGAACTCCGCTCCTTGTCAAGTAAATATGATTTTCGAGCACCACCATATAAAATAGTAGGTGGCGTTTACTCATTTATACATTTACAAATAGATTCTGTTACTTTCCCCCCTTATAGTTTGGAGATATTAAAATCTTTATTAGTGTGATAGTTAAGGCTTAATAAAAAAAAAAAACACCCCAAAAGGCTATTTAGGTAACAAAATTATTTAACACGTACTGCAGTTTTTTTCAGAACAATGTTCACCTTTAAATATGTGCTGGTTATCTTTGTGTTTTTGCATATTTATAAATAAGCCTTCATTTCACACCAGTCTGTTTGGGTGTCTGTTTGGAGTATCTATAATGTGTTACATTTCAGTGATTGAGTGTACAAAGCAGAGAAGCACAGATGGAACATCAGCAGGTTAGAGGCAACAAGCTGTAAAATAATAAAACATTCCATGGGAGGTGACATACAGACACCACAGGAATTTTTGTCAGAGAGCTTTTGGAAAACAGCTTGCTTTGCCATATATTGGCCACTGGAGAGCAGCGCAGTACAGAAGAACGGTACAAAATGGTTAAAAACCTTTTTTTTTTTTTGGACCCTGCATGATGATTTCCTAAATTAATTTACTAATTGTTCTTATAACAATTGTTCTTCATTAGAGAATTTGTCTCTATAGAATTATGTATTATTGGCAGAAACTTTTTATGTTTACTTTCAGGTAGGGAATTGCAAACAGGTTTAGTATTCACAGGTAGGGCAAGTTTAAAATATATATGGCATGCTGGGTGTCATATTAAATATAGAATGTGGGCAGTGTCAGTAGGCTACAGGGCAGTCTAATGCCTACATTTCCCCTGAATGAGGGGTTGGCTGTGCCAGTTTTGCACTTTTCCTTTGCAGCAGAGGATACACCCCATGTGACATTTCCCCAAATCTGTACTAACAGTATAAGCACTCCTGCAGGAATCAAAATTATTGCCCTCTACATTTCCTCATGCACACCATTCTCAAAAATTGTGCTGCATGTATGTGTGTGTATGATATATATATATATATATATATATATATATATACACAGTACATACAGGTATGAGAGCTGTTATATGGAAACCCGTTATCCAGAAAGCTCAGAATTATGGAAAGGCTGTCTCCCATTATAATCAAATAAACTTTTAAAATGATTTCCTTTTTCTCTGTAATAATAAAACAGTACCTTGTATTTCATCCAAACTAAGATATAATAAATCCTAATTGGAAGCAAAACCAGTCTATTGGGTTTATATAATGTGTACATGATTTTCTAATCTAGTAGACTTGGGGGCCCATTTACTTAGTTCGAGTGATGGAAAAAATAAAAAAAACGTTGAATTTCGAATGTTTTTTTTGGCTACTTTGACCTTCGACTACAACTTCGAATCATTCGACTATTCAACCATTCGATAGTCGAAGTACTGTCTCTTTAAAAAAAAAAAAACTTCGACCCCCTTGTTCGCCACCTGAAACTTACTGAAGTCTGAGTTACTGAAGGTCCCCATAGGCTTTCTAAGTATTTTTTGGTCGAAGAAAAATTGTTCGATCGATGGATTAAAATAGATTTTTCCTTCGATCGAAGGAATTGCGCTAAATCCTTCAACTTCGATATTCGAAGTCGAAGGATTTCCAATCGGCAGTCGAATATCGAGGGTTAATTAACCCTCGATATTCGACCATAAGTAAATTTGCCCCTTAAGGAATGAAGATACAAATTACGGAAGGACCCGTTATCTGAAAAGCCCACGGTGCAGGTAATGGTGTAAGGAGGGGGCCCACAAGTGAGTGTGGCTGGCTCCCTCAGTGCTGGACGGGCCCGTGGAATACCAGGAAAAACCCTGGTGGGACAGTCACTTTTGGCCCAATTTACCCTGGTGTTGGCCCCAGAAAATCCCAGTCCAACTCTGCCCTCACTAATTGTATTTTTCCTCCAGTAACCATGCTTTAGCTCATCAATAAATGTATGAACGAATAGCAAACATAATAGTTTAATTTAAAAAGCATCAACCCAAGATACTACCAAAACACACCATCAATTATTAAATAAGATTGTGCAATTTATTTCTGGACTTCAGCAAATCATTCTCATAGCATGAGCTCCTGGCACTTCACATATTTCAAGCAACTATGTGCCCAGCAATAAATAGCTGCTCTTAATGCAGAACACATTTGTCCAACTTCCTATCCGTTTTTAGCTTTGAAGAGACAATCATTCACTTTGTGTGCTTTAACATGTAAGGTGGTGTGATGAAATCCCAAGATTCTAATAATATCCCTTCTCAACAATATAACAGTCTATAGTGTGTCCCCCTCATTCTTAATAAGCGAGAGTTTAATGCAAACAGATCACAATATATAAAGTAATAGATCACTGCAAGCAATGTAGCCTAAGGAGTAATGTAATAAGCATTATAATTTATAGAATGCATGTAAAACCCAAGAATAAAAAATATGTTTATATTTATCTGTGCATAGCGCGTACACTCAGGCACATACGGACAATTTTGGGCATATTGCCCACCATATTTTTTAGCACAGTTCCAAAGCACCCCTGCAACCAGTCTCTTGGTTATTACATGCACCTGCAGTCAGTGATCTGGGAAAAAGAACTCTAAACATTGAAACCAGTCTGAAGCAGCAGCAAAATGATAATAACCTGTGATATATATATGTGTTGTACTTTGGACTTCTCTGCTTATGCAGTCAATAAACCATCAAGCTGTTTAACTCTGCACTGGTTAATGCATCTTCCTGTTTCTGGGCAGCAGTGCTGCTTCTGCTGAATTCCGATCTGAAAGGACATCTTGTGACACAAGTGCTGAACAGCAGTTTTCAGCCCCCACTGCTTCCGCTCGTCTAACTCAAGGGCACTTGCCAGCACGAGAATAGAGAGTAGGCACATACAGTAGAATTGCTGCAAACAGGGCTAATGCCCTGGGAATCCCAAAAGCATGAAAGAACAGGCAGTGTGTGAGGTTTTGTTTTGTACAACACATACAATTAGACACCATTGACTTTTCAACTGCCTTTCTGAAAGAGAATCTGCTATTTGATACTATGAAAAAATGAATATAAAATATATATTTTAGCAGAATATTTGTCCAAAGAAGTAGAATGAAATCTTAAGTTGTATATAGGATGCTATCTTCTGCACACCACTGAGTATATTAGGGCAGCAGAGGGTTACACTGTGAATGTTGTTGGGAAAACTAGTTTTTTCATATAAACTGTTTAGATCCAATTTTTATTTCCAATATTTTTCTTAAGGAATATCTTATTTATTGGTATCGTTTTGTGTATTTCTATGCATGGAACGTGTCAGAAGTGTTGTCTAATTTAATAGTACAATTAAACTGTGTCAATAGTGTTCATATTAATGCACCCTGTTGCAACTGTCCATCCATTGATCATCAATTATTCTTTAAATCACACTATGTAACTTACTACTGTGCAAGAAGGACCTCTCGTGTACAATCTATTATTTTTCAGAGACCATGACCACAGCAGTTGGTTGTGCACACTGCTTAACTGCAGTATAACTATATGGTTACACAGTCTTTTTGTTGGAAGCTTATCTTTAGGGTAATGGAACGCTTTGAACTGCTGTTTTTATATAGCACCAAAGTGCCGCAAATCACATCCTCTGACTTCAGATACTAAGGGTAAGGCCACACGAGGAGATTCGGGGAGATTTTGTCTGCTGGCAACTAATCGCCTCGTCTTTTGAGCGACTATCTCCTCGAACTGCCTCAGCGTTTTTTCCCCATAGGCTACAAAGAAAAGTCGCCTGCGCTAATGCAAACGCGGCAATGCATTTTCAATAGTCGCCCAAAGTTGCCTCCTCGTGTGTACTAGCCCTAAATCCTTACCATTTCAAAGGGATTGAGGGCAGAATTCTCAAAAAGAAGATACTGCACAACCCCAAACCAAATCCAAGTCCTAATGTGCGTATTTAGGTTTGAACAGAGCTGGAGAAATGCATCACCTGGTAACTAAGCTGTTGCTTTCAGTTGTACATTGACATGCCAATAAAAATTCCAATTTGGTTGGGATTACACCGAAATGTAGTCAGAATCCAAAAGTAAATATTGGATACTGTGTACCTGATTTCATTTTATTAGCTGTATAGAAGAAAAGAAAATACAGTATGATTTTGTCATTGAAACAGGCAGCTTTGTATAGGCAGGCCCACCCTGATTTCTACAACCTGCACAGTGGCATTCCATTTAGATGATTTATTTGCAGCTTTTCCCTGCTTAAAAATAGCATTGAATAAGGTAACAATGTGAGTTGTACCAATTCCTTCCTTGCTACAGGATTCTGGCTCCATTACTAGATATTATCGGGTTCTGTTCAGTTGGCTTCACTTTTCCTCAATAGAATTTAAAATTTACCTCTTCCAGCCTCCTCCTTTGTTCCTTCTGCTCCTCAATGCGTTTTTGCCTCTCTGCCAGTAGCTGCCTTTTGTGTTCTTCATTTTCCCGTTGCTGCTGTTCCAGCTGCTGGCGTCTCAATGCTTCTGAACGCTCCTTATTTGCCAACTGCAGCCTCAAGAAATCTCTTCTTAGAGTGGATTCCCCAGGTAGATTTAAAATCGAGCTTAAAGACAAGAAATATATATAAAATTCATGCACATCCAACAAATGAATACAGATATAAAACATTTTGTGCCTCTATGTTTTATTACCTTGGCTCTCCAGAATCATTGTCTTCCTCTTCTTCTTCACTTCCACTATACTCATACTCGGTTTCATCTGTAAGGCAAACATTTCATTATGTAACAAATACGCATCAGGAGGGGGGACGGGACGTAAGATTATTAATCTGCTTTTATTTAAACTTCCTGGTACAGATAAATATTTAATCCATAATCAGTGATTATTATATTAGTATTTATTACACCAAACATGGCACATTACTGTGTACTTTTTTCAAGCATACTTCATTAGGCCCATTATTTATGCTACGAATCATTTAAGAGTTTGAATTGTAAAATCTGCTTGTCTTTTAAAGATGTTTTTGCCTGTTTACTAAAGTAAACTGCTTGTCAATAAAGCTGACAGTTATGCCCAGTCTAACCCAACTGGATTTTTTCCAAATTTTCATCCGATTTTCACTATTTTTTTCACCCAAAACTACAAAAACTTCGGGGTACCCAGTGCACATCAAAAAATCATTGGGACTTCTCCCATTGACTTATATGCAACCTAGACAGGTCTGAGATGCCGGATTTTCAGATTCAGACTTTTCCATCCTCGTGGTTTAATAAATTCATGATTTTTTTAAAAGTCCGATTTTATTAAATAAAAAATCATCAATAATTTTTGCATTCGGAGTTTAATAAATAACCCCCTAAGTCTTTAGGCTTAAATGGCTATGCTGGAACCGGCAGCATGCTCCATATTAATCTTATTGCTGCTCATTGCGTTAGTAATCTTATTACAGTTAAAAAAGGTGCATGGCATGAGATCTTTGGGGGTATGGGCTGCATCAGGAGTGCCCACACTTTACTAATGTGCCCCATTATGATCTGCATCCATAAAAGCAAAACATTATGTTCCATGAAAATATTAAAGGACCAGTAACATAAATTTTTTTTAAAAAAAAACATTTGTTAGTATACAGCAAAAAAAAAATAAACACCAACACAAATTAAAGTTTAAAATTGCAAATCCTTTATTAAGAAATAACTTACTGAAACTCCACTTCCTGTCCTTTTCAGAAACGGCGAAAAGGCGACCATCCGTACTGCAGCAATCGATTTCTCTTCCCTGGCTCTATCCCATATTCTGACAGTATGTGAAGGAGCCGTGGTCCCTGATAAGAAGCAGGCAGCGCTGGGCCAGTGGAAGTGTGACTCCGGCGATCGGTCTAGTGGGTCTAAGTCTGGGAAGAAGACTCTTGCGAGTCTGCGAGGAACGAGGCCGCTCAATTGAAATCTCTCTCTCTTGTCAGCGATTTCAGGAGGAAGCCGTGGTAGTGGAGGTGGCGGAGGGAGCAGCGGATCAATGTTGGCCGCCTCCCCCTTTGCTAATAATACTCTGTGTTCCCAGTAAGCGGGGTCCCAAGAGGGAGCAGCGGCAGTGGCCCTAATTACTTTGCGCTACAGGTGTCTGCGATCCTTGTTAGTTATACCCGGGGCCCCTCTCTTGTGTCATTAGTACCGCAGCTGTCTATCTTCCTCTCCGCACCTGTACCACAGCAACAGTGGAGACCGGCCGGAGCCAGGCAACAACTGACAGAGGGGTCGGAGCACAAGTAGATGGTGTCCCCCAAGCACCGGCTTATCAAGAAAGATAGCTGCGGCTACCTGCGGTACTGCAGGTGGAAGGAGCGCTCGGCCCCCATTCTTCTTGTAATCTGGTCTGGAGGGTTGCAGGGGGCTCTTGCTTTTGTTACCCATGTTGAAGTACTTATTCAGCCATTTAGCCATGATCAGCTACTCTGGGTCCTGTAGGTGTGTGGCTGGGCAGCCACTGGCATTGTAGAGTGACTCCCTTCCTATGGGCTGTGTGATGTGACAGGAACAGCCAGGGGAGCTGCGGGAAGGCTGCAAGGGCGAGTTCAATGTGAGGGGGAGTGTGCGTGGCTGGGAGACCAGCAGCCTGAGAGATCGCTCCCATACAGCCACACACCTAGAGGACCCAGAGCGGGCGATCATGGCCGCCTCCACTACCACAGCTTCCGCCGTGGTAAGGGCGAGAGATTTCAATTGAGCGGCCTCGTTCCTCGCAGACTCGCAAGACTATTCTTCTCTGACTTAGACCCACTAGACCGATCGCCGGAGTCACACTTCCACTGGCCCAGCGCTGCCTGCTTCTTACCAAGGACCACGGCTCCTTCACATACTGTCAAAATATGGGATAGAGCCAGGGAGGAGAAATCGATCGCTGCAGTACGGATGGTCGCCTTTTCTAAAGAGGACAGTAAGTTATTTCTTAATAAAGGATTTGCGATTTTAAACTTTAATTTGTGTCGGTGGATTTTTTTTTTTGCTGTATACTAACGAATTTTTTTTAAAAAAATGTTGATGTTACTGGTCCTTTAAATAATGATTAAAATATTGTACATTGTTATATTCAAAGGGGTGGTTCACCTTTAAGGTAACTTTTATTATGTTATAGAACGGACAATTCTAAGCAACTTTTCAATTCGTTTTCATTATTTTTTTTTGTAGTTTTTATAGTTATTTGCCTTTTTCTTCTGACTCTTTACATGGGCGTCGCTGACTCCCTTCTAAAAAACAAATGCTCTGTAAGGCTACAAATGCATTGTTATTGTTACTTTTTATCACTGATCCTTCTATTCAGGCCCTCTCCTATTCATATTCCAGTCTCTAATTCAAATCAATGCATGGTTGCTAGGGTAATTTGGACCCTAGTTACCAGAATGCTTAATATGCTGCTGAATAAAAAGCTAAATACCTCAAAAACCTTCACTAATGAAAAATGAAAACCAATTGCAAATTGTCTCAGAATTCACTCTCTACTTCATACTAAAAGTTATCTCAAAGGTGAACAACATCTATTTCTTCTGTAACCTTAACATAAAAAATTAATGAAAAGCATGAAACAGGAGGGTGATTTAGTCAAGCTGTTTGTTGTCAAGTATCTTGAGATCTACTGATCACCAGCTAAAGGGTGGTAGATCCCAATCTACCTTTTGGCACCCCTGGGCTACAAAATGGTGCTGTAAATAAAATGCTCCACAGCAGGGGAAATATCCAAGGTTTTCCAGTAAGCTTTAATGAAAAATAATACAATGTTGGCATACAACCCTATTTTAAGCAAAAATCCGCAAAAGATATTAATTATAGTGGCACTTTAATTCTTCCAATTAATGTCTTTTTGCTCTATAGTTTTGCACATTGTAATGCTTATTTTAACTTTTAATGACAAAGAATAGTGAAACTAGCAATGCATGGTCCACCTCCAAGGTTACCAGGACCGATAGCTGTTATCTGTCTAAATGATAATATTACAGGGCATAGATATTTATTGAAGGAGATAAAGTGTAATAAAGACAGTTCTCCAAAAACAAAAAAATCGGATAATAAAAAAAACGGGATAAGAAAGTATTTTTCAAACACACATACTACGGGGCACATTTACTTAGCTCGAGTGAAGGAAAACAATAAAAAATACTTTGAATTTTCGTATTTTTTTGGCTACTTCCGACCATCGAATTGTCTACTTCGACTTCGAATCTAACGTTTCGAACTAAAAATTGTTCGATTATTCGACCATTCGATAGTCGAAGTACTGTCTCTTTAAAAAAAACTTCGACCACCTACTTCGCCAACTAAAACCTACCGAGCATCAATGTCAGCCTATGGGGAAGGTCCCCATAGGCTTTCTAGCCAATTTCTGATCAAAGGAAAATCGTTTGATCGATGGATTAAAATCGTTCGATTCAAAGGATTTAATCGTTCGATCGAACTATTATTCCTTCGATCGAACGAATATCGCTAAATCCTTCAAATTCGAAGGATTTTACTTTGACGGTTGAATATCGAGGGTTAATTAACCCTCGATATTCGACCCTAAGTAAATGTGCCCCTACTTGTAGGGGGTTATTTACTAACCGCTAATTTTTTTTTTATATAAAATCACAAATTTTTTGGAATTAAATAAACCCTGAGGATGAAAAAGTCTGAATCTGAAAATCCAGCATCTCAGACCTGTCGAGGTTGCATATAAGTCAATAGGAGAAGTCCCAATGATTTTTTGATGTGCACTGGGTTTTGTGCAATACCCTGAAGTTTTCGGGTGAAAATTCCGAAAAAAATCTTGAAATTCGGGAAAATCGCGAAATCACGAAATTCTGATTTTTTCCCGAAAAATTATTATTAATAAATTATTAATAAATAAGCGTAAAAAACCTGAGCGGATTTGATTGGAGTTTGTAGCAGAGAATATTGAGATAAATTCGGACTTTGATAAATAACCCCCAAAATGTACATATTACATAAGGGCATTCATGACTACAAATCTCACCCTTTTCCCCTCTTTTTTTCTTTGTTCTGTCAATGTGATCCTTAAGTTGGATTCGAACCTGCCTTTCGTTAGGCTGATCCCTGATGAAGGGATGTTTCATTAACTGATCTGTTGTGGGTCTTTGGCTGTGATTTTTCACAAGGCAGCTGTCAATAAATGACTGAAATTTTTTAGACCTGGAAAAAAGAAATTAAGAAAAACAGGGACCATGAATCTCAGAGGCTATAAAAATAGGATCTTTGGCCTTGGGTGCCAAAGATCCTTGGCCAGACATACCCATACATATACTTTACCACACAAGCAAAAAACGGTCGATAACTTTATCAACACTGTATAATATAATTTATTACTTTTTCATATTAAAGTAAGACATTTATTATATTGATATGGGAGTAAATTTAACAGAGTAGAACAATCTATACAAAGGTCTGAAGTGGCATTGTGTTAAATCAAAAGCACTGTATTCAAATAAACCTGTAACAACTGCAGAAAAATGTGATTACCTCAGTACTGTAACTTACTTATGCTCTATTTGACTTTCAATAAAAAGCATAATTGTAATATAATAGACAAGGGTGCTGAAAACCATGTTCATAATTAAAATGTAAAGAAGAAAATATATTATACAAACATTTGCTGATATTTTGGGCCCCTTCAAAGAGAATATTATTCATCACTGTCAACTGTAATAACTTATAAAGGTTATATATTGTTTTGCTTTCAAATGCATCAAAAACAAAGGAAATTAATTACATGCATTATAGAAACAAAATGTTCTAGAACTATTTATACCCTACACGGAGCACATACTTTATTAGCTAACTCTTATTCTTTTTTCTTTAAACTATTTTAAAGTGCACCTCCTTTGTAGACTGGCTTCATTATTCACTTGCTTCCAGCAAATTCTGAATTTTAACAAATTTGCATCAGGAGAAACGGTCACATGGGTATGAGGCAATTGTCCCTTTATGGCAATGGCTCCCAAACAGTAGGGGGGCTCAGTCTGACTGCCAGTTTGTGGAAAATGCTTCTGCTCCCCCTAAATTCACCTGAAAAGCTAGGATGAACTTCAGTTAGGTTGAGCTTTAGGGTGCAAGCTTATTTTTGTCCTGGATATTCTTGGAACTATGGGCTTAATGATTGCTGAACTGGTATTTTCCTATTTTTGTAACTTTGTTATGTGCTATGGGGCATGACCAATGGTTAGACCTTCAAGAGGGACTGAAAAAGTCTGACATCCACAACTTTAAGTGTTTGTCACCTTTCAATCTCTTACAATTTTAAAATAATACCTATAATATCAAATCATAACGCATACCGAAACTTGTATAGAACAAAGCATTATTAAGGTGGCCATAGACGCACAGATAATATCGTACAAAATGACTTTTCGTCCGTTATTCGGTGCGTGTATGGTGGAAAAAGAGCTGACCGATATCGACAGAAGACGGATATCGTTCGGCTCGTCGATCGTGCTGGACGAAAAATTTTGAACGGGTGCCTTTGAAGGAACCCAAACATCGGCCATTGTTAGTGCTGAATCGTCAGATACAGGTAGAATTCTATTGTTTCTTCCCGTAAATCTACCTGTATATCTGACGATTCAGCGCCACGCGTGTGTATTGAAACAAACGATCTTTCTTGGAAAGATCTTTTCCAACAAAAGATCGTAATTGTTACGTCTATGGCCACCTTTAGGCCCAGATTTGATAAGGATTTTTTTAAGAATCATGGACATATTGAATCATTTCCAACGGCTATATTTCTAGTAGCAAATTATGCAATATAATGTAGCATGAAGTGGAAGCGCTGAAGGTAGTTCATTGCTAATGGAATGTCTGGCACCAGCCCAGGGACATGTTGACAGGAAGTGTTCATGGCAAAGTTTTACTACCTTTGCTTTCTAGGTGAGAAAAATGGTAAGAATTTAGATAGAATCTGCAAGCAAAAGAATGATTGTATTACATGTTCTACTGAACTGTGAACATAGTACGGGTAGGGGATCCTATATCCGAAAACCTATTCAGAAAGATCCAAATTACAGGAAGACCATCTTCCTTAGTGTCCATTTTAAGCAAATAATTCTGTTCTCCTTTAATTATTTCCCTTTTCTCTGTAATAAAACAAAACTTTTTACATAATGGTAACAAAGCTGCATACATACATTTGATAGCAAAACAATCCTTTTGGGTTTATTTAATTGTTATATTTATTCTAGTAGACAAAGTTTGGAGATCCAAATTAAAGAAAAATCCCTAATCTGAAAAAAACAGGTCCCAAGCATTCTGGATAACACATCACATACTTATATAACCGATCACCTACCTTAGTTTATTTCTGTGTTTCGTATACAAATTGTAGCCAAATATTGCCTATAACTGCCATTCAGCCTTTAAAACCAGGAATGATTTACAGGTCTATGTTAATTGCTTTGGACTTAAAAGCTCCCTGCTTTCTCAATAGAGGTAAGAACACTTCCTAGTCAATCAACAGAGAGACTTCAGAGTACAAGAATAATCTATATCTAATATATTCTATGACTCCGAAACCCTTGAACCATAAAGTTCAAAAATACAGCATTATTATATTTGGCTATTTCCCATAAGGTCATGATAAAGAATTATTTTTGATTATTTTGCTTTTTATCTTGTAAGACAGTATCTTTTCCTTGATGGTAACTAGGCCAACATAAATCCATGTTGATTGCTAAAAACATTTAAAAAACCCAATAAGATTGTTTTGCCCTCTCCCAGCATGACAATACAAATTTCAAAAGGAAAAGCATAGGTCTCTAGCATTGCAGGTAACAGTTCCTATACCCCAGTGTATTGTATACATTAAGATAAAATTAAATAAATGGCATGCACTCAAAAAAAGGAAATGCAAACATGCAGCAAATACTGCACTCATTTGTTTTTGTTTTGCTACTTGTCTTTTTATCTATAAAGGACTAAAAAACACGCCATAAAGAAGATATATTAATCAAAATAAATAAAAGGTGGGAAGAACATAGAGCAATGAAAACAGGGTAAATTAAAATAAAAATGGCATAGAAAGAGGAATAAGGAAAGTATTTAAAGATATTATTCTTTATTTGTATAGAACATATTTTCTCCGTTGTTTCTATTATAAAGGAGAAGAGCATTGTTTTGTTGAAAGTGGTATTTACCCCTTGTTTATCCTTTTTTTCGTACTTTGGAGAAAATGTAACAGAACACAGTATTCCTCCTCCAGTTCTGTTGCCTACAAAATTTCACTTTAGAAGGTGTAGGTAATATTAACACTGGAAAATTTTAATGTATGTTTGCTTAGGATCACTCTTTTTTCATACATGCATAAACAGTTTGTGGCAGAGGATCACTTAAGTAAGGGATTAAATGGGAAAAAGACACAGGTACAGTAGGTGAACATTTAGTAAATAAAGAACTAAAGGTGGGATATATTTGAATATCATCACTGCTGCTCTAGGGAAAGTTATATTTACCTATTTGAAAATCTGGAGGATCAAAAAAAAAAAACAATTGAAAAACATGGGAGTATTTTTTGGTAATGACTCTCTTTAAATGGGAAGTTATTAAGCAAGTAGGTATAGTCTAACAAGAAAAACCTCATGAATAAAACACAATGATGACTGCTGCGATAATCATTTCAACATTTAGCTACAACATGCTGATTGCAAATGGATCGTCAAGGATTACTTAGTCTTTCTATACAATGATAAACTTTTGACTTTCTTTCACTTTCCACACATATGAGAACTGCAAAATATCGGATTTCTGCCACAAGAACTCTTCTGTAGCCTCATGTTCTATTTCCAGTGATATCTACTATATGCAGCATAGGTCCTTCACTGGGATACTCCAAGGACCAATGTAAAATGGCACAGTTGCAGATTTCCCTATAACAATCAATCATGTGAGTGAGTGAGTGTAGGTGGTTGCGTCTGTACCACCACTGTAAAATAGAAGTATAAGGATAATATAAGTCACCTAGGAGTTCCATCACTTTATAAAAGCAAGAAGCCAAATGTCACGGAACCCTGAGCTGATGTCTAATATCCTTATATTTTACAACAGGGGGTACTTTATTATAATGCAGTGAATCATGAGACAAATCTTGTGCATAACATACATATAAATGTAACTTTAGCAAAATGCTATTGCTCAAACCTTATGAAGACAAATGAAAATGTATGGACTAATGTAGGAAAAACTGGAAGCAATCTAATATCCTTTTAATCCTTGACATGAGAAAGACCTGGCTGAAGGGGGTCGGTAACCCTTGCAAGCAAAAACTGCTGTCCTATGAAGCTACTTTTTCTTTCTATTCAGTCATCCTTCTATAATGTTCAAGTCTGTCATTCTAACTACTGGCTGCTTTCTAGGTTAAATGGAGCTGCTGAAAGTTAAATATTTTAAAAGCTACAAAAAATGAAGGGCAAGCTGCAATTGTCTCAGAATATATGTCTATATGATACTAAGGGGCCCATTTACTTAGCTTGAGTGAAGGAATAGAGGAAAAAAAACATTGAATTTCAACTACGACTTTTGACGAAAAATCGTTCGACTATTCGACCATTTGATAGTTGAAGTACTGTCTCTTTAAAAAAAAACTTCGCCCCCTAGTTCGCAACCTAAAAGCTACCGAAGTCAATGTTAGCCTATGGGGAAGGTCCCCATAGGCTTTCTAAGTATTTTTTGGTTGAAGAAAAATCGTTCGATCGATGGATTAAAATCCTTCGAAGGATTTAATCGTTCGATCGAAGGATTTAATCGTTCGAATTGCGGTAAATCCTTCGACTTCGATATTCGAAGTCAAAGGATTTCAATTCGACTGTCGAATATCGAGGGTTAATTAACCCTCGATATTCGACCTTAAGTAAATTTGCCCCTAAAAGTTAATTTTAAGGTGAACTACCATTTAGCCATCATATAAAATCTGACTAGACATTTTTACTTAGGCTTCTCACAATGTTTATGATGATGGCTCAGCTTGTAGATGCACCCTAAATCACAATACTGTAGGCTAATATCTGCAAAACCATATTTTTTTTATGTGGCACTGTTGGGACATATGCATTTTCCAAATTATAAAACATTATCACACTGACTGATATCTATGTAAATATTTCTCAGACATAAATTACAACATATAAGAGAACCTTGAAACATTCACATATTGTTTATTCATATGTTTAGAAGTGTCCTTGCTTTTCCTGACCTAAAATTTGAAAGAAAGATTGTATCCGAGGTGCTTTGAACTCTGAAAATAATTTCCTACTGTTGCTTCCCATATGCTTATGGATTATACAACAAAAATGTTTCTTTTACTGCAAATTTCAAATAGCTATATTCTAAATCTATTTATCTATGAAAAGCATTTGTAGTTGTTACAATGTTTATAGCTGTACAATACTGCATTTGCAAATTCTAAAAGAAAATAACCTTAGAGCCAATAGAGAACTACAAGCAGGGCTTTCAATCTGGTGCAAAGTGCAGTTGCCTAAGTAGTGAGACCGCCTAGCATTTTGCACTCTTTGCTTTGCAAGAACCCATGTGGGATACCATGGGTCAGCACAATCAAGCCTTAGGAAAACAACTGCTTCATGCATAAGCAGACTATCAGTTTTTATACAAGCAGTAAGAGTATGTCTAATGAGGCATTACATACTGAATATTATAAACAAGTGTTCCACATGCATAAATAACAACATATTGTTTTAAGTCCACGTGTGGGGCATAACTCCTGTCACACTTAGGTTCTACGGAGAGGAGGTGGGGCGTATGTTGTGCTACTTTTTGGGTTTGATCATTTCGACTGAGTTTCTATAGTACGCAGATAATATCTCAGTTTCTTCAGTACCAGGGATTCTAATACAAAATGATATTACAAATTGTTCATCTGCCATAAACACTGCCATGTTTCTAAAGTGCTTTCAGTCAATAAAATCAGTTCAGTATGTGTTTATTTTCCAGTTTTCTTCCTCCACAGCAATTAATAGATTTTTCCACCTAAGCAATTTGTATCTCTTACGCATTTAGTGTTTGCCAATGGGACAAAGACAGGAGCTGCATATTTTCAGTTTTTCCTGGAACCTCCCTGCTTTTCTTCAGAGGCATGCAGATTTATTTTAGCAATGTGTAAAGACCAGACCTTGCTTTCTGTGCTCCTAATCCTTCCAGATAAACTATGCATTCTGGAATGACAGTGTTTCCACTGAGACGTTACATTTTGCTACACAGAGAAAAAATGCCAAGTCAAGTCCCAGCTGGTTGAAACAAAGCATTTGGAATGGCAACCAAATCAGTTGATAATTCATAGAAAAGGGAACTTTCATAAAACTCCCTGGATCATAGCTGTTCGTTTTTAATGAGACAATGATCTAATTTACTAGAACTAGACTAATATATTGCAAACATGTCAGATGACCCACTTGAGACACCTGTAACGGATAAGGGAGGCACAGAATTCCTTTGATAGGCTGCACCTGACCTTCTTGCTTCTTGGCGGACAGTCCTGGACTAAATAAACTTTGACATAATGTACACTTATGAGAGGAAACCAGGAAGAGGTTTAACTTACCATTTCTTTGATTTCAATCTAGGTGCTGGATTCCGAGGAATAAGAAAGAGGGCTCTCATTGGGTGCATATCGCAGAGTGCTAAAGTTTGGAAAAAAACATTTATATATTTAGAAGTGAAAATTGTAATGTATGTTCCGCTGCTGTTAAACTATATCTATAATTATAATTCAACAGCATTAAAGGAGAACTAAACCTTACATTTGATTAAAAATGATATATATATATATATATATATATATATACTGAACTTTTTGCACCAACCCAATCTTGCAGCTTCTCAATAGCAGAAATGATCCAGGACTTCAAACTTGCCACAGGGGGTCACCATGCTCAGTGGGTTCTGAGCAGCTGTTGAGAAGCTAAGCTTAGGGGTTGTTGCAAATTATCAAACTGACAATGAGGTTGGGCTGTAATATAAGATGATGCTACACGGCTGTAAAGCAGCACAGAGCATGTACAGTGAATCAGCAGAAAAGAAGATGGGGAGCCACTGGGTCATCTTCAGAGACACAGATCTTCCCTGCTAAAGGGCTGTGGTTGCCATGGTCTGATACAGAAGTCCCAAACAGTACAACATTTCTGCCCTACTAAGGGCAGAGACACACACTCAGATTCGGGGGTATTTAGGGCAGAGACACACAGGCAGATTTGGGAAGATTAGTTGCCCGGTGACAAATCTCCTCTTCTTCGGGGAGACTAATCTCCCCTAACAGCCTCCCGCTCGCTAGAATCTAAATCGTTGGCGGGTTGGCACTAGGATCGCTTCGTTTTCAGAAGTCGCCCAAAGTTTCCTCGTGAGGCAACTTCGGGCGTCTTCAGAAAACAAAGCACACGATTGCCATCCCGCTGGCAATTTACATTCTAGCCGGCGGAAGGCAGCTCGGGGAGATTAGTCGCCACGAAGAAGAGGAAACGTGTCGCTGGCCGACTAATCTCCCCGAATCTGAGGATGTGTCTCTGCCCTTCTTTAGTTAAAGGAAAACTATACCCCCAAAATGAATACTTAAGCAACAGATAGTTTATATCAAAGTGAATGACATATTAAAGAATCTTACCAAACTGGAATATATATTTACATAAATATTGCCCTTTTACATCTCTTGCCTTGAACCACCATTTCGTGACTCTATCTGTGCTGCCTCAGAGATCACCTGACCAGAAATACTACAACACTAACTGTAAAAGGAAGAAGTGAGGAAGCAAAAGGCAGAACTCTGTCTGTTAATTGGCTCATGTGACCTTACATGTGGTTTGTATGTGTGCACAGTGAATCTTACGATGCCCTTATTTTTTAAAATGGCAATTTTCTATTTATGATTACCCAATGGCACATACTACTAAAAAAGTATATTATTATGATAATGGTTGATTTACATGAAGCAGGGTTTTACACATGAGCTGATTTACTCAGTATCTTTTAATAGAGACCTACATTGTTTGGGGGGTATAGTTTTCCTTTAAGCTTTAGTTCTCCTTTAAGAATCCACTGAGTTTGCAGCCTATACTTGCTGAGCAGCAGGATCTTAAATCTTGTCTTCATGAATCTTTAGACCCATGGATTAAAATATTTTGCTTTCATCTTTAATTTCCCCTTTGAGTAATATCAATACAATGACTATTTAAAAAGTGAGTCTCCTAATAAAATGGAATAAAATATATAACCTATTAAAATGTTTAGTATGAAGGGTTTTTAATTCACAAAATTTATCCCATTACTTCCGGACTGCCTGTATCCACAGTAAACTTGTCTACTCAATAAATATGGTAAATGCCTGCATTAACATTATCAGGGGAATTATCAACGACCAAAACAATCAGGAGAAACACATGGCTGATAGTATTTATGAAAGTTTCATATAAAAACTGATTTGAGAGTTTTTATTAGAGGTTTGTTTGAAAATAAGTGAATATTCCATACAGAAGGCCATCATGAATTATAATATTTTGCCTTTAGAACCACTTTAAACAGAGATATGCTTTGAAGAGTGCTCTAAAAAAAAAAAAACAGATATGACTGGAGAACAAGCAATATCATTCAGGTCTACCATTATTCACTTGAAATACATAGATCAACTTTATTAGTTGATCACAAACACTATGAAAAGATCGCATATAACAAACATGGTCAGATTACATCGTTCTTGAAAAAAAGCATTCCAGATTCTCTGACAGTTTTAGCAGTACTTCTGCCTTGGTTACAAGGTACATGGAAATAATTATGTATTTTTACTTACGGGGAGCTCCCTCTGCCATTTCTATGGCTGTTATTCCTAATGACCACAAGTCACTCTGGAAAAAAACAAGGTACATTTGTAATGTTTCATGCATACTTTGTGGCCATTTCCACTGCTCTAGGATCTGCTTATCTGACTGACTAAGAACAAACAAAAAAATCAAATGGATTTCAACAATGTGTAACTGGGCATTAATTTGCTGCATTCCTGATTGAAGTGTTGTAAAAAATTTAAATTTATGCTGACACAACCCAGTAGTGATGTGCTCTGTGTTCCAATCTGATGAATGTAGGCAAACTATGTTTTTGTTATTCTTGGTGAGATCTTCAGTTTTTAAGTCACGTACGTACAGGTCAATCTGCCCATTTGACACGTGGCAGCCAAATAAACGAACATGTCACTTATCAGATCATTTGTCACCAAAAAATCAAGTACAGAATGGACCCCAGTAATCCATTTGCACATTCTGTCCAGACGGATTTATTAACGTGAAACCTCAGCATTGCAAGCTAATTCTCATTAGCATTCAGGTCAGTTGGATTCATATGCACCGTTAGATATTGGTTTCTTCAAAAATGTACCATATTGGACAAAATTATGCATCCATACACATGCAGATTAAATCAAAGCATTTGGCTAAAAATTGCTGGGGGCAGGGGTAGTTATGTTTAAACATTTGCCCCCTTAAAAGGAATTCTCTCTTTGTAATAAGGGAACTAAATAGAGTACTGATATATATATTTCTTTGTGAATGTGTTACAGTCATTTTCTGTGGGTCAGAGCAGGTGGGAATTTAACTGTAGAACTGAAAAAGCCAAATGACATTCTTTAAACTAAAAAGAGTGTCGGAAAATGGCAGAAAACCAATTACAGCATTAAAGCCTCTGAAGGTTTAGCATAAATACTCATCTTCACTTAATCCACATGGGATCAAGCTCTATAAAGCTGTATCCAGTTTTCAGATTTGTCTGAGCAGTAGTTTTGTATTCTCTATGGAATGGACTGTGATATACTAGACAACATTGCCATATTGCCATAATTGAACAGTGGGCACTTGTATACACATACTCAATGTGAAATGTCTTGACAGGATTCTGTTCCTCCAATTGCTAATGCAGCAGTCCCTCTAATATGGGAAACTATCTTTCAAACCGAGAATGCTGCTTGATCGAGAGGAGGTCTCATATAAAAGATTATGGCCATGTGGATTAATTACATATTAAATAGAAATGTAAAGAGAAAAATGTTTACAGCTCATTACATTCTCAAACTTACATTCTTACACTCATCCAAACCACTCTTAAAGGAGAAGGAAACCCCCTGGGCACAAAAATCCCTCTCCCTTCCCCTGTGTTGCCCCCCCCCTCCTCCACCCTGGCCTACCTGTCGTCCCGGGCAAATGACCCTAACTTGTTACTCACCTCTCTGCGCAGGTCCTGTCCACGGAGCTCCCAGACGCCATCTTCTCCCAAGCGGTGTTCTTCCTGCTTTGACCGGCGTTTTTGGTGCATGCGCAGTAGGAGCATTTAACAGGTACGGATCTACTGCGCATGCGCCGAATGTCACAAAGTGAAATCGGAAAACTACGTGACATTCGGCGCATGCGCAGTAGATCCCGTTCCCTGGTTTTTGTGCCCAGGGAATTTCCTTCTCCTTTAAAAGCATTAATATCATCCAGCAGGGATGAAATCTGCAATACACCTTAGGTTTTTTTTTTTGGTGTTTTTTTGGTTTCTAGGGTCCAGACTGAGAACTAGAAAAAAATTGCAAAAGATCTTAGCAGAACACTTTATGCAATTTTAATTTTTTTGAGGTTTAGTTTCTACTAAGCCAAATACCCAAACCCTGATGTTCTGGTTGACCAAAGAAACTTCAATATCTAAAAGGTTGATCAACAACGCAATAACATAAACTTCCAACCTCTGACCACAATCACCTCCTGCTTTCAAAAGCAAATACATTTACAAAGAACTATACTACATATGCGTGCGTCCATGACATCTGTAGATACCTAAAAGGTTCCAAATCAAAGAAAACTGTGTGAGCCAGCTGATAATAAGAAAGCCAACTGCCTTAACAGTTAGTGCCAACAATACCCTTTTGTTAATCCCCAGTGCAAGTTTATGGTCACTCACTGTTCTTATTCGTTTGTTCTTTAGAAAGTAGGCTGCAGTTGGTCAAAGACAATGTATTGCCTGCCTTTGGAAACTGTTCTTATTCCTCAGTGTTCTGTTTTCTGTGTAGAAAGCCTACCCATATAGCTACTGAGGCACCAATAAGTAATAAACATGCATAAAATAAAAAGCACAGAGGTGCTAAATGCATAAAATTTATTTTTTATTAAAATAAAAAGTGTAATTTAAAAAAAAAAAAAAAACTATTTAAAATTAATATGAGTTGGACAAAAAAGAAATCCTCTATTTAAAGTGTACAGTGGGGAAAGTAGTGCCAAAAACAGAAAAAGAAAATACCTTAAAGTCATAGGTCGCATCAGGGTTTTCATCACAGGCAATGACTTCTGGAGCCATCCAATATGGTGTTCCAATAAATGTATTCCTCCTGCCAACTGTTCGGTCAAGCTGAGCACTAACACCAAAGTCCACTGAAAATTTATATCACAAGCATGAATTTCAACACAGGCATAGGATCTACTATAATGAAACTCATTATACAAAAGGTTATGATTCTGAAATATGTTAATGCTCTTTCCCATAATGTTATATTTAAACATTAAACTTTCCATCATGTAGGGCAGCGGGCCTTAGGGATAGGGAAAACACTTGGCAAGCAACCCTAATGGGGTTTTCATGTTATCAGCATGTACTAGCTAGTGTAATAATCACCAACAGAAAGGCTCTGTTTAGTTACAGACAGGTAAAAAGTAAAAAAAAAGGCAACAGTTAAAACCTTAATAAAACTGTTCTAACTGTATACTGGTTTACCAAACAGCCAGTACAGTATTTTTACGCAGGCATAAATCAGAATATCATGCCTGTTGCATACACAGTTTGGTTATATCAGATACCCTATCAAAATCATAACAAATATTATTAGGCCAGAAAAAATCAATTTGTAGTTTGGAAGCAAATGAATTGCAAGTGATCCCAGGTTTTAAGCATTAGAAAGCAATTCCGCTCTGATAAAATAGTAGATGGGCAAATAGATTTCAAGAAAAAGTAGAACTGTAATGCTAGGTTTAAGTGGGGACACTGACTGTGATTTATTGCCATGTCAATCAACAGGCAAACTGTCTACGTTTTATGCAAACAACCTAGCACACTTATTTACAGCATTATTCTCAGCATGAAAGCAACTTTCAGGACTTTTATAACTATCCCTGTGGGCACTGGTCTGTTTAACCACACACAGTCATATGAAAAAGTTTGGGAACCCCTTTTAGCCTGCATAATAATTTACTCCACTTTCAACAAAAAAGATAAGTGGTATGTCTTTCACTTCCCTGGAACATCTGAGTACTGGGGTGTTTTCTGAACAAATATTTTTAGTGAAGCAGTTGTATGGAATTAAATCAAATGTGAAAAACTGTCTGTGAAAAAATTTGGGTACCCTTGTAATTTTGCTAATTTGAATGCATGTAAGGAGCTCAATGCTCCTTACTGGCAACACCAAATTGGTTGGATTAGCTTGTTAAGCCTTGAACTTCATAGGTAGGTGTGTCCAACCATAAGAAAATGTATTTAAGGTGGCCAATTACAAGTTGTGCTTCTGTTTGACTCCCCCCTGAAGAGTGTCAGCATGGGATCCTTAAAGCAACTCTCAAAATATCTGAAAACAAAGATTGTTCAGTATCATGGTTTAGGGGAAGGCTACAAAAAGCTATCTCAGAGGTTTAAACTGTCAGTTTCAACTATAAGGAATGTAATCTGGAAATGGAAGGCCACAGGCACAGTTTCTGTAAAACCCAGAAAAATACAGGAGCAGCATATGCAGAGGATTGTGAGAATGGTTACAGACAACCCAAAGATCACCTCCAAAGATCTGCAAGAACATGTTGCTGCAGATGGTGTATCTGTACATTGTTCTACAATTCAGCGCAATTTGCACAAAGAACATCTGTATGGCAGGGAGATGAGAAATAAGCTCTTTCTGCACTCATACCACAAACAGAGTTGCTTGTTGTATGCAAAAGCTCATATAGACAAGTGACTGTCATTTTGGAACAAAAAGCGCTTTGCATGGTGGAAGAAGAACACTGCATTCCAAGAAAAACACCTGTTACTTACTGTCAAATTTGGTGGAGGTTCCATCAGTCTGTGGGACTGTGTGACTTGTTCAGGGACTGGGGCCCTTGTTAAAGTTGAGGGTCGAATGAATTCAACCCAACTCTTCAGGATAATGTTCAAGCATCAGTCACAAAGTTGAAGTTACAAATTTATGCACCTGTCTAATTTTGTTATGATGCATATTGCATATTTTCTGTTAATTCAATAAACTTTATGTCACAGCTAAAATACTATTGTTTCCATAAGGCATGTTATATATTAAAAGGAAGTTGCTAGTTTGAAAGCTCAGCCAATGATAAACAAAACTCCAAAGAATTTAGAAAGGTTCCCAAACTTTTTCATATGACTGTAAGAATAGTGTCATCAGAACAGCTACTGTAGCTTTGTATTAATATGCAGAGACCATTCTGTGAAAATAAGCATGATATGTCCTTAACCGAATACAACCCTAATGCAAATTTTGCCCAGTCCCCTCTGGCTTATTGCCTTGCTTCATCCATACTGGGACCAGGAAACTTTATTGTGGTGTTTAAATACAGTGAGAAAGCCAAACATCTGGCATTGACCTAGCTTTTCATGTGCACATACTAGCAGTGGCCGCCGTGTTTGCATGGCAGAAAGAAGTTTCCCTTCCAGCCATGTTTTTTTAATTTACTATCCATGATACAGTATGGGACCTGTTATCCAGAATGCTCGGGACCTGGGACTTATCAAAAAATGGATCTTTCAGTAATTTAGATCTTCATACCTTACGTCTACTAGAAAATCATGTAAACATTAAATAAACCCAATGGGCTACTTTTGCTCCCAATACGGATTAATTATATTTTAGCTTGGATCAAGCACAAGGTACGGTTTTATTATTTACAGAGAAAAATTAAATATTTTTTTAAAATTTGGATTTGAAAATAGAGTCTATGGGAGACGGCATTTCCATAATTCAAAATTTTCTGGATAACGGTTTCCGGATAACAGATCCCATACCTGTACTAAAAATGTACACTAAATCTGAGATGCAGTATGTGGCCTTTATATACACACTGTTTTTGTGTACATAAGAAAACTGTTCAAGAGGGGAAACTCAACTCTGATAAGAGCAGAGTTGTCACCAATTGTAGAACCTAGGTACTTTGTTAACAAGGAAGAACCACTGTGTCGATAAGGTAGATTCAACACAATGGATACATTGAAAACTGTTAAAAAAACTGTTTTGCCCAGTACTTTTTACCAAGGGAGAGGAAGCAGACCCTGTGGCTGCATGGGCCCAGGAGATATAGGGGGGGCCCAAATAATGCTCAATTACAACATCTATTAGTAAAATAGGACAACCTCTGGATATGTTGGGGGCCCTAAAATTAATTTGCTGTGTGGCCCAGTACCATCTAGTTACGCCACTCAACGGTATCCATGTTAAAATCAACAAGAAAGTTTATGAATAACATTTTTAGTGCTTGAAATTTAGTAATTGATCAGTACAATGTCCCTTTAAATCCAGATTAGAAAATATGGCTATTCTTATGTTTTATTAAGACAAATATACCAAAGTTGCAAACCTTATTTATAAACCATATTTTGTATTTAATGTGGATGCCATGTAACATTAAGAACTTTTTTGTGTATATTGCTGCAGTGCAGAGATTGTCTTTACTGGTGAATACTATTGCTACTTTATAAACCCATCAAACTATATTGCACGCCATACATGGGTGTTTTAGCATATCATTTAAACCCTTACAACCTATTAAATGGCATATAATATAATACATATAATTTGCTTTTTAGTTAGATGACACTCTAGTTTTGCCCAGGAATTTGATAGGTAATATTTCCACATTGTTTACTGGCTGTGAGCTTGTGTATGGAGGAAATTATAATTCCCGAATACATATCTTACATGAATTTTCAATGAGCAACACATATTACAGAATAAATATCCACAGCAAATGTAAATTCAAGTGTCAGTAGAAGTTTGCGCTGTCAGATACTCTCACTGCACATCCTTCTCATTCATGCTTAATTAAAATTCGGCGCTTTCCTTACCTAGTTTAACTTCTGCGTTTTCTGTCAGCAAGACATTCTGCCCCTTAATATCTCGATGAATCACTTTGTGCTGGTGCAGATGACTCAGGCCCTGGGGAGATTGATGGGGAAACGTACACTGTAATAAGTCTCTCAAGGCAAAAGAATAAATTAAAGCTGCATTGCTTGTTTGTCACCTGAAATTGATTTTTTACTGAAAGCATTCTAGTAATTTAGCCTTTGCATCTATTTACGACCTCTCTCAGCACAAAAAAAATGAGTGTAATTATCAGCTTACTGTGAAAACTCATAACTTGTTTGCCATTTTCTCAGACATTCTCAGAATAGGAAGCTCTACTACATTGGCAAAGTAATAGCAGAACAGCCATTGAACAACATAATAAAAACAAAAGCTAATTGAATGTATCATGATTTTCCAACTGTCTTCTCTTAGGAAGATATATTGACCAGTTGTTAGGGGAAAGTCAAAAAAGATTTAGAATTGAAGCAACAATTCCTGTGCAGGTCCTAACCAGAGCCGCATTAAAGGAAAACTATACCCCAAAAATTAATTCTTAAGCAACAATTTATGTCAAATTAAGTGACATATTAAAGAATCTTACCAAACTGGAATATATATTTAATAAATATTGCCCTTTTACATCTCTTGCCTTGAACCATCATTTTATGCTGGTCTGTGTGCTGCCTCAGAGATAACCTGACCAGAAATACTACAACTCTAACTGCATGTGGAAGCAAAAGACAGAACTCTGTCTGTTAATTGGCTCATGTGACCTAACATGTATGGTTTGTTTGTGTGCACCATGAATCGTAGGATCCCAGCAGCAGCCCTTGTTTTTAAAATGACTATTTTCTATTTAGGATTACCCAATGGCACATACTATTACAAAGTATATTATTACGAAAATGTCATCTTAGACTCTCATCTGTCTTTTTCACCACACATTCAAACACTTGCAAAATCTTGCTGTATTCAACTGCGCAACATTGCTCGAATACGACCCTATCTCAGTTCAGAATCAACTAAAACACTGATTCAGTCTCTCATCATCTCCCGCCTTGATTACTGCAACTTACTCCTCATAGGTATTCCAACAAGTCACCTTTCACAACTCCAATCTATTCTAAACGCGGCCGCTAGACTCATTCATCTAGCTCGCCGCTCAACATCAGCTGCTCCCATATGTATGTCCCTTCACTTGCTCCCAATCTCTTCTAGAATCAAATTCAAATTACTTACACTCACATTCAAGGCCCTTAATAATGAAACCCCTCCCTATATTTCATCTCTAATCTCCAAATACACTCCTTCACGAAACCTACACTCTGCTTCTGATCTTCGCCTCACTTCTCCTCTGGTCACTTCTGCCCATTCTCGTCTACAAGACTTCTCTCGGGCTTCTGCTTTTCTCTGGAACTCTCTGCCACAAACTGTCAGACTTTCTCCTTCCTTCCAAACTTTCAAGCGCTCCTTAAAGACCCATCTGTTTAAAAAGGCCTATTCGATGTACCTTAATTAATCATTGCTGTATCAAAATGACAAAGTGTTTATACAATCCTAATGTCTCAATTGTACCCTAACCTTTTAGTTTGTAAACTCTAATCTCTAGGTCCTTCTAACCCTATTGTACTCTGTAATCCTAGTCTGTTATCCACCATTTATTCCCTGTTTGCTATAACTGCAGTAAAGCACTGCGTATCTTGACAGCGCTATATAAATAAATGATGATGATGATGAAAATGGTTTATTTACATGAAGCAGGGTTTTACATATGAGCTGTTTTATGCAATATCTTTTTATAGAGACCTACATTGTTCGGGGGGAAGGGAGTAGAGTTTTCCTTTAAGTAGCTGCAATATCATAAAAATAACTTTAATGGGAATTTATGTGTAAAAGAGCAGTTATACCATAATTCTAGGCTGGATATGGTGTGGGTATACAGTATGATTAAAATATTGTTCTGGAAGATATTTCAATTAAAAGTGACTTTTTAAGCATCAATTGTGCCCAATTGCAGCCCAATAACTGGTGATGAAATTCTGCTGAAGTTATGGAATAGTTCTGCCTCTAGGACAAGAACACACCTGTTGTATAGCAAGAGACAGAGCTATCAATACTTTATTCCACAGCTGTACTTTTCAACAAAGATCTTGGATATGGCAGATCCTATTTTTTGGGGCAATGATATTTTCTAAAATTGTTTCAACAACCATTATTCACCAACTGAGATTTAAAGGACACAAGGTCAGAGACAAAAGCACAAAAGACTGTTTGTATTTATTTCTTGATACACTGCTAAATATTAAGATGAAACAATCAGATTTGAACAAATGGAATACTGACATTACAGTCCAGCATGTGAAAGAGTTTTATTTTCACATTATTTTTGCTTCAGGTGAGAAACAGCATTTCTTAACCTTTTCTCTTGGATGACCTGAATTAAGTGGTGAATCGGCTTCTGGGCCCACAAATTGGCTTAGAAATAGATACACAGTTATGGGATCTGTTATAGGAAAACAGTTATCTAGAAAGCTTTCAATTACATAAAGGCTGTCTCCCATAGACTCAATTATAATCAAATAATTAACATTTTTAACAACTGTTTAATTTTTCCATTTTTCCTTGTAGTAATGAAGCAGTACCTTGTACTTGATTCCAACTAAGATATAATAAATATTTATTGGAGGCAAAACAATCCTACTGACTTATAATTACTTTTTGAATGATTTTGTATTAGACTTAAATGTTTTTTTCCAAAATGAATCAGTTAATAGTGCTGCTCCAGCAGAATTCTGCACTGAAATCCATTTCTCAAAAGAGCAAACAGATTTTTTTATATTCAATTTTGAAATCTGACATGTGGCTAGACATATTGTCAATTTCCCAGCTGCCCCAAGTCACGTGACTTGTGCTCTGATAAACTTCAATCACTCTTTATTACTGTACTGCAAGTTGGAGTGATATTACCCCCCCCCAGCAGCCAAACAAAAGAACAATGGGAAGGTAACCAGATAGCAGCTCCCTAACACAAGATAATAGCTGCCTGGTAGATCTAAGAACAACACTCAATAGTAAAAACCCATGTCCCACTGAGACTCCAGTTCAGTTACATTGAGAAGGAAAAACAGCAGCCTGCCAGAAAGCATTTCTCTCCTAAAGTGCAGGCACAAGTCACATGACGAGGGGCAGCTGGGAAATTGACAAAATGTCTAGCCCCATGTCAGATTTCAAAATTGAATATATAAAAATCTGTTAGCTCTTATGAGAAATGGATTTCAGTGCAGAATTCTGCTGGAGCAACACTATTAACTGATTCATTTTGAAATTTTTTTTTTTTTACCATGACAGTATCCCTTCAATAACAGGTCCCATACCTGTACATCACTGCTGAAAGCCATTTCACATTATTTACGGGGTTTTAAGGGTACTTGCAGATGAGGAGCTTTTTCAACAACTTTAAAATCTTGCTACTGTGGGCAACTCATTTCACTAAAATACCTCACCTCAGGGGGCATTGCCCCCAAAGTTACCAGGAGCAGCAAAAAGCCCCCAGCTTTTTGCTGCTCCTGGTAACTTGTCACCATCAGGTGCAATCCTTAACACCCCCTCAGGTGTTAAGGATCGCACCTGATGGTGACATGTTTTTGGGTCACAAGCAATAGGTTAAGAATCCCCAAATTAGTTAAAAAACATAAGTATTGACCAACATCATCATTTTTTTTAAAGAGGAATTAGTTTTAAAGTGCTAAAATGTTGTCATTCCCAGGTAACCAATTGAATCATTCAGTGATACAAAAATGACCATGTAAAAAGATTTCAATGTATCATTTCACATTCTCTATGGGAAAGACAGAGCACTTACTTTTAATTCCAATGAGTACATGTTCAAATTTTTTTTATTGTACTGTTTTTATATCCTACAGATGTAGGCTAAACATAAACAGGGGTATAGTTATTATATTTGACAGTGAAAATAAATGCTCACATTCTAGGAGTTATTTGAAAACATGAATAGGATGAGGTATCTTCCCCAAAGAGTTTACAATCTATCATGATTTTAATGCCAGATTACAGCATACGATTTTTAAATCTATGGACATGAAGAAATTGGACTTTCATTTTTTTTAATACTTTTAAATTTAGTTGTTAGATACATTATAGGATCTAATTCTGCCTGATCATTTGGCCAATTAAACAATCAAGACTTGTATAAGCTTAGTTGGCTACAAGTGTTGTGTGTATGCACATATCTTTTCTAAGCAAACTGTTACATTTGATACAATAAAAAGAGACGCAAACATAGATTGTTATCTTCACAAAGATACAGAATAAAGTTCGGCCTACAATAAATCTGTAGTGGAAACTGACGCCCACATGGTGCTTTTCAACAACTGAGAACAAATGGTGACTAGGCTGTTTTATTTGTAATTGATAAACATGTCCTGGTTGTACAGTTCTTTGATAGAGGTATTATATAACACTTTTGCAAACAATTAGATGTACAAAAAAATGAACATAAAATGTGTAAGATCTACCCCCTGGAAAAAAAATCATATGTTTCTGGCCATTATTAATACGGCTAGCTTTCTCCTAATTACAAGTAATGATCGTGGCAGCTTTTTGGGCATAAATTAGCAACTGCTCCATGCAGAGTATGTGCTGCCAAGACTGGGCTATATTCACAGTGGGTGCACATAGAGACAGCAGTATCTGCAGCTGTACAAGACAGACTGCATTTTATAATTAATAGCAGATACTTTTGTCAATTACACCAAAGGTACAGTCCTTACACTTTTTTAACCTATGTTTTTCCTGCACTGCAGCTGAAAGAAATAAACTTGACTCTTGCTGCTTCTGGACATCACTGTTTATAAGTTTAATGGCTGCCTGAGATTACCTCTCTATTGCAGCAAATGTCAATGAGATTAATTATGGAACACTGGTATGAATGTCACTTGATATTAGACGAAAACAGGGCCATCAGGTTAGATGGAAACAAAAAGAGTTAGATATATCACATATTCAACATACTGTAGTATTTTAAGGGGTGAAGAAGGTGATTGCTACCTATTCTGGTGACAAGGAAAAGTTACACATAAGATGTCAAATGATTGGTACAATAAATATGCCATTCCAATACTAAAGAGAAGGTTGATTAAATATAAACTGGGAAATCCTGAAATGCCGACAGCATTGTGATATTTTCCCCATTTATGATATGCGAACCGTCAGGAATGATTCAAGTGGCCATATGTATCCAATCAGATTTTTTGTATCAATCCAATTGAATTGTGCAGTTGAACACTACTGCGTTCAATTATAGCAGATTTTTGGGACTCTAACTAGCTACTTCTCCAGGACCCAAAACGCAGTAGCTTCAATCTCCCTTTATGCCTTGTTTAGTTCAGTTTAGTTTAGTTTTCTTATGATTAAAACAATAGGCAAAAAAGTATGTTCAGCCCAGCCCAAGTTCACGTTGAACGGAGCATGCTGCCCTTTAAAAATCACGTCTTGGTCCACTCATGGATCAGTATACTTTGTTTTGTAAATGGCTTTTCTCTGTTTCAATGATTTGGCAAAAATGAATGCTGTATCACATTATTATTCTACAATTGCATGCTGTGATTAGTCATTCAACTTTGGATAGGGAAGGGTTTAGATCATACAATTAATCTATTGTAGACAGAGAAAGGCCCCCTAGACCAGAGAAAGTCCACATCAAGTTATCATTGTATCTGCCCTATAAGTCATGGCGATCCATCATCCACAACAAGATGTTCGTTTATCAGTCGAAATGAACACATTGGTCCTTTTGCAAAAGTATAAATCAAACAGTTGTGTATTACAATGTAACAACTTAGTGAATAAGTTAGTTGTCCATATAATTCATGGCATAATATCTGTAACTAAGAACTTAACCACAAGATAAAATAAAATAGTAACGCCATTCTTAATGTTAAATGTGTTGATCCCATTCATCTTTTGCTTAAAGGGGAAACATACCTCTTCTATTGGCTTGTAAAAACAAAATCTCTTTTCTATATATTTAAATTTGCAAACTACATTTGAATGGTCAAATTGCTTGCTTATGCTGACTGACATAGCTATAGTAACAGAACCTAGAAAAGTAAGGAAAGAAACAAGAGATGTCTCTGGTTTGTCTCAGATGGAGAAAACATTCCATCTTCATTCCAACGGGCAACCAACCTTGTGCCATAGTATAAGAAGCAGTAGCCGTATACTGTATATGCTTTCTTGTCCTTTGTTACACTATATAATGCTTCAGAAAGAGAATTCACAGCTCTCACTGTGAAAAATCCCTGTGGCACGTTAAGATGACACCTCCTTTCCTCTAATCAAGGGATGCACTTGTGCCCTGCCAGTAAATATTATTAGTAAAGAGTAAAATATTCTCCATATCCATCAAAGGAAGATGACATCTTGTGACTAAAAAAAAAAGAGGTTACCCATTCTATCTTTATTGATGTATACTGGGAGCACCAACCTATAAAAATGGTAATATGATTTCAGAATACATCAGTTAATAGTGCTGCTCCAGCAGACTTCTGAGCTCAAATAAGTTTTTTAATTTTGAAATATGACATGGGGCTAGACATATTGTCTGTTTCCCAGTAGCCACCAGTCATGTGACTCGTGCTCCGATAAACTTCAGTCATTCTTTACTGCTGCACTGCAAGTTGGAGTGATATCATCCCCTCCCTCCCTCCCCACCCCCAGCCCCCCTTCAACAGAACAATGGGAAGTTAACCAGATAACAGCTGCCTGGTAGATATAAGAACAGCACTCAATAGAAAAAATCCATGTCCCACTGAGACACCTTCAGTTACATTAAAGGGATACGATTATGGGGAAGTTTTTTTTTTCAAAATGAATCAGTTAATAGTGCTGCTCCAGCAGAATTCTGCACTGAAATCCATTTCTCAAAAGAGCAAACAGATTTTCTTATATTCAATTTTGAAATCTGACATGGGGATAGACATATTGTCAATTTCACAGCTGCCCCAAGTCATGTGATTTGTGCTCTGATAAACTTCAATCACTCTGTTTACTGCTGTACTGCAAGTTGGAGTGATATCACCCCCTCCCTTTCCCCCCCAGGAGCCAAACAAAAGAACAATGGGAAGGTAACCAGATAGCAGCTCCCTAACACAAGATAACAGCTGCCTGGTAGATCTAAGAACATCACTCAATAGTAAAAACCCATGTCTCACTGAGACACATTCAGTTACATTAAGAAGGAAAAACAGCAGCCTGCCAGAAAGCATTTCTCTCCTAAAGTGCAGGCACAAGTCACATGACCAGGGGCAGCTGGGAAATTGACAAAATGTCTAGCCCCATGTCGAATTTCAAAATTGAATATAAAAAAATCTGTTTGCTCTTTTGAGAAATGGATTTAAGTGCAGAATTCTGCTGGAGTAGCACTATTAACGGATGCGTTTTGAAAAAAACATGTTTTCCAGTGACAGTATCCCTTTAAGTAGGAGAAACTACAGCCTGCCAGAAAGCAGTTCCATCCTAAAGTACTGTCTCTTTTTTGAAAGCACATGACCAAGAAAAATGACCTGAGATGGCTGCTTACACAGTAATATTACAACTAAATAAAAATACACTTGTTGTGTTAGAAATTAAATTTTACATGGTAGATGTAATTATTTGCAGTGTAAACAATGTCATTTAGAAATAAAAACTACACCAAAAAAATTATGACAGAATCCCTTTAATCTTTTCATCGTGGCATTTACATTTCTATTTGCCAACTCCATTGGTTCATTCTCTTGTATCTTACATTTTCTCTTGACTACAGTAATCATAAACAATACACTTTTAGCAACACTTTAACCCATTATTGCTCTAATCCTTTTTTTATCAAGCAGCAGCTTTATTTCAAAAAAGCCTTGCCCACACTATACAAATATCTGCCGACATCAGTTATACACAGTTACGCAGCATTAATCTTAGTAATAAAAAACAAGATAACTTTACTATGCTCCAGTAAAACCAGCCAGTATGCAGGCTTATCAGTATTTCATTTTAACAGGGTATTTAAATTGACCTCACAGTCTCCCAAACTAAAAAAGAGAAAAATAAGAAAACCTTTAATAGTCAGTTAAAAAGCAAGTGAATTTTCCTTGGCAACACAGATATGAAATATGAATATTCAATTAAACCAATACAAACTGACAAAAAGCCACACTTTTCCAGTGAGTAGAGAAAACACACTGTTCCAAAATTTTTCAATCTTTAAAAATAATAATAGAGAATATTTAGAGGCATACCCGCAAGATCTCCCTGCAGATGTAAGCAATCCACTCTTCTTTCAAAGTATTGCCTTTGGTGTTTTTGATCAAATCAGTGACGGATCCAGCGCCACAGAATTCCATTACCAGCTGGAACAGAAAGATTAGACACATATTTTATGAGGTATATTAGCCATTTTATTGGCATATTTGAGATAATTAAGAACCTTTAACACATTTGTTGATGTTATCAGTTGCATGCAAACACACAGAAAAACATACAAAGGTAAGAAATCTGCCATTGCGAATCCCTGTAAAGGTATTGGATCGGTTATCCAGAAACCCATTATTCAGAAAGCTCCGAATTATGGAAAGGCCATCTCCCATAGACCCCATTATAATCAGATAATCCAAATTTTTAAAAATGATATCCTTTTTCTCTGTAACAATAAAACAGTACCTTGTACTTGATCCAAGCTAAGATATCATTATTTCTTATTGAAAGCAAAACCAGTCAATTGGGTTTACTTAATGTTTACATGAGTTTCTAGTAAACTTAAGGTATGATGATCTAAATTACAGAAAGATCCATTATCCAGAAAACCCCAGGTCCCGAGAATTCTGGATAACAGGTCCCATACCTGTATCTAGAATTACCATTGTTAATGGAGTCCATTTTAAGAAAATAATTCTATTTTGTTATTTCTTTTCTCTCTGTAACAAAAAAACAGCACCTTTTATTTGATTGTAACTACACTGCATGAATCCATGTTCATGGCAAAATCTTTTTGGGTTCATTTAATGTATAAATATTTGTATGAGATGTAAGGTATGGTGATTACAGCTTCCCTGTAAACCACTAGGTGACTATTTCTTGTGGTGCATATTCTTACCCATAGCTGATCATCCATTCCAGGAGGGTTCTTTTTTATAAATGCCCCATAATATGTGGCAATGTTTCTGTGATGTGAGTATTTCTTCAGCATGTTAATCTCTTGTTTGATTTCTTCCTCTTCATCCTGCCACAAAATAAACAAGAATCATTTTAATTAAACATTTTATTTATGCTTTTAAAGTTATTTGTAAATGTAACAAATTGAGAATAGGAAGAGGGAGACAGCAACTGCATGAACAAAATAATGTTAAAACCATAAAAAAAAATGTGATTAAAGTATACTGGACATTTACTTGGAATTACATTTAGTTTAATTAGGAACAAACTTATTTTGGTGTCCACAACCCTTTTAAAGATCCCACATCTTCAGAACTTGGGGAAGGTTATCCATGTCACTGTGTATATATCAAGAGCCCCAGGCTCCACCAATAAATGCATTTTAAGTTCCTTTCACTACAACGATTTGTCAAAACAAAAACACTATGACAAAGATGTTTGTGTGATATAAAGCAATGGAGAACAACAAGGGCTTTGTAGTATTACATAAAGAATGGGAATGAACAGTAGAAAACATGAATAAACATGAATATTACTAAAAACATGGAAAAAGGGGAAAATAACTAGTCAGTGGAAGGGCAAGAAACATAGGAGAAAAAAAAAAATCACAATTTAAAGTTGATAAGCGAAAATACAATATTCGACATAAAAGGGAAAGTGGTATAAAAAGGGGGGGGGGGGGGACAGGCCAATTATGAATAAGAAGAGCCAAAAAGAGTGTTGAAACGAGCAGACAGTAAAAACTGATTTAATACAGTGGTTCACTATGGAGTACCTGTTTATCTCTATGTGTGACGTTCAACTTGCATTTAGTGCACCTCATTCTTGATGCTGTTTTCCATATTCAGCATACGCCATCGTAATTTTGGTGCACACTTTTTTTTCATTATTACGAATGATTGGGAACATATTTCCTTAACCATAAAAACATATTGTACAAAAGCCGTACATGATAAATCACCGGTGCCGTACTTTTAAGATCCTAATCCCCAGCGGCCAAGAAAAGGAAAGCTAAAGCTGCCATAATGGGATGTATTGTAGTTTCCATGCATAATAATATATTTTAATGACTTTGTTCTTTTCTATTGTCACATTTATATAGCTGACTATATATAACTAAAGACACAGCAGTGATTTTGATTCACAGAAGCACAGCCACAGATAAATCAAGACCCTAATCTAAGTAGTTATATTAGCAATTTTTGTAACTGTAGCTTTCACATGTAGCTGGAATCTCTAAATTACAAACTGACAAATCACATAAAATCCATGTATATTGTGTGAGGCTGGTTTACTAATTAAAATAAAATGCTTTGTATTAGCAAAACAATCATTGCCAGCTTTGTAAAGAAAAGTTCAAGTACCTTTTTGGCAAGACAATTTTGAAGTAGTGGCCAACAGATAACCTACACGCTTCAAGTTACCATAAACATCTGAGGATTCTTTTCTGGCATCTGTCACTGCTTTTTTCGTAAACATCACACTGACACTCATCAGCGATGAGACATACCATTTTCTGTGATTCGTATTATGAAAAGTATACATCAACAGACAAGACACTTACAGATAAAGATATATCAAGCAAAAGTAAATACAATATTTTGTTGCAGTAGAACATTGGCAAAGTTGTATACACTTTTAATTTCACCCTGCCCCATAACTACAGAGGGGACCTAAGGATCTGAGCAGCTAATGGACACAAATGAACCTGCATCTCTTTATCTCTGTTCACATGATTACCAAGAAATGCAATCATCTCTGCTTTCCAAAAGGGACAAGAACATTCTTTTGAAACTTTTTAATTTGGTTTTAATGAACACAATGCTCAAGATTTCTTTGCACAATTAAGATGATCTTAATTTAGGGGGCATATTTTTCAAGAGTCGAATTTCGAATTGAAAAAACTTGGTCGAATAGGTCCGTATGTGGCCGAATTCGAATTGTATGAATAGAAGGAATGGCTCATTCGATCAAATTCGATTAGAAGTTTCCCCCCCATTTTTCAAAGTCCACCAATTGACTCCAAATTGGTTCTAGGAGGTCCCCCATAGGCTAAAACAGCAATTCGGCAGGTTTTAGATGGTGAATGATAGAAGTCAAATTTTTAAAGAGACAGCACA
This sequence comes from Xenopus laevis, assembly GCF_017654675.1. Classification (NCBI taxonomy): domain Eukaryota; kingdom Metazoa; phylum Chordata; class Amphibia; order Anura; family Pipidae; genus Xenopus; species Xenopus laevis. The sequence continues at coordinate 98,394,165 of NC_054380.1, read as the reverse complement.
TGATAAATTTCGATATTCTAATGTTCGGATTTTTTTTTAAATTCGAATCGAATTTGGACCATTCCCTAGTCGAAGTACACAAAAAATTCACCTCTACAATTCACCTCTTTGATAACTTTGATAAAAAGTTAGAGAAGAGGGCACACACCCTTAAAAATATAATGCGAGGTGCTAATTCATCTGGAGGCTCCCCATGTGGATCTCCAAATCTAACATAAGAAAAAAAAAGGAAAAAAAGAAAAAATATCAAAATCAAAAGTGAGCAAAAAAGATCTGTTGAAATAACTGTTAACTGGAGGAGTGATCATTGAAGTAATGGAGGTGTACATGTATATGTTGGTGTTTAGTGGGCGTTGTTGCATCTGTTGGTATTTATTAAATGCAGGTGCAGAATGGCTTTAGTGGTGTGTGCTGGTGCTGTAGAATGGGTGCAGGGGTGAATATTGTTTAACTGTACAACAGTCAACCTCAGCAATCAGTCATAATGAACAGACCGGAAACATCCATGGGACAGAGGGTTAAATTCTTTCTTGAAGTATCATCCCTTTGTTAGCTGATCAGACTGGGAAGCAAAGAGGCAGTTCCTTCAGTAAATAAAAAATACATATCCAGCAGCTTAAAAGCTCTTATGAATTTAAATGGAGCAGCGCTTTATGTATTGGTATGAAAAGGAGAAAGATTGACAGCATGGTGTACAAAGCTCCCAAAGCATCTTTCAATGGCAGACTGCAATGAAATAAAGGTCATTTCTGCATTTAAGCTTTTATTTGTAAAATTGAAATGTAATACTCACTGAAGTTTATACGTTTGCAGAGGGCCAAGTCATTATTATGCAACTATTATACAGCTGTAAATTAACTCATGATATTACCATTTTCTTTGTGGCATGCAGGCCACCAGTTCATGAAGGAAGAATGGACATAGGTGACATACCTCATATTTATGGTATTTTTAGTTTGATAAGAAAATCTATTTACGTGTTAGGTCTCATTTACAAATGCCCCAGGAACATAAGTTGAAGCAATAAGCCCTTAGGGCTCATCCACTGAGAAGCTTCAGCTGTAGAATTGGCAGGGTTAACTGTACTCCACACCTTGCCCAGTATTAAGCAGTATTGTGTATCTTGCACCTTCCTGCTCTGGATTCTGTTTGATCTACAGCAGGGTGACTGCTGCATCAATATTTTTATATATCTTGTTATTTGGTCTCCTGAATACCCCTGAACTATAGCACGGCGACTGTTACACCAGATAGCTGTAACCCTGTTATGAGTTAAAGAAACAGTAACACCAAAACAATTTAAATATTTTAAAATAATGAACATATAATGTACTGTTGTGGTGCACTGGTAAATCATGTGCTTCAGAAACTCTACAATAATTCATATAAACCAGCTGCTGTTTAACCATGGGAGCAGCCATTTAAAGCTGAAAAAGCAGAAAAGGCACAGGATACACAGCAGATAACAGATACAGTATACAAAGGGATTCTTCTGAACTTATCTGTTATCTATTGTGTATCCTGTGCTTAAATGGCTGCCCCATAGCTACATACATACACTATATAAATTATAGTGTTTCTGAAGCAAACACACCAGTTTTACCACTGCAGGGCAACAGTATATTGTATTGTCGTTCCTTTTAAAATCTTAAAAAATGCTTTGATGTTACTGTTTCTTTAAGAGAGTCCAATATAATAGCAATTTAAATGAAATTTTGTGGGAGAACTCATTTGCCACACTAAACAAATCCAGAACTATAACAGAGTGATAAAGTATGCGCTTTGAGCTAGTAACAACAAAGCAGTAACCAAAGTCTTCATGCCCATGCCACACTGTGACAACATTGCACTAAGTTGCTGGGTGAGCTCTGCATTATGTGCTACTGGGGTCTATTCACCCCCCAGTAAATTATTATTATATTGATTGCTGCCTACCCTGACACAGTTACATCATTACTAACTGACTGTGCTGAGGTTTTTGGACTGGCATGCAATAAAACGCTTGATCCTTATATCTTCTGGTGTCGTGCTTTGGTGGCCGGATACTTGATACATAGTTTTGTATGGGACTCACAATTTCTAATATTGGATCTTATAATTAAAAAAGCTACTTTATTTAAAACTACAACAACATGGTTATATAACAAAGAAGAAAAATATACATTACCCCTGTGACATCCATGACTTTAATAGCTGCAAGCTGTCCGGTTTTAACATGGCGACCCTGATAACACACAGAAACATGTTGTTAAGTTTTGTTTTGATTAAAAAGCCACTGATGAATATATAATTTTATAATAACTGTAAGCACTTCTAAGATCCATACGGAATAAAGACACACAGTGCAGTGACAGCATTACCATTGTATAATACCACAATAGCATGGCAAACACATCCATTCGACTGTGTGAGGCTTAAGGGAATTAGATTATTTTTCTGGACTCAAATGAAATTCAGCACAACTGATTTATAGTTCAATGAGTCAAGACTTCTGTGCTGAAGAGATGACTAAGCTCCTTATGTGTCACTTCTCTTGCACACAGGAAAAAACAATGCTGCCAATTTAAAAAGGTAAAAAACCTATAATGGTTTGGAAAATTATGTTCCTTCTCCTGAATGTCATAATACATTAAGAATGATATAGAATAATCACTTTGAGAACTATTACTGGGATGTGGGCTGGGGTTTTCCAGACGGGGGTTCTTTTTGTAATGAGGAGTACTAGGTATTTCTTTTTTTAAAGTAGGATTGCCTTTTCATTAACATGGAATTATTTTAGCTTAGTTGTAATTATTATCATCTTCATTATAATCATTTCATTATCACTCCCTGCCCAAGAGGGTCAGTTTTAGCAGGAGTCAATTAACCTTTTTGAGTGCATGAAGAAACCAGAGTGCAATTGCAACCCACGCAAACAATGGTTGGAATAGAAGCTAGGATCCCAGAACTGCAAGACAGCAATGCTAACCTCTGCTCTACCATTAAAGAAACAGTTCAGTGTAAAAATAAAAACTGGGTAAATAAATAAAAAATATTTCTAATACAGTTAGTAAGCCAAAAATGTAATCTTTAAAGGCTGAAGTGACTTTATGTCGAACAGAACACTACTTCCGGTTTTCAGCTCTCTAAATGAACTGTTAGCTACTTTAAGGAGTGTCACATGGGTCATAACTGTTCAGTGAGTTTGCAATTTATCCTCAGCATGCAGGTCAGATTCAAAAGCAAACAGTTATGTCCCATGCCCCCCCCCCCTCAAGTCACTAATTGGTTACTGCCTGGTAACCAATCAGTGGAAACCAAGAGAGCTGCAAAGCAGGAAGTAGTTTTCTAAATATTATGTTAGACATCCAGTCACTCCAGCCTTTATACATTACATTGTTGGCTAACTAACTATATTGAAAACATTTTTTATTTTGCACAGCCTATTTGCCCAGTTTTTATTTTTACACTGAACAATTCCTTTACGTATGAGCGAAAGATAAGCAAAGAATGCAAACTGTTTTATTAAAATAGGCCTTGATAAGAAATGCCACTGCAATATTTTAGAGCTTCCTGGAAATGGGTTTTCAGATAACCAATCACATAACTGTACCTCAATCTTGTGCTGCTATCAAGCACAGGGAAAACACACAATCTCATTGCAAATAACATCAAAACCTGAACTTGAAACCGCAGTGCTGCCAATCTAGAGTGCAGAGCCACTGTGAGCTCATGGGTTTATTTTGCCAACAAAATGAATGAAAAATAAACAGTGTACTTAGCCTATAGCACATGGCACCACAAATGGGTTTTATGCAGTTTTTTATAAAATAATGGTATGGTATTAATCTCCGTTTTTTTTCTTTTCCACAGTTCGGCTTGATATTTTACGGTCTACATTATTCCAGTGGTTATGATATTCAATGCATATTTTAGCACCTTCACCATCATAAAGAATTTGCAGAAGGCAAATAACCCTACACATTTCACAGTCAAACTGCTCTGTTGCTCAACACTCTTTCCACATTCAACTCTTTCCAATTTCCAAAAAATTCAAGTAAGAATATAATTGGGTAATGCGATGGTTGTCATGGATACAACTGACATTTTCCTGCCTGCTCAGCTATATGACATTCTCCGAGTGTTTACAATGGTTTCTGTCATTAATTCTTTCAGTGTATGAATGTTTCAGCACTAATAATGCGCCCGACGAGAAGCATCAACATCACTGCAGCCTAACACCCAGCAGCTTTCTGCTAATCCTATATGACAGTAGCCATATTGGGTCCTAGCAGTAGTTTATAAAGGTAAAATCTTGCATGAAAGGAAAACTATACCCCTCAAACAATATAGGTCTCTATAAAAATATATTGCATAAAACAGCTCATATGTAAACCCCTGCTTCATGTAAATAAACCATTTTCATAATAATATACTTTTTTAGCGGTATGTGCCATTGGGTAATCATAAATAGAAAACTGCCATTTTAAAAAATAAGGGCCGCCCCCTGGGATCGTATGATTCACAGTGCACACAAACATACCAAACAAACTATACTTGTTACCGTAGGTCACACGAGCCAATTAACAGTTAGAGTTGTGTCTTTTGCTTCCACACTTCTTCCTGTTACAGTTAGGTTTGTAGTATTTCTGGTCAGGTGATCTCTGAGGCAGCACAGAGACCATTCTGAAATGGTGGTTCAAGGCAAGAGATGTACAAGGGCAACATTTACTTAAATATATATTCCAGTTTGATAAGATTCTTTAATATATCACTTAATTTGATATAAACTAATGCATCTGTTGCTTAAGTATTCATTTTGGGAGTATAGTTTTCCTTTAAGTCAGCAACAACGAGATTTTGGTTTTATCACCTTGTTGGTTTGGGGGTATAGCTTTCCTTTAAGGGCCCATATGTAAAAGTGACACAAACACAATCAGTCCCCATCTACAGTGTCCCACAAATCAACCAGACCAATCAGATTTTAGCATTCAGCAGGGTAAATAAAAATGAAACATATGACTAGGGGTTTCAAAGGTACTCATGCTCCAATCTACCATCTGTTTAACCCAAATCATATGTCTGCCCATCTTACCAATGAGGCTGTGGCATTTCAGAACATGAGATAATTACTTAGCAGTGAATTTTTGCAAAACAGAAAACATACACAGGTATGGGATCCGTTATCCGGAAAGCATTTTTCCAAGAATACTTCAAATTATGAAAAAGGCCATCTCCAAAAGACTACATTTTATCCAAATAATACAAAAATGTTAAAGGAAAACTATACCCCCAAAATGAATACTTAAGCAACAGATAGTTTATATCAAATTGAATGACATATTAACGAATCTTACCAAACTGGAATATATATTTACATAAATATTGCCCTTTTACATCTCTTGCCTTGAGCCACCATTTCGTGACTCTATCTGTGCTGCCTCAGAGATCACCTGACCAGAAATACTACAACTCTAACTGTAACAGGAAGAAGTGAGGAAGCAAAAGGCAGAACTCTGTCTGTTAATTGGCTCATGTGACCTTACATGTGGTTTGTATGTGTGCACAGTGAATCTTACGATCTCAGGGGGCGGCCCTTATTTTTTAAAATGGCAATTTTCTATTTATGATTACCCAATGGCACATGCTACTAAAAAACTATATTATTATGATAATGGTTCATTTACATGAAGCAGGGTTTTACACATGAGCTATTTTACTCAGTATCTTTTAATAGAGACCTACATTGTTTGGGGGGTATAGTTTTCCTTTAAATATTATTTCCTTTTCCTCTGTAATAATAAAACAGTACATTGTACTTGAACCAAACTAAGTAATTAATCTTTATTGAAAGCAAAACCAGCATATTAGGTTTACTTAATGTTTACATTATTTTTCTCTGAAGATCAAAATCCGTTATCTGGAAAACCCCTGTTCCCGAGCAATATAGATAACAGGTCTCATACCTGTACTTTGTTTTTAGTGTACTTGCTCCCAGACCTTATTGGCTTGCTGGACAATGCTGGATTCAGGCCCACCTACCAATTTGACCAATGACACTGTGGATGCATATACTTTTTCCCTTGATGACAGCTTTGGTATGTACAGTGAAGAACCTATGATCTATGTGAGCACCCATATAGTGGTGGTGGCCAAATCAGACACTGGGGTAGATGTGTGGAACCCATGCTACGTGAGACCTCCCACCACTGTTGATAAAAGTGTTAAGCTCCCCATAGACGCAAAGATTTTTCTTGCCGAACGACCGATTTTAGCGAAGTCCAACCAATCCTTCGACATTATTGCGAAGTTAGATGGATTGGAACGATCGTACATCTTACGATTTTTCAGCCGACATCTGTCAGAAAATTGAATGGCCAGGTTTAAAAATCTTTATCGGTCCCAGTGCAATCTATCTATGTTTGCAGGGCCATGCAGTCAAATGGTCTTTTTAGTTGATGGACAATTTGTACAAACGTTTCGAGTTAATTGTGGTCTCACGATGACAATCGGATCTTTTAAAAATCTTTACATCTATGACCAGCTTTAGACCTATCTGTGCAAACATTACTGTAATATATTCTGATACAATAACAACCAACCTGTTAGGCTCCACTTTCCTATTATTTTCACCCTTGGAAAAATACCCTACTTGAAAGACAGGTTCCGCACCTGACTGGTACTAACAGAAAGGGAATAAGTGTCGCCACCTTTTCTGGAAAACAATTCCAACCTATGAACTGCTTTCATTGAATAATTTCAGTATCAAATATTAAAACTTATGAAAGCACACATGATCAGCAATAGACAGAACTTGATTTCTAAATCAGCAGTTTGCTTCCTAGTTTGACACTTGCCTTTATGCTGAGATCTAATGGCTGCAAAGCATTGGACTTTGTGGAATGGTAGAAAAATGATAAGAATGTTAGTTTCTCGGTGTACTGATACAGAAGCGCGGCAGGTATTTCTGTTGCGGGATTGCAGAGGGGCCCCAGCCAAATGAAGCAGAGCTTTTACTGCTCACATAAAAAGGTATTTAAATGGATCATTGTGGTGTGATCTTGCCCTGCATTGGTTTATGTCTGCAACGAACATATTCTGAAAGCATGTGCTTTATCTCTTTGCCACCATCCTCTATTGTTCTGTACAGGTATGGGACCTGTTATCCAGAATGCTCGGGACCTGAGGTTTTTCAGATAATGGATCTTTCTGTAATTTGGATCTTCATACCTTAAGTTTACTAGAAAATCATTTAAACATTAAATAAATACAATAGTCTGGTTTTGCTTCCAATAAGGATTAATTATATCTTAGTTTGGATCAAATACAAGGTATTATTTCCTAATTCAGAAAACCCCAGATCCCAATCAGGTTTTCAGTTTGGAATTGGTTAATAAGTAGTTAATTTAAAAATCTGCCTAAAATATGGGGGGAGGAATAAATTTATTGGGGGACCCAGTAATTTATAGTAAGTATATTGCTAGTTCATCCAGCTGAAGCTTTCCGATAGCCTTGTCTAAGCTGCTATGTACTATCCTGAGGAGCTATGGTTGCAATGTTGCAGTCTGGTCCAAACAAATCCATTAAATACCAACATGTGATGAGTGTGTTTGATACGT